>NC_133936.1:14912428-16112428 GCF_031877795.1 Strix aluco | reverse complement strand
CACTGCAATGCTTATGTCCACCCTTACATGTAAATCCTTTACAAAAAATAATCTCGTTTTGATATAGAGAGCCTGACACAGGCAGGAACAATGTAACTAAGCAGGAAATATAGGAGCAGAATCACAAGTATGATGGGAGATAAAGATGAAAAAGAATTATGTCCTTATAGATCCACTGACGGCAATGAAAATGTGCTGATTTACACCAACTGTAGTCTTTACTAAGGTAACAGTATAAAAGTATCACTGGGAGTATAACAAATGTTTCTTTCTAGGCACAATGGATTACAGCCAGCCATGGCTGCAAGTTGCATGTGCTTACACCAGGGTTTAATTTGGCACAATAACTATAAGCATGATGTGGCTTAGCAAATGATTTATGTTGGCTTTGTAGGCAGCTGACAGCAGAGATCTTCCAATAAAACTGTATCAGTGAGATAAAGGAAGAGAAGCAAGTGGCATCTCGGATGGCATGACCACCCCAATCTGTACAAGGATGTTTGTGTTGTCTCAGTCCATCTGCATGAGCAAAAGACACATTAAAAATGCATGAACAGACCCATAAAGATCCTCAGATTAGGTGTGGGCAGGTTATTTTGTCTTGTAATGATCCATTCACATGTGGAGGGTATTGGAAGGGATAATTCTCTGGGGGTCAACAGGTGGGGATGTTGTCCGCGCATGGCCACCGGATTTGGCACAGAGGTCACTGTGTTTCCAGTCTGACTCCTCTTTTTCTGCAACTATAGTGAGAATGGGTTTGTTCTTAAGTTAGCACCTTGAGAAGAGAAGGTGGGGAAAATCCACTTCTCTAAGAAAAACTGGTGCAAACTGGCATTGCTATGGTTTCCCCAGGGGTATGTGGAAATGAACCACAAGACCAAAGCTATTTGGTCATACCATCTAATTTGACATCATGTGGGGGTGTAACAACTTGGGCAAATTCAAAGAAGCAGCTCTAGCCCAGTAGAAAGTAATGAAAATGAAGGGTGCCAGAGATATTGTGAAGGGGTGAGCAAACTTCATCCCTGAAAAATAGTGAGTATGCACAAAATAACAGCAGTTCATATTGATCACTTATCTGAAAAAGCTGGTAAAGATGATCTGGGTGGCTGTGGCACATCTTGTGACCTGGCTTTTCTACACAGAATTGGCTCTGTTTGCAAGCAATAGCACTGACCTGGAAAACAGGTTGCCTTTCATATTTTAAATTATCCAGTTATGAAAATATTTTTTAAAGACAATTATTCAGAACAATCATATTTCAAAGTTATTGACTCTTTCAAATAATATTAAAAAAAAAACCAAACAAAAAAAATGTCTGGCATGTGGCTATGGACAGAGACAGGACTATGGTTTGGATGAACTGGATGGACTGTTCCTGGATTAGTAACTCACTGTGTTACTTTGCCTTTGAGTGTAGCAACCAGGGAAAGACTAATGACTGAACTGGTCCTCAGAAGCACAGAGAAGACACAAATCAGATCTGGAGAACTGAAGCTGGAGCGTGTACTCATATGAGCTAGGCACACAGGGAATTTAAGGTAGCTTCCTTTATGGACAAAGCAGATATATAATGATAGATATGTAAATACAATTATTATTAATACAAGAAGGTGGCAAAGAATATTTCCAGTCATTAAAGCATGCACTGGAATAGTAGTGCTGTGGTTAGCACACTGTGAACTTCTCATGTTTTATCTCTGAAACGATTTGAGATCACCCATCTGCTTCTGTTCTGCAAGCTGGCTGCTCCTTGTGAAAGAAATTGCTTTGTGTATCCCATCAAGACTTAGCTTGAAATATTAGCTTGCATTGTTGGCTTTGTCTCTAGCATAGACCATATGAGTAGACACCACCAAAAGATTCATGCATGGTCTAATGTGCTGTGGCACAGAAATATGCCCAGAACAATCTTCCGTGATGTGAATGTAAGCAAACATATTCAACAACAGGAGCAGGAATTAGATTTCTTTTTTTTTTCCTTTTCTGATTTTTCACTTTTACTTTGTTAGAACAAGGGAGTGAGAAGGGAAAATGGATGGGGGAAAGACAATATTTAGTATGAACTCTTTGTTTTTGACATGTGTTTGTCTCATTTCTGTCTCTTCTGTGTGTGGAGTTTGTCTAAATGTCTAAGCAGTGATGTTTTGCTAAAGACTTGCTCGTATATGATATTGTTCTCTCCATTTACTCTATAAAACTTGACCTTTTCTATGCCAAATGATGCCTGCCTTAGGCTGAATTGTTAAAGCTTTTGGGGGGACAAAGGGGAGGAAGTATAACTGTTATTATACATAAAGAGAAGAAAAGTGGTTGTTTCTTTTTTTTTTCTAGCAATGAGAAACCAAAAGTCTCCTAACCATGTTGAGGAAGGTAGCCAGATCAGCATCATCTGCATAAATTCACCCTCTTATAATTCTACAGTATGACAGAACAGTGTTATTCCAGTCTCTCTGTTTTTAGGGAGAAAAATACTAAAACCTAGGCCAAGTTATAATTATCTTAAAAGCACTGTTTGTACATAATTTATTTTTTAAAAAGTTGGCTAAAAATCCTCAGAAGATTGCACGTACAATGTTCAGTGTTCAATGCTGACTAGGTTGGCAGATATTGAGCCGGACTTCAGTCATGCTGTGAACCTAGAGAGCTTGACCCTTCTGGGTGTTCAGGAGGATGTTGATTGGTACTGAAGCAACATGCCAAAAAGCGGGGAAGAAATTTATAGGGCAGATTAAAGGTGTTAGCTCCCCAGAACAGACCCTTATATCATATGACAAGGTTGTGTGCACACCTGATAAAGGAAGTAACTGAAAGCAATGAGCCCAGGGGCTGTCTCTCATAAGATTTCTTGCACTTCTGGTTACACAGAGGTAGGTCAAAATCAAAATGCAAATGGGAAGTCACAAATTCAAGGGCAGTTACAAAACATCTGAGGAATTAGCAGGCCAAATATGTTTTGGTGGATGCAGTTTTTAATCAGTTTTCTCATGTAAAGGATTATTTTGTCATTGTGAGTGTGAGACAAATTGTGTGAATAAAAGATGGCTGGGGGAAGGGAGAGAGGGGAATCATGAAATAAGAGGAATTACTCCCTGAAAAGAAACTTCCAAAATCTCTCTTTAATCTCAGCCTCTCTCCTGTGTCACCTGCTACTGCAACACATCCCATCCTCTCCTTCCCTTCTCACTGATCTCCTGTACTGAGAAGATCAACAAGTTCAGAAGAAAGGCCAGGACTCTGCAGACCCAGCTAAATGCTTTGACGGTACTCACAGTATTTGCCTTAATGTTCCTGGTATCACTATAGCAGATGTTCCTGTAACATTTGGTGAAGAAGCCTGTACTTAAGGGGGGGAAAAGATCATTCTTGCATGTTTCTGATTAAAAATGGGAACTGAAGCAAGGACTCCCCCATCTGTGCAGTCGTTCTTGGCTTGGGTGATTATTGACTGAGGGTTTGTGGTTTCAAATAGGAACCTCAGGGTGTTTTTAGGGTTCTGTTCAAATGCTATTGTGTGGATGGGCATCTGTCAGCAGTCTGTGTGATGAAAGTCAAAAACTAGAGAGAATGTCATAGAGGTTGAGACTAAATGTGTGGGCATTTTACTGCAGGTACAGCTGTGTGTCCACTAAGGGTGTGGGAAAAGGGTATGTTTGTCTGTAGGAAGCTTTGAGTTAGTGTGGCTGGACTGTAACCAGTATCTAAATAAACAGTTTCAATGAACTTGAGACCAATGGCCTTGCTATAGGACCAGCCCTCCCATGTCCCTTGGGATCCTGGTAAGAGGTTCCCTCTGTGCTGCTGCAGCGCAGGTGATGAAAAAAATTTAAGTTAAACAAAATGCAGATCATCAGGAGCCAGCAAAAATCTTGAAAAACATACATAATTCTGGGTTCTTGTTTTCTTCTTTTAAAGAAGAATAATTTCCCCCACCCTTTTTTGTGCACAAGAAGCAAAACCGCCTAAGGTTGATTTTTGTGTTTGCACTTGCTCGGTCTAATTGGTTTGCTATTCCACTTTGTTTGCTTCAGCAACTTTAATTTCATTTTAATTTTATCTGTTTTTCAAGTCAATATTTTCTTGAAATCAGTGATATTTGGAAATCTGAGGTATCTTTAAACATCTGAGCCCAATTAGTAATTCAGAGTGACAGGAAGGTTTTGGATTACATCAGGGAATTGAATGCAGGTCTTCCCAGTCTTAAAAGATACCCTAACTTTCCTATCCCACAAAGAAACGAATATAGAAACCAGGCTGGACAGAGAGACTCTCTTCATGATGCTTGGTCCAGCTTTTCAGCTTTTCTTCTTTCTTCCCTTACCTTATCTTCTAATACCAGCAAGGACTAGATCCTTTTTAGATCAGCAGTGTCCTCTAAATACCTTCCCATCTAATGCCATCACTAGTCTCATTAGAACAGAGGTTTTAATTTCTGTTTGCTAGTAGGTATAGGCATCATTTGATGCTTGCTTATCTGCTGTATTTTTCATCTTATCAACCTTATTTATATTCATTCTCTTTCCCACTTAATCAAACTCCTGTCCTACTCTGCTAATGGTGTGTTTGTTAGTTGTAAAGACTTTAAAAATAAATTTTTAAAAAAGCACTTTAAAAAATGTGGAGAGTGAGAAAGGAGCACAGGGCTGGTAATATTCCTCAGTTATCTTAGACTCAGATTCACCACCAAATGTAATGCAGTGCAAACACCCTTTGCTTTGATTTGTGATATAGCAGCTCTTGGAAGTGCTTGGTGTTAGAGGTGTTGCATATGTTTAATTAAGGCCCTAAACTGCAAACACTCACAACAAACAAAACAGAGTCATGAGGCAAATGAGGGTCTAAAGATGTGAATAAAACCATTTGATACCATGCTGTAGGTCAGTAGTCAGACGACTGAAATGAAGCTTGCTAACTACCAAACCAGATAACTGGTAGTCAATGTTTGGCCCTGTCTTGCCCGTTGCATGACAGTGGCCATCCTCAGCCTCATTTGAAAAACCCATCATGGAACAAGCTGGAATGAAGTAAGTACCATGACTCTCATCCTGTATGTCCTGCACTAGAAGAGAAAAGTATGTCTATACATGAACAGTTTTTACTGTTCTTATACTTTCCCACTCTCAGCTAAAGATATTAATGTTATTCTCACAGTATTTATTTATAAAGAAAATTTATTCTGGTTGGGGGGTGACATTTATGCTGATTTTACCACAGCCTTTTCACTGCCTGTGTCTTTTATTATAGCTGTATTTCTTTCATTGCCTAATGTTCATCCCCTCTTAGAAGTAAAATATTTTACCAAGCTGACCATCTGATGAAACATTTTTTCTGCTAGGTTCAGAATATATTTACGAAGTAACATTGGAGGAGTGAAGGCATATAACATTTTCAGACAGTGTGCCACAGTATAAGGGTGATAGAGGTTTATGGGAGATATAAGAGAAAGGAGGGAATCACTTCCTTAGAGTGATTAAGCAGATTTTATTTACAGCACAAACTGGACACATGCAAATTGTGTATCCATTAAACACAACACTGCTTTAGATTTCAGGCAGCTGGAGGTGAATGCTTCGGTGTTAATTTCCACCTAGCATATAAATGTTAGCTCAAGTTAAGGTTTAGGATATATCAACTATTCCTAAGTTAAAAAAAAACCCAACAAAAACAAACAAAAAAGGCATGAAAAGCAGGGATGTTACAATTATCCCTAGAGAAACCATTGCAAGTACAATAAAATGAAAATGCAAAGTCAAATTTCCAAGACAAGCAAACCGTGTAAGAGGAGGTAGTGCAAAGCTCAACCACACAGGCTATTTAAAGCTCTGCCATCTAGGTTTTTTTCATAGTTTTTTCACACCATTTCAGGAATTGGTGAGGACTGGGAGAAGTTAGGTTCTTTGCCTGTGTCTTGTCTCTCCCTTCATCCTCAGTCTTGCTTCCCAGCAAAGTAATCTGTGCTCCATACAACTGCCACTCTGTGCAGCAGAAGGGGAAAAACTGGGGTTCACCTTCCCCATGGGGGAGGTATCGGATGATGTCCGCAGTGCAGCCTAGGAAGGAGCCATGCACACCCAAGTGTCTGACAGAGGTCCCAGGAGACACAGAGAGGCTGAGACCACTCCTGGGTCTGGCACAGAAACTGCTAATTAGAGTAAGTGGGAGAAATTAATAAAAGTCAGCCTGGACCAGATCCAGTGATCAGTGAACAGTCATGGTGCCAGGTGCTCTCCCAGGCATATTGTGAAACTCATTTTTGCCCACTTCAAACTAAATACAGAAAACCCAGCATGAGATTGTGACTTTAGAGTGAATTTTCTTGCATGAGAGTAGGACAGGGACTAACAAAACCTATTCTCTGGTGAGTCTCAGAGCTGCCCCCAACTCACAGAACTTCCTGTGCAACATCCTGTTGTCATCACCCCAAGCTGCTGCTCTCCATAAGGTTCAGATCCTGTGACTGACACCAACGGGATCCTGCCCTTGCTTGTGTATATGTAGATCAGGTGCATTTCTTGAAAGTTAGATCCATGTTTCTGAGAGCAAATAGATAAGCATGAAGCAGGCTGGCTTTTATAATCTTCTATTCAACACCATGTACGTTGCACAAATTCCCCCTCACCCTCTTCCCAATCTTTTTTACAGGAACAAAAAAAAATGCTGAAGTATAGGACATAAAAATCTCACTGGCTTTACAGGTTTCAATTAAACACATCTATTAATGTTATCCTCATGTGCTTATTTATAAACACGATTTATTATTTCCTGCAAGTCATTCATGCAGCTGATGCTGCTGCTATGAAAGTGCTTTCTTTGACTGCATATTTTATTATCAGCATATTTCTTTAGCTACTTTCCATTCGTCCTACCTTAGAAATAAAGTATTTCATTGAAATGTCCATCTGATAAAATATTCCCCTTTAGACATGTATTTTCTCAAAGAATATTTGAAAAGTAAATTTGTAGAATATTTAAGGCAGAAAGTGGTGCCAGTAGCAATAAATTAGTGACAGGCTAACCTGCAGGTTTGTAGGCATTCTCTTCCTGCAATAATATACAGTATGTCATTGTTAGTAGCGATATACATACTCCTATAGATCCTAATTCAAGAAAGACTTATGCACATGCTTTGAACAGAGTCAAGTGCTCCAGTTATCCAAACTGGAAGGGGCTTTAAGTATATATTTGAACTGCAGAGTGAAGCTTCCCTGGGAAGTTTGGGCACTCATAAGGCCATGTCCTTTATGAGTTCCGTAACTGAAAGAGCAGAAGAGCTTCAGTTATACACAGAAATATTTATTACATGTGAGCATGGTGTTCACTGCAAATTTAAGCATAGCTTTTAATTTAGGACAGACTGTGTTTTGCATTCAAAGTTCAAGCATATCCCAAACCCCTCAGTCAAATATCCCCTGGACCCATGGGGTTTCCACTAGGGGCTGAACACTGTTAGCTGCCAGTGCCTACATTTCAGCTAACTGTGCTGCCATTATCCTTCGCTCTGGCTGCATTACAAAGCCTGAAGCCTGGTTTGTTCCCCACTCACTGCTCAAGTATGAAAGAGCTAACACATACCTGCAGCTGAGGCAAGGAGTTGCTAGCAGTTCACTTGGCACAGCTTGCATGTCTGGTCCCGCATGGTGGGATACGAGGGGAGTGAATCTTTTGAATTCCCCAAGAGCCTGTGTGCTGGTGGAAGAGCCAGACTCCGCTTGGCAAAGCTGCAGGGCAGGTCAAGTCACAACAATGACTCAGAGAAACAAGTTAGTTGGTAACTTTATTAATGGATCACTTTAGAGCGTGAATTGAGACAATTTGGCAACAATCAACTGATAACCGTCTGATAACTGATTGAAATTAGTACAAAATTTATATACATGAATATATGTAAGAAAGAGAGAGAGAAAAAAGAGGTAAGAGAGAAGAGAGGAAGAGGGGATAGGAAAAGGGGAATCACCACCCTTGGATCCCATGTTGTTGTAGTGTCACAACCTTGGTCTGTACGTGGTGGGTCTACAAAGACACACGTGAGGTCTTGCCTTTATACAGTCTTTTTTATGCATGTGCAATAGGTTGTGCCAGAAGGTTTTCATTTTCTCTGGCTTGTACCTGTGCAGTTAGACAAGTTCTGTCTCTGGACAACAGGAGGGAGGGGGAGAGAAATGGCCCGCCACCCCACCTCCACAGGGCTTGCTCTGCTTCTCCCACAGGACATCCCACTAGAGTTGTTTGAGATGTCCTCTTTACAAACAGTTTCTTGTTTATGAACAGTTCGTGACACTGCAGTGCACAGATTCCTGCTCTAATTAATCCATCCACTCTCAAGCTTCTTTCTGTAGCCTCAGCTATGTGTTCACCTGGTAGAGACTAGTGTAGCTACTTGGCTTAAGTGGTGCAAGTCCTGCTCCCTGAAATGCTGTAATGAGACTTCAGTGTGACTGAACTCAAAATTCATGAACACTCAAATGTCCTGAATGTGATATATGTCCTGAATTATATAGGCCAGAAAACAATGCAAGGATTCACCTCAATATACATGAGCCCATTTCCACAATCTCCTGATAATGCATTACATTTGCTGACCAAGGAAGCCTGAAAACACAAGGGGATTGAGTGCAGCGAAAAGCCCCTATTGCCATGCTGCTTGCTCTCAGGGTTGCTGTTGTGGGTATTTTGGCAACAGTGGACTATATGTATATTACAGCAGACAAGGGACCCTTCTGTGTCTGACTATCATTTGTAAAAGGCCTTGCAAAAAATAACCTGTGTGTATTATTTTAGCCCTGCAAAAGGTAACCTCTGTGTATTATTTTAGCCCCTTAATTGACTCATTACACAGTAAATAACAGCTCTAGAAGCTGGGGAAGGAAAACACAGATGGATTTGAAGGTAAATAATTCAAATGCACTATTCTTTCCTAAAATCCTTGTTACACTGGCAGAGTATGGAAGGAAGCTTTCCTCTTCATACAGAAATCCTTTTTCTACAGTGTTGTTCCACTCCCCCCCCCCCAAAAAAAAAAAAAAAAGTGATCTAGGCTTTCCTAGGGTGTGCTAAGAAAGAACAGAGAGATTTTGTCTCTCAAAGAAGCCAGGTGCCACCTGTTATCTCTGTAAGGCTCTATTGTTTTTACCAGAAGCAGCAGCTGCTACTCCCTTTACATTTGGGAAATGATGCCTTTCATGGGCATTTCACTCAGAGTCCCATGGATCTCACCTCCTTTGCTCCTTGCTGTGGCTGACCAGTGGGATTTCTCTGTCTCCATACAATTCAAGAATGGTGCAATGTTGCTCCTTAGCAAGAGTTAACGGGGCTGAGGGACAAGGAATTTAAATATCATATTTGTGTGGTACCTCTCAGTGTGGACATGGTAGCTCAGGTTTACATTAGCTCAGAGATCCTGCTTTCCCAAATCACTTTTCTCCATAGTAACCTCAAAGTATACTTTTAAAGCTAAATTATACTGGAATGCTTAACATTATGTCTGTTTTTTTTCTTTACACTGGTTATCCCCACTTTTCTCTCGCATAATCTCAGTGAATGAGGGGCTGGTGCATTAGATCTGCATGTCAGTGGAGCTCACTTCCCAGGGGTATGCCCTGTTCACCTGTCTGTGCCCCTGTTAAATGTGTAATCCTTTGTTTCTAACAAATTAATCGTTTCTGTGTGCAAGCACTAACTGTGATATTACAAGCAGAGGATTAGGCTTGCATGCAGTGAAGAGGTAACAGAGGAACAAGCACTTTAAACACTCCTTGAAGTTCCTGTTTCTTGTGTATCTTAGTAATAAAGATTTATGGAAGGGTGAAAAATGAAAATTTCTAAGATTGATATAAATTAGTACTTACAAGGTGCTTTTTGAAGGCCTCATAAAGTCATCTTTTTGCCATTCAAAACCATCAAGTAAATAAATATTGCTTTTTTGAAAACCTGATTAGGAATGTCTCATTGAAACAGATTTTGAACTTTGAAGGAAGCTTAAGATAAAAAGCATGGAATTGAAGCTGGAATGAGAAAGTGGATGTAAAATTTATTGGAATTTTTCATTGCCTGTTTTCCAGTGGTCAGCCACACTGACCTGGACACCCTGTCTGCTGGTGGGGTACCTGCTCCCCTGTCACTGGGCTCAGGTGGCATATGACTTGGTGTGGACAGGGACATTGGCCAGATTCAGAGCACTTCCTCACATTTTCACTCCTTTTCATCACTTTGCCTCCCAATTGTGCCCGTCAACATCCATCTAATATTAAACTCAGCTCAAGTGTGGCTTCCCACTGGGTTAAGGCCATGGTTTGTGACATAGGTGCAGGTGAAACGCCTCAGATGTCCACTCTAGTTTGCTCTGTGGAAGGAAGCTATGGCCTGTCTCCATCCAGTCTTTCTTCTCTTCCTCCTCTCCCCTGGGCTTTCTGAACAGAAGATTAGCAGAATTTGCTGTGACATGCTTGGCTGCTCCTATTACCACTTCTGCAGTTCTCATTAAATTCACAAAAGCTCTGTTTTATCTTCCAACCAGTGTTCATAGAGGGTGGAAGCAGGAGTCCCCTGAAGTGAAACTTACTGTGTTAGAAAGAAGTTTGGTGGTGGAGTGTTCAGGCCACAAATATCTTTACTTATTTTATTTATGTATATTGGTGCACTACTTGTGCACTTGATACTGCGGTACCCAGAGTTCAGACTGTAATGGGGAGCAGCACGATGCAGATATTACTACATTTTCATCTCTGGCCTTTTCTTTCTAGCTCTCTCGTTAAAACCCAACTGAATTATCGCAGACTGAAAAATTGTTGATTTAGTACCTATCCAATAATTTATATTGAAAAAACATAGAAAGGGGATTTTGTTCCATTTGTAGTAAGGCACCCATATCCTATTTTTCCCCTATTGCCATGCCAATCAGAATTTGTCTTTTGTGTGGTAGGATGAAAGAAAGACTAAATATTGAATAGGCATAGACAGCATCTAATTGGTAAAAATATTTGTCCTTGGATATAGCTGGACACACTAGAGGGTAAGGATGGGATACTTAAGCTGAGGGAGAGAATTCCTGATGATGATCCTAATGATGCAGAACACTGTGCAGTGTCTGTAATGACTGATACAGGCAGTGAGTATAGTGGAAAACCATTTTCAGTTCAACTGTCTGTACTCCTTTCTAAAATTTTCTAAAATATCCATGATTTGGGATGCCATATTTGTACAAAACTTTGGAAAAATTCCTGTACTATATCTTAAGATGCATTTTAATTAATATCTGCTTTTGAAATGAAACCTTTTGTCTTCAAGCAGCGAAAGAAAGAAAAAGAACAACCACACATTGTAAATATTTTTACAATGCTACAGTGCATTAATATATTCAGGTTTTTTCTAATAGAGATTTTGATTATTAAAAATACAAATTGTCTGATTAATTATAAATTATAATTTGATTTATAAGATGGTGTTACATATTAAATAATGCCAGATGGTGCCATGAGGGCATTAGCTACCCATAATAGATTCTGGATGACAAGGGAATTAAAAGGGGACAGACTCTGGGAACCAAATTAAACAGGCAGTGAAAACTCTGCCAGAATAAAAATAGTTTCCAAAGCATTTCTGTCTCCTTTTTTTTTTTTTTTTTAAGTTAAAGATTAAAAAATCACCCCAAAACCTACTTATTTTTTGTTATGTTTTCAGCATTTATGATTACAGCAGGACTCCAAGGGCATTACAGCATGAATTACATTTTCAGTAACTTCATGTCCCTTATAAGCTTCCTTCAATATGTTTATATTGGTTAGTAAAAAAATCTATTATTATGTACCACCATTTGAAAAATGTTTCTGGATGTTAGAGCAGCCAGGTTTGTTATTTGTACTACTCCTAGGTAAGAGAGATCCCCTTCCCAGCCTTAGCAGTAGTGGCTGAGGTGCATCATTGCCCTGAAGTGCTGTTTTCTCTTTCTATGCAGACTTAAATGAAGCGCTACATTGGTTTTACTTACAAATATGAGTTACAAGGACCAAAACATTTACTTATACACAGAATGGTCCAAGTACTACTAACGTGATTTAAACATCTTCCTCTTTCAAAGGTGTGTGGGGGGGAAGTATAGAGTATGCAAATACATAGATTAAAATTTCCATTACATAGACATTGTTAGCATTAAATTATAGGGGTTTTAAAAATAATTTTCAGTGTTGATTTTTTTAATAGAAGCTGCCTCTGTATGGCAGATGCACCCACCCAATGAAAACAGGGCTTCTTGGCTACTGAAGTGCAGCAGCTCCTGACTGCTTTTGTTCTCAGGGCTTCGTGGTAATTGGGGCCTTTGGCCAATGGGAGCCGCTGTTGAGCACAGGTCAGATTCGGCCTGAGTATAAATGGAGTCCCCGGGGTCAGCCATTTTGAGTTAGTTTCATCTGGAGGAGTTGTCTCTTCAGTTGGGATGCTGCCCAAGGAAACTCCTTGAGGTAACCTGGGTCGGGATGCTGCCCTGAGAAGTTCCTTGAGGTTGAGAGCCCTCACTTGTTGGGTGAGTGATAGAGCATTTTGGGTTGTCATTAAACCCTAGGAAGTTGTTTTGTTCTCCTGTCATGGACATTCAAACCTGTAATTGAATAGTTGCAGAGGGCTAGTTAATTGTGTTGATAACAAGTTTTTAATTTTTGGTGGTTGGTTGTTTATTTGAGAGCCTCTGTAACACCCTGTTAAACTCACAGGGATGGGAATTCTACTTCAGCATTAACCAGAATATCTCTCTTGTGGCCCTCAGTTCTAACTTCATGTCAATGCAATGTATTTAAACATCTGCCACTGCTTTTTTTTGCCATAGTTATTTCCACTATGTCTTACATCTTATAGGGATGTTCTGGAGTCAACTAAAATATGCATCTTCTAATTGCAAGCTTTATTTTGAGTGGTATTCATTAGGAGGTTGCTTGTTCTTTGTCCAGTGATCTATTACCATTATGTGAGCAATGTGTGCTGATGTAGTAATATCCTCCAGAGCATCCTACTTGCAGCTGCCCCACCAAGTATATTGTCATATGCTTCTAGTTTTAAGTTTGGTGTCCTTTATTTGATGCAATTTGTTGAACATCTACAGGGACTTCCTATTTCCATCTTGCTGTACATGGATTTTTCTGTATCAGGAATGAAAGGTGGGTGTATAAGAGGCAGAAGGTTCTGTAAAATGAACCTTGTTATGATCTGCAATAAACATCCAAGGAGCCTGAGAAAGTCTTTAGGCTTAGCAAGTGTATCTTCTCTGGGAGCTGTACTTCTTTCTATTTGCATTTTTTTTTTTTTTTGTGAAGGGAACAGTGAAATAGTAAGGCTATCTTTCTTGAACTCAACCTCATGTGTTTTATTGTGAAGTGTCTGATTCAAGAGGGCCATTTTTTTTTTTTCCTGGTACTCTTGATGTTCTTGTTTTGATATATCATCTTTCTATTGAACAATGACTGATGACTTCAGGCTCTGCCTAATATGCAATGTTTATAAATGAATTGGAAAAGCAACGTTGCACATATTTGCATGAGAAGATAATGTAATGAAGTTGAAGCAATTTTATCTCTGAAATTCCCTATTTAAAGTGCACTGGTCTTCAGTGTAAGATGATGTAAAAAGTGCTGAGCTTGGACTTTTTGTCTTAAACTTGGAGTTTCCACTGTAGGTGATTCCAGTATTTCCAAATTTGATACTGAATAAAACAAAGTTATATTATCATACAATTTATGAAGGGAGGAAATTTTATTTTATTTTGTAACTACCTTAGTAAGCTGTCTCTTCCTGATAAGGTTAAAACTTTTTATTTCAGTGTTTTATTTTTACTTTTATATTATGGTATAGTTCTAATGTAAAAAACAGTCCATTTAAAGATGAAATGAATAAGAAAATTCCAGTAATTCTGGTACAGATATAGAAAAATCTGATCCTCATTTCATTTGCAATATTACACTATTCCAGAAGTATTTACTGTTTAAAATAACTTGATTTTTTTCATTCATTTCTAACAAGTATGTGTTTAAGTGGTGGTTTTCATTTAGTATTCAAAATTCACAGAATTTGTGTATTTCTACTCAGGCTCTGTGTACCAAAGACAGTAGCAAGAACAGTCTGAATCTCTTGGATTTCACATAACACAGTTTTTAGCAACTTTAAAAAAATAACTGTTATATTTTACAAATTAATTCTGATACTGCTAAACTTAAAGACAACAAATTTAAACTTTGCCACAGTTAGAAGGTGTTTCCTGGAACTGTCCCTCCTCAAATTGTGATCTTGTCACATCTGATAAGGATCTTATATGATCTAGTCTGGAGACACAAGTTGCTCTCAGGAGACCTCAGAAGCATGTGTGTATGTACTTGTATATATGTTTTAATACCTATAATTCAGATAATTGGCGCTTTAAAACAATCCTCTCACCAAAAAAACCCATTGTGTTTCAACAGCAAAGAATGATGGTGTCTGTCATGCAAGAGAAATTTTAACCCAGAACTTCCTTCTCTCTTGGAGCTTCATCTCTGTTATTTCTCCGTGAACTACTCTCTTTCCTTCTGCACTTTCTGCCTCTCATTTCATGAGGTGTAGGGTCTCTGTGACTATTTTCAAATATCTAAATATTTAAAGGACTCTGAGTTAGCTGAAGAAAAAAAAAATGCAAGCAGGAAAATAAAACAATGTTTGTGACCCATCATTTGATATTCTGATCCTGACCTATATTAATGAAAAAATGCTTCTGCCCAATTTAAGCTGGACTCCTCCAGACACAGTAGGCAATAGGTTAACATCTGCAGTGCAGTTCAAAGGGACTTGAGTCTTTGATTTGCCTCCTCCTGGGTGTGTGGTTGTATCTCTGGAGAAGAGGCAGCCCATATAGCATAAACTGACATAGGTCAGCGAGATAAAATGGACTGGAAAAGACCTCTGCCTGGTATATTGCCTGTGCATTTCCAGCTGCTCTTCTAAGGCTATTTCAGAGGTAGGGGCTAAGAATAGGGAAATAAAAAGGACAGGAAGTATGAGAAGGATTCAGTACAAAAGGAGACTGAAAGCACTGGGGAAACTGAAGATAAAAAGAAAAACTGAGGGATGATGATTTCTCAAGGAAGGTTGCTCAGTTGCTCATGTTTCTTTTTCTTGTATTACCTAATCAAGGAATAATTAAGCTCTCCAGAAGCATATTAAAACAGACTAAAGGAAATGTGTGTCTTCTGTTTTATTATATTAAGGATTTTGTAACAACCTTACGGAATGCTATCCTGGAGGGAGGGAAGGAAGTTTTTATCTGAATCATTTGAACCAGTTTCATTGTATACAAATCTCTCTTAAAAATGATCAAATTTTTAGTTTTCAGGGCTAATCTTTTAATGAGCTCAGATTAGGAAGACTGCTTTTTTACTCCATAGAGGTAACTTTTACAGAAGTGTCTATGAAGTACTTGAGTCTGGCTACTAGATGAGGAAGACTACTGATCCCATCTGCAGCTGCTGTTTGTATATCACAAGTAATAATGTCCACAAGGATTTTTCCAACCCCCTGTATTAGTTTCAAGACCTGTTCCTGAAAGTGTTCCTTAGTAAAGGACAACTTCAAAGAATTTCCTATCCTGAAAACAAAATAAGGGAAAAACTGTTGAAATTAGAGTTCTCATATTTAGCATAAATTATTTGTGGTTTAAAATATTAAACACTTACACTGCAAACAACCCAGCATTGTTATTCTTACTCTGGTCTTTTTTGTTCATGAATATTTTTGACACTGTCAGTCACCACATGTATGAAATCAGGAACATGTTTTATATTGCCAGTTCTTTAAACAAGAAAATCTGTTGGTGTCTGCTGCTAGAGGCATGCATTTGAGAGGCAGGTAAGCTGCAAGGTAGTAAGAAATTGGGAGAACAGAGGATTTGCTCTGATGTAAAGTTTAATTGCCTGTTTTTCCCCTGCATGCATATAACCATAGAGGTGAAGAACCTCTGAATAGGTTTGCTCGGGTACATAACTCTATTAAGAGTATTGTTCTTACACAAAGATTGATCTAGACTGGGCTTTAGAAACAGAAATTTGACAAAACACGGAAGATTGTTGAAATAAATATGCGATTAATTTAACTTGTATTTCTAACACACACAATACAAGGCATAATTTTTTTAACCTCCCCTGCTTTCCCTCTCTATTCATTGCACATTTAAATTCATTATGGAAAAAAATTAAGAAAAAAAATTCCTGATAGTTATTTTTATGATCAAATACCTTTTCCAATTAGTCTTGGCACCTCACTATAATCACGATGAATGTTATTAATTCAGCAGTCTACATCCTATTAAGGGTTTCATTATAGCAGCGTGTTCAGGAACTTAATGGCTTTTGCATATTAATGCTGCAGCCTGTGGTCTTGTGTCCATTAGTGCTGTTTAATATCATGGATTTGCACTCATACATGTATATACAAACATATAAACATATTACATACAAATCTTGATCAGATGAGTGCAAGGCTATTCATCTGATCAGTAATTTGAATTTATTTAAGCAATTATTTTATGTGAGATTGTTGTACATGCAACATGTTCTCCAAGTAACAAAAGATGTAATGCCATTATAAACCAGTAGGGTGCCAGTACAACAACATACGAGAGAAGACAGCGGTAGTGAGTGTTGCTAGGCGTTCTGCACAGGCATTGATGATCTTTGAGGTCATGGGAAAAGTACACCTTACAAATGCAATATTACTGTAAAGGTATTTTAAATAAAAGGGTGATTTTAAAACATCAACAAGGTGCTTTGAGAAATTTTGAAGGTTGATTTGTGGGGCAAAAATTTTGTTAACTACTGGGTTATAACAACCAGTCTGACAGCCTACCTTGCTTTCTGTTGACAGCAAAATGATTAAGAAAATGTTTGAGCAATTCAGCCTTCAGAGGAGTTCAGATTTTGGCATAAACTGCATTTTTTTTCTTCTTATTATAGAAGACTTAATCTAAGATCAGTTTCTGTGCTCTGAATTTCTAAGGGTGCAAGGGTAAGGGAGGACCTTTATCATTTAGTGTCACCCCCACCTTCATATAACACTGGTAGTTCTTATTTCACTTTCCTCGAGTAAACTTACAGCTTCTCTTCAATCTTTTTCAAAGACAATCTAGACATATTTTTGAAAATTTAAATGATGATTGGTCAATTGATCACAATTTAAATTGTCTCATTAATAAAGGCCAGTATTTAAAAGTCTGTATCTTAGAATTTTCTCAATTTTTTCTCCCTACTATCCTGCATTTTCAAAATTTAGTCAAACTTTCTTCTGTCTTTAGATTTTAAATATCTGGAACTTCTCCTGCAAACTGCTGCTCCACCAAAGCTCTTGAATGTTCCTGGCACTTGGGCACCCCTCAGGAGCACTCCTTTTTGCACATCTTGCTAAGGATCCAGCAGCACATACCAAAATCTTGACCTGGACTTGACATTTCTTCTAAATTGTTCAGGGTGGCCAGGTTGTGTGACCCTGAAGCTTTCACAGAGGTGGATCCAGCCATATCACTCCCTTTTGTGTTCTTTTTTTTTTTTCTAAAAAAGAAAAAGCAGTATGCCATGATAATGCTACTACTACTGTGAGTCACCTAGTCTTGGGCAGGCCTTTGACTTGGAGGGAACAGTCCTCTTGCTTCAAACCTGAGCTCTTCCCCTGTCTTCCAAAAGGAACATTATGCAAGATCTATTTAGATATTATGCCCTCATCAGAAAGCACATTTAGAGCTGAGCAATGAAATAGTCCTTGTATCACTAATTAAAATTCAGTGGTGAGGTTGTTTAATTACTCCCTCCACTAAAAATTCTTACTTTACTTTTCACATTTATTCTGGTAATAATGTGTTGAAGAGCTCATCAGCCTCTGAAGGCAGGCAACAATTTTTCTCGTGTACATAATCATTAAACTGACAAATAGGCACAGCACTATACAGTTATCAATATTAGCACTGCAGCCCCATCACTATTAAAACTCATTGCAGCAGGGGATTAAAGTGCATAAAGGGGGGGAAAAATGGTGGGGAAACGACTAAGTTTGAGATCCTTCCCTTTTGCTCTCCTAGCAGCCACCTCAAATCAATTCATACTGAAATTCCTCCTTCCTATACAAAAGCAAGATAATTGAACACATTTCATTCTGTAAAAAATTAATGACCTTATTTGGTTTTTCTTTGTGGGTTAGTCTAAAATGCTTTTCTTTCTTTTTCTTTCATTTTTTTTCATTGATGATCATAAGTTCTTAACGCTGATGGATGAGTATATAACTGCCTGCTGCAGACTGCTTTCAAATCCAGTCACCAGCTCTGCCAGTGAAATAAGGAGGGTGGAGGGGTGGATTCCTAAATTACCTTGTTGAATCTTGAGTTGGGTGAAATAACTGGTTTGCAGCTCCTCAGCCATCTTCTCTGACTTCAGAGAATCAGAGTGCAAAGGAGAGACCACCCAAGTCTTCAGCAGTATCTAGCCTTGCTGTATCAGGGAGAAGCAGAACTTCAGTGACTAGAAATAAAAAATACCTGCAGCTGTGTTGATTGTTGGTGAATGCAATGTCACATGGCAGGTCTAGGGCGCAGGAGTAGGATAATGTACATTTTGGAAGCCTGGTTTGGTAATTTTGAACCAAACAAGTGGAAGTCAGTAAGGTAAAAACTGCATTTCATGGTAAGGTTATAGCATGAAATAAAAGGAAAAATACTCTTGTTTCTTCACTAACTGTGCTGGGGATCTGAAAGGCTTGCTAAGCTGCCATTATAAAAAATAGTGTATCTCAGAGTTGAAGATCAATTATCATGAATAACACTGAGGGAAATCCAGGTTCTGTTTCTCTTTTGGTCATGGCATGCTTAGCTCCAGCTTTCAGTTTTCATTCTGAAAAGCATGAATTAACAGAAAGGGGGTTTTCTAGTGCTCTGTAACATCCTTTTAGGTCGGCTTCCCCAAAACATAGAGTTTTAGCTCTGCCTTTGTAAGTCCAGGGTAGCAACAGCATAAGACATGGCCACAGTTCACAAAAAAATTCATTACTATCCAAGCAGCTTCACTGTATTCTAGACTGTAGTGATCAGGTCATACTTAGGTGCCTTAAAATGAGGAGAGGCCAGTCTCCAGCATGGTGATTTTATATCAGTTTTGCATATGAAGTTACAATCTGGGAAGGTGTTTGAATTACCATCTGCTACAGGCAGCTATACCCTGTCCCATTATTCAGCAGATGAGGGTAGTATGGTTGGGCGCTCTCTTGGGAGAGGTTGTGTCCCTGATTGATAGTGCACCATTATTGTCAGCTTACCTAAAAAAGAAAACATGTCAGGAGGTCTTGTTACTACTGCAGCAGCCTGCAAAGGGACTGGAAAAAATCATGTATCAAAATTTGAGGGATGCATCATCAGAACAATCTCCCTGTACTTTGTTCACTCTCTGTTGGAGGGAGGCTGAGTGACAACTCCCACAGTCTACTGTCACCAGGATAACTTGCTAGGAAACAGAATACCCAGAAGATCCCCTGGGCTGTCATGTCTGTTCACCTGGGACACCAGACGATAACACACCCTGTGTGGGACTGAAGGGATATGGGGTGTGATGCTGCCTCCAGCTCTTCCTTGTCTAGCATGGCACTCTGGATCCAGACATCTCTAGGCACTACAAATAGGCATGGCAGCACTGCCAAGCTGGGTGGTTTACTAGCACTAAAAATCACTTTGAATAAAGAAGGAAACGGTAGCGAATTTAGCTGCTCAAGAAAATAGCAGTGTGATAAATAATGTATGGAAATGGGATGTTTCTTTAAGAGATGAAGGAATGCTGAAGCTTTTATTGAGCAGTTAATGCCCTCTCTACTTATTATCTTTGGAGTTTTTAAACCTTTTGGCAGTCAGACATGTTCAAATGGAATAATTTAATCACTTCTATGCTGAAAGAGACGGACCAGGAACTTGATTTGACCTGAAGTTCCAGGATGTTAGTTTCATTTTGCAGACTTTGATGTTTTCTGTTGTTTGGTTTTCTTGATACTGTTTTACTATGGGCCCACAAACCGGGAGGTAAAATTCAAGACATGTACCTGGAGTGTGACACATACCTTCCACAGGCATTTTTGCTTTGGAAAGACAAGTATTTCCGATGGTGTAAAAATTAATTTCCAAATTTACTGGTGATAAGGCAGGTGAAGCAAAGTTCATCACTTCTAGGAATCACATCCTGGGCTTGTATTTTGAACTTGAGACATTTGCTTACTGTGGTAACCTTGGGCTGTTATTTATTTTTCAATCCTTTGAGGCACATAAAAGAATGATTAAGAGGTTGAAAGCCCACATGGTTGTATATTTTTGGCAACATTGCCAAATCTTTTTTACAGTCTTACAGATGAATGTGCATTTCTTGTCCAGAATCCATTCTGTATCCAAATTTCCCCACCGTGCCATGAAATTCAGAGGCAAATTGTTCAAAGATTGTGCTAAACCTATTGATTTGGACCAAATCTCTGAAAAGCTTAGAGCAAATGATATGGTCTTTATTTTGTATGCATAACAAGAAAAAATACTTGTAATGGATTTTAAGAGGATTAGATTTCAGGTAATGGAAGATGTGCTTTGTTTTGCTACCTCCAATTACCCTTCATTACATTGAAGCCTGTCAGATTTGCTATTGGATGAACCTCCTGAGAGGAGGTGGTGGTAGCTTCACCGTTTTGAATTACTTTAAAAAAATCTCATTCTTCCAGCAGAAGTTTTTGGGTCTAATGAGGGAATAAAGCAACATATTATGGGTGCAGAAGACCAGACGTAACTGGTCACTCTCATCTCTGTCTCTGAGTTACAACCATAACACTAAATGGAGTTGAGGAAAGCGGCATACTTGAAGGCATGACTTCAGATAAGTGCTTGGATAGCTCAACACACAATTCAGATTTAGGTTTTCATCTAGGGAGATGATTTATTTGAAAATCAATATTGTGCTGGATATGTCATGTAACAATTATACAGTGCTTTCTTTTCAAATCAAGAGATGACTGTTTGCAATTCTTAAACTTTGTGAAATATTTTGGGGGTAAATAAAGTGAAAGCTATTTTCCCCAAATTGTACTCCGGCACAGCAAGCTAAACAAGCATAGGAATCATTCAGTGAATGTCACAGTATAGTTGGCTATGTCTGAAATGCTCCTATTCAAAAATGATATAGCAGCTCCCCTTCCCAAACCTGACTTGTGTTAAAGAGCTTTCAGAGGTTCCAAGCTCTTAATTTGTTGTGCTGGGTAACCAAGGATCTCAAGAATGATTATACTCCATGGGATTTGCTATGGTGTAATCTTCTTGCTAAAAGATGTTTTCTCTTTTTATGTCTCTCACTAAGTACTACTCAGAATGCAATAAGGTTTTGTATTTTCTTGCCCATAATCTTAAAAAAAAGAAAAACAAGCCTCCCCAATCCAAAATAACCCTGTGCTGAAAGCTAGCCTATGTACACTGACAAAGTACAACTGCTTTATAAGGATGTGATTATCTTTCATATTTTCCACCTACAGGTGTCAATGATTGCATGTAAAGCTTCTTCCAACTGGAAAGAGCCCTCCCTCTGAAAGTATACTGAGATAATTAATTTGGAAGGATGGTGCTGTAATCAGTTACCTCTCAAAATAAAATAATGGAAGTGACATTGTACCTGCACTCTGATAGCTGTCTAACGAAAAAAATATTTATGGTTGTATTTCCAGAATTACACCATTTATAAAAGCTCCATTTGGAAAATCATTTGTTGAAAGGATATTGAAAATTCAAGGTGTAAAGGGACAAGAAAATCACAGCTCATATGTGAAAAATAATGTGGCTCATTGACTTTTTTTTTGTAACAGTGGAATATTACCTTTTCTGTGTCATTTTTGAACCAAGAAATATGTCATTACAAAATATTTAGCTATTGAGTTAGCTCTGAGAAAAGCCCTGTGATTGAAGAAGGGGGAGAAATTACCAGCTCAGCTGGTGAAATCATAAGTGTCCTAATCAACAGTCTCTAAAACTGGAGGTGTGATGCGTCCTCTCCCGTGCCAGCTTCTTTCCTTCAGTATTGGACATATATCATCAGCACTCATAAAAAGAAGGCAAGAGAAATTTCTTCAGTAGAGTATAGCTTGCATCACAAGTCCAAGAAAGAGAGGTGTAGCTCAGAAGTCCACATGTTTGTTAGGAAAATATTCTGCTTGATCAGTAAGGTTACTGAAAAATTGATGCCTACAGAACATCTGATGCCTTCAGTGTAATAAGCAGCTGTAACAGTAATATGTAAAGACCTCTCCTAAATTAGTTAAGTGCTAAGCCTCCTACTGTTGCAAGCAAAATGTATAGGACCTTGTCCACATTTTAGAGCACAGCAGAAATATTCTTAAAAACAACTGCTTGAGGTGTGTTTTTTTTCTTGAGAACATGAGACAAAATGCTGTGTATCTCTTTTAATGGGAAGTAAAGAGCTTTTCAACTGATGAAACTTGAACAGTGACTTTTGTGTTTCTCCAGCACAGCTGATGACCACAAACAAGCTCTATCTGAAGGCAGATCTCAAACCTGCCAAGTATGCCAAGCAAGGGGCAGTACTAATAAAGGCAAATTTTCCTGGGTTTGGTTATGGTGTCCAACTTCTCCAGTCCCTAATAAGCCTTGAGCTCTAATTAAATATTTTTCAACACATGGGCTATTTACAACCTCCCTTTTCCTCTCTCCTGTGGATATGCTGCCATCTAATAACATTTGAATTCATAGTGCAGTTTTCTGGGTTTTGGAGTTGGGATTTTTATTGAGATAATTAGAGTTCTTTTTCCTCTAGCTGATTACTGTTTATTTTCAAATGAGAAGTTAGTATCATTCAGCCTAATCTCCTGCTGTCAAATCTGATTGATTAGAGAAGTACAGTCACGTGCACAGACAGTATTGGTAACATCTCCTGAAGAAACAAGACTGAATAATTGGTTCTGGTTCCTGGATCCCTTGACCGCCAGGTGCCTGAGAGCGATTTAGCTGTTAGAGCAACATGTCAGAACAGAAACTGAGAGATGGGGCTGGGGTCAGATCACACATTTTCTCCTTTTGTTTCCTTTCAGAAAAAGAAAGTAGTAGGGTTAGGATGTGGGATGGGGATGTTCAAAACTGTTCATAATAGTAGTTTTGGAGTTCAAAATGGGGAAAATACCATGAAAAAATTTAAAATGTTCCTATTTCTCCTAATCCTTCCATATTGTACTCTCCATTAAAAAGAAAAAAAAATCTGTCTAGTATTCTCTGTGTGTGTGTTTTAACTCGCTTTCTCTTGTGATTGTAGTTTATTGACTTTATACAGATTCCCAGGCACCAAATGTTTTACTGGGTCACCAACTAGGTCTGCAGTTTTATAAACTGTCATGTTGCCAGGTTGTTCTCAGTAGATATAACACTGTCAGGTGTGAGGTTATAAGGATGAAATAGAGAAAAGAAATAAATTGTAGAGAAGTAAAGAAAGAGAAGGCATAGGAGAATGGGGCATGTGGTTAAGTGGAAGGTGATGCTGGTCTTTGTGGAGGGCATTTGTACAATGCCCTGAACCCCAACAAGGTGCCAGTATAGGGCTACAGGTTCAGCTGATGGCCCTGCTAATTAAATCAATTAGTTTTCTTATCCTTTATTTCTGTGCCAAATGTATAACTGACATTTCTTTTGTCATCCTCCTGTAACACTGAAAACTCAATGCAGTTCCTTCCTTCTATCTGTTTACCTGGTGGATAACTCTCCTCTGTGTATTATCAGCCTGTGATGTTATTTGTTGGGCTGAATCTCTTTATTTTCTTTTTTGCTCTTCTTCACAATCATTTTAGAGTACTTTCTTATTTCTGTCTTGAGTGGTGTTTGCAGCTTCTCCTAAATTTAAATCATCTGTGAATTTAAATAACATGAAGTTTGTTCCTTCTTCTGGAATGTTAATTATTACATTAAACAATCCAGATAGACCGTTTTAATTTTCTTCATTACATTATATTAAAGCACAGTGGTAATTAGTTAATGAATCCTTTAATTTTTTTCATTCCTAGACCAGATCTGAAAATTAACATTGGTACAGAGCACTACACCTTAGCTTGGCTCAGCCTCTGCTTTGTTAAAGAGGGCAAAATACAAGCACTGAATCACTGGAGACTGCTGAGTCTGTGTGAAGGGAATAATTAAAGAAAATAACCTTCCCGATACAGTCAGAGACTCTCACCACAGATAAAAGAAGGTATCACTTTGTATTTTATTTAGTGGGGATTTTACCAGGTTTAGTCACAAATTAGACTCCTACAAAGTGGGGAGGATGATTGGCAAGACCTTATTCTATTTATTTTCTTGTTTTTCCTTTGAAACTCCTTTTGATTTCACCAATATAAAGAACAGGCAGCAACATCAAATTGAAGGTTTGGAATGGCTGCAGGACAGAAGAGAAATTATTTGAAAAATCAAAATGTTCATGTCATCTTTTCTCCTGTTCTTCCCCAAAACAATGGTAAAGGGTTTGTTAAAGTCACTAGAAGAATATGGAGGTCTGTTCTAGCAAACAAGTAGGAGTTCAGGTTTTTAAGAGCTTTAGCCTCACAGCAGTCTTGTGCCACTGAGAAACAGAGGCACAAAAAGATTAAGTGATTTGGCTGTGGTTACAACAGATAGAAGGCTCCTCACCACAGTTTCTCTGCATCCCCTTTTTTTCATGAACTAATTCCATACAAGGTTGTAGAGGTCAAATACATCCTGTTTTCTTCATAGAAAAGGAAATACACTGAGCTTTTTCTGAATGGGGTGGCTTTGTTTGGGGGTGTGTGACAACTTTATTTCTCCTAGTTTGAGCTGAGAGGAAGTCTTTTGCAAGATCTCATACTTAATTCTTGAAAAAATACTAAGGGTTATACTGTTGATCTCTTTAGAAGCACCTGGTATCATATGTTTTTAAAGAAAAAAAACTTAGGTTGCCCATTCACTTCCATCTATAAAGAGAATATATCTGTGTTCAGTCTTTTATGTTTGTATTTTAATGTAAATATTACAAAAATGTAATGTGCAGACTGACAAATGCTATAGTTTTTCTATGATATATTTTGATGTTCTATCTACAACTTCAAAGTGTTCACTCATTGAATTATTTGTGAAAGAAAGAAATGTGTGGTAACAGCCTGTAATCTGTTTGCATAACTCCCTCATGGTCTGTTGTGGTGCTGTACAGGATGTGTTGTGTATGAAATACTGCTTTGTCACACTGGCGGGGAGATCTGAAATAGACTGGATCTGTCTGAGAAGGACATTTCATTCTGTGGCCTGTGCAAGAATAGCCTCTTTAACTTTGTCCAAAATTATTTTAAAAAATCCTGGGGGAACATTGACAACAACTTCTAAAAATGATGCTATCTATAAAGCTTGGCTTTCTAGTTACATTTTATGAAATAAAAGAGGACAATTTGGGAAAATTACCCAGACACTTTGGTGCCTCTTTCCAGATGAAATGTGGATGGTTTTGTTTTTATTGAAAATCCCATAAGATCTTGTCAAATTTCCTTTAAAAATCAACAAGAGACAACAAATGACCGTACTGGTCATGGAGAATGACACTGGAATGACTCAGTTTTCTCAGTGTTCAAGTCCCAGGCACATCTTGCCTCTGCTTTCTAGCCCGGTGTTTTCTCCAATGGCTTCTGGTGAGCACTCAGTTGATTGCATACTGAGACTGTCGTGGTAATAAGCAACCATACCCTTATGGACATGCCAGAAGCGTTTCCCCTTTGGTATCATATTCCTTTTCCTTTTCTCTTTTTTTTTCTCCTTTTCTTACACCATCTGAGATAACTTTGACAATCCAAAGCTAAATCTGTTTATAATCTGTAGAATACCTGAAATAAGATCAATTATGTTAAAAGGTCTGTTGCTCACTAGGGGATCTCAGAGTCCCAAGGTACAATGAAATTTGTTGATTAAACTTCAGAATTGTTTCCCCTCAATGTACCTTTTTTCTTTTATTTTTTTGCTTGCTTAATTGCTTCCTGTGTATTTCTGCTCTGTGGGAGAGTTAGAGAGTGTTTCTGAAACAGGAGGATGTCATATTTATTCTGTAGGCATTAAGAGTTCTAATTACTCCCTGACGATTCTCATTCACAAAGCATTTTATTTATGATGCTTTTTCTTAAATGATTAAATATTTATTGGTTAAATGTTTGCTAAGTGTAAGGTCATCACATCCTTGATGCTGGTTCCCAGTAGGAAAATAAGAAAGAGGATATAGTAGGTAGCTGTTACAGGAAAGTCTTTCCCAATAGTGAGTAGCTATTTGTCAGGATACAGGCTGCCCTGTTTTTAAATACATATATATATATATATAATTATACTACGTATTTTTTTTAATATGTGGTTCCATCTAAATGCTTTTGGTTTTGTTGTTGTTGTTTATCATTTTTCCTGTTTCACAGCTGTTCTGTCTGCTCTTCATCACATAAATAAAACCTTTTGAGGTTTGACTTTGTAAAAATATATCTCAGGTAGATTGTTAGAGTTGCTGCTTTGTTTCCAAATTGGTAACAGCATTTTTTTTTTAAAGTTCTTGCCTTCAGCCTGCTGGAAATCAAATGAAGTGTGTGCAAAGAAAACCAAACCGAAGGACACAGAGTGGAAATTAACCAGCGAAAATCACTGAGTGGCTGCCATAGAGATGCGGGTTACATAAATGTTACCTCTGCGTTTTCAATTTGTTTTGGGACCCTTCCTTGCCTGCTGCTTTTTCTCCCTTCTTCCCTCATTTCATAATGACTCTTGGGATTCCCTTCTTCTAATTTGTTCTTCTCTTAATTTACATTATTTCCCTTATCCCTTAACAGCTCTGCTTTCTTACCAGCTCCCCCTTCTCATTTTCACACACAGGCACATGTGAAGATTGTCAGTCTTGTCCTGTTTCACAGCATTTTCAGATAATTATTTTGTATTTTCAAACCACCATCAGCGGAAGGGGTGACACTGGCATCTGATGCAAAATTCCTGAAATGTGGTGACACTTGCGCATCAGCTCCCATCTTCTGTTCAAAGTGTGGTTACCATGAGCCTTGAATGTGTGTGTTTGTGTACCCGTATGAAAAATACACTGGGAAGAGCTGGTGGAAAAGCATGCTAGAGATTGGCATTGTAAGGGGGGAAGTGGCTGCTGACTAATCAGCCAAGCCCTTATTCCAACTCTCAAGTTGTCTGCTGAATCTCTTCCTTCACCCTTGGCAGGTTTGTCATATTCTGAATTTTTGGTAACTTGTTCTGTGCTTTTGATATGAAACACATGCACATCGTAAAATAATGTTATTTTAATCTTGATGGAAATAAGAAAGAAGTGATGGATCCCACTGTCATAATTATATTTTCTTTCATGAAACCAATAGCTTTTAAGAAAAAAAAAAAATGAATACAGAGGCAGCAAGGTAAACTACTCTTGGTAGTGCATAAACTACGTGAGCTAAAATAACCACAGCCATAACAGATCTTTTATAGTTCCAGTAGAACGTGCCAAAACAGGAGGGACAAAACATTTAAGGTGTGTCTATGTAATGAGGATGGATGGATGGAAGCATTGGGCTCCAGGCAGACTTGGGACTTGAGGTTTTGTAGGTGCTGTATTGAGGCCAAGCAAAAAGTCCTTTGAAAAGTGCTATCCTTCTTGTCATAGTGTAGACAGACACTTAGAAGAGCTACAGCAACAATGATGTATGTCAGTGGAGGAATAAAATGAAGTACTGTGGGCAGGCAGCACAGCTTCACCATGACACTGAAGGTTGAAGGGATAACTACTGGCCTAGGGAGATGGGGGAGGCTTTGAGAGCTGTGGCTGGCTGGGGAACTAGCTTTACTCCTTGCAGCAGTGACTGGGTAAACTCCATTATTCCAAGATGTATGTCTCAGTCCTCCAGTTGTTGACCAGGTCTTGGGAGCTGAATCTCACCAAGAAATGCATTTTTCACTGCTGAGTGATTGGTAAGTTTGGAAAGCCTTAAATGTGCCACTCTTTGTATGTCAGGAGCAGTCTGTGTGTGGGGCTGCAGATAAAAAGACATGATGGAATTGATTTCTTCAAAGCATTTTTATTTCCTGTGCCTACTGTACTGCGTAACATGTAAATTCAGAACAGCTCCACCAAATCCAGAGATGGATGGCATTTACTCTACTGCGGGCGAGATCAAAGTGAGGCTGGAAGATGTATGCATTTTAGTGCCTGTAACATTATGTATTATGCACACAACCCGACAATTCCTGAGCTCAGTTCCTGCTGTTAAGTGCCTTCCTCACAACCTGCAAAGGCAGATTCTTTAATTAACCTTTAAATGATAATTATTTCACTGGCAGTGTACCAAGCCAGAATCAAAGTAACTCAGTTCATACTGTATTAGACTTGTCTCCTGAAGATATGTTTTATTACCTGGAGTAACTTAGTGAAGCTGAAGGCTGCTTCACCTACTTGTTTGTGCTGTAACCAAATAGATCTGTGGGCAGATAAGATAGAGAAGTGGTGATATATGGGACAGGGCAGATGATTTGCTTTCCTGAGGAACTCGCTGAGTGGAGAAGGCAGACAATGTAGTCAGGAGTCATTGGGGAAAAAACATGAAAATGTACAGGGAAGTGCAAAGGAGAACTGTAGCCAGCTGCTGTGACTTTGGAAATTATCTAAATGGACCTTACTGTGGCAAGCATTGCTGTGCCGATAGGGAAGGACTTGCTATGATATTTGAGAGACAAGCAGCCAGATCGTATTAAATGAGTGGTATCACTTGCTGTCACTTCTATGAGCTGAGCATGGACTAGTTTGGTTGCATAGGTGGCTAGTTGACATGCTTGGCCTCTTGGAGCTGCAGAGAGCAATAGATCAAGTTGATTTCCCAGGCGTTTAAGATGTTTAATTTCTAGTCCATTCCCTCACTCCTCACTGAATTTTATGCAGTGAGTCCCATGTTATATCCTGAAAGATCAGAACCATCACCTGAACGAAACAACATGAAGTGCCAAGCAAGCAAGGAGATAGGAGGCAGATTTTTGCCTCCTTCAGGCCTCTCAGTGTTGTGTCTGTAAAACCTGTGGTAGAAGTGACTCTCCCAGTCTGGGATAGAGATGCCAGTGAGGTGAAAGTATATGCCTAAATATGTTGATTATTCACTGCAGATCCATCATTTTAGGGAAGGCAGTGACATCAGGGTGAGCAGCTTCCCTTTTCCTCACATACTTTTACTCTTTTCTTCCAAGTCTAGAGGAAGCAACTACCATGGGATAAAGGAAGAAAAATGGTAGATAAACCACCTTCTGCTTTCAGGACATTTTCCAGATCTGATTAGAAATGTCCTTGAGAGTGACAGTACTGCCTTCTGTTACTTAAGTCCAGACTGTCCTAAGAAGCTGGATGCTGCCACCTTCTCCGCCTTTTTCATTCTCTCAGCAGCACATCTCTGTGGAGGTATGTTTTACCCTTCACTACAGCCACATTGTGGTTTTGCACACAATTCACTGGTTCCCATTTATTCCCACATGTTCATCAGCAATTCTCTCATCTAAATGACTGGAATATATTGCTGTCTCCAGGCTAGTAAAGTAAGAATAAATGGATGCGACCACATTCCTTATCTCCAGACTGCAGAAACTTTTGTCAATCCATGAGATAGACTGGGCAGAAGCTGAATGCATAACAAGATCATTTGGGGTCATGGTACAATGATTAGATTCATACAGCCTGTGTTACTGTAGATTAGTACTCTGGCTCCCTGGAGGAAAAACAAATCTGAAATTCTATGCTACAGCCAGATGCCAGGCAGGCCATCATAAACAGTGTGTGAACCTGAGAAAAACACTTGTCCTTTTAAGGTACTGAGATCTTTTCCCAGCAAACCCTAATCAATTCTAAAGGGAAAGCTCAGTTCAGTTTGTAGTGCTGTACCACAAATGGGACGTCTCTGGCTACTTGCAGGGATCACAGCTGTAGTTTGGTAAGCTTTAGGAAGTGGTGTTTTTTTCTTGAAAGAGGAAGAGAGATCAAAAAGCATAAAAGCTCTAACTCAGTGACAGAAAGTTTTCAAAAGCTTTGTGGTAAGGTCCAGGCAAGACTGTCAAGGGATTGCCTTTGTGTCACAGAATCAGTTATGTTATCCCCTGAATACATGTGTGAAGGACCACGATGTACTGCCTAGAAACAAATGAGTGCAGGACATGAGATAGTCTAAGGAGATGGTCTTTATTCAGCATTGGCAAAGGGAAGATTTTCAGTTTGTGGATGTCTGGCTGTAGTTTCCTAGCTTTCTGATTACACATTCAATGCATTCTGCAGGTCAATGTTAATGTTCATTTCTAATCTGTGTATTTGCTCCTGGGAGAGGGGTTTTTCAGTCTTGTTCTACCACGTAGCTTTTGCAGCATGGTAGCTGCTTTGGATATCGTTTGGCTTGTAGAGAAAATAGGCTTAATCCTGATTTACAGGCAGCCCTTAGAGTGCTTGAGAGCAAGTGGTTTTGTCCAAAGTCTTGGAATCTTGTAATGAGAGAAGTTCAGATTTCTCTAGACACACTGAATGCCTTCCATGGAGAAATACAGTCGTGGGAAGCTGAATTTCTAATACAACCATCAAGTGGGGAAGTATAATTAAGCCCCATACAAGAACAACAAAATCATTCTCCTAACAGGGCACAAACCCAAACAACTCCCTGTTCCTTCCTTTTTATGCAGCAAAAGAAAGAGAAACATTTCATCCTGCCAAAAAAATAAAAACAACAAAAAAGGTGTTAGCAAATGTGATCTTATTCCAGCAATGCCCAACCTAAGAGAACAATTTGTGCTTCTGCCAGTAGATACTGCAATTGGATACTATTTTGTAGCCGCAGAATTGTTGTAACTGCTGTGGAGGCACAGCATGCTGCTAAAAACCTGGCAACTTTTATGAAAGCCGTTTATATTACTGTAGGCTTTCTATAAACAGTGGCAATAAAAAGCTAAACTGTTTTAGGAATAAGATGCAGATATTAGAGATGAGTTTTTCTGCAACGGTAATGCCTTTTGGCAAGTGTGCTGGCATTTAAGGAAAAAAGAATTTTTTAAAAGAAGTATCTCTTAAAGATAGAGACTGTCTCACTGCAGCCTTGACAGCGAGCAGAACCCCTTCCCTAAGACAGATCATGGGCTGCAGAAATTATATGGAGTTGGTTTTCTTACTAATCTTGCATGAGAATGTGGGCAGAGCACTCCTCCCAAGTAGCAAAGGCATCTTTTCTATGAATGAATATTCAGAGGGGAAGGAGCAAGTTTCTTGGCTGCCCTCTGATGCATGTCTCCACTAGGGTTTCCAGGGATTTATGTTGACCCATTTGAACTCATGTATTAGGAGTTTAAGACTGGTTTTGTTTGTTTTTTCTGGAGCCATCACACACTAGGGTTTTCCTTTGGCTTCCAGTGGATTTTCCAGTGGAGACCTTGGAAACCAGACCACTCATTTATGGGCCTCACTGTAACAAGCCACATCTGATGTTAAGGATATATTTGAAAGTTTTGAACTATATTAGCTTTTTAAATTTTCATTCTAGGCATAATTTTTAGTGGTTTCCAGAGTTAGAGAGGATTTCAGAGTCATGGTTAAAAACAAACTGTCTCCAGAAAATCCCTGAGCTGAAAATGGCTGGAGGCTAAGAAATGTGCTTGATCTGGTTTTATATTCTTCACTAGGCATCTCCTTTTGGTCACCACAAGACCATTTACTAGGTTTTGGTCTGAACTATTGAAGCTGGTCCCTTATTCTTGTTTCCTTGGGTACTGGTGATGCTTTCCAGCCAAACAACTGCTGGACAAAAAGAAGGGGAGCATAATGGGACTATCTTGCTATTTTTAAGCTCCAAAATCCTTTCATACAAGAACAGCTGTATACTGGAAAATCAGTCATGTAGACACAGCTACACCTGGCAGGAATGATCCCTCTATCCCAGAAGCCTTTCATTTTAAAGGAGGTGTGTATAAGTCTGTTTTATGCTTTCCTGTGTGATTTAAAGTATTAATAAAATCCCACACATGTCTAACAGCAGATAATTTAGAAAATTTGAGATATTGTAAATTTATGGGAGTCTTATAGTCATTTAGTTAATCACGGGCTAATGGAGAAGCGTGGGAACTGCATGTGAAGTGTATGGACATTTTCCCCACAGAAAGCTGTTGCAGATACACCAGGGACCTGCTCCCCAGCACAGCAGCACAGCCAGGGTTTGCAGAAGTGTGTCTAAGATTAGGTTGTAGTTCATTATCTGCAGCACTAAAATTACACCTGCCTAAGCCATGTTCAGTGCCTACTCTTTATCCTACCTGGAGCAAGGTAACAAGAGGCTATGATATCTGTGCCCACTCTCTTGATCTTAAGTGATTGTTTCTCCTGCTTTGTAGGAGGCTGTGAATATAAATATGGTTAAATATAGTTTTCCCCCATTTCCTTATTGTTCCATAGAAGCTTGAATTCTATTTGCCACATTGAGTATTAGCTATCTTGCAGAGCTGGGTACAATATATAACTTTTTTTTTAAATGAGACTTTTTTCCCCTTCTATTTGTGGGCTGCTGGTGGATTGCCTTTTTCTCAAAGTTATTCAGTATGAGAATAATTAGGGACATTGAAGCATGAAGTTTGAGGGGAAAATGGAAAAGGAAGGATGATTCGCTGGCTGTATATAGCTTCTTTAGGGATGATGTTTACTGAACACTGAGATGCGACATTCAAGCTGTTTGCATAGGATTCTCTAACTTCGGGGCTTTGTTTCTCCTGTTTGAATGGTAAGCAATCAGGAATCAGCAGAATTTTTTTCAAAAATAATTGCTCTCTGCATTAAATATGAAATATTCACTTGCAATTGAATTTTTGAGTAAAGTTTAAACCCATAAATGAATTTATGGGAATTGGGTCATGTGATTTCTAGAGGTTTATGAATGTATCTTAAACTTATGTAAATGTTTGCTGAAAAATGTGCAGAACATATTTTTTCCGGGCTAATCCCCAGTTTATTCATTAAATAAATGTTTCTGCAATTTTCAGTTGCTGAGGAAACAAATCCAAAAACTAATCAGGAGTCAATCTGCTATTAGTAGTACCAGTAATTAGATTTACCAAATCTATTTGAGAAGAGGTATGGAGCTGAGAGAGGCAGTCTGTGCTGCTTCCATAACCCTCACCTCCTTTCCCAAGTGAGGACTTAAACTCAGAGCACCAACATATGCCTGCGGACTTCTTTTGAAAACTGCTTTCAGAACTAACTGGAGGAGGCTGGGGCAAAGCATGAGCCTGAGCCCTCAGCACATAGGGGTGTGCTGCCATTTGGACTGCCTTAGGATACCTGAGCACCTGTGTGCGGAGAGCCAAAGGGAACCAGGATCTGCAGGGTACCAGAACGTCTCTAAAGGAGCAGCTGGATGTCACTTGGCATATTCTGTGTCTCTGGGATGACATAAACATATTTTTATAGACTCACAGCATTGGTAAGGTTGGAATGCACCTCTGGACACTGTCTAGTCCCAACCCCTTGCTCAAAGTAGGGACAACTAAGGCAGGCTGTCCTCAGCCATGTCCAGTTGTTTTTATCATCTCCAGGGATGGAGACTCCACAAACTCTCTGCAACCTGTTCCAGTCCTTGGTCACCCTCACAGATAAATCTTTTTCTCTTGTATTTTGAGGTATTTGGATGCCAGGACAACTTGGAATATAAATCCTGTTATGTCTAACTTGAGTACTGTGATAGCCAGCCATGGTTCACTGACACATCCAGGTCCTTCTTTGCATGTGAATGGCCATAAGAGTGGGAAGTGCAGGCAGCATTGTGCAGGGCTGAGAGCAATGTGCCAATGGCAAGAGAGGTCTTGAATTAGTGTCCCTGTAGTTGCTAAAATTGGAGCATATTACATTAAATTCCTGGTGGTCAGATTTGTGTGATGAGTAAGATGTGACTTTAATTTACATGATGCTCAGATTTCCTTGTGTCCCACCAGCACTTATTATGGTTCCCATTATATGCTGTTACATTCAGAAATATATCCCACCTATCCTATGGGGTACACTGTTTCAGGGGGACAGGGAATCATACCTGTCGCTTCCCTGCCTTCACCAGGAGGGCACAAGCTGGGAAATCTCACCCAACCTCTATCCAAGGAAAAGAACATCAGCATCTTATACATAATTTCTAAAATTTTCTAGTGGTGTAAACATGCATGAGCGATTCACAAGTCAGGTAGGAATCAGTTATGCTACAGGTAGACACCTTAGGCAAGAACACGTTGACGTGTCCTTTTGCAAAGAAACAGAAAAAAGCAAATAGCTTTCATATTCAGTGCAGCAGCCCAAGGATATGTCTGCATGAGCTGGTTAATCTGAGGTAAACAGGGGTGTGAATGTAGAGCAAGTAATCCTGTGGTCACTGCCTGAGTGGTCGATGTTCCTGGCAGTAAATGTAAAGCAGCTCATTCTGTTTCTCACTGCGTGCAAAGAGGGCTCATGGCCAGCTAATGTGCTATACATCCACGCCCAGGCTTCCCTCCGGTACTCACAGCCTGCATGATACATAAATAAATCACCATGTCCATCTGACAAGCTTGTTTCAGGCTAGGAACCTTCTCAATAGAAGGTACAGAGTTGGTGAGAAAGTGGGAAATATCCTAAGCTTTTTAATAGCATGGGAAGTGACCTGCCGGGTTGGACCAAGGGTCCATCCTGCCTGGGACTGTCACAGGGAGACTGTGTGAGCCTGAGTGCTGTCTGTAGGTGGTTCTCCTTGTGCTTCCCCTGCATCTGCAGTCACTGGTTTAGCAATGTGAGAAGGCACATCCTTGCTTATTCAGTATTTTTTAAAATCTGTTGACCATGATTTATTTTACCTCTTTTGAAGATGCTGCTGCCTTCTGCCTCCAGTCTCCTGTGGCAGCAAATTTTGTGGGGTGGTTTTTTGTTTGGTTTTTTTTTTAGCATCTCCTGTTCCAAGATGGAGCTCCATGCCTGCTTAACAAGTAATTAAAAGCAGCAGTGTCACTGTGCTTTGAGAGTCATTTTCTTTTATCTTATGACTACTGGATACTCAGGAACTTACTGATTGTCACAGCTAGAACAAAGCTATGAGAAAAAAAATCTGTACACATTTATTATTTGAGTCAAAATCTTATCATCTCTATACTAATTTCTATTATAATTGTATATACCTAGGATATGGCTCTGTGTGGCATAAGATCAGAACAGGGCAAAATAGAATGCCATGATTTTAAACCCTTTAGGAAAAGGGATGATGTAACTAACTTTCTTCTACAGACAAAATGTGCCTTAAGTACTTAAGGACTTAAATGATGCAGCAACCTGCTACAATCAACAGGAACTTCACCTTCTATCAACATCACACCAATTGAGTTTCATTAGCATAAACAATCACAGAAAGAGAATTTCAAAGCTATGCATGTAGTGGTGGAAACAGGATTTTAAGCTAGCACCCCATCAAAGAGACCGAGGAAACAGTGCCGTGCAATTCCTCTGACCCTTTGAATAAAATGATAGCTCAGATAGCTCATTAATAATCCATAGGTTTAAGATTTGAAGCAAAGAAATCAATGTAGAATTCTGAATAATTAGTATTTTTGAGGAACTCTACCCTCCCCAGAGATGAGCAAAAATAAAAGGTAAAATTTGTGAGACACAGTATTGGGAATTCACTGAATTCTGTTCTGTGGGGAGGTGATGTGGGCAGATATCTTCCCACTGCAGATCCATATAGCAGTTTTCATAGAAATAATTGAAACCTGCTAATTCTATTGCTATCATAAGATCTTTGCCATTTTGTAGCAGTTGGAGTTGGTGAAATCTTGCGGCTTGCTAGTGCAAGCACTTGATCAGACCCTTTGATTGTCATTTTTACCACAACCACAAGCATCTTGGGTTCTTCAGAACAAGAATAAAAGGATTCTAACTTGCAGTTAAAACTAGATGATTATTTTTTCTTCCCTTGAGAGGAGCAGAGGAAAATGAGAATTTGGTTTTTGTTGACATTTCCCTGCTTTTTTTAATCTTTTTTTTTTACAGAAAGCTTAGGAAACAAAAAATTCAGTGAAAGTAGGTCTTTTTATTAAAAAAAAAAATTCTATAGAAGAAGAAAGATTTGAAAGACTATTTGTCCTCAAACAACCTGATTCTCAGGTGTAGCCCATACCCCTGAGAAAATTTCATTTTGATTTATTTGATTGTGAGGGAAAGCAGGCTCTGGAATTCCCTTGTTGGCTCTTTCCACTTGGAAGGTCATTAATATGGTTCCCATGAGATTAGTTGGCCAGTTCTGCAGATATCTGAAGTGTAGATTTGTTCTGAAAAAAGCAGATCTAGAGAATAAATTACGCTGTTCTGGTATACCGCTTACTCTTTCTTTGCTCTGAGAAAGCTTCCTTTGAAAAGGCTGAAAATAGTGGGTGTTTTGTGTCATCTGGCACCAAACATACTGTGATTCATGACTTGATGTTGTTAGGATGCTTCTCTGCAATCTCTTGGCCTGGGTGCCAGCTTGGAAACAGGGCTGGCAATCACAGAGTATCTCTGTCCTGTTTTTGCTCTCCACATGGCTGATACTGTTCCTTCCTGCCCTAGAGAAACCTCACTGCCCATGTATAACGCACATAATTGATTTATTTGACTTCATTTATTTACATTCTGACAAATGCTTTTAAATCAAGCTATTTACTAAATTTGTTTTCTCCAGAAATAGCACAGCATTAACTTGTGACAAATGACATTTCAGCTTGTGACATCTCTCACTTAAATTACTTTCAAGTAATTCTGAGTAAATTTGTGATTACATTAAGCATGGTTTTTAAAAGAATATTTTGCCATTCAGTATGTCACACAGTAATGAGGTTGGATTCCTTCCCATCTTACCTTTCTTTGGCAGTGTGCAATAAGCTCAGTGATTTCAAGGGCTAAACCATTAAGTTTTTGTAAAGAAGAGCTAGAAGAGTTGAATCTCAGAGCATTAAGAAGAAAAGATGATAGAAGTATGTCACAATAAATCCAGGTTCTTAAGGACCTCTTAAGAGGAGTGGGTGGGAAGATGCTTAGTAGTCTTTATATATCTGACAGGTATCAAAGAGTAGTGTGGATCAGTGTATCACTCAAGTGCACTGTAATACTTTGAAGTCTTAATAATCTGTAGGTTTTATGCATTAAGTTGTTTCATCTGTATGATAATAAATAATGTTTAAAAAAGATTTAAAAATTGGCAGTTTACTTCTTAAACATTAAAAAATAGAAAGCAATTGGTTAAGTAGGGGGTTTCCAAATGAAAATGTTCACTTTCAAAAGACTGAAGAGAATAAGACATCAACATGTCTCCATTTCTCTCCAGGTAGGCAGAAAGTCTGAAGAGAAAGGCCACCACCTCTGGTTTAGGTGTTGCTTATGACCCTTGTGTGGCCTCTGCCTGAGCCAGGACTAAATCCTTACCCTGAGGTCTGGAGAAGAGATATTTTGCCCTGATCTTGGCAGTGGACATTGGTCTCTTCCCACTGTGGTCATAAACCTTGGTGGAGGGCCATCGCTGTGGCTTCTTTCCATGAACAGTGTGGACAAGACCCCTGCAAAAAACACTTTCTACAAAAAGTTGAGACTGATGTTTAATGTACGGTTTGTGTTGGATGCCTCCCAGATAGAAAGACTACCTGAGTGCATTGTGATGGCTTCCCCCGGCCCTCCAGGATGGACTTCATGGGCAATTCAAATGCATTATTTTATATTGGCAACTCTCATACCCTCCTACCACTGGCAGAAAGCTCTCAAACTGCCTACTATGGGAACAGGGAGCTTTATTTACTGCAGTCACATTGAAATGACAGGTCTTTCCCATTCCCCTGGTACTGAAGCTATTCTATTGACTAAAAACTCAGCTAAGCTAAATGTTACTCAAGATGCTGATTTTCTATTATACTAGGTTTCAGCTGTGTTCTTAAAAATACTGTATTCAGGAGCAGCTGTAGTGTCTAGCCCACAATGTTGTAAAAGTTCTCAGATCCCAAGAGATTATGAGAAATCAGAGAAATGCGATAGTTCTTTTAGTAACAATAAAAGCCTAGTTTGATTTTTATAGATTTTTTTTTATCATTTCAAAGTATTCAATTTGCACTTAAGTCAGATTTGCTGTCTTTCTTCCAAAATCACAAGGAATAAAATCTACTTAAAAACAGTGAAAAAGCAAGAAAAGAAAAATAAAGGCAGAAGTATCAACTATTTCAATGTCGTTGGGCTTAAAACATCAAATCTTTTGAAGTATGAGTTATGAAAACCAGCAATGCTATGCTGGTCTTTCTGTTTGAAAAAAAGAAATCCCCTTGAATGATAGATATTTCATATTTTATTTAAAAAACATTAGCACTCATTCAAGAGAGAAATAATGAATAACTGTTAACCATTATTATTGCACTCGCATGTGATTATTACTTTGTTTTTATTGGAGAAAATTTTTTTATGTATACTGTTTTTATTAAATGATTGTATTTAACCTAAAAGAACCTTAAAAATTAGTCACTTTGTCAAATAACCATGTATAAGTACCAGGGAAAAATTAGGCTGTAGCAAAAATATATGCTTTTGTTATACTATGACTTCTGATTTCAGTTACTAGAAACCCTTGTTGCAGCCTTCATCGTTTGTTCTGATGAACCCATCTCTATCTTTCTTTTAACAGTATAACAAAAAGGCACATAATTTTAGACTTCAAAACTCTTTCTATACATTTCATTCTGGTTTGGTTTGCTTGTGTCTTTGTTTCTAAGTCACTGCCCTTGACAAGCAGTCAATCTTCAATATAAGCTTTATGATTTATAGCTCATAGAACTGGATCAAAAAAGCTTGTGAGGTTCAGGTTGTTATATCTGTCTTCTGCAGGACTACAGGATATAAATAAACATAGAAATTTTAGGCTGAATATGTTAATAAAAAGTCACATATCTTGAGTTCTGTATTTAGCTACTAAAAGGTGGGAAAGAACATTTAATATGTATGGAAATTTCAACTCTAAACTGGAAATTTTATTTATCAATCCCCTGATAGGCTTCTTAAGACTATTACAAGTGTGAACAAACAGAATAATACTGAACTCAAATGTTATTCTGAAACTTATTTCAGGAGTGAGACATCACTGATAAAAACAAAAATACTCTGGGTCTAAGGAGGACTTTACATGTTGGAAGAAACCATAACCTCCATTAGCTTTAAGGTTTGATCTGCTCTCCTCTCTTTTCCACATGAAATAGTTTTATGTGAAACAGTGGTTCTCCTGCCTTCTTGGGATTAATTTGGTACAGAAAGGCTGGATTCTGCCCTATTCCCCGTGCTGGGTAGCTGTGTAACTGCCGCATGGTACCCTGATGGTACATAGGATGGTGCCGGTGGGTGATGAGGGATAATTTTATGACTGGAATGGTATATCTTTTCATGCATTTGTTTTAAGCAAAACAAATAAGCTGATAAGAAGTAGTTAATATGAAAGGATAATACCTGAGACTGTTATTTGTTTCAGAAATATGTCCTATGGCCATAAGTACTATATTTCTGACACCTTTTCCAAATACAGTTAGACCTAGAAAGTGATAATTATACAGTTCTTCCTCTCACATAAGCAAAGTCCAAATTAATTTCTATTGAGAGAATTCTGTAAGAGCCAAAAAATAAAAATGCATCCAAAGTGTTAGATTTTTTGGTATTGAGAACAGAAAAATAAAAATCTGAAGTTTGAGTAATATTTCTTAAAATATGTATTTTTTCATAGAGGAGTCCTAAGAAAAATTCCACTCTGAAAGACATAATTGAGATTTGTTTCCAGTTTGTTCCCTGCCTACATCTCAGTTATGCCTTTTGATCTCTTCAGCTGTAGACCTCCTTAGCCTAGAAAATGTTGGCTGCGTCCAGCAAACTTGCCTCTTTGGGGAGGCAATGAAGGTTGCATGCTAGGAAGAAAGTTAGCATAGCAAGGCTGCTGAATGAATGGCAGGAAGCTAGCCAAGCAGTCAATCAGCTTTTTGTACTTCTCATCTAAAGTTCTGACAAACCTGATAGCTTGTGGCTGGCCATTCCCAGTCAGTGGAAACTATTCCATGTTCATGAAAAATTTCAATCACTTGCAATGACTTTTAGATGACTTATGTTACAGTAGGAACCTTCAGGGAGGAGAGTGTTGGGAGGGGAAAAGTAAAGAGGAGGCTATATTACTGCATTATCTGAATTTTCTATGCCATTTGCCTCCCAAATTACTGCTACTTTTTGCTGTAAAATTTCTCATCTCAAAGTGTTTGGAGAGTGTCTTGTTAGGTGGGAAATATGGCTCTTCATATAAACCAGGGAGAACTGAACTTGTTGTTTGGATTCTACTTTTGTCGAGGTGTCCAAATTGCAGATGAGCAGAGTTGTTTCCCTTAAAAGTCTTTTAATTGTATGAGACTCAAAAAATGTTAGAAATAACAGATAAAGAAACAAAGGAGTCTGTGTGAAATACTAAAGAGTAAAAATACTGATCAAAAAGCTATGATTAAGCATTTTTCGGGCAAAATGTCTATGTGGACAAAATAGCTTTTATACAGAATGTGTTTGTCCAACACGTTTAGATTTCAGTGCTTTCAGATCTCTTTATTTTTAATAAAACTTATTTTTAAGAACTGCCAGAAGTGGTTAAAAGTATTTTTACCCAGGAGAAAGAGTTAATCCTCAATCAAACAATATCATAGATGCCTGTGAATGCAAAGAAAAATTCTATCTTAAAATATAGCCGAAAACATTCATCGTAATCATATAAACTAGGGATTTTAAAACAAAATATTATTTTCCATTAGTAAAAGCGTTTTCAACTTTGTGACTTTTTAAACTGAAGAGCAGTCAAGAAGAAATATCTTTAGCTAATCTATTGCATTTATATCTCTCTAAAAGAGGTTGAATTCAGTGTATTGATTTACTTTAAAAAAAAAAAAGTGCCCTTACAGTCTCTCTAAACCTTCTACTTTTTAAACTTTCGAACTTCAAGGTTTTATTGTATAGCAGATTTAAATCTGACATTTGGAGTAAATTTCGAGAGAGTCAGAAGAACCTGAGTTCTACAAGTCTGTGGTACCCTTTAAAGTCTAACAGCTGAGTCACTCTCTGAGTCAGTCCACATCTGCATTAAAGAAAGCTGAGCTGGGTAATTTGATGTTCTCAGACTTCAGATTTGTGGGCTGTTATATCCAATCAGTATAATCATTACAGTGTTGTGCACAAAAAAATGGTGTTGCTTATTCTACAACACTCTCTGCCACACTAACATAATAACAAACGTGGGGCTCCAATGATGCAGTGCAATTTGAATTACTTAGTATGATATAAGTATACATAAACAAATATACTAAACTTTTTCCTACTTGAGAGAGATTACATTAAAATAGCACTATGCCAACCCATGTAAACTGTAAACCCTCTAAGCAAGTCATCAGGGTTTTATCTGTCTTGCCTCTTCCGATGAGCCATGCAATATTTCATGCCCCTTCCAAAACCCTCCACAGACTTTATGTACTTATCCAGTGAGATCCCTGTAACTGACCACATGCCCTCTTATCCAGAGTCTGTTCTCACATTTGACTGCCATCAGAATTTAACACAGCAACCAGAGAGACACCTCCACAGCAGCAAATCTATCCCACTATTGTTTTTATTCAGAGCTCTCCCTTATCCGTTCCTACCTCTCATGCAGTTAGTGTTGGACTTATCCCAGTGCATCTGATGCTTTTTCTTTGGTATGACAATAGTCTCATACTTTTCCATAGTTACGAAACCAGTATAGCTGGGACTGCAGGTATATATCCTTCTATGTACACTGTTGTTTTTTAATTCTTTTCTTTCACCAGATTTGTGACTTTACAAAATGAAAAGAATGATGCCTTGTTTGTTGACTTGTTTGTGCTTTAGAGAGGAAAAATGCTGTAAGAGAACTAGGTTTGTTTGTGACTGTTATCCTGGCCTCTCTTCCATTATTTTGACTGCATTATGCTTTGTACAAATTGTTTCTCTTTGTATGTCTGGGTAACTATCCATCCATCTGCAAAACTAGCATTTAGGCAGAAGAAATATCGAACAAAAAGGTGTTTGGTGGGTTTTTTTTTATTTTTGGTTTTGATTCTTCAGCATCTCACTAGCTTCCCAACAAAAAGATTATAGATTTCTGAGTTTGCTTGTTTGTGAGCAAAGGTGATCATTTTTCCACACTGTTATAATTCAGCTGAAAGGAATATTCCTGTGTAGTAAGAACAACAATGTGCATGCAATTTGGGGTGTAGCCGAATAAAATATGGCAGAGCAAAGGGAAGAACATCCCATGACCTCATACCAAACACTGTGTTATTGCATACCTCAGTTTCCCTAGCTACCAGAATGTAATGTGTTGCTTTTCCCTCTTTTCAAATATTGTTAATACCAAGGTTTAAAAACTTATAAATCCATGGTTTGGAAAGCACTGTGACAGAGATGTACATTTTCTTGAACCTTTCAAAAGCTGAATAATTGGTCCTTCTTGGTTACAAATTGCAGAAATAAAAGGAATGCTACTTTTTATTGTTTTTAAATCATTTGTTTCAACTCAGAAAACACCTTGCCTGGTCACACTTGACCATCACGTTATCTACCCTTCCCCTGCAGATTTTTCTTTTTGTTCCCATGGTAATTGCAATATTCAGTGTACATGTGCATCTTTAATCACTGTTCAGCTGATGTCTCAGTGGGTAGCAGAGAGGTAAGAGGCTTCCCTGTGCGGAAGATTGATCTTTTGTTGATTTGTTGGTTATTATATTGGCATGGTTTACAAAAGCACAAAAAGTTTTTAAAGATGACCAAAATCAATTATTCCTTTTACAAACTGTGTCATGAGAGTGACTAGCTGTGACTTAAAAAAAAAACCAAAAGAAGCAAAAAGAAAAACCCTCAAAAAATTGAGGTGACGTAAGGACAACTTGCTTTTAGCCTAACGTGATCATCTGTGGCTGGAAACCTGTGTGTCTAATGGAAGAATATATGAGCAACAGGATGTTCATTCCAGCTGCTATTTGAGGTTACATTTTCTTCCATCAAGACAAATCAAACACAGATTACCAGCTGTCTGCCACTCTCTTCACAAACAAAGAATTGGATCCCCCAGTAATTACTTTTACTGAGAATTCTATGAGCCCCTTGTCAGGACCAAAATTTGGATTAGAGTCACATTTATAAGAGCTAAAGGGCTTACCTGATATGTAGGACTTATGCTGGATGTGTTCATGGGGATTAACTGTGAAATGAAAATTCAGGTCCCAGAGAAGTAAGTAGAAAACCCACCACTAATGTCATTAGAAGTTGGATTGGACTGTTAAAAAATTTCCTAAGTAGAAATAGGACATTTCTAGTAATGTCTACAAGGAAAAATGCCTCAGAAAACTTTCTCCCTGAAAAATGGTGATGGAACATTTGGAGCTTTTTTCCCCCTCTTTTCACACCCTGTATCTGATCTGTATTTATCATGCACAGCCAGATCTGAACCAGTTTTGGATATGTGTGCTTCATATCACTATGTTATTTAGAAAGATACATTACACTGTATTTATATTTAGGTCAAAGAGTTTTATTACAGTTTTGCAGTGAATGTAATACATGAAAGGATAATATAGATGTGATAAATAGTGCAGTTTGAGGTGATTACAATGGGAAGAGGGGTTTGTATAAATGGCCAATATATTACAAAAAGGCTTCATCTTTTGAAAGCGCAAAGATGACTAATGCCTTCACTTAGAATGAAAGAACTCTAGAAATAGAAAAGTTTCATTAGCACATCTTCCCTAATCACTCACAACAACCATCAGCTGCCTACTGGTTGAGTGGGTGGAGGAAGTATTCTGAAAGCCCCTCAAAATCAATTAAAAGATTTTAATAAATTCAGTGGATGCTGAATCATCTGAAGTGAGCACTGAAGGGGGAATGGCAAATTCTCTACAAAACTTGCTTCAGAAAGTCCTTAAACAGGCACTACTCTCCAAAAGTGCTTACACCTCTTTCACATTCAAATTTGCCTTGTTTCCACCTCAAAACTTCTTAGAAGCAAAGCATTTAATATCTCAGTACAACAGTAATAGGGATAATACTGTTTTTCCTTATCCAAGCCATCCATCTATAACTAGGTGTGCAGTGAGGAGAGTCCAGAAGAGAACAAGAACATCCAAAGCTATAAAATGAGGAAAGATGAAATAAATTTGACATTTTCAGTTCAGAGAAAGAAAATGCATTGCTGTGGTGTTCCTCAAATATGAAACAGGTCACTATAAAAGGCAAAAAGAATAAACTGATTTCTGAGGATAGGTTGGGAAGCCATGGACTTGTACTGAATCAAGGTACACGCAGGTTGGATGCTCAGAAAAGCTTTCTAGTAGTGAGAATCAGGAAGCAGTTGAGGGGTTACCAAAGAACAGATAGGATCCAAAAAAGTTGGACAAGCATCTGTCAGGGGAGAATTGGATAGAGCCAGTCCTTCTCATATGTTACCTCTCTTATCCTCAAAATGAAACTAGTTATATCTGTTCACTAGCAACATAGTGTTTTTTTGAGCATTAATTACCTACAACCTACCAAGACTCCTGAAAATTACACATCTTTCATTTATTATGCTCATGTTCAACATGTTCCACAACTGCCTGTGTATTGCAGGTGATCTGAATCCTCATCAGCTCGAAGTAATCTTTACTTGTTTTCCTTTTTTTTAAAAATGTGTGCACAAATCCCAGATCTCATTTTTATTAAGTATTCACCCTGCAAATTTGGAAAAGTGGTAATTTTGTAAAAGGAGTGTAGTGATCCTTGTCTTGCTGAGCTTACTAGCTTGTTGATTCTGGATTTGGTTGTATTGTTGTTCAGTGCAGGCAGTTGACCTTATTTTTATAACTTTATTCCCAAAACAATTTTTCTTTCAAAAATTCTAAAGTAATTCTCATTTAATTTCATACACATTATTGTCTTTGGCTACTAAGCACCAGACAAAGTAAGATTAATCCTCTTTAAGGACAGAAAAAAATAGAAAAGGAAAAAATATGTTCTTGAAGCTATTATCAGCCAACATGCATGTTTTTCCCAAACTCTTGCATTATGCAAGCTCAAAAAATACTGTAGTATCTAATGTTTCCTAAAAAGAATGGGCTGTGTTTAATGCATCATCACAGTAACAAGAAAGCAAAATTATTTTTTCTTTCAGTATCTTACATATTTTTAAGTATTTTAAATCTGTCACGCATGTGATATATTCTGAACTCATGTTTTTAATGCTTTATGCAGACAATGATTGTTTCAGATCCTCCAAAGGAGAAATTCAAAACCTATAGTAAGTTAGGTAAGGTTAGGATCCTTATTGACCTGAAATTATACCCTAATTGACAAGTCAGTTAAGCATGTGTTTAAATCCATCCTTTTTCAGCAATTCATTTAATCTTAACTTTTTGCAAAAATTCAAAATTAAGCATAAATGTAGGTAATGAGTCTTTGAGCATATTATTTAATGTTTCTCTAAGTATGTTAATTAAGCCCTAGTAATGAACAAGACCATCCTGATAGTAAATATTGAATTTCAAATCAAGCATTTCTATAGTTTGGACACCTTTTTTTTTTAATTTTTGTTGTTTCCTTTTGCATGTGTACATTTGATGACAGTATTAAAACATAGGGATGGAGAACAATCCACATCTTATGCTTCCTCTTTTGGTTGGGAATTTTTATTTCCTCATAGAATGTAATTTCCAGAGGAAGTTCCCCAGCTTCCTTGAAAGGGGGAGCTTTCAAGGATTAGAGTCACATTTATAAGCTGAGATCACCATGTGATGCTTCCTTGAAAATGAGGGCTCTGGTCTTAGAGTCCCCAGCAGCGGCTCACTGCTGAGTGAATTCTCAGAAACTGTGTTTGGAAACAGCACTATATTTACAGATCTGCTACTAGGTCTTAATTCAGTACAGGGGTCAAAGAACTTACTAAACATAACATGAATGAGAGCAAGTATTTGTCATAATAAAAATGAAAAAGGAAAACCAAAGGGACAAAGATGAAGAAGCAGCCATTTTTCCATTTCAATTTATTAATGTTACAACTCTTCAGAGGGCAGTATAGATACCATCAAGGACTGGTTCAGCAATGTAATACTGACTGCTAGGAAGCAAACTCCCCATGTGGATGTGATGTGACATCTAACCAATGTGTTTGTAGTTTCAAAGTTTGACAGAGTTTAGCTGACTAAAAAGGTTTTGGTGCATGCTTCATTTTTGTTGAGGAGGGACAGGACTTTTGCAGGGGGGGAGTTTCACTAATATTGGAAGGGCTCAAAAATGACCTACAAAAACATTTCTATGTACTGCAGACCTGATGTGAGCAGGAGAATCAGGACAGTGCAGCTGTTTTGGGGTTTTAGACTTGGAAGGGATTAGGATATGATTTAGATAAGATCAACAAATACTGACAAAGCAAAAATATTTCTGAAAGTAGACTGCTGTTTTGTATCAGAAAACAGTACTTGATGAAAGGAAGTGGAAGACTATTTCATACCAAGGACAGGATGCCCAGTTCAGACACGAGGTAGTTTAATTGCTGGAGTAATTCACCTAGACATATGTTGAAATCTCCATCCTTGGAAATCAAAGACTGGAAACCTTTTGAAAACTAGGTCAAATCAGAGTCATAGCCCTGATGTAGAAATGCAGACAATAGCTGTCTCAGATCCTCCAAAGCACAAATTCAAACCCAATAGTAAGTAAACTAGTTATTTAGCCTGTACAATGGAAGGCGCTGGAGGAAATGATCAACTGACACCTCAGTCTTTAAAAACAGTTAATCTGAATTGCTACTCTGCATCATAGTTTGGCTTTATTAACGTATAAACTATCAGGCTATCATCTAGAATTTTTTTGTTAGCTTTTTTTTTTTATTATGGTACTGGTATTTCAGTAAAAACACCTGCTTATAGGTTATGGGAGTTAGGTGTCTAAAAAAGAATGTTCTTATTTCTGATATGACATTTCAGAGGCTGCAATCTGATCTGCACCTACTAGGAATCCAGCCCAGCAGTGACATGCTCTCACATAGGATTTCCTAGACCTGGTAACAAAACAGCTGAGAACCACCATAGACAAACAAGCCAAAATATGGTCAGGCAGGTCATTTCCCTCGAGAAGCATTGCACTGAAACTTCATACTTCCTTCACTCTACATATTTTTTCATAATAAGATTTCACTTTTACTCTTTCGACAGGTACTGCCAAAATTGTTGTTTGTGCTAAGTGTAATAAATTCTATTTGACTCCTAGTGCTCTGGGACCTGTCACTAAGTCACTAAAAATATCATTAGGAGAGCATTTTGTAAGTGAGAGAAGGTGAGATCTATCACAGACCAAGCAACCAAAAGAAAACAAAACGTGTGACTTAAGCAAAGTAATAAGATGAGGATTTCAAAATATCATAGTTTTCTTCTTTATTGACTTCAGGCATGGGAAGCAGAAATACTGACCTTGCAGGATGATCCTTTCAACTCTATAGGAAGCCAAATTCCAGTGTAAAGTGAATTTTTAAATTCATTTTCATAGGAACAACGCTGCTGTGACTGAACTTGAAATATTTTCCTCTTTATAAACTTACTCTGAAACACCCTGCCACTTCTTTTCTTTCTGGTCCCTGGAGCCGATATGCATCATTGTTAGTTTTCAGCATTATTACTTGTTCTGTAGAGTGAGCTTATTGTGTAATTATATCTACCAGTACCAGTAACTACCACCAGCTACAACTAAACAGGACTACCGGATAAGATAGTTGTTTGCAGAAGCCTCCTTCAGTTATTCTTGTGTTAAATCATACTGTATGATTTCCAAAAATATCCCGCAACCAATTGCATGCTGCATCCTAAGGGAAAGGGAACTCAAAATCACAATGCTTTCTGGATAAAACAGAAATGATGGTGCTTTCGTCTTTCCTTCAGACTCTTTCCAGGCTCCTGTGATCCTTGCAAAGATGTGACGCATTGGTATGGTCTCTAGCAAGTGCTGATAACAACTTGCTTATGGTATAAAGATACCGCTGGGAAATCTCAGAGATAAGCAGCAGTTAAACTTAGGTTGCTTATTTAAGGGTCACATATGTTAGGTGTATTATCCACTGACATTTGGGCATAAGCCTTGCCTGTGATTACTGCATGAATCAGTAGTACATAAAAGCTAGGATTCCCAGGTTTGTCTATGTTATCAACCAGTGCAGTGAAAAAAAATGAAGGATTTGGGGTTTGATTTGATAAAATCCATTACAGCTCTTGAATGTCATGTCTGCATCACGTGTGTGCCAGCAAAGAGGCTTATGCACGTTGCCAATCCTGGCCGCACATGCCGTGACTCTGCCCAGCAGGTGATGGTGCACCTACCTCACAAGTGGGACTCTCTTGATGGCAACCTGGCATGGGGCTTTGGCCAACGGGGAAACTGCTTGAGCACAAGTCCCCTTGAGCCAAGTACCCCGTACTTTCTAATATAAATGTGAGACAAATTTATACCTGGAAAGGACCACTTGAGCGCATCAAAATACTAACGCAGATACTCCAGCATACTGTAGCTGCTAGCTGTACTCATTCACTATCTCATACCAGTACTAGATTTTGGTAACATAAAGCATTCAGCAAGTAAAATGCTAATGTGAGAAGAAGAGTTCTCTATGAATTTTTCTAGAGCTTCTTGAGCACTGATAACACTGGAAGGCTCAGTGTATTCAGCATTTGAGTGCCATATAAAGCATTAAAGAGATACTGAGCAAAACAATTACTATCCACAGTCACACACCAGCACGTGTACTGACAGCGTACATTCCCTGTGGCAAAGACCTTACGTACCTTTAAGTTTTCTACCACACCAGATGCACCCATGGTTCTTGATAATATTTAAATAACAACACGAGCAGTAGTTCTGCTTTGATTTTATATAAGGCATGCTTGTTCCACCAGATATTTTCAGGGATGAGAAACTTATAAGAAGGCTTGCTGTTCTGTGCAATCGCAGCGGGGTTTTGTTTGGTTATGTGTGCGTGAATAGCCTGAGGAGTTCACAAATGTGTTTGATTTGCATTGAGCGAAGAACCTTAGAAACCACTGTGATGAGCAGTGAGAAGCACAAGTTAATACAGCAGGCAATCAGTTGGTGTGTAGCTCTCTTTCATTAATACAAAGACATTGTGTCTTTGAAAGCTAGATGGTTTTATTTAATTGTCATATGATGGCAAATCCATGAGCTGAGATCAGAGACAGCCTGGAGATCAGAACATTCTGTTGATTGCAACCAAGAACTGACAGGTCCACAGAATCTGTCACTCCATGAAGGACTTTAAACATGGGTTTTTTTGCAGCCAGGCCCACCTCCTGGTGCTTTGAAGACATCTTCTGCATAGTCTGCATTGCTTGATTTATATACAAACATCTGGAGATTCTACACATTTTGCTCTGTCATTCCAGGACAAGGCATGGACAATCAGTTCTTCCAGTGGGAAATTAAAGATAACTCTAGCCCAGCCTCAAGAGTCTTTATTGACAAGTATTTATTGACTGTCCTCTTTGGATTTTCTGAGTCTTGACGAATGATTAAATAGGGACCTCTATCACGTCCTCAGAAATGCTGATTGAAAATGGTGGGTCAGTGATTATATTGAACAGAAATAAAAAGTAGTCATATATCACTGGGGTTTAATCTCTTTTGCAGAAAGGAGAGCATATTGATTAGAATCAGAATGCTTAAAGTTAGGTACACCTTAAATGACAGTATTGACACCTAGACATGCATCAATAAGGCTATTTTAATGTGTCTTATATTATTCTGCCCAAATTATTTCATTGGCTCTTCTATCATCCTTCTAAAAATGTATTGATCTCTTATTTTCAGTTATTGTTGGTTTACACCAGGATGTTGTTTGTTGCATTTGCAATGATGTTGCAGTTTTCTGATGCTGTTGAAATCTCACTGAGATTGTTATTTGTTAAATTATAATCCCTGGATGTAAATGTGTAGTGAATCTAGTGGACTTCTTGTTTTCAGTCTCTGTGTCTCTAGGTCTCTGGTGCACTTGTTAAAGTAGTTTTACTTGGAAGTTCCAGAACTATTCTTAACTAGAAAAAAAATACTAAAAAAAAGTCAGGGACACTTTCTAGTTTTAGAGCAATGAGAGAGGAAAAAAGTAATTTCACACTATTTTCTACATTTTTCTTTTTTTTTTTTGTAATTAGCTTGGTTTCAAAGGTGAATTCTTCACATTTTCTTTCTTGTCGCTCTTTGCTCTGGTTAACATCAAGAAGATAATGAAAAAACATTGTTGTGCATAAATTTCAAACAGCCATGAATGTTCACTAAGTGTAAATGCAGAGGAGCTATTTCTGTAGATCAACACCTGCGACAGAATATAAAGCAACTATAAACTACTGAAAAGGACATCACCCAGTTTTGTTGTACTGTGCATGTTCCCCTTCTTCAGAGTAAAAGGGCATACAAACGTTACCAAATTTCAGTCTCTGGAAGATGTCCCCAAGGCTTCACAGAGGAGCTGGGAAAATGCTGAAACTTTCTGCTCTTGCTGTATTAGCTGTATTTTCCTGCAAAGGAAAAGTCATTCATAGTAGAAACAGGGCCTGGCTGAATAGACAGTTTATCTATTTATGGGCATATTTATAGACTTGACATATTTAATAGATCCAGCTGGCATGGAATGCACCATTCATTTTGTAACAAAAGCTAGCCCATTTATTTTTTTTTCGTGTTGGCTGGATGAAGAGAACTGTTTTCTCATTTGGCTTGTTTCATTTGAACGTCCCTTTGTAGATCAGTCTTCAAAGTAATCATGTCCAGATCGTTAAACGTACCCTGCAAATACCGCTGTTAATACATATGTGAAGGGACTACACATTACTGACATTGCAGGAAAAGCTTGAAGAATGACTGCTCTGGATCTGAAGAAGAAAAAACCTCAGGACTCACAGTTTTAGGGTGAAAGGATGAGAAACATGGTTCACAGTTCACCATTTAGTACTCAAAGAGCTGTGATTTTGTGGAAGGTTTCTTTTTGTCACTGGGAAATTTGCAACTAGTTATAGCTATAAACAGCTGTTTATTAGGCTGATAGCACAACTGGTTTGTTAATTCTGCATCAGTTCAGACAGTAATCTGCACTGTGGCAGAATGGCAAGGAGCTGATATGACATGTATGATGTTATATCTTTCAGCAAACTAGAACTCTTTGGATGTGAATTAAGTTCCAGTGTCACTTACAATCTGTTTCAGAGCTGCTTTTTTTGAAGGAAAAAAAAGACTGTTCACCCTTCTACCGTCTGTGCCATGTAGCTAAATTCACATAGAATACTTCAGGTCATTTAAAATGAGCATCTTGGCAATCAGGAACATATGCTCCTTAAATAGTCCATCAAAGTCATAATGCTAATATGACTTGTTGTTTGCTGCTGCTTTTGTTTTTCCTGAAAATCACCCTTTCATGCAGACTCTGACAATTCTGATGAAATCAGAAGAAAGCACAGATCCTGTATCAAGTTCCATTTTAAGCTATGTTTCTTTAATCTGTAAATCAAGTCATAACATACTCTAAAGTACTGTCTTTTAAATTAAATATTTGCCAAGATGCTATACTAAGGTATTCCATGATGGTAAATGGGTGAAATTAAATTCTCTGGGATTGCCTCTGTAATAGGATAAATGGACTTGCATGTCATCGCAAAGACCTTAATTTATTACATTTTGTATTGAATTCGGTCATGAACCATCAATTATTTGCACTATAAGTTATTTTTCTTTTGTTCTTTGCTGTTATCGGTGCCTCAACTCATCGACTATTTATTGTGTACAGTTTGTGACACTGTTGCACATTTCTGGCCTTTTGTAAAAATCCACATTGAATCACCAGTTTCTGCTACATGCTTTCAGGATAGATCCTTCCCAGCACAGGAGTGGTGTGGTGGTTTTTTGTTTTCTCTGTGGCACATCCTAAAGTCTTCCCCCAATACAGCAGCACTCTTTCCCCTAATCCAGCTATGTTTTCAGGTGTTGTTACCTTTTCTCTTTGGATTTCTTTTATAAAGGAAGAAATTTTCTGTGGTCACCAGTGACTTCAAAGGGTCTGACATGGAGAAATTTTTATCATCTCATTGCTTGTCGCCTAGTAGTTTGTGCAACAAGTTTTGCTTTGCCATTTATAATATTCAGAAAGCAGCTACCTTTTCCTTAACCACTGTCATTATCTGTTGTCTTCCAATTACCTCTTGTAATGGTTCCCAAGCAGATGAGGCCATAAACTAATAAGGGGTAGTCGTTTTGCACACTTTATCTTTACAGATTGCCACAGGCTGTATAGTAGGAGCTGCCTCCACAGCCAGATCTGGTCTCAGTCCATCCTCATTGTGTGCTTTCTCTGGATGTGTCAGCAGCAGTATGCCAGAACTATATGGCTTCAACCCTCACTTGTTAGTGCATCCCCATGCTGACATAGCCCTATGGCTCCCAGTCTGATGGCAAAATGCCTATGAAAGCAAACAAAGAAGGACCATTATATTCAGCACTTTGATCTCCTTTGACCAGCCTTATGTGGTGAATGCTCTGTACTCCTCAGCTGTGATCTGACTTGTGTCACCAGCTGTCCTGCTCCTCAGAATATTGCTATCAGTGTGGGAATACTACACAAGTGTAGCTATCACAGCTCTGTACAACTACACCAGGGTTTGCAATTGTCATGGTTTAAACCCAGCTGGCAGCCAAACACCACGCAGCTGCTCCCTCACCCTCCCTCACCTCTGGGGAATGGGGGAGAGTTGGAGGGGTAAGGGTAAGGAGACTCATAGGTTGAGATAAAAACAGTAATTGAAATAAAACAATAATGATAATAATAATAGTAATAATAGAAAATACAAATGAGTAATGTAGAATGTGATTGCTCACCATCTGCTGACCGATGCCCAGCCTTTCCTGGCTAGTGATTGCAGAGAAACCACAATCCCGGAAGCCAGAGTGAGCTTCTCAATCAACCCTTATCTATACACTGAGCATGACGTTATATGATATGGAATATTATATTTGTCGGTTTGGGTCCATTGTTTTGGCTATGCTCCTTCCCAGCTTCTTGTGTATATGTGTACTAGCAGGACATGAGAAGTTGAAAAGTCCTTGATTTCTTAGCAACTACTAAGAATATCATTACGTTTTTCTCATATTAAATCCCATACTGAATCTGAAACACAGCACTATTCTAGCTACTGAGAAAGGGGAAAAAAAATTAGCTCTATCCCAGCCGAAACCAGGACAGCAATCTACATATGCTTCTGCGTAGGCAGGTTTTGAAAGCTTTATAGAAGTCTTACGAGAAGGTGTGGAGCACAGACACTGGACTGTTTGCTATATACTCCAGCAACTGACTTGGCAAAGAAATCAAGGGCAGTTTAGTATAATTCCCATCATCTGGACACAACTGAACTCGAGGGAAAGAATCCTCTTGCATTAACCTTTAGATCAGATCTCTGCCTAAGCCTAGCTAAAGAAATAATCACCAAAGCTTTTCTGTTGGCAAGATATATTGAGGATCACTTGTTATGTTGCTATCCTCTGTAGATTTTGTTCAATAGAAACAAAATGCAGGCCGTTGAACTTGCCTTAGGGGAGAAGTCTGGTCTTCAGTCAGATAAACCTCAGCCATTTAGTTAGGAAGTGAATGGAAAGACCCATATTAACTGTTCAGTTCAGAGTGTCTGATAGTCTCTATGACGTTAAGATGTAGAATAAGTGTCACAGATTCTAAGGCCCAAAGAAGTTGTTTTGATCCCACTACCTAACCCTTCTTATAATGCAGGTGATACAGTCATCCATGTGTTTGTTTTGACAACTATTACTTAAGCTGCACAGATGTGGATTTGGGATAAGAGGTGTGTAACTCATTCTCACCTCCCTAACTGTAATATCGAAATGTCAGATGTGAGTGTCTTCCTCTGTCACACGAGGACTTCACTTACTAATGAGGGTTTTATCTGCCTATGGCTACCCAGTCCTGTGTTTCTCTTTGTGTTCTTGTATATCTTTTCCATTTTTGCAAATGGGGAGAAATCAAAATGCACAGTGACTGTATAAAATTTGCATACTATACATACTGTAATTTCTCCAAAGGTGACATATTGTCAGCATGTGTAAGTTATTTATTTGCAAAAGATGTGAGATGAGTTCCAGAGGAGTCTGCATCACTAGGAAATAACTCCCTCTTCGAACACACACCAGCTGCTTCCCTTTTTCACTGGGGTTTTTGCATCGTGTCACCACCTGACATCATTTGCCCTGGAGGCTCCAGGAAGGAATAGAAAGGTTGCCATGTTAATTAGAGGAGAGTGATAAAACCTGATGTTTTATTTATTTTCTTGAAGAGGGATTTGTGTGTCTTATCCTGTTTTACGGTAATATTTTTATGATGAATTTTTTGAAGTTTAGTTCAGAATCAGTTCCCCTGAGGAACAAGTGTTGCAGCAAATTATAAGAGGCCTCCAGTGCTTGAGATTTTTCATTAAAATTAACCCACCCCTGACTGCAGTTACCAAACAGTCATTACATCCTCAAGGACCCTAACTTACCTCCTGATGATGACACAGGTAGAATTAGACATATACACTGTTTAAGCGTTTCTCTTTTAATGACTGAGATGGGTCCAATCTGTGATAAAAAACACTAGTTTAGAAATGCTGCAAATGCCTGGAGTTTGCAGCAGGTTATGCCAGAAAGGGAACAATTATCTAGGTTCATCTGCCAGAGGTTCAGGATCTGAACACCTTCATAGATCTTGGCCCATGGTGGTTCTTTTGCCTAGCAAACATCAGCAGTTGTGCAAAATGGACTTTAGGGTAAGTGGTTGTTGGCAGAACTCATGGAGTATGTTGCTGCATTTTTATAACTGCAAGGACTCATCACACTTGAATGGGGTCAGGATTAGTCTGGGAGTAAGACTGCCCCATGGCAATTAGATGAACACAGCTCTTCTCTTGGAACAGAGCTGGACTTGGACCTGTGGGGCCTAGAAAGCCAAGGAATAAGGCAGAGAAGAACAGTTGTTTTCTTTGGTCTCAGATTTATCGTAGTTCAAGTTTAGGTTTCAAAGGGACAGACTAAGCTGTCACATATAATGAAACCTTTGCTGAAAATGAAAGTTTTCATTCCTTTCTTGTGGTTTGGAGGAATTAAATGGTTAAAGACCATAAGGCAAAGACCTGACTTTTATAGACATCTTGCTTTAAAGATCCATTTTGCATAAATAACTTGGACTGAACTAATTCACGCTGCAGCCTTGGCATTTATATTATAATAGTCCCTAAAAACTCCAACCATACATGGGGTGTCATTTTTCTAGATACCATGTATAATTCAATAAGAAGATGTATTTTCCAGAAGCATTTATACTCCAAAAGAAAGCTCAGGTGAGGGGAAAAAGAAAGCCCAATAAGAGAAAGATCATTTAATACATAGTAACTTTAAGCACGGATTAAAATCAGTTGCCATTCAGCAAACCACTTAAGCATTTGTCTCACTAAATTTAGCTCATCATCTATTTGGGGCAAATACAATGTTTTACACTTGGGTAAACAATTTACCTCAGCAGGGTTTTGGTTCTTGACTGTGTCTACTTGAAGCAATTGCAATATGAATGACAACAACAATGCTGATAAGTCTCATTAATTAGGATCACATACTGCCAAAAATACTTCTGAAAAACAGCTTCCCTATTCCAGATTTTGTAGAATTTATTGTGGTTTCTACTGAAAAATGTCTGGGTTTACCTTTGAGCTCTCTGCCATAGCTGTGATTTTAATAAGAAGCTGGTTTTATGCAAATAGCATATTATTCACAATTTTTCACTGTTTGTCTTACGCTGATTACGTTAGCAGCTTGTCTTCTGTACTGCAGTCTTGCTGCTAATAATGTTACAGATCATATAATAAAGTTAATAGTGAAAGCAACTGTGTCACTTTCATTGTCTATACCACCAGTGTACATGGATGAATAGAGGTTGCTGTGATAATTTTGGTAGGACTCAACAACCCACCGTGTGTGGGAGGCTTAACCCATCAGGTGTGGAAGCTTTTTGCCATGGTCTAGCACTGTTCTCCAAGTCCATCGCTTGCTGAAAAATAAAAGAAGGATTTTCATACTGTTTCCTAAGGGTCTATCTTTAGATTCTATTAAACCTAGTATTTGTATAGAAGAAAACTAGTCAGGCCAAAGAAAATGGTACAAAGATACAGTTTTTGTTCTAATCGTCACAGATTTGAACAATGTGTTCTTGCCAAAAATTTAAATGCATCACTTTATAAAGCTGTTTATGCAGCATGTGAATTATTTGGGATAAGTTTAATTATGGTGATTAATATGCATGACACTGCACCACAATATGAAACCTATCAAGGCTGGATTGTTTATTTTATTGTTGTTCTTTTGATTGTACGCAATTTAAAAGCAAAATCGCCTCTACCCAGTAAGATCTCAGTGTCTTTTCATAGGCTCAATCTCAGTTCATATTTCCAAGATGTGATCGTGTTTTTGAAATGTTAATTTATATGCATAATACCTTTGTTACATATACTTCATAATGAGCAGTTAGGTTTATGATATACATGGAAACTGATTTTCTCGTAGTTAGACTTCTGAGTTTTGTACAAGATAGATGCTGTAGAGTTACCTTGAAAGACCTTCAGTTAACACTGACTCAGGATACACACCCACAGAGCTGTGACTTGGGTTTGAATCTCTACAGCCAGTGAAACAGCTTACTCCAAATGAAAGGCAAATTGAACTGGTGTGCTTCTTTTTTCTCAAAGCCTTGTAGTGTTATAAATTTTGCCAAAACCTTGACCCTAATGAAAATTTGCACCCTTTTGAGAAACTAGGAGGAATCCAGAGTATGGTATGAAGCATAAAAGCTAAAGAGTTTCTGATTGGTTTAGGTTTCATTTTAAATGTTCCTATGAGTTTTAATGAAAAGCATCTCAATAACATTATACCATGAAAAACTCCCTGTCAGTCTAACTTTCATAGATCTAACCTAGTTAGACTTCTGTGAAACTTGTCATAGTTTACTATAAGAGAAATGAGTAATTAAAATGAAAAGGAACACAATTAGTAGAAGGCCCATAAGGTGCATAAGAAACTGAAATACAACAAAGTATTAGGCTTAAGGGAGCTATGTACCTGAGATCCTCAAACCTCCATCTTGTTTAATACTGTCGCACTAGTCATTATGATTAGTGTAATAAACAGGGCTTTTGAAACGTGCTAGTACTTCAAAGGTAGAATGAATGCCAATGAAGAAGAAGGATTCAGGTACTATAAAGAATTTACTGAGTGACCTTGAGGTCCTGGAAACAGGAGGTCGTGCATGTCAGAACTAATACAAAATATTGGGCACTGTCAATATTTAGCACTAGGAGGGAAGGAAAATAGCCTGGGTGTTTTGGTCAATCACAGTATGACTATACACCACCTTTGGAAAATAGCAAATATTGCTCTATCGTGTCTCAGGCAAAGTGTTTGCAACAGAAATATAAAAGTATTAACAACCCTATGTAAAGCCTGCATAGTTTATTTTTATTCCCTGTATTTTTTTTCTGCTCACCTATGTTAGAGAATGAATTCGAACTGAAACAGGTACAGAGAACAATCAATGGGAACTGGAGACATCATGCAGAAGAATGAAAGGTGTTTTGCTTTTTTAACCTAATAAATTCAAGGCTGTGACTGCGCTCTCTGAATTCCTCAGGAAAGAGAACCTGCAGGATGAGTGGACAAAGAATAAAGTATGTATAAATGAATTTAGGTTAGAAATCAGAAAAAAACCACCTCATTTTCAGTGCTCTGATAAGGTATCCTATACTGAATGATGAGAAAGCTGCCTTTGTAAGCACAGATAAGCACACAGCTACATTAATGAAAGGAATTATATGAGGTGGCAACTGTTGTCAGGACTTTGATAGGCTGTGATGGACCTGATGACTCAGCTGAATCCTGTCTAGCCTTACACATGCCTCTCTCCCTAGCTGAGTGTCATGCTGTGAATATGACTTTCTCTTGCAAACTTTCATACTAGCAATCTATCCTACTGTCAAAATGAGATGTGAAAAGGGGTATTTCTACTACAGACTGATGCCTTGTAAAATTTTGTGCTTCAGAAGTAAACAGAAGAGATTGCTCCTGATGGAGGAAACTGTAAGTTCCAGAGAAATCATAAGCATGTTTTTGTTTCTTTTGGTTTTTAGTTTTCCTTAGAAAAAACAGTTAAGTGAGTAGAGTTTCCCTAAGAAAGGAATAAACACCTAATTCTGATTTAGGCCAAAAGAAAATGTGATTACTCAATACATGTATAGAAATGAGACAGCTGACGCTGCCTTGTCTACAAATGATGCTCCAAGTTTCAGGACTGCTCTGTAAGTCCCCAGTTGTCCAAATGGGGAAGATCACACTGCATGACAGCGGGTATAAGAAGAATTGGTGATTTGTATTTCTTCTCCTCAGTAGCACAGTTAAGCTCCAGCACACGTCCACTGATATACAAGAAAGGTGAACTGTCAGGGTGTTGTGACTCAGTAGAAATATCTAGTGTCAAATCTTGTAAAACTAAATAACACAGAATGTATTAGAGGCTAATAAACAGCCATTAACCACCCAGCATTCAGATTTACCAATTACCACACTGTTCTAGGCCATGGACCTGCTCTCTGTGGCTGACAACATCACATTAATGAATCTCAAGTCTTAACCTCCTTGAATTCATGAATAACAATTTGACTCCATGTAACTTGATTACTATGAAATGGAAACTTTAGTTGAGTCTAAACATTGGTTATGAGGTTGAGATGAGAGAAAGACAACCTTACTCCATCACTGGTAATTTAAACTCATATAAAACCGAGCACCTGTCACAGTGATAAATGGGTTTTCTTGTTATCTCGCTGTCGGTATCATTTCCCAGTCAGATTCCTATCAAACACCCAGACAACACTGTGGAAACCAAGGTACAATTGTCTTCATTTTATTTCTCTTCCAGAGAAATGGGTAAAGGTCACAAGATGCTTATAAATGTGATTGATTTCATTTTCTTTGAGTCATTCCCAGAACACAGATTAATTTACTTGTATATGCAAACGTAAGGTTTTTATAGTCATCACAGAAGAGAGAGCTGCTCATTGTTTACTGACTCAAAGCTTAAGCCACAACCACCTCGAATCAGGAGGTGTCCCAGTGGGTTACATCTTTCAAGGTCCATTTCACTGTGTATGGTTAAGAGAAATAAATTTTTTAATCTGTTCTACTTTAGATCAGTGCCCTTACTTTAGATCCTGCTTGGTCTGAGGAATGAGGCTGAAAATATAATGTGAACAAGCTCCTTCATTACAACTCCAGTGTGTCTTGCTTCAAGTTGTATCATATTTTTTTCTAGACTTGAATTTTTTTTAGTTCTTTTTTAGTTTAAATCTTTTGGTTTCAGGTCCTGCTGTGTATCAGAAGCAGAAAAGATGTAGGAAGATCAACGCAGAAGGAGGGAAAAATACCCCAATATTTAAAAACATAAAACTTGAAAGAATTGTCTGTCTTGTGTTAAACAAGATGTCTGAATAGACAATCGCTGTGGTCACTTGTGAATGTAGAAGCTATGCACATGCTGTCACTTGGTATCAGTATGAATGAAGAGAATTGTCTCATCCTGACCTATCTGACAGGTTTCGGATTAGCTCTGTAATACTGCAGAGTATTTGTATTCTTTTGGAGCTTCAGTGCCATGCATCCAACATGATCATAGTGAACTTTCATTCTGTCTTGCTGGACTATGGTCTTAAAATATAAATATGTATGTTCATGGATTTTATTAGCAGTTGCACAGAATAGCTTGTGAACATGGAGTGAACCCTCCAGAGGTTACAATAATACTGCTGCTTTCTTTTAAGATGTTGCTGAAGAAGGAGGTGGTAATGATGATTTTCTCTCTTTTATAGAAAAATAAAATAAACAGAAGACTCACATTCTTTCAAACTGTTGCTTTTGCATATTTCTTTTCTCCCTAGAGTGATACAAGTAGCAGACTACAGGTTGATATTGCCCTTTTGAAGCTGTCTCCGTGTAGAGGAAAATATTTATATTACTTGATCATGAAATGGGAGGTGAGAGACAGAGAAGGATTTTGCCTGACAATTAACAGGTCTCTCTCCTTTTGTGAGAAAGGATGTCTGCTTGTAGAAGATGCTTTAACAATTGGTTCTGTATTTTAGCTGGTGGTAAAAGAAATAACAATCCTGGAGAAGGGAATAGAAGGACCCTTTTTAAAAGAGGCAACGGGGTTGTTTGTACATTGAAATAAAGTAATCCAATAATGTGGTCCTCAGGACAGTCTCCTATGGAGGGGCACAGTCCAAGGCTGGTCAAGTGCAGCCGAGCCTCACTGCTCTTTGCCGTTGCCTTCCAGCAAGATACAGCAGCTCTGGTCTAATCTGTGCAAGTGGGAGGCAAACACAGCACAAAAAAATCAGAAGTGGAGATGGGAAAGTGACGAGATAACAACACAATAGTTGTCAAAATGTTTCACTGTAGAATTTCTCTGAGATGTGAAATTGAGTCATGTCAGACATAGCAGAGAATTGAAGCCATTTCTTGAGTGAAACCTCATCTGCTAAGTCTCTGTGTATCCAGGGCAAGTATGTGATACTTCCTCCTCCAGATAAGTTTGGAAGGAAAGGAATGAGGTGTGCTAAGCTCTTTGAAAAAAAGATCCTGTAAGCCAGCATTTCAGGAACATGTTTCAGGCTTCAGTCTGACAGGAAGGGAGATGAAAGATGGCTTTTTCTTCCCTCATATTGCCTATTGATTAGGACTGTGTTCCTCCTCAACATGCTGTCTGCGTTGGATCCCACCTGAGCATTCAAGTTTTCCTTCAGTTCTATTCAAGGTTCCAGGTTCCTACTAGTTAGCTATTATAGCACTTCTCATTAGGTCATTAGTGAAATCCTTTACTTGATTAAGACTTGTGTTATTTAAGATGTTGCATAAGTCAACACAAAGAATAAAATCCTTACGCTTCTTATCTGTTCCCTCAGGTTACCCTTTCTCTTGTATCAATGGCCAGGCAAGACAGTCCATTATAACATTGACTCTTTGGGATGCAAAAATGAAACTTAGCTGGAAATGTGTGAAGTTTTGCTTTTAGTTAAGTTGAATGTCATCCTTTCTTTGAAGAAGACAAAGAAGACAAGGAAAGAAAATACAATTTATCCACTGTATTGACATTTGGGTTTGGAAAGTACAAAAATACGTGAACTGCACATACTATTATGATTAATAATGTTAAAAAAAAATCCCCTCACAAGGGCTTTGTGTTAATCTTACATGATTCAACTCCTGGCTGCATAATGAAGTTCTTACATATTTAATAAGCAAATTGAAGTAGGCCCAAATGAGCGAACAACATAACACTGTAAAAAGAAACAGCGAGGGGGGAATTCTTGTCAGATGAGGTGGCTGAAAAAAACCTGATCTACTGACATTTTTATGTCTCCTATCAAATGTCATTGTGAATTGAAAGTGGAATGTCTGAAAAAAGAAACAGCAAGTTTCTATATAACCTGATGAATGTAACTCCATTGTTTCCATGAAATCATATTAAAAAGGTCATCGCTCTACGTATGAAAATACCATGGCAGTTGCTCTATTGCTCTTTCAGTTTGAAATAAGCACTTGAATGTCATCAACGAGAAATAGCTGATATTCTATAATTAAAAGTAGATTTTGATTTACAGTGGGGAAGATGATAAGAATGGATCCTTCCATACTGCTGATGTAGACATGCAGCTTATTCAGGAATAAAAGAATCTCTCTGAAGGATGAAGGGAAAATATGATTAAATTAAAATGTCTGGGGTATGAAAATGTGTATGTGAAAGGAACTGAAAAATTCCCTCTTCTTGTGGTGTTCTACAAGTAACTCCTTCGGGTAAAGCTTTTGCCATAGCAACAGACAAAACCTTTATGAGGTGTAAAGTTTTGCTAAGAAAAGAAAGGTTTTCTATTCCATTTCAGCTGGTGTCTTGAAATTAAATTAAGTCTGGCATGAGTATTTTGTGAATTATCATCAGTTTAAAGATGTGTTTTTTAAGACTATGGCAACAAAGAGTCTGGGATGGTTTTACGGAATGAGATACACATGAATTCCTGCTGGAGATGAAAACCAGAAATCAGAACCCAAATGAATAGTGACTTCATTTACTCTTTATTCTGCCCACTATCCTGTCACCTGTTCTTTTTCTTCCATGTCTCATAAGTTTTGATATCTGTGTTGTTATCTTCCCTTTTAGCCTCTCCATGATGTCTTGTATGTTCTGTATTTTTCACATTTTTTTACAAATAGTTAGATGGAAGCATTGGGATAGATCTTGGCCTTAGTGTGTAACTTTTCTTCCTACTTCTGCTGGCTCAGTTCTTTGCTTTGCATTGCATCCTTTTCTACCTCTCACTGTATTCTCTTCCTTCTATGGAAAATCAGAGATCCAGGCCTTCCCTCATCTCTCATCCTTGATTTTATTTTTCAGTCACCAAGAGCTCTCTTTGGCACCTGCTCCTTTGATAGGCTTTTGCTTCCATTCATAGTAAGGCTCTCAATTACTTTTTTTGAAGACTTCAGCTCCTATGTATTCTCAGTAGTGCCTCTGTGGATACACTGAAATTGAAATTTTCTCATTCTGTGCATTCTTATGACGGTTGCTAAAAGCAGAGTTATGAAGGTCTTTGTTATGTTGTTGTCCTCTTCACTGAAGTGCCCCAGCTCTTCACAAGATATAGGCAACTATCTCAGAAGATTAGGGTGAGTCATAAGAGGATCCTCTGATTGTCTGTCAGTCCTGTGAGTTTCTTGGCATTTGTACTCTCGGAATTAGGCTGTGTCAATTATACCTGCAGATGGAACTTCTCCTCAAATTGCTCCAAAACCCACTTTCTAGTTTCATCTTGTCTGTTTGCCTTTACCATCAGTAACATCAGTTTGTGAATGGAAATTCTCCATGCAGCAAATTGCTGAACACTTAAACAAATGCCCTCTCTCCTTTCCATGTTTCATACCCTGAGCTGTGTAGTTACTTCTCTTTTGCTCCTTTTTTATTCCTCCTCCTATGAGGGATCTGTCCTGACATTGCAGAACTGGGACTGTAAGATTAGAATGACAATGTGTGAAATGGAAATCTCTGTCTATCACTTTGCAATCAGCACTCTGCAATGCTCTTTCCTGGCTGCTATCAAATCTCCTAGTTATGCTTTTGTCAGCTGGTTTGCTTTTATTTTTATTTTTTTCATCAACTCGGTCCTTGAGTGCTTTTTGAAAGCTGGCAGGTCAGCTGAGCTGCCTCTCCCTCCTCTCTGTCTTGAACACAAATGCTCAAGGTCTCAGAAGCGTGGAACGAAAGAAGACATTGAAATGAGGCTCAGAAGTCTGGGTTGTGCTTTTGCACTGTGTTGGCAGTGGGTTGTGTTCTGTACTGAGGAGCCTTCCCATTCACTGTCTGTGGGAACAAATGAACTCTGGGGACAGCAGGGCAAACTGTGACAGCAGTTGGGGAGCATCTCACCACCCCACTCCTCAGCATCACCTTGTGACTGAGGCCAAAACTGCAGCACTACCCTGTCCTTAACCTGGTTTGTGGGATGTTAAGGCTGACGTGCAGAGTCATAACACAGGAAGGAGAGCCCACCTAAAAAGTAAAATGAAATTACAAAAATAAAAAACTAAGTTCTCAAAAAAGGGTTTTGGCCATTTCAGCCCAAGATATTTCTTCCTTGCAAGTGCCAAAATATTCTATACTTTACACTCTCTTTTCTGAAAACCTTCAGGTGTGTGATTAAACTTACTTTTCAGGATAATTTTGGTGTTAAAGTACCTATTCTACAGCCTCTGGCACTTCAATCAAGGAGAGGAAGTAGAAAAGAAAGTGAAAGCAAAATCAATTAAATGGGGAAAAATCATTCTTTTCTTTAGAAAGCCAATTTTTTTATTAATTGTCACATGAATTATTTTCCTCTGTCTGTCGTGTAGGTGTGGGGAGGGTAAGGATGTTGATTCCTGGCTCTCTTTATCCTTCCAGTTCAGTGCAGACAAATTCAGTTAGTTACTTACCCTGCTTACACACACATGGCTACCTTCTGCTTTTGGAAGTGCATATTGCTTTTGCCTGATGTGTTTGAATACATTTGAATTTATATTGTTATATGTATTAATAATTGGCCTTTGAATTAATAATTGGTTATTTTTCCAAGCAATTACTGTGGTTCCCAAGCACTCTGTATGCATCACAACACCCCTGAACTATAAAGGCTACGAAAATGCCTTTTGTGTTCAGTGCAGGTTTGAATAAATGGAAATTCGCTTATGTCCCAGTGCTGAAAATTCTAGATTTCAGTCTTCTCTCACAATGTCCAGCATACCACTTTTTGGTATGGGCAGTCTGATTTATCCTTTGGAGCAATCAGTGGAGTGACTCCTGTTGACTAGACAGTCAAAAAGCTGAGGCCAGCAGCTGTCTGGGAATGAGACAGGATGCTGCTGCACCCTCTACTCTGCTGAGTGCAACACCAGTCAAAATAAAAAAGACAGGAGGTTGAGTCTCCATTGCACTCCTGCCTCTTCAGTGTTCTCCTCGGGAAGCCACTCCTGGGTCAGGACTGTATTTAAAGATCTAGTGATTTTCACATGGCTCAAAGTAGAAACTGAATGTTTAGTTCAGTATTGACTTACACTTTACAAAACCAGTCACAAGTCTTGTCCCTGATGCAGATGGATAAATAGCCAGGTCCTTTGCCTTTCCTTTCCATTCAGAAATGAATGTGAAAGGGAGTACATAAAGTTAACAGTAGATGAAAATCACAAAGACTTTAAATTTCCTGAATGTGCCATTCATTAGGCTGCCTGATAAAAGGTATATGCACCATAGTGATTTTCTCTCAACCTCTCCTTCCTCATATATGGAGGACCCCCTATGTGTGTTCCCTCTGCAGTAGAAGATTTGATTTATCTCCTTTATGCAGGTGCATGTGGACCCGACTTCCCTCTTAGCATTTCTTTCTGAAGGTCAGAGCTCTGAAAAAGGGCCTTGTCTTCTCCCTTCCTGTAGGTAATTCCTGGAAGTGGAGTGAGGGAAGCAAAATACAACATCCGCAGGTGTGCAGTCAGTGAAAATGTCAAGGCTATTCAAAAGCTTGTTCTCTATAGCAGTTAGTGGCCCTGCATGTCAAACAAAGACTCCACCACTTAATCTTCAGCCTTTCTTAGCAGCAAACCATATGTTCAGTCTTTGATGGTTTAGGAAACAAGGCTCCCATCAAAAAAACATGGGCCAAAATGTGTTCAAGTTGAGGCATCTCACAAAATCGAAGACCTGCTAGGAAATCCAGCTCACTGGTGGACAGCAAGGATGACAAACTGTGAAAGTTCAGGCTTCAGACTTCTGCAGTTGCTATTTTCAATGTCTTCAAGGTGATCTACAAGAAACTTGGGCAAGTGGAAACAACTCTCAGTCCTTTTCAAAGATGGTAAACTGAGTCATGGAGAGGTGAAGTGAGCACATGCTAACGTAGACCTGCCATGCCTGGGCTCCCAAAAGCTGACCTGGGTCTCCCCTGGGCTTGGGTCCTCCAATCCTAAAGAAAGCCAATCAGTGACAAGGCCTCTTGTCTATGGTCAGGCAAAACTCCTGTGGAAGCACCAGATCAGAAGCCAGGTATCTTTATCTCAGGACACTGCTTTTATTTCTATTTCTTCTTCTACATGCATCCTCCAAGGCTTTATTAAGCACGCTGTTCTTTATCCATTAGAGACTACTGGTGTAACAATAGATGAAGTGCTTTCATTACAGTTGGTCTTTAACCATACCAGTTACGCAGTGTTTACGTAGTGGTCACTGCAGCATCTTTATAGCAGCGTTTGGTGCTTAGCAAGCTCTGAGCGGAGCTCAGCCCTGACCGAGATGTTCAGAAATGTTCAGCAAAAGGCAGGATTTCCCATGGTGCTTGCCCTGTACAGCATGTCTGACATCACTTATGAAATATCTTCAGTTTACTCAGTTATCCAAAGGTACAGTATATCTCTTTGAGTAATGTCTGTGAGTTCATTGCTTTTTTTATGCTACTGAAGTATAGCTAACAACAAAGCTCTGAATTTTGGCATTTGTGTTTCAGCAGGAGCAGAACTGTAAGTGCCTGGGGTTTTGTGTATTTATTTAATTTTCTCTAAACAATGGTTTATTATGAGTGATGATTTAATGCTTTCTGTTCCAGATTAATTCTTTGTGAGCATCAGATAATGAAGAGTTCAGCAAAAAACAACCCAGGCTGTCTCACCTTTGTTTCAGGTATCTCAGTTTGTGTCTCACCCTAAGGATTGCTAATCCCAGTGGTCAGGCTAAAGTCAAAATCTAATTGCTCATCTTTCTCTGGATGGTCAGACCTTTGGGTCTTTTGGTTTTGGTTTTGTTTGCTTTTGTGCCACATTTTTCAATATCGTTCAAAAAAGCGCAGAAGAAAAGACAGAGTTAATTTAGTCTCTCAGATGAAAAATCCCTCAGCACTGACAAAACCTGCTGTGCTTGTGCCAGGTCCCTAACAGCTTGAAAATCAAATTAGGCACAGAATTATTACAGACACTGTTTGCTGTCAACAACCTGAAAAAAAATAAAACAGAAAAAGCCTTCTCCAGAAATCTCAGTAAGAGCCATGCTTCCCAATCCATTTGCAGGTTCTCACTCCAGGTCTGGTGTTCCCCTTTGCCAGGTGTCTGGCAACAAGGGCTGCAAAACAATGTTTTAAAAAGTCATTTGAAAGGGAGCAGAGAGACTACATGCCGTCTTGAAAGTATGACAGCAAGAAATATCTGAACTTGTTTTGCCGGTGATGAGGAAACCTCACCACATTCACTGTAGGTTGAGCTCACTGGGGTAGAGGAGGGGGATTTAATCTCAGTATTTGTCAGACATTTCCAGTGCAGTAGGTTGTGCTGGTCAGTACAGTCCTGCTGCCATTTTCTCACAGGGAAGCTGAATGCCAGTGCATTGAAGTTACCTCATTTATGGCCACCCTCCTTGAATGTAAGAAAAGATGCAGTGGGTCAGATTAAAAAAGAAAAAAAAAAAAATTCCTTCTAGCCCAGTCTCTAACTGTGGTCATGAGCAAATGTCCAGAGCAGAATAAGAATGGTACACGCATATATGACACTTCTCTCAGTGCACTCCAAAATGCCATGTCAATAATCATAGTCAATGGATTCTCTGTTACGAAGTTAATGATGGTACTACTGATGCATATAAACCATTAATATCTACAACATCCTTTAGCTACACGCTCTACAAGTCTCCTACATCCTATGGGGCAAATAACCCCTTTTTTTTTCTATTTGTTTTGAACTTGGCAACTAGTAGCTTCACATAACATGCCCTAATTCTTCTACTCGTGAAGAGATGATTAATCAGTTCCCATCCATACTTTCCACATTCCTTCTGTTTCCAAGGTCTTTCCTCATCCACAGGATTTTCTGTATGTTTGCTAAGCATTGCTGCTTTTCTCAGAACCTTTTCCAGTTCCAGTATGTCCTTGGAAATACATGGCAGGAAGAGATATCTTGATGCATGTCCTATGTTCCTAAGTCTACAGCATCATCTACTTTTCTTAGGTCCATCTGAGCTTAGATGTCTTCTCTCCTCCACAACCCGTGGTCTCTTCAGCAGAGTAGCAGCTCACAGCATATGTGCTGCAGATCTTGTCCTGACTTTCTTGGGAGATGAATGGGACCATGAATGAACTCTTAGCTGGACTAGTGATTCTTCCCTTTGTGTCCCCTGACTAGCTTTGGAGGTAAATTCAGTTGTCACTGTCAATGAAGGGATGTTGGGCTAGAAATGTGAGCCAACCTGGTACCTCTTATGTATGTGGTTTGATGTACTTGTTTTGTTGGTCTGTCCATGTCTAGTCTTGCCTTGAAGAAGCATCACCACAAATGGAAATTATCTGTGGGGGAAAAGTCTCACATGCATTGCAGTTTGCACAGGCTTTATCATTTCAGTTGTGCCTGAGCCATGAGCAGAGGTGTTTGCAGCATGTTGCTGCTGCTGCAGTTGTGCAGTTGTCACCATTAAAGCTTGAGGCTAGTAGAAGAGTAGGCAGCATCAGGTGAGCTTGCAATTTCAATTTTAGAGTTTTTCTTTTTCCCTCTCCCCAATATGCCTAATCTGACTTGTCACATTGAGCTGCTTTTTTTCTGCTTCCAAGTTGTAAATGTAATCTTGCCAATGATTATGGTTACTAATTCCCAGTAGGCATGTCATGCAGACATTGTCAATCAACTCTGTTCTTGGATCTTTGTCTTGGTTTGGGAGAAAGAGAACACCAGAAAATAGAAAATCTGGGAACAATAAATTAAAATCAAGCAAGAACCTAGGAGAAGTATTTGTAAAACCTCAGCTTGCCTTCTTAAGTTACTGGGCAAGATTTCCATGAGCTACTTCCAACTAATCAGAGAGGATGTAAAGAAATGGAGCTTCCAAGTATGGATAAATTTTATAATTTTATGTTGTCACTCCCTCTCAACATTTTACCTCTTTGTGTCATGTTGAAAGGAAAGTGTTTGTTTTGATCTCTACTTTTTTCAGCACAGTGGGCAGCTTGTTTTTGGAATAGTACTTAATGCTTTGCAGGAAACCCTGTTGAGGGTTTTCAAATGCCTCTTGTTTGCAGACACCAAAAAATTGTTAGAAGTGGGGGGATAATAGTTAGAAATGAGCTGAAGGTGAGGAAAATGTTTCTAAGGAGAAAGTTAATAAAGCTATAGAGGAATATTGAATTTTATGCTGTGGGTCATTTAAAATTGGACAGTACAATATATCCTTCAGAACGTGAACTTGTATTGGACTTGAGGGGTAGATTAAACACTCTGGTTGGCTTTGGGGATGAGATTTTCAAAAGCAGTCAATTTGCTTTTTCTATTTAAGTGGTAATAGTGTTCAGTCAGCATTCAGCACATTTTGAATATCTCAGGATTTGTCTCTGGTTTTATAAGCTGAATCTTTGGTTCTTTATTAAAAGAAAATACCCTGCAACTCAGAGACAAATTTTCCTGGAATTAGATGTGTTTGCAGGCTCCAGGCTGCAAATATGCAGTTTTATTTTGTAGTATTTGAAACCTGTCAAGGAATCCCATGTTTTTGCAGCATCTTGGATCACTGCTGAACCTCTTTTAGGGTCAACAGTCTCATTCCTTCAAGGGTCCTCTTGTGTGATTGACTTTTGGAGTAAGATTATCCTAATAAATCCATCAGTGCTACTGTTGTGGATCCCTGCCTTTGTTATGCTTAGCTCTGTCTGACAGTGGAAGGGTAGAATAGAGCCTACATTCAAATCACCCCAATTTGATTAGCCTTGTAAAGAGGAAACAAAACCTTACAAAGACTCACTTGATTTTCTTTGGAGAACATATGGGAACCATCAACATGTGCTGTATTTAGGCATCATCATGTGCAGTGCAGGCATCATCATGTGCAGTGCAGGTCTGAAGTCAAACACACATGGTGTTTCCTAACCCTAGCAAGCTCTGCAGCATGCAGTTGTTCTGCCTGAGATAAACATGCAGCTTGAGCCAGTTGTAGCAGCCATAATTTTGAAGACAACTTTGCTGGGGTAGGAGGCTGGACTAGAGACCAAGGTCCCTTCCAGCCCGTTTCCCTATGTCTATGATTCTGGAAGTGAGAGTCCCTTCAACCATGTCCTCAGCTCCTGTAATGATGCACAGGAGTTCTTGTAGATCTGTAGTTTTAAAACCACCGAAGGACTGCTCTGGGTACTGACTTCTGAAACTGATAAGGATAGGGCACTATCAAGACATTTTAATGTTTGAGGCACAGCTTTCCTTTCCTGGCATGTTTTCGAGGCTCCTTACAGTCCTGGGAGGCTTTACCTCTCCATGGGTGGATCACAGTATTTCCATGTTTCTGCATGCTTTTTTCTTGAATGGAAGCACTGAAAGATTTCCTGCACTTTTTCCCTGCAGGTGCACTCCTTGTTGTCACAGCTCTGCCTAAAAAAAGCATCAAAGTACAGTTTGATGGAGCTGAAATAAGATAGATATGATTCCTTAGATAGTTGGCAGGTCACTGAGAAATAGAAAAAACAATAATCAACTGGGAATAGCTGAAGCACATAATTTACTGCAGCCCTATAGATAACACCTTTCACCTTTTAAACTATCTGTTAACAAGGGTTGAATGAAAACCACAAACATTTCATCCCTGTGCTGCATTTTTTTTTCTTACCATGCTACCACATTCCCTAAACTGATTATTTGTTTCTTTCTAGGTTGCCTCTGGAGAGGGGAAAAGTTGAAGACTTAAAAGACTAGTGAGATAGTAATCATTGGTTCACACTGTTTCCCTTCCAGCAACTTGCTGTAAGCAAGAACAACAGAAAAAAATAAATATACAAGACAGAGAGAGAAACAGAGCCTGAGGAGAGAACATTCATATTGTCATTTAGATGAACTATGCAGCTATCTCTCTTGACACACCTATTCCACAAACATGTTTCTTCTCAACCTGGTATTCATTTTCTGTCTTTCTTCATTACATTAGTGATTCTTTTTTCCCCTCCTACTCTGCCTACAGTCTGAACCACTTGCTTATTTTTTGCCTATATTAGCCAGGTTGTTTGTATTGCTGTCCCGCGGGTGACCTAGCAGCTCAAACTAATAACACATATTTCTTTGTCAACATGTTAGTCTCCAAGCTTGTTGAAGACATTTTATATGTCCAAATTGCAGTGATGCATTTTGGGGATAATAGCACAGAAGTGGAATTAATGCCTTTTGGAACTTTCCTTTCTTGCAAGATTGGACTGGCCTAGATAAATGGTTTTCTCACCTAGCTTATTGTGTTGGTCTTTTGTTTCAAAACCCCTGAATTTAATAATGTGTTGAGTTTTTTCCCCAGACCTCTTCATAGAATTTTTATATTTGTTTTACTCGGTTTGTTCTTATACAGCAGGATCTGCAAGTTCTGGTTCTAACTAAAAATAGAATAAATTGAGACATTCCACTATCATGAAGGTGTGATTGGTTTCATTTACGCTGTAAAGTGCCTGGGGCTGAGATTTATGTATTTGTAGTATCTATCATAATGAGATTTCTTGACTAGGATGAGGAATCTGGTCTGTGTTTGAGATTCCTGACACATGATTGAGGCAATGTTCATGGTAAAGATAAATTAGTTTCAGAAAGAAGATAGAAATTTTTTTTTATCTCCCCCATTTACCTTATCATTAAACCTGTAGGAAATTTGTACCTTCAAGTCTGTGACAAATTTGGTTGAAAATGGCTAGTACAGTCAATGCAGATGGGCACATAATTGTCAGATGATCACAGGAGCTTTCTGTGTCTTAAGAAACCAGGCTAGAGAAGAACTGATGAAGAATAGTTAGTTCTTAACTATCCATTAGTGAAGAGAAAGATGTGCTGTCAGAGTCCTTTGCAGATAAGGCGTGGCAATCCAGTCCCACATTCCTCAGTAAAACATTAATGATAATGATTTTGTTCAAGCAATATCCACAGGCCTTAGGAAACTGAGATCAAGTTTGTCCCTCATGTGAGACTCCATCCACATACAGGAGCAGAAAGTCCTGGTCCTACAGATGTTAGGATATGAGAAGATATTAAACAAGTGGAAAATAGTAGAAGAAAATCAATTTACCTTATTAAGACATGTTTTAATTTAGTCCCAGGTCCTCACAGAGAGTTAGGTGCTGAAGTCCCATTGGCTTTCTTGGGAATTAGGTACTTAAATCCTTGTGAAGTTTTGTTTGTGTGTGACTTACCCAAGGTCATGCACATACCATCTGCAGATCTGAGGTCTGAATGGGACCTCACTAAATTTCACTCCACTGTCTTACAAAGAACAGCTTAATCTGGGTACATGTAAAGTAGGGTCTTTTTGACTGTGTTATATCTAGCCTGGTTTTGGTTTGTTTTTGTAATGTTACACAAGAGGTTTTATTTGGTTTTAACATACAGAGACAACCTGTAGTCATATCTTCATTAAAAAAAAGTTTGAAATTCAATTATAAACCATTAACATATCAAGTCTAATTTGAGGGTTATTAACCTGTGTAGTTAGAGCCTAGTGTAGAAAGGATGCCGGTTTGTTTTGTCACAGGTTTCCACCAGTAGCTCAGGCTGGTTATTCAGTTCCTCTTCCAGATAAGGTCTGTATGAACATGTTAGCTCAAATGTTGTTCCTCACACTCAATCCCATTAGCCACACTGCACAAACTGTGTCTCCAGTCTGGAGCATTCCAACAGTAAGATGACCAACCTTCTTGCTGGCTCCATCCCAACCAGCAGTGTGGGTACAGCTGGTTCCATGCGTTGGCTCTGCAAACTCAAACATAGCTACCAAATGCAGCGTAAATACAAGTGTTCAGTCCCCTGACACTAGGGACATCCTCTGAGGAGGAGGAAATGGCTATTTCCTCACAGAAACCAATCATGCTTAATTTATTTAGCTTGGCAAAAAAAAAGGCTGAAGAACCAGAAGACACAAAGGCAGAGGAAAACCAGGCATATTAATATTATTAAAAATGGGCATAAACTAGCTATGGATACATTTATAATAGAAATTGGATGATGGTTTTTGACCTTCCGAGGGACAAAGGTCTAGAGCTGCCTTCAAAAAGCTGGACAGCATTTAAAAGACCTGACTTGCTTTAAGAGAATATGGATCCCTTTTCAAAAGTACTCTCTCTGAACACTTTAGTAATTTCCTTTTTGTAACTGAGGAACATGACTTACCTCACAGGGAACACTGTGAGGAAAAATGAATGAATGACTGTGGGATGCTAAAAGAGCTGCTAAATGCTAGGTAGCCAGAGGGGTTCAACTGTGAACACTGCCAATAGCTCAACATGTAGGATGTAGGATGTCTTGTCTCCAGGCCAGTCTGGAGTTTATCCTACTGTATCCTTTTAAATTAGCCAGATTCCAGCAATATGTTACATAAAATGTATGTGAGACAGAGCACAGTGAAGGAAATAAGAAATAATATTTTTCACACTCAAATAGTGGATTCATGTAGGTAAAATGAGCCACAGTATTTGAAATGTCAAAATTGTTAGTATAGCTTTGCATGCATTTGGGTGCTAATTTGTATTTATAATTGAAGCAAAAAAGTGTGTCAAGGAGCAGGTGACAGGCTTTCACCAAAGTGTCTACTCCAGTCATTTATTAATGACAAAAGTATTTAGAATATGTCTAAGAGATGAAAGAGATTTTCTGATCAACTGAAACAAGTGTGAGGGTTAACCATCTCCCCTTGTTCATGGATATATCTATGAAACCCCAAAGCAGATAGCTTTGATATACTCTATAAACTTTTTTGGGAGGCAGATTTTAACAGCTTGTGGGTATTCTGTGAGTCAAAACTCTTTTGAAATGTGTAAGGCTAATATCTTCCTCACAAACACAGAGCACTAACACTTGGTTTCAGGGATCTCTGGTGGAAGTGGGGGATCTTCCCTTCTCAGTCAGTAAATCTGTGTCTTCAGGTATGCATCAAACAGCCAGACAGGAAACAAAAAAAAAAAGTGGTTTCTACAGCAAGAAAACAGATATTCTTAAAAGGTGTAAAGTGATATAATTCCAACATGCACTGCAATTACAAACCAACCTGCTCATCATCTCCATGGTGCTTACTGGCTTACTGTTGCAACTGTTCTAGTAGGATATCCTATTCTAAAACGAGGAAATAGCTCAAGTGCCAGCATAAATTTTCCTAATGTGCTGATTTTTGGTGGCAGCTTGCACTGGGGGCACCAACCATCTCTCACTGCATGGTCTAGAAAGTAGAAATAAAACCAAGTTGTCTCACTTGAGCACTTATCTGACATGAAATTTTCATTTCATCAGGCACAGTGTTGGTGCCTTGAATTCTAAACATTTGGCCTTCTGCTGCTGTAAACTGCTATGTGAGCTCTAAAGCAAACAAATGCACATTTTTCTTGTGTCAGTGTTTCTCTTCATTCCCATACAAAGATAATTCTTGGCAAGGTCGCACAATGGCCTCTTTTGCCTGCAAGCAACTGCTTCGGAGCTGACTGCAGAGAGCTCCAAAACCTGAACTGCGGCACTAGTTCTTGTTTATCTCAGCAACAGGAAAGGAGGAGTTACGTGAAAAGAAACTATTTATTTTACTTTTTTTTTCTTATCTTCCTAGCATCTTGAGCAATAGTGTATGTGTTCGTGTACAAGTATGTAAGAGTGAACACCCATTGGCTTGTGATTAGTATAAATTAGGCACATATTCAGTTGTCATCCTTTTCATAAGACTCCTTTTACAAGAGAATATTGCTGTTTAATGCCCAACTCCTCTGACTTTAAGAGAGAGAATCAGAATCTTTCTTGTTTCTTTATTATTATTGTTGTCGTAATTACAGGTTAGCTTGTCTCTGAGGTATTTGGAGTACATTGTAGCGATCATTAAATTTATTGTGTTTAGGGAAAAGAAAGAAGTGACCACACTACTTACATCTTTATACTAACCCCTGAGCATGACAAAGATTAAAAGATATACTTAAGACATTATTACAGTTCTCTTCTAAGTACACTTCATAGTTCAGAACAGAATTTTGTCTCATGCCAAAATATTTCCTACCACTGACATTTGATGTTTGCCTCAGTTACTCCTCAGTCATCGAACTTTAGGTATTTTGCCAGAGATAAAATTGGGGTGTTGGTGTGGATGGGCTGATCTGAGTTTAGATAAATTACCTCTTCTATTCTTTTTGGTTTGTACTTTTGAAAAGAGCTGATAAGTGTGAGGCACCCAAATGCTTCTTGAATTCAACGAGATTTGAAATTGTGTCTCTCTGAGTAAATACTCAGAAACTATGACAGTAACCTAAAAAGAGTAACCTAAAAGAGTCCCTACAGTCTTAAAATTAGCCTTCATATTCTCCTAAAGAGCTTCTGTGTAATTGCAAATTATATTAAATAATATTATATTTTTCTCTTATTCAGAAAGTGCATTGAAGTATCTTAGTTTTACTCCATGTTTATAGAATGGTGGCTTCATTGCCACTAGATCACTCCATACACCAATATTAGGAATATATATATTAAGGAAACCAAAGAAACATATTTCTTTTCTCTCTGTAGAGGCAAGTCTGCCAACAGCCTGAGTTGCACTCCTTTCCTTACAGCTGAAGATAGTGACTCAGCAAGCATGAAGTTTATTCACATCTGTAAATTTGGTGTGTCTTGCTCTTCTGAGGCAAAAGAAGGGCTGTTTTGCCACTTCTGCTTCATGTGCATAGGTTGAGATCCATGGAAAAGCCTGGCAAAGCTCTTGTTGCATTCAGTGGCAAAACGAGATTTTACAGACAGACATAAGGACTGTGATTCTAGAATGACTTTATGCATAAAGGTGTTCTGTCCTCATTAAGTCTACACCTAACAGCTGCTTTGGTCAACAAAGGACTCACTGAAACCAAGGGTTGTGACCTTCCTTGCAAACATGCTCAGAAGCAGTACTGAGGGGCCAAAAGTTGAACTATGTATATTTTTTCAGCCTTTCCTCAGAGCTCAGCTGTTCCTCTATGTTATTGGGCTCTCCAAAGCAATTTTTTGAGCTGATCCTTTTGTGTCTATATGCTGGAGAAGACTCTGAAAACCTTCCCTGTGTCTCCTTATTCAGAGCTGCCAGGAATTCCTTCATATTGGATTAGCAACTAGAAAATTGTGGGTTGGTTTTTTTTGTTTTGTTTTGAATTTTTTGTGAAATGTAGCTGCAGTGACACTTCACATATCCAGTGATTCTGCAGTCCTTCAAAGTTTACTGTAGCCTGAGGAATGGCTAAATGATGAGCCAGCCTCCCTGTTGTCAAACCACAGCACGAACTTCCAAAGTGAGCCTGGTATTTCTTTCTTGTCTCCATTGATTTGTGAATCCATACTCGTCAGAAAATGTGATTTTGTTCTTGTTTCTCACACTTCCCCTGAGCTAACTGTGACTGTTACTGTGTTTTGGATTTGGTTTCAGGTTCCAGCAGAGACTTTATAGCTTTGATACAGGGTGTGAATTAAAAAAAAAAAAAAAAAAAAGGAGGAGATAAAAGCTGAGTTATAATGTCTATGGGCCTTTTGGTGGTTTGAGGTGGTTTTCCAGCCTGGTCTACAGGACATGACTTTTATTCATCAATTATGTCTTTTAACCCCACAGTAACCATTGCGATTGTGCACTTCATTTAGTGAGCATGGATTGAAGGGTGGACGTATAGAAGAGTTCAGCTGCTCTGTAACCAAGCCCATGGAACAGCTCTTCTCTCACTGAGCAGAATCCTGGGATGTGCCCTTGGTTCACCACACCATAATACCTGTTTTTATTTACAGAAAATAAAGAGGAAGAAGGAGAAAGGGAATGAAATCTGGAATTCAGGAACAGAAAATTAGGGATTGTTTCCAGCAGGATTCCTCTGCTTGATGCCTCCATTCCTCTATAAATATGAAAAAAATTAGAGAAAAATTTAAGCTTAATTAAGTGCCAGGCTTAAATCTCCCTCAGACATGGAACTGAAAAAAGTCTCTACATTTGGGGTGGTAAGCTATTATGAAGGAAACTAAGGGTTATACAGAATGGGGAATGATTAGACATGGGACTTTAGGAAGACCTTAGAGTTTATCTTCATTATCAGTGAACAAATCATGTTTATACACTGTATTCTACTTGGAACTCCTAAGCTCAATTCAGATTTCTGAGTATGGTTGTGGGATATAAAGAAGCCAGAAATTCTGGTCTGGTTTCTTGAATTGACACAATATCCTCACTATCCCAGTTTCCCTAAGTCTAAAATTGAAATAATCTGTCTTCTAAGAGACAGGATGTTGATGATTTCTTTCATATCTCAGTCTAAAAATGACATATTATTATGAATCCATCCCTTCTTGCAGTGAGTGTGTCATGATAAGGAATCACTGTACCTTTAAAGCAAAGGCAAAATGTGAAACAACAGTTGCCTCTTTGGCATTGATGAGTTAACCTGGATTTTTTTGTATCCCAGGCTACCCGGATTGAGGAACTCATAATAAATTGCTCACATTACATTTCTCTTAGGCTTCTTGTTACAGAGCTTCTTTGGAAGGTTAATTGTAAAACTTTAGTCTGGGACTACATAATGTATCTCACAACTCCATAACTTGACTTAAGTATTAGCATAAATGTGGTGGGTGATAAAAAGAGTAGTTTTTCATATTATTTTGAAAGGCTGAGCTCATATCATTATTCATGATTGTGTAAATAGGTTTTTATTCAAAGGTACTAACAGCACTATAAATACTCACTTTAAGGTTTCTAGATCTCATCTTACCCCCATCAAAGTTGATGGAAAGGTATACCTTGATATCCATGTTCTTTGGATCAGATTCTTTGCCTAGGATGACTGTAATTCACCTTTCAGTGGTCATTTGGGGCAGTATTTTTAAAACTGCCTCAAAAGAATGAAGTGTGAAAACAGATGGTGTTTAGTCAAATGCTTGTGTCCCCTTTTCCCCCCTGTCCAGGGAAGTGATGGAGGAATTGTGCAAATTACACTGATTACTGCCCGCCTTGCACCATCTATTAAAAAGCAATTATAAAACAGATCTTCTTTATAAAGTCCTTGGAAATCTATCAAGGGAAAAGTGCTATGAAAGAGTTAGGTAAAAGAGGTATTGCAGAAGTTCCTATTTGTTTCCATTTTTCTCTGACACTCTGTACATACTTGTGTCTCCTGAGCCCAAGAACTCAGCTGGATAAAGCCACCTTCTGAATTTCATCTTTATTGACTGCAACACATATGTTTTAACAGTAAGGATAATAAGATAAGAAGCACTGACACTGACAGTGCCCTGGAACAGATTGTTTAGAAAGGTTGTGAATTTTCCATCATTGAGCATTTTGAAGAAGAGGTCAGAGAAACATCCATCAGGTAGGACATCACTTTTATTGGGAACAGGCAGAGGAGTAGAGAGCAAGCTGAGGTTCCTTCTAAAGGGGGATCATTTTTTGAATTGATTCCAACAGTAGCTTGAGGCAAAATAACAGTAGCAGGACTATTCTGATGCTCACATTTAAGTTATTTTTGCAGGTATAAATTCCAACATTTGGGAAGTATTTGATGGTAACTGTTCCTATGGAATAACATAGCATTGCAAGGGGTGACTCCACAGTCTATACCTAATGGCATTGAACAGGATCATCAGTCACTATACAAGGTGTCTGCTCTACTCCTTCCCACCAGGTACGAGGCAATTACAGAGGATATGGAGAAGAATCCATCAGGGAAAGTCACTCCTCTCAGTTGCCAGGTTCTTTTATTAGGCTTTGCACAAGACTAGTTGTATGTCTCTGAATGTACGGACAGAATGTACAGTAAGCAGGAACATGTGGGCACCTACAGAGCTTCCAATTCCTCAAGCCATGCAACTAGGCCTGGATGGAGCCTCAATTCTCCCCTTTCCTCATGTTGTGGCCAGCACAGCTAAGTCACCACTGACACAGGACTTAGCTATAGCAGGAAAGACCAGCTGCAGCTGGGTTCCCTGAAGGAAAAGTCAGCTTTAACTTGGTCATTGCTTTGTGTTGGGAGTTGCAAACCCTTGTCTGCTCCACTTGGAGCAGACTGTACGGTGCCCTAGATAATATCTAAAATCAATGAAGAGTGTACATATATATATGTCTGTATGTATGCATGTATATATTTATATATAATATGCATATTTATATATAAAAATATGGATGCATATTTGTGCGTATCTACGTACACATGAGATATAGCTAGCAAAGCCACAGTAAAGAGATGTCTAAGCCAAGTAAATAGTAAATGAAGATGATGTTAGTTTTGGACAGTGCTTTCCTGGCAGAAGTCCTATATATCATTCTGTCACTGGACTGTGATCTGGAGTTGGCAGCATCTCTGAGCAAGTCTACTGCAGAATATTGTCTCCTGCAGATAAAAGTTGAGTGGCTATTTCTGTAAAGGAATTTTGTCTCTCTGAGCACAGATTCAGGACACAGCTGCATTTAAGTGAACCTTGTTATAGCATTTCTTAGATCATACCAGAGAGACTTATGACCTTCATAAAGCCAAGAAGGACAAACATTGCTGCTTTAAAAGCTTTTAGGAACTGATCATTTTTCATGCCCACTTGTCTGTAGCAGTTATAGTAAATTTGCTGTTCTCTGCATGGCTCCAAGATACGCTTTCCCTTATTACAGAACCACAACAAAAAATACTGTAGTAATATATGATTCTGTCTTCAAATGTAGCTGTACTGCTTTGGTTCATTTCCATTTAACTTAGTAATATTAACTGCACACAGGTGGATTTTCCCCCTTTAAAAGGGGACATCTAGAAGTCCATAGAAAGGGTGTTGTTTTTAATTTATAGCTTTCTTAGATCCAGATGTCCCTAGAAGTATTATTTTTGCTATACTAGTAAGTGCCTTTGCCATAATCCAGAATCCTTTTTGCTCTGCTGTGTGTATCTACTAAGGAACAGATCCTTGCCCAAAGACCTTTCAATATCAAACAGTGTATGATTTCTACTGTTTCCAGTATTATTATTAATGTACTAAATAACACAGTGCTTCCCAACCTTAGGATTTACTAGGCAGAAGTGCATTAACAAACAGAAGACCTTACTGCCACAGAAACAGGAATCCAAAGGATTTAGCTAGACCCTATTGTGCTGCATGCTATACAAGCAGAAACAGTGCTATTCGGACAACAGATGTCTTACTGCTTAAATGTAAGACAAGATAAAATAGGTGCAGACTCTATGGAAACAAAGGTACACTCATGGTAAACTCTCCTGAAAGTTCATCCTCAAGGATAGCAGAGTCTGGCTTGATCTTTCTTAACAGCGCTGTGATATAAATAATTAACAGTGTGCTAGAAGTGTCCTTCAGGTAGAAATATACAGTCAATTAAGCTGTCCTTAGCTTTACTATTCTGTTCCTAACAGTTTCACAAAACAGTATTTGTGTTCCCTTTTTATGAATGGCTAAGGAGTATTTGCCAGGCAAGAAAGCACAAGCTTAACTGTGCAATAATTCCAGGATGTTTGTTTTGAGATGATTTAACATGGTTCAGTTTGTTTGTGTAGCAGTGGAATATGTTTTTTTCCCAGGTGACATTTGCAAGGAGATCTGGCATGAAGTCTGTGAGGCATTGTGTGCCCAGATTTCCAAAAATGGCTCTATTTCTTAATAGAGCTTAATGGTTCTAATTGGAGTTTGGAAACAGACAAAATATCCTCTTGTGGGAATTTTCACAGATCTTGGTCAAAAGCAGTAATACTCATTTTTATTGCTGTTAACCAATAACACAACTGAAAAAATGTTCTCTCTCTGGAATAGAATTCTGTAGAACACTTAAAAAAACCCCAAATTAACAAGGGAACAGAGCTACAGAAAGCAGGTCATTTTCTATTAATTTTGATATCAATTCTTCTTAAAATCTGTATAACCAAGGTATATCAACATTAGAAGATAGTACAGTCTGTTAAAATAGACAGTAAACATGAGAAAAATGAAAAGAGCTTGATTATTTTTGTAAAAAAAGCTCCAACTCTCAGGGGAAACAGAAAAAACCAAATCACTTAAGAGATTTGATTTAGCATAACAAGAGGGGTTGAGATGCAACTGAGTCACATAATAATATAGTTTCTGTGTCTGTAGTGCTGTGTGTGCCCCTGAGTCATTTTTTCCAGTTGTGTGAGTGCATCTCAGCATTTTGAAGTAAACCTGGGGATGTGGGCAGCGAGGGAGCTTCCACAGTGGTGAGGTCCCCAGTTTGGCTGATCAAAGCACCAAAATTCAGATGCACCCACTGTAGAGGTGTAACGAAGGATTCTTGCCAAGCAAACCTGAAGAAGAACTGACTGAGTCAATGAAATTCAAGATCTAGGGAATCTATGAGACTGTGAGATTTTAAAAATAAAAAAAGCAGCGGCATTGTGTCCTCTTTTTTTATTTTTCTGGTTTTCTATGTTCAGAATAATAACACTGAACAAAACAAACGGCCTCAATGTGCAGGCACTTATTTTCTTTCTGAAACAAAAGCTGAGCATTTCTGTGAACTGAGATACTAAAAATATTGCAAGAATCACAATAAATTATTGAGAGCTGGTAGTACTGCAAGTTTTTGGTGTTAAAGGAGGCAATACTTATGCCATAGGAGCCCTTCCTGGAAGATCAGTGTCACTGACACTCTGTATATACTTCATTTCACCAGGGAAGAGAAAATATCTTTTTTTTACAAACTGTGGATAAGACACATGTTCTGTAGTTCAGTAATGATGATTCACAATGTGGTATCAAATATTAATGTTCTTTAGGACATCTGGAAAATACTGACTGGAAAATTAAGATGAGATTAATGTTCCTTCTGATGTTTTTATCCTCTTCATGCCTCATCATCATACCCACTGTACCATGAGATCAACAAGATTGGATATCTGTGAAACCTGCTCACCGGCAGAATGTGATATTCAGGCTGAGGTAAGAGGCCAAGAACAACTGACCTGAAAGATTAAGGTGATAAATTAGGCATCCAACAGGACATCTTTGTTCTAACTGAGGGATGAATACGTGATGCATAGATGTGTTGACTTGTCCTCAGCTGAACCATAATTCTTAAAAGCTACAAACACATATTTTGTTGCTGATTGTTCATGGTTAAGTGACAATGAATAACATTGGTCAACACAGAAGGCAGGGGGAATGAAAAAATGAAGAAAGGAACCTTGAGTAAATAAAATTAAAATAAATATTAAATAATATATGCAAATTATATACTATATAAGAATATAGTATAAAATAATATATAATGCAGCATATATGTACGTGCAATATGTTTATAATGCATATATTTTTATATATGCATATATTTTATACGTATCATATATGCATATAATATATGTATGCAAAATGAAATATTTGTAGAATGCACATATATATATTATATGCAAAAATCAAATAACCCATTGTCCATGTTCATAGAGAAGTAGCCCAAGGAGTAATAGGTTCAAAATGCAGCTCCATAAGTTAGATGTTAGGAAAAACGCTAACAATTACGCTTGTGGATCATATGGAGCAGACTAGTTTACATTGCCAAAATCAATATGAACAGGCTGGACGAACATCTGCTAGTCATGATATAGCTATATTTTATCCTTAAGACAAGATTACTTTTCAGCATCTTGCCAGCCCTGTGATTCTATATCCTTCTAGACTTTTAAAATCTGAACATCAGTAATGCATTTAACCAAACTGGTGCAGCATTGAAAGGACAAATTCCCTCTTTGAATATATGGGTTATAAAAAAAAAGGGCTATCTAATGAAGAACATGTTCTTCTATCCAGCAGGGAGTGTAAGTGCAGGATATATCCAGATGACATAAATGAACACAGAAGCTTAAGAAACAGTGCATTATGGAAGTGAAATAAAATTTGAAAGAGGTCATGACTTCTGAGACAAGAGGAGGAAAGCAAAAAAGAAAAAATAAAAGCCAAATAACCAGGTGTGTTTGTGCTCGTAATTAAATGTTTCACAGAATGTAATTTTTAATACGACAATGGGAAACAACTAAGAAATTTTCCTCATCCTGACAGTTACTCATTGTTTATTGCTCAGAATTTTTGAGTTACACAAGCACTTAAAAGGTAACTAATACATCTTCTTTATGGCAGTTTTCAAGCTTCATGAAAGAATATCGCAGGGCTTTCGGGATCAGATAAAAAGGAAGCTGTTTGTAAAGGGCACCACTAAATAAATGCATTCTAAAATAAATGTTGAGTAATTCAATCATCAGAATGTATGAACAGAGTGAGCTCTGAAGTGAAACACAGTGACCAAAGAAATTAGTGGAGCCAAGTTGCTAAGCAGAGATAAATAGGGGTCTAATTGGTTTTATACATCTCAATTGAGGTACTTATTCATGTGCAAAAAACTCACAACACTAAAAATAATTTGATTTAGAAATTGTTTTCATAGAAAGCATTTGGTATGAAGTTCCTGTATCAATGTAATATAGTGACAGCAGAAGAGAAGATATTTCCAATTAAACACTTGAAAGCTTCATATCCATAAATTAGTTGGTAGGCAACAGAGTTCATATGAACTGTGGCTCTGAATGGGAAAATATGTTCTCTTCAGAAAAATCATGCAATTGAATGATATAAACATAATCTGCAAATTCTGACAGGTCAGTAGTTATCTTAGTAGTTGAATGGAAAATATGCTTTTTAATATGTTTAGCTGCTGTCTTCTACTGGTGGGTATTAAAGTGGCTCCAAATATTTGGGTGCCCATATGACTCAGCGAAACAATAGAAGTATGTAAACCCTTTGTTAACTACCTCTTTAGTATTATTTTGTATCAGTCGAAATTAGTTTGGGATGCCATTACCTTGAACACTCCAACCTCATGCAGATAAAATGAAAAAAAGCTAGTAATTAGATTATCCAGTGTCAAGCCCTAGTTTTTTTCTCCTGTTTCCTTCTTACCCCATTCTTGCTGCTCAGTGATACGAGAGGGATGAGAACCACCTATTTACTAGCTGACATATTCCAGCTGATGAAGGATGGGCGTGTCAAAACTATTTACTCAATATGGAATTAAACCTGGATGTTTTACTGGATGGGCTCCTTAGTTGCTAGAGTTTGCAAGGTGACCTCAACTCTGTTATGTGAGGAATCTCAACTGGTCAGTGTGTAGTAGCTGTACTCTGACTCAACATGCTCCTTCAAGAATTTGCAAGGACCTAGAGCACTGGTTCCCAACTATTTTGGCCTCATCCCCTTCTTTTTTGTGTTATATGTCATGCTGTTGCACTGCTGCCGCCTTACCTGCTGGGACTTCATTGTGTAAGTGCCCTGGCTGCTATCACTTTCTCTTCTATACCTACTGGTTTTGGCATCACCGGCATGGAAGTCACCGTACTCTGTCCAAAACTGCTTAGCAGCTGAGGCAGTACTTGAAAAACACAGGGTTTGACCTCACCGGTAGGGAAACTGACATCTTGACTACTGAAACCTGATAGGCTCCATGTAGGCCACATTTCTGATGGAGATGTATGCCTAAATGAAGAAGTTCAGGCAGGTTTCCCAGTGAGTTCAAATTCCAGTTTGGGGCTATACACTTCCAACCTGGCTGCTTTTATTTCACATAAAGAACCCTGTGGGCACAAAAGCCCTGTATTTGTTGTGGCTTTGAGAACAAAGGCACTAAACAAGTATTTAAAAGGTTAGCCAGAATACTGAGAAAACGGCCATGATTAAAGCAATAGTTCAGTAATGTATTTGCTGAACCAGTCTAAGATGAAGCCAAATGCTGAACTTCTAGATTATTTCTTAGAAGGAAGCAGGGAACAGAAGGGCACTGCTCTTTGCTGGAACTTAATGAAACATGCATAATTCAGTGAAAATAAAATAGTCTTCTGGTTGAAAAGCATGCTTTCAAGATAAAGAGATATGTCATATAAATACTGATATAACTAAATGAATTTTGAGTTTTGAAATACTAAGCTTTAATTAAAATTGTATTTCAGTAAATGGAAGGTTGTAATAGTTCAGATAAAAAAATTAATATGGAGATTTTTTCTAAATGGAAATTAAGCCTGTTTCACAGCCTTCCAACAAAGTTTTGAAATACATAATTTTGTTTCTCAAAACAAAGTTTTGTATTTTAACGAACATAATGGTCTTTGAGTGTTCTGCACATACATGCAACAGTTTTTATCTTCTACATAATTTTCATCAAACTTAATGCCCTAAAGTCCACTTAGCAAGGAAAAAAGATGTGGAGAAACATATCTCAGGCAGATCCATGTAATGAATGCTGAATGACAGCTACTCTGGAAAACAAGGATTTCTTGTTTTTTAATGAAAGTCAAGATCACCAAATTTCTAGCTTTCCTAAACAGGGTCGTCATTTAGTACTCAGCCCAGACAAAAAGGATATCACCATGAAACTCTTCTGGGTGAGCTGAAGACATGGACTGGTTCACCACACCTCACTTCAGGTTGTGCACAGCAGAGATTTTTCCCCGAATGAAGAGAATGAGGATTTTTATGAACTGAAAGGCTCCTTACTCACCTCTTTCCCTACTAGTAAGTATCTTCAAAGAAGGGGCTAGCCAGCTGGAGGTGGGGTTTGGCACAATTTCTTTCTGCATGCTGTGGCATGGCTTCAGACGTTTGATGGGTTGCAGACTGACTGTGTGATGCCATGACTCTGTAATCTGCTGTTGGACTGAACCCAAAGGTTGCTGAAGTGGAGAGTGCCACAGGGTGTGCATGGACATAGAACCATAGGATCATAGAATCATTTAGGTGGAAAAGTTCTTTAATATCATCGAGTTCAACCATAAACTTAATACTGCCAAGTCCACCACTAAAGCATGTCCCTAAACTCTACACGTACACATCTTTTAAAAACCTCCAAGGATGGTGACTCAACCACTTCCCTGGGCAGCCTATTCCAGTGCTTGACGCTGAGTCTCCTTTTCTCCAGATTAAACACCAGTTCTCTTCTTAAGACTTGCTCTCTATACCATTCACCAGCTTCATTACTCTTTGGACATCCTCAGGAATGGAGAAAATGAAGGCAAAGGGCAGAGCAAACTATTTTCTCTGCTGAAAGCGTACCAAACTTGTCCTCAGGAAACCTAAGGGAGAGAATGTGAGTCAACTGAGAAATACAGCAGGCAACAAAATACTTGGAAAAATTTCTCAACCCCCACGGCACAACAGTTACTGCACTGCTTTCCACCAGGTGACTGTTTCAGGAATGTTTAGCTGCCTGGTTGGAGTCTGTTTTCAAAGATCATAAGCAGTGATTTAATTGGGGGTTTTTAGAATTGTTTTTATTACATGTTTCCTACCAAAAGCAGCAAAGGGCAGAGACTGTCACAAAGCCTGGAAGTTGAAACATAAACTTCAACTTCCTATGGGTTACCTTTGACACTTCTATTCCCTCAGACTTCTGAGCTTCATAGCAGAGAAGCAATCAGGAGAAAACCTGCTAATCTGACCACAGAAAGAAATAACTCAATACTCTAAATTTTTCTAACTGGTCACCTTTAAATTCCAGCAACAAGGAACTGTGACTCCCCCTTTTGGACTCTGTTCTCTTTGCTTGAATTAACACAGTACAGGCAATTTTTCCACTGACGTTTCACACAGAAGGTTTATTTCCAAACAGTTAGAAGTAGTTCCTTGGCTGCTTTTAAAGCTTGAGGAGCTTTGTAATTGAAACACTAAATTATTCTGTGCACAAGACCTCAATCAGTTGCTGTTCACTCACAATGTATGCCAAACTTTGGGGATTATGTTATATTCTTTCTTTTTCTATCAAAAATGTGCAGAACATCCACTTTACAGAAAGCTGAAATATTCTGAACAAAAACTAAAGAGGAAAAAAACCCTTTGCCTTATTTTTTTTTCAGCCTAATTTGGTGGTTCTAGAGGATACTGTTTTTCTGTGGTCATGTTTTGGTCTCCTGCTTAAAATCAACTGATTTAATGTTTAATGTATTCAACATGATCAGAGTTACTCTGACCTTGCAAGAATGTTTTATAGGATCTGGAGTTAATACTAAACATAATGTTTACCAGAGTTAATGTTAAACAAAATATTACAGCTAGAGAATTATACAGCTGAGTGTTATAGACCTGGTCTATTGATCTGGATACATATTTTTTAAATACAAAATAGTGTTATATAAATACATATAAATATCTCTCTGTGTGTGCATATATACAACCTTTTCTGAAGCTGACTAAGAAATAATTAGATAATGTCTTCAGAAAATGTGTCTCACTTTAAAAGTTTTCAAGATACTGAAACAAATCAGCCACTTAGGAAACATAATGCATTCTAAAGCCATTGACTTTGGGATATCTCATATCAAATAATTTATAATCTTTCTTGAGGGTATATGTTAATTTTCCTACAAGAACTAGAGCCCAGCTTCTTAAAGGTATTTTACTCTCTAATTCCCAGTGAAATCAGTGTGGATTAGGGACTTAAATTGGCATTAGACTTTTAAATAATTTTGAGAATCTGGATATTGTCTCTTAACCACAATGGCATTTATAGCAATTAAGAAAAATAATACAGCTAAGGCAGTTGCCCAGATCTGGAAGCATTCAACTGTGGATTGAAATTGTTGTATATGAGAGGCAGTGGGATTGAGACATGGTCAACACCTTGATAAAGGTCACCTGTTAAAAATAAAGAAATCTTTCAGTAGCTGACTGCTGGCTCCTGGGGGACCCAGTGAATGTCATCAAATGCTGCCTAGCCATAGATCTTAGCACTGTGTCTTGTCCATGCAGATGACTAGATTAGGTCACTTGTCCTGATCCCATTATAGGGCACCTACTTGTCCCATCTTCCCATATCTTCATTTAGATGCTGCACTCTGTTTTGGTTTTGTTGTTGCTCTCTTGCCCCTTCAAATATTTACTATGTGCTACTGAGTGATTGTTTTCTTCTGCCCCAGAGATGGCTTCATTCATCTCTGTGGTGGCTGAAATAACTCCTGGGCAACATTTGTGCTCATAAAATGCTCATGGGCACCTGAGATGACGATGATGTATATGTCATATGGGGAAGAGAGTATTCTCCTCCTGCCCAGCTGACACAGGTGGCTGAATTACGTTAGCTGGTGTAAGTATACATATATACACATAGGTATATTTATACAGCTTGTAAAAGTGCTGCTTTCTTACCAGGCCATTGTAAGTTTTTCCATTTCGACTAACTTGGTCCAATATAGCAGTTCCATGCATTTACTTCCACAATCGCTTTCTTTTTTTATCCAGCAACTGTCCTTTTAATTAGCTGCTGCTAATTAAAAAACCGAACAAATATCCAGACTGTTGTGAAAACTGGTGATAGTCTATGGATTAAATGATTAAGGGCAAATAGAAGTTAAGCTCATTAAGGCTTACAGGGGCTAACGAGCAGGAACATTAGTCGAGCCTTGCTGCGAATTGTACAGAGGGGCTTCACTGGCATGTGATCTAACACAGAGGCTGGATCTGACAAGGTGTATGGGGACATGAACAAAATATCACAAGTGAGGGCAAGGATTTACAGACACCAACTACTCCACAGTTGCTTTTATGGAATGGCCAGCACATCGTGAAAACCTACAGTAGATTTTTCTGTGATAAAAGATGGGTGAATGACATTAACAGTGGCTGAGAGCTGTGAAACTAGCTGGAGAGACTTGTTGTTTTCACAGAGGCTGAGCACACCGCAGCCGGTAGTGTAGCTAATCATAACCATTTTTGCCTGTTGGAAAAGTCAGGTGCCTGATGCCAAGCAGCCCAGTAACCCAAGGCTTTTGGGAGAGCTCAGCATTGTATGCAGATGGAAATTTCTGCAATACACTGAACTCCATTGCTGCTTTAATGATGCATCATACATACATGAGACATGGCCACACTTGGGCTATCTCTGCATATGGAGCATATATACATATATTGGTAAAAAGCATGCAGTGTTTTAGGTAACTGCTGAGCCTGGGCTCTGTACGCACTGTGGTACAATACAGCATATCCAAACAGCTCTCTGAATGTACAAAATGTCAACTGCAATAATCTCCATGTCAGGTTATTGAAAATAAATAAACGAAAAACCTAAACCAAACCAAATTAAATAAAACCAAACCCTTTTCCTTATTGTTTCAACCAGATCCAACTAGATCTAACCACCCATGGGTTAATAAATGTTTCATAAATTGGATTCAGCCACACAGAGGCTGCGACTGAAGCATTCAAGAGAAGATGCTTGCATTGTCAGGAGGTAAGCAATAAATGTCATTCCAATTCTCCCAGATTTGGATGATAATGGGTAATATGAGAGTGGCTGGGGATAGGACAAATAAATCTAGGTAGAAGCATAGGTGAAAATGACAACTAGGAATAAGCAAAATAAAGCCAAATGAGGCCTAACAACAGCAAAGATAAAAAATTATTAAATAGAGGACATAATTAGAAATTACTGCAGTCCTCATGTACATACAGAGTGTTCAATGTTGAATTAGGCCTTTGCAAAAGTTGTTTGATATTGGCATCCTCTCTGAGGAGAGGTTGGTGGTTTTAAGAACCTCTATGAGAAGAAGCTTGGATGGTTTTAGACAAAGGGATGGGCTTGCTTTGGATAAAAGTATTAACCTATCTGTATTAAAGATTCTATCTCATATTTCAGAGGAAACAGGAGACATTTACCTCAGGTGTTGATCATTCTTTAAGCATACTTTGGCCTCTTCAGGGCTCTGCTTGGAAGAGTAGCATGGTGTGCTGGGTTTGTGTGGCAGGGTTTTTGGTAGCAGGGAAGGGGGCTACAGCAGTGGCCCCCTGTAAGAAGCTTCTCAAAACCTTCCCAGCTCCAAGTCGAACCCACCTCTGGCCTAGGCCAAGCCAATTAGTGATGGTGGCCACACCTCTGCGATAATGTATTTAAGAAGGGAAGCCTAAGAGGGGATGGGGACTTTGAGAATGAGTTACAGCAAGGACACCTATGTGAACACTGAGGTCAGTGGAAGAAGGGGGTGAGTAAGTGGCTGCATGGTGCTCAGTTGCCCTCTGGACTCAAGCCATGACACATAGGATAAAGCCTTGGAGGGAAGAGGGGCTGAAAAAAGCTGGTTAATATTCGAGGATCACCTCCTCCAAGCTCAGGAGTGATGCATCCTGACAAAAAGGAAGTTAGGTAAGAATGCCAGAAGGCCTGCATGGATGAACAAGGAGCTCCTGGACAAACTCAAACACAAAAAAGGAAGTTTACAGAGGTTGGAGACAAGGACAGATAGCCTGGGAGGAGTACAGAGAAACTGTCTGAAGAGCCTGGGATCAGGTTAGGAAGACCAGAGCCCTGGTCGAATTAAATCTGGCCAAGGACATCAAGAGCAATAAGAAAAACTTCTATAGGTATGTTGGTGATAAAAGGAAGGCTAAGGAAAATGTGGGCCCTCTCCAAAAGGAAATGGGAGACCTCCTTACCCAGGATATGGAGAAGGCTGAGTTACTCTGACTTTTTTGCCTCAGTCTTCAGTGGCAAGTGCTCCAGCCACACTGCCCAAGACACAGAAGGCAAAGGTGGGAACTAGGAGAATGAAGAACTGCTCACTGCAGAAGATCAGGTTTGAGACCATCTAAGGCACCTGAAGGTGCACAAGTCTATGGGACTTGATGAGACGCATCCGTGGGTCCTGAGGGAACTGGTGGATGAAGTGACTAAGCCACTATTCATTATATTTGAGAAGCTGTCACACTCCAGTGAAGTTCCTGCTGACTGGAAAAGAGGAAACATAACCCCCATTTTTAAAAAAGGGAAATAAAGAGGACTCAGGAAACTACAGACCAGTCAGTCTCACCTCTGTGCCTGGCAAGATCATGGAGTGGATCTTCCTGGAAACTCTGCTAGGGCACATGGAAAATAAGGAGGTGCTTGGTGACAGACAACATGGCTCCACTAAGGGCAAATAGGGCCTGACAAATTTGGTGGCCTTCTGTGATGAGGTTACAACATTGGTGGATACGGTTAGAGCAACTGACATATCTACCTGGACTTGTGCAAAACATTTGACACTGTCCCACATGACCTCCTTGTCTCTAAATTGGAGACATGGATTTGTCGGATGGACCACTTGGTGGATAAGGAATTGGCTGGATGGTCGCACTCAAAGAGTTTCAGTCAATGGCTTGATGTCCAAGTGGAGAGCAGTGACAAGTGGCGTTCCTCAGGGGTCAGTATTGGAACTGGTGCTGTTTATCATCTTTGTTGGTGACATGAACAGTGGGATTGAGGGCACCCTCAGCAAGTTTGCCAGCAACACCAACCTGTGTGGTGCAGTTGACATGCTGGAGGGAAGCGATGCCATCCAGAGGAACCTCAACAGGCTTGAGAGGTTGACCTGTGCAAACTTCATAAAGTTCAAGACCAGGTGCAAAGTCCTGCACATGGGTGGAGACAATCCCAAGCACAAATGCAGGCTGGGCGATGAGTGGATTGAGAGCAGCCCCGAGGAGAAGAACTTGGGGGTATTAGTGGGTGGAAAACTGACTATGAGCCAGCAATGTGCACTCACAGCCCAGAAAGCCAGCTGTATCCTGGACTGCATCAAGTGTGGCCAGGAGGTCAAGGGAGGGGATTCTTCCCCTCTACTCTGCTCTTGTGAGACCCCACCCTCACCTGGAGCCCCCAACATAAGAGGACATGGACCTGCTCAATTGAGTCCAGAGGAGAGCCACAAAGATGATCAGGGGGCTGGAGCACCTCCCTTACTGAGGACACTCTGAGAGAGTTGGGGTTGTTCAGCCTGGAGAGAGAAGGCTCCAGGGAGGCCTTCCAGTGGCCTTCCAAGTACGTAAAAAGAGGGCCTACAGGAAAGATGGGGAGGGACACTTGATCAGGGAGTGTAGTGATAGGACAAGGGGTAACAGTTGTAAACTGAAAGAGGGTAGATTTAGATTAGATCTAAGGAAGAAATTCTTTATTGCGGGAATGGTGAGACACTGGACCAGGTTGCCCAGAGAAGCTGTGGCTGCCCCCTCCCTGGAAGTGTTCAAGGCCAGGTTGGACGGGGCTTTGAGCAACCTGGTCTAGTGGAAGGTGTCCCTGCCCATGGAAGGGGGGCTGGAACTATATGATCTTTAAGGTCCCTCCTGACCCAAACCATTCTATGATACATATATTTGACCACTTCCTTGTACAAATTTTGCTAGGGATAGAGTGCATTGATTATTCTAGAGGAAGCTTGCTCTGATAATCAGTTGAGAAAGAAAACAAATCCCTGATGACTTGAAAAGGTCCTGGTTTATCATGGGTGTTTTGAGATAAGCTGAGGTATGAGGTCTCTGGGGCTCAGCAGTTTCATTCTGGCTGCCCTGGGACTCAGAATCAGGTAGTAATAAAATACTCCAAAAGGACTATTTTTTTTAATCTTATCATCTGATCTTTGGTGCACAGATGTGCTTTTGCCATTTTACATTGTTGATAATAACTTCTCTGCACTACATTTCCATGGGGAGAAAGCATTAATAATAATTTTTTAAAAAGTATCCACTGAGTTCTCAGCAAAATGATTGCACTTGAAATTGTTCTTTCCTTCTTCTAATGTCCTGGATTTGGGGATTAGCCAGTAAACAGGAGAAGCAAATCAGCCTTCATCCAGCTCTTTTATGTGCATGTCACTAACCTCCAATATGAGCTGCAGCTGAACAAAGATGCAGATTATCAATATTAAAAGGTCATTTTCATTATAATTAATATATGGGGACTGTCCCGATCCAATGTCAAGGGAGGTTTCAATATGATCCCAAGGGCAAGATTAAGACACAAATGAGGTCAAATGCCGTTCACCCAAAATAAAGTTTTTTATTACTAAAAGTGAAGAGGGGTAGCGATAGGACAGGATGGAAGGAAAAGACAGAAATCAAGCAAGCATGCGGAATAGAGTCGCAAGAATAGTCACCACCATGGATCCAGCAGCGCCCCACTGGTACTCGGTCTTTAGTTCTTCGGTGGTGGGTGCACACAGAGCAAAGTTCTGTGTCGCCTTTTAAGTTCGTTTTATCAGCCAATTAGCATATCTTCCCACCTTTAGTTTTTCCTCCATTCCCACAGATTTTTACAGACTGCATGCTTCTTGAGCAATCATTCAGCTTCTGGGGCAGAAATGCTCACCTCGCCTCTTATCATCGGTTCCATGGCGAAGGCGCAAAGTCATTAGCAATACAATAGAGCCACAAAGTATCGGGTTTATACAATGGCCCGTGATCAGCGGTTCTTGTGCTTGATGAGAAACACCTGGTTTCACTCAGTCCACCTCTTTGAGGCTTATCTAAGGAGTTTGTCAATACAGCTGCAAGGGAGTGGGGAGTGCATCCTTTGATACACTCCTGCTTCCTTGGGTGATATTCCTTAGAGTAATTACACAGGCCACAGCTGGTCCTTGATGAATGGTCAAGGCACAACTGACACCACCCCGTGACTCAAAGCATACACACAAGCAAACTTTGAGACAATCATTTGACATTTCAGTCTCTCACAGGGACACATCTGGGGTACTGAGGGATGCTGTGGCAATTAATTTTGGTTTGGGTCTAGGGAATAGAGAGCTGCCAGTTTGAGTAGCACAATGATATTATGGGAAGTTCCTTTGAAATAGTGATTTCTTATATTGAATTGCAATATAAGATTAGGACCTCTACAAGTGGCACCATCTCTGCACAATATAAAACCAATCTTCTGTTCCAAAAAGCTGTATCAAAAGGGGACAGCCAGCAAATGCTTTACAAAGGCCAGACCAAAAGCCAGAAAGTCTAATTTGTCTGCAGGAAGATGACACACCTCTGATAAGCCTGGGCCATGACCCAGCTATCTTGAATCCTAAACTGGAAAGTTCGTTAGCCTCAGGCCAACCCTTCTCTGCCTACAGGGCTCATGATAAAAGGGAGAGTTAGCATTCGTTTCAAGGGGCAAGAGCTAAAGTTAGATTTTTTTTTTTTTTCTTACTAATAACTGGAATTTCTAACAAGAGACCAAGCACATTGGGAGCTTTGCTTTGGGCAGGGTACTGTAGAGGTCTGCTGCTGAACCTTTGTCAGTGACTTGCACGGAGGTTTGTCCTCTCAATGAGAGGACTGGTTCTCGAGTCTGTTATCTGGGACATTTTTTCCCACTTTGTGATTTATTCTTTTCCTTCATGGGAAATTCCATCAATTTATTACAGAACAGGACCATTACTGGTGCAAAAATCATCTTTTGAGCTCTGTCTAGACAGTTTTGCAGATACTTGACTTCTTGAGTAGGGGAAGGTTTCTGCATAGAAAGCTCACCAGATTTTGGGATTTTGCAACAATCTAGTGGCACTCACTACCAACATTTATTTAAAGTCCTAATTTCTTTAACATGATTTGAAACCCACTCTGTCCTTTTGATAAGGATCTAGCTTGCTGTGTGAGAATATGCAAAGGAATGCTTCAAACCATGTGTTGCAGACTGTGCCTGCAGATATTCTGACTAACGGGCAGGGGGTTATGCTTTTCTATTTTAAATTACTTCCAAGTCTATTATTACTGGGGTGTGTGTGTAATATTTTGGGTCCTCTGAAGAAACCAGTCTCCCAATCAATGTGTGTGAGCTGTGGGTGTGTGAAACATATTGAATGTTGCCCACCTACTAAGGGCAGTTATGAATTGGTAATGGTGGTCAACACCGTTAATGTTCTGTATGGGTCAGTAATAGCATGTAAGATGATTTCTGCCAGGAAGCAGTTAGTCTTTGGAAATTAGGAATGCATTATCATATGACTTCTGAGACACCTGCCACTGAGGCTCTGAACACTTTAGTAGGTGCTCTGAGCTACTTCAGGGTATGAAATTCTCCAGGTGAGAGATCTGGGATAATACCTTCAAAGAACTTTTTCAGAACTGAGAATATCCAAAGATACCTTGAAGATATCTTTAAGTCTATGCTTTTCCTAGCAAGTAGTTATCCTTTGCTTAGATATAAAAAGTTTTAGCAAATGTGCTTGAAATTCAATGAAGTTTTGACAGAAAAGAAAAAAAGGTTCTTTTCTAAAACTAAGTAACTTTAAAAAGGGAGGGAAGATAATTAGGAAAGAAAAAAAAAGGCAAAAGCAACAGTTTTGAGTAAAACTGAATAATATATATTCTTTTAATTAGTTTTGCTAATGAAGATGATAGAGAATAACAGACTCAGCCAACAAAGGTGTTTTGCTGCACTGCCTGTGTTCAGAGAAATATGATGTTCAGAGAGCTTTTGTAGAAAACAAGCTTGCATGCTCTGGGGATTTAGTTACATGATCTAGAAGGTCTTGGTTTACTGAATATGCTTGTAGTGTTTCAAGATTTTTCCTTACATGGGTGAAGAAATCGAAGCAAGCTGTTCCACAAGCAGAAGAACTGATGGAGTCCAGTGTCATGTGGCTTTGGATGTTGTGATTGAATTCTCTGCTGTCATCTAATGAAAACCTGGCTGAAGCTTTTCCCAGAGACAATTCTAGCAGCTGCCTTTCCCCAGGCAGTGGAGAACGATCTCTCTTTTCCTGCCTTATACACGGCTGTGTATTTTCTTGAAACTCATAGGAACACAAAATTGTTAAAAACGCACCCTGCTAAATGCCAAAATAAAGGATGTTTATACATGTGTAAGTAGTTCCCAGCTAAAATACCAGTAGATGGCACTTGAGAATATGCAGTGGTGTTCCTGGGTTCTGTAGCATAACAAATCCTCTTCTTCTTGTGCACTGTGACAGTATTTTGTTGGTAGGTCTTTTTGTAACACTCCCAACCGGAGCTGCCTCATGGGAATCTGGAGACAGCTGTGCTTGCTGGTTCAGAGTTGCCTGCAGCTGGGGTGGGTGAAAACACGGTGGTCCTATGAGGGGCATTGCTTTTGATTACAGATAATGTGTTCTCTTCTGAATACTAAGAGGTGAGCTGATCAGAATGAGAAAAGCCAGCTGTGCTTTGCAAAATGGTCAGGCACACACCTGGCAAATGAAAGCTAAGTTGTATAACTTAGCTTGTATACCCAAATGACACATGACAGGCAGCCTGGGCCAGCTGCATACCGAGCTGTGGAGTCACTGCAGTGCCGTGGGCCCTGCCTCCTCTGTGTTGAGCCTTCCTGTGCCACACCAGGCAGAATGACATAGCTCTTCACTTGAAGGAAAGACAGTTTATCTCTGTCGCCAGTAGGTCAAGGATAGCAGTTGGGACATGACTACCTTAAGGTAAAACCACAGTAATGTGATGACCTGTAATTTCTTACAACATAGAGAAAGACACAATTTTCTTTCAATTCACCCTGGAAAGATTTGGCTCTTCATATTTCCCTTCCAATACAGAGATCCTCTTATGTCTCTTGAAAGACTGGCAGTGTTTGTCTTTGAGGCTCAGAAACCTTAGGGGAAGATTCACCTGGATAACGAGACCTCCCCTGAAGCTCCCTCTCCTTGCAGTTGTGTTTCCTTCCTTTCTGGTCAAGTTATCCCCACCACCTTCTGCAGAAGAATGCTGCACAGGAAAGGCAACATGAGCAGAAGATGGTCTTTAGAGAGTGGTGACAGCAAAAGAGCATTAAATTAGGACTCTTTATGGTGGTGGCAATCAATGCTGAAGCAGCTGTACCGCCTCCATGTGCTTCATGTTGTCATTTGAGGAGATCACAGATATCCTGCAGTGAATCTCATGGTGTGACGCTTTGGTGGCTGCTGGGAAAGTATCTGCTACACGGAGTGGCAATGCTCTGTTTTACTGCTCTGAGTCACTTAAAGGAAGGGTAGCAAAAAGTCTGCTGCCCCTGTTGACCCAGTCCCCACACTTTCTTCAGAGCCCTGCCCCCAGTGCTGTAATGCTGAAAGACTTTTAAGTTAGCTTACTTAGATTTTTTTTTTCATTCTATTTCTGCAGTACAGAGGTCTAGTAAGTTAAATGTCCCATAGCCATTTATTCCTTTATATGACAAAGGCTAGGCAGGACATATTTATTGTGACTGAAAAAACAAAACCAAAAAATAAATATCAGGTGTGTGTATATGGAATTTATGCAATTTTTCATAGATATGACTTACCATTTTCCTAGCAACTCTACCACAAGGGACCTTAGAGCTGTAGATGGAGGCAAACAGCATGCCTTAATGTGAGAGAGAATTCTGCTAGCACTTTGCCAGAGTAATGGGCAAAATTATGCATTTGTGTCCCCTGGAAAGGCTGGCATTGCAAAGGGCCTTTTCATCCCAAATGAGCACCTGAATAATATTTTTGACAACTTCTCATGAAGCAAATGCACAGTGGTTTTGAGAAGGATTTTGTTTTTCTTTCACATAGTTGCAAACAATTTCACCTTTACTCTATTGCTGCATAATGTATCTGAGCACCCCTTTCTAGCCTTATTAATATGGCATATTTCATATTGTGTAGAAGATTTTGAATAACTCATGAAAATGTTAAGAAAATCTTCACATTTCTGCAAATTGTTTATATGCAAATAAATCAGTTTTCCCATTAAAACTGCATCCAGAATTCTTATTATTACCCAGATTTACATTTGTTTTCTATAAACCTTTTCCTGTAACGTGTCTTTAGAAACACTAATTCATGAAACCTTGCAGCCAGTCTTGGTGACTTAAGTCTGAATTTCCTTTTTATAATGCCTTAGAGTATTGGTTCGAACACAGTTATATCAGTGAGAATCTTTCCATGAATCAAGCTCACATAGAGACCCTTAGGGATGAAGGAGGTAGTCTTCTACTCCTTGAAACTGGGGCAATATTCCTACTGGCTTCAGCTTGTGTTGGAGGAGGTACTAAACGTTTTGCTCAAGTCTCACAGTTAGTTTTGGTGGAAGAGATTTCAAGGGTTATGCTACGCTATCCACTCTTCCTACATTCATATAATTTAAATCCTGAAGAGAGATCAAATCATTCATTAACCTCCCACAACAAGCCCTAAAATATTTTATAAGATTTAGAGCCTTCTCCTTGCAGAGAGGTGATGGAGAGAGAAGGGTGAGGGAGAGAAAGGGAATGAGATCTTATTTAGGTCTAGTTGACCCTTGAGCACAGATTGGATAGACGAAGAAGAAAAATTAATAACTGCAGAAGTAAGCAGAGAAAACTGGACATCTCTCTGGAGGATAAGAGTGAGAATACATGCGTGTTATGATGCAAGACCGTTCTCAGTGTTCAGAGGACACCTGGCTACCATTCAGCAAAACCAGAAGACTATGCAAAGCTGAAAAAGTGATAATTCTTCAAAAAACAAATCTGTGGGTAAGCTAAGAAATTGTCTGGGGAAATTCCTGCTGAGATATTGTGGTAATAGTTTAGAAGGTAATACAGTAACCGTAATCCCATGGAAGATGTGTATTAATAACAAGGGATGCTAGTTCTGGAATAAATGCCCTAGTTGGGTTAACAAACTACGTCACTATCTATTATTTGGTGGAAAAAAATATATGCAGTTAATTAATGCTTTGGGGACTTAGGGGGAAGAAAAAACAAGAAAAAAACCCAAACCAGATTTCTCCCAGGTCCCCAGGGATAAAGAAATGCAGGAGACAGAAAATAATTTATTATTTTATGTTATTTTATTTCAGCCAGAACTTTGTCAGCTACAAAGCACAACTCAGCTTTAATCAGTGGAAATTTTGAGCTTGATTCATTTCTGAGTAGCATTAAATTTCATCAGGTTTTTAATGATATAAATGTAGAGCTCTCAAGGTGATCTAGTCCTTAATAGTTACTAGTGAATTTGGCCCACACATTGCATTAGTTAACTGTACTATAAAGATGCTAATGAGGTGAAGGGTAAGTAGGTAATTCTTTGCTAGCATAATTCCAATGAACTATGAAGGAATTTATTATGGTGTAATTTGTTTGTTCTGAATAGCATGGTCTTTAGTGCAAACTAGTGGAAAGACTTTTTGATTGGGTGGAGAAAGTTAAGACACCCATTTATCAGTAGAGGTTATTTATATATAAAAAATTTAAAAAACCCAAACCCATAAACACAAAGATAAACATAAGTAATATAAAAATTCAAACATAGTGTCTCCAGAAAATCAGTTTTCAAGTACTTCGAATGGGGGCAAGCTGTAAAAATGTGAAGATACTGAAAGAGAGGAGCTGAACTGTTTGACGATTCTGGCTAAGGATAAGAAAGCTGCTAGAACAATAGTGATGGGAGAAGTAGAGCTCCCCTCTGACTCACTGAGAAGATAGTTTTGACCTGTTGAAGTCATCAGAAAAATTCCTGATTTTCTAGGGACTTTGACTCAGGTACTGATGAATGGCTTAAAGGCTCCTGAAGCACATGAGTAGTGACAGGGAAGAGTGGGAAGGAAGGCAGGAGACAGTTTTGAGCTGAAATGTCAGTATGTCCTGACAGCCCAGACGCAAGTCTTTTGAAAAGCAGTCAGCTTCACTGTTTCACCTGAATGTCAATAGCTCCAGCCTGTGTATGGTGAACATTAGCTATGAAAAACAGCTGTTCAATATTTTTTTTAACTATGCTGATTATTTTTAGTTCAATGCCTCTTTAAATCTGAACTGCTCCCTTATCACTGTACCTCTGAGAAATCTGCCTTCTGGCAGTTTCCCTTTGAAATTTGTTTTTTTGCCCATAAGGTGCAGATGCTTAGCAGCAAGACAGTTTTCCTCCCTTCTCAGCCTTTTCCACTGAGGATATAAAAGTAAAATTCATCCAGATTTCATGCTGTTTGAGAAGTCAGAGGGTTATCTGGCAGATTTGTGACTTCACTGGATTTTGTGCCTGTGTGTGTAAAAATGTACAGATTTGATTAAAATGGGCACTTGGACGACAAAAGTCTACACACTGCAGGAGATTATGTTTTGAAAGTGTACAAAAGTGTGTTGTATTTAACTTTGTAATGCGTATGCTCTGTGCGTGTGTGTGTGTGTGTGCATTTGCATGTACCATGGATGCAGTTGTTGCAGCTTGACATTGTGTTGGGGGATTCATCTTGCAAAGTAGGATACCTAAATTTATGTATTGACAAGTGAGTTAAGGGTGAAATCTGGTTGCCTGAATACCGGCATCTGATGCCATTGTAGACATTTTGGGATACACTAGTTCTTGTGTATCTACTATTCTTGTTTCTCATAAGAAGTTCTCTATCATGTCTGCCAACCATATATTTGTGTTGGATATTGCAAATGGCACTAGAACTGTATTTTAAGAAAGTGAATCGAACCCCTAAATTAGGTGCGTCAACCTGAAGCTGAATCCCATCCTTGTCAAACAGACAGGATATATTTCAACCTCATGTTCACAGCTTTAACTTGCCAAGTAAAGAAGGACAGTGTCTAACCTTAGAAAGGCATCAATTTATATTTAATCATTAGAAGGACTCTGTCGTTGGCCTATTCTTGGTAAGCATTGGTACTCTGTTACCTTCTCAACAGGCATAAGTCCTTTCTAGTCCTGACCATGTGTGCCCATCCTTATGGGCCTACAAATGCTGTAAGTTTGTGTTTGGACTCTCAGTCAGGTATTCTGATACATCTCATGAGAAAATAGCAGAGAGAGCACATGAGTATGAGAAATAGACATTCAAAATATGTGTGATACAGTTTTCTAACTGTGAGAGCCAATTTTATCCCATTATGCATAATGTTAAACCTGCAGAGTAACACTGATAATGACACTAATATTTTTGCATAATCAGCATCAGGCTCTTTCGCGGTGCTGAGCAACAGCCCATGAAAGCAAATGATATGTTTGTGTGGTTCCTGCTTACAGATCATGCCCAAACAGATTAAATTGGTGCAATATTGGAACTTTAAATTTAAACTCATCTGAATATTTCTGGAAGTTGCTCTGATCCAAATCCTTGCAGCTAAACATTTCTCTTTAGTCCTTGTTCTGGATCTCTTTCCATAGTATATGCAACATAGTTTATGTTTTGAGTCAAGGGCAAGCTTGTTATATCTTTGTATTTTGGCACCCCACAAGTTAGATCTTCATCGTATTTCTCTAGAGACTTCTTCTTGTACTACACTCTAGAAAGGACCAAACAGACATTCGATAACAGAAGCTCTAGTCTGAGACAAGCAAATATTGACAGGTTTTTGGTGCAAGATGGCAAATGTCAATAGGTGAGACAACATCATGGAGATTCGGACCCCAGATGCATAAAGCCTCAAAAATAATTAGTCAACCACCAGTCTTTTAACAAGATTTTACCATTTTACGAGAGTGCTGTTAAACCTAATGCAAATTTAAATCTAATTAGTGCTCTACCAGGGTAGCAAACCCCTTTGTTGTTTAGTTTACATGAATACATTGATAGACTGGGCCTGAAACATAATCCTTACCCAGAAAATCCATTTTGAGTATGGCTCCAGATCCAGAAACTACTTCCCTGATAGGTATATGTAGTGTTGCTGTGAATGTTTCCCATTTTCGATCTGAGAAGTAGTTTCTGTAGGTGTTTCCCCAAGCACATGCATGTGCTCGGGAGTGCCCAGCTCTCCTCCAGTCAGTCTCTCTTTCAAACACAGTTCCCTTAACTACAAAGGGCTGTCTTGCTGCTAGACCTGCCAGCTCCAATGGCAGCAGGAACCTGTTTTGCAGATCTTACTTGACATGTTTCAGAGAGGTGCCGTTGCTCTTCTTCAAAGAGCATGTCCCCAGTCTTTCTCATGGAGGTGCCCACTTAACGAAAAATTTTTGCAAAGCACTAAAAAAAAAAAAAAAAAGGTCGTAGAAAGTTTTGCAATGAAGTTGCAATTTGATTCTTCTTTTCCTTGAAATGTTCGAACTTTCCCTCAAAGGTGATCAGTTTGTTTTTTTTTTTTAAATAGTAATTTCTCATAATGGAAAGAAATATTGTTATTAATTATTGCCTTTTATTATTTATTTAATTGCATCAACATGTAACATCACCAGTGCACAGCACCCATGCTAGAGTCATGACAGGCACAGGAAAGATAGCAGCTGAAGCAAATATAAAGGAGCCTTTTTTAAAACCACCATGATATTTATATATTGGCCAATTCATGGTTTTTTTATCTCCTGTCTATTTTAGTGGATCATAATACATTCACTAATTGTCCTCATTATTGCCATCATAAGAGTGGTTTTCAATTTTTTAAGGCACCCACCATACTAATCCAAGGTGCCACTTGGATCCAAAGCAGCCTCCAAAGTCAGTCTTTCCCTTTACCTCTTTGTACTTGGTGCCAGCAGCTCAGCAAGTGATCTGTAGTCCCAAAGGCACAAGCCTTGTGGGTATTTGATGCCAGTCAGCAAGTGGGATTTCAGCTTTTAAATACCACATTGGATAAGAGGCAAGAAGCAGTGCATCACTTCTTTTGCCTCAGCAAACCCAGGTTTTCCTGCTATGAATGTTGTTCCATGGAGATAGGGATCAGGGGGTGTTTCACTGGCTGAGAAGTGGAAGCCTACGCCAGAGGGGGGCTTATACATATAAATATATATGTTTATATATACATACATCTGTATACACCTCCCCATATGTATGCATCTATACATATACACATATATGTAGGTGCATGCATTTTATCAGTGTACATGTGTGTATACATATGTGTGTATGTATGTATATGTATACATAAAACAATATTGATGTTGAGAAGTGACTGATTCTCTTTGTTTCTCGTGTGTTTCAAAGTGATATGCTGGGTTTCAGATCCCAGGACCATTGCCTGCCCTTGTGGACAGAAGAAGTCCCTTTCGTAGCCTCTCTTTTTGGCTATAGAGTTTCTTTAACTTGATGATGCTGAGGGGCCTTTGGATCAGATTGTAAGGGTCCTTCACAGCAGTCTGCTCTAGAAAATAAAAATCCTTTCCTTCCACAGTAACTTTCTTATTGCAATATTTACTGAACTCTTGGCAGTGTTGGGGGGGGGGACAGAGCCACAAGCTCATCTTTTCCCTGTCGCTTTTTAAATGGTCTCCTCCCAGCGAGGAGCAGATATATTTCTGTCTTCACATCAGCTTGCAGCCTTTTAGGAGGACAGGGTGAACTAATGAAAGGAGATTTTTGCTTAACCATATGGGGTTGAGTTGCTTCTCCATCCTGGGCACTAGCAGTAGTAGGAAACAAAGCTGGTGTCTGTGCAAGGCAGCTCCTCTCTGCTGCCTGAGCAGAAGAACAGCCTGAAAGGTGTGAATGGGGAATTTTGGGGTGTGTGTTTGTATATAACTAAAACCAAGCCTTAACTGTGGGTCTTAATCAGTCTTTTGCATAAAGCTCAGGCATATTCTACCTGTGGAAGACAGTACACATATATGGGTTCAGATGTATCCTGGTAGCAGAGAAGTCCTGTCTGTGTGGTTATCTATCATGCCTTACTATGATTGACAGAAGTCAGTAGAGAAACTGTTCCTGGTTTTCTCTCTCCCCAACCAAATTCAGGTGAGGGTTGACCTTAAAGAATAGAAGATCTTAAGCAAGACTTAGGGTGGGATTCAAAATTTAAAAGAAATAGTAAATTCCTCAGCTGCCAGTAAAAAAAAAAAAAAAAAAAAAAAAAAAAATCTCTGTCACTCCATCTCTAGCAGTTGTCTTATCAGGGGAACTATGATATTTTAGGCATCGGCTCCTAGAACCACCACCTAACACTGCTGTCCATGTGGAAGTAAAAAGTCCATTGCATGTTTCACTTCTTTTGTTATCACTTATATTTCTACTCCAAGGCCAATACTCTGCTCAAGTGTGCAATCCTTCATCCAGGAAAAAATGCTTCATTTTAACCATATAAACTTGCTAGCAGTCTGCTAGCTTAGGTTATTGAAGCTGAACTATTTCATGCTGAATCCTTCATTTGTTATGTAGCAGCTTGTTGCCTTTCATCCATTCATCATCCACATGCTCTCTCCATCAGATCCTGTTCATTTCCTGCTTTGTCCTGTTTATTACTTATTATTTTACAGTGAAGCTTGTAACACACAAAATAGCCACTTCCCTTTCATATTAAAGGTTTTGTTTTTTTTTTTGCTGTAGCTTAGCAATGACAGAGATCCAATATCCACCTTGTACTTGGACATGGTCTCCTTAAGTGAAGGATAAAGTAGGGATCGTCTGCCAGACCTGTCAGTTCCAAATTTCCTATTGCCCAACACGTTGCAAAGTGGGAATGAACTAAGAACTGGTCTTTTTGACAACTGGATGCCCCTTTGTACCTCCTCATGAGGCAGAAGCACTGTAATCCATCACATGGTGGACTTCTTGCTGTGTGTGAGCTGCTTGTAATAGACTCTAAATCATACTATTGGTGCCCCATCAGTGTTTTGGCTTTGCAGCATGGCTTGGCCCCATCACTGCAGAGGTCTGATGACATTTTGTTAGAGAAGGGTGCAGGGAGTAAGGCCGAGGAAAATAAATTGGGGGGAGGAAAAAAAATCTTCTGTAGATTAGTTATGCTACAGTGATTTCTGACACTCCAACTGGTAAAATTAAGCGTTAAGTTCTTATTAGGCTACTTTCTGTAATTGCATAGGGTTAAAAAAAATGCCAGAAAAGGTGTAAGGGAAATGGGGTTGGTTTGTCTGAGAACAAGGAAGGCTGAACAGTGTAGGGAGCTGGAGGGATAAGATAGCTGTTGAACAGAGAAAAAGGGCTGCTGCATGACAGGAAAGGATTGAGCGGTTCTTTCCATTCCCTTGGGAACAGGACAAGCTGTAATGGGCTTAAATTGAGGCAAAGGCTATTTAACTTAGGCTTTCAGAAAGAGCAAGCCATGGTCTCAAGCTAAGAAGAGTTAAATACAGACATCACCTGCATGGAGGGTTAGAGGAACAATATGACCTTGTATGGCTGCTTTTTATGATTTCTTGCTAGGCTAACAGGTATAGAAAAATAAGCACTGACTGCAGCAGCCTAGTATTCATGCTGTGGGGAAAAAGCAAAAAAATACCACAGCTAACTATAGCTGGGCTTTCCTACATTTCTTTCACAGCGGTGCTCACTTAATGGTATTTGCTTATATACATTTGCCAGTGGGCTTTTGGTTGAAGGAATAAAGCTTTAGCATAAAACACTTGCTACTCATGTGAATGTTGGTGATTTTTTTTTTTTTTTTAAATTTTGCCTGAGAGTAAAGGACAGCAGGTGCTGAGGAAGAGGGAGATTTGATGACAATCCACCATGATATCTTGTCTCCTCTTCCACACATTGCTAACTAGCCATAAACTGCAATTAATGATGTTTTGCCAGGCTGCCAAATAGATATATGCATTTGCATTACACTAGTGCAATTATTTAATGCAACCTTCTGAATAATGTCTTTAACTCATCACAGGACAGTTCAGGAAGAAAAAGCATAATGAATTTAAAAAAAAAAAAAAAAGAAAAAAAGCATGGAGGAGCCTAAAGCAGCTGCCTAGGGTATTAAAGAAGAAAAAAAAATAATCTCAGAAAAACAGAAAATAAGTCACAGTGACATTTCTAGACTGTAAACCATACAATCTTAATTTCCAAGGGTTGGATTAAAAATAAAATTGTAGGAGTCAGTACCGTCCTTACAAGCCTTCATAACATTACTGCTCCCACTATATTAGCTATGAAGAAGGAAGGCTGGAACATTTATATAGGCATTGCTCTTCCTTGCTCATTTTTTTCCTGAGAAAAGTAACTTGGTGTGGGATTCACTGTAACTTGCAGTCTCTGCAAGGTCAAGTGATATCTAACGCCCACCTCCCGCACCCCCCAAGAACAAGGGAACACCAGAAGGGTGCTGTTGGGTAGGTCAGCTGTTGTGCCTGCATGCTGCATGGCTGGTTGTGGATAGGGACACCTGTGGTAGACTGGATCAGCCCCGTGAGACGGGCACTTGTGCACTGTTGCCTGCAGAACCCCAAGGTGGGTACTGCAGAGTTGTCCTGCCAGATAGCACACCTCCATGCAGGACTATAAACACTTGTTATCCTTGTCTTCTGGGCAGCAGTCCATCCAGAAATAAAGAGGAAAAATAAATCTCATGGAGAAGTTCCTAAGATAATGAGACCCACAGCTCACCTGCTAATATAGAAGCTGATTGAAACTCAGAATGTGTAAGCACTGAAAGGTTAGGATGAGGATTGCACCAAATCCAAGCATGTGAAACTCTTGAAAAAGTGTCCTCCTCTTTATACTTACTAGGATTTGCTATTTTCTAAGTCAGTGTTGACTGGTTCTTGGTTGATAGTATCAATCGACTGTGATTTTCAAAGGACACTATGAGATTTATCTGCTCAGTTTCCACAGAAGAGGGAAAAAATAAGCAGTGAGACTGACAGTGTAAGCCAAGGCAGAATCACCAAGACTGAGCCAGGTCCAGTTTGCCATGCTAAGAATGTGTGTGAAGGCAGCAGTGTGCAAGTGTGATCCCTGTGACAGCCAGAAGTGCAGTTGTTGCGTGAGGGGACATGTGGATGAAGCAGGACACACTTGTGTACGCATGGCAGGCTGGGGAGAGAATATATGTGTGTGTGCACATGTATGTGGGCATGGGTACCTAGAAAGATATAGAGCTATGACTAGGCATGTTTTCTAACCAGAACTAAAGCATGTCTCCAGACATGACTTTTAACCCCTTAGGCAACTGTGCCCTTATGCACCCAGGGTAGGTGCTGCAAACCAGCATTAATCAGTTATATCAGGGATATGGGTGATGACCAGAGGTCCTCTGACACTAACTTTTAGCCATAGCTGAAATCAATAAATCCAGGTTGTGGGCACTTCAGCTTTTATTAATATCCAGTGAGATCTATTGGCTAAGTTAACATGTAAATGCCTGAAAATTAGTTTTCCCATAATCAGCACTTTTTAACGTTCACTTAGCTAGAAGATAAAATAAAAACACAGGAGGAGGCATTTGTCTTCCACACAAAATCATACAAAAAGTCTCTTTTTATTAAATATACATTATTTACAGTTTAAGTCTTTCTTCTGTACAACAGTAACCATAGAAAACAAAAGAAGCTAAGGCTAAATTTTTTCAATCCCCGAACAGTGTATTAAGGACATGTTACATTGTCTACAAAACTGACTTGGACTGAGGCAACGTCCTGTGGAATTCTCTTTAGAAAACCAGATAGTGAAAGGGGAATAATCTAAATTTCCGTTTTGCTTTTTACTGTAACTGAGAGACTCTCGCATTACCCTTGGACAGCCCATTAAAAGAAGAAAAGTCTCTTTTTTTGCTTTGCTACTGAAATGAGCTGTGTTCTGAGAGATTATTTAATATAATTTGAGTAGAACAAAGTAAAATGAATGATGAAGGGCTCATCTGTAGAAAGAGCCAGTTGTTTATTACTATAAGTATTTAATCTCAGCTAGCTTTCATAGCCTGTGAAGCTGCTCCTTCTGGCTTTTTTTTTTTTTTTTTGCTTTTTAGGGTGCCTTCCTTTTTCAAGTAGGACACAGTTCACCACAGTCCGCCCAGGGGTAGACTCCATTAAAATCCCATAAAATCCTTCCAAAGTCGGTGGGTTCCCAAGTTGGTTGGCAACACACTACCCACAGCCAACCCTCCCCCCCCTACACACATTTCCAGAAATTCCTGAAGGTGTCTTAAGTCATGTCATGGGCTTAAGTGGAGCTGAGGTTCATTGCCTTATCCCAAGTTTTATCCACAGTTCTGCTAGAAGACACAGACAATTGCAGTGAACACAACTCTTGCTGACAGCAGTAGGGGATGACAAATATAAGGTCCTGACTTTAATTCATATATGTCAGCCCCAGTTTGCAGGACATCATCACTGCCTAGGGCAATCTGAGGCTAAATTCGTCTGTGATATATCTACATTGACCTCAACAGGATTACAGCCAGGTCTGAAGCTGGCTATTTCTTTCATGAAGTGGGTTTCAAAGCAGGTTCAGGAACTAAAATGTTTAGCTTCTCTCTATCATCTAGATATAATGGTCTATGTTAAATATTTCATTTGCAAAATTCATAGAGTAGAGATTTTTATGGCTGGGTGCCTGAAAAAACATGTACCTGCTTGCTCTCCTAACCTCTATCTGAAATTTCATGGAGTGGGCTTGGGTGTCCAAGTACTCCTCTATGTCATGAATGGGATGTGAGGCTGTGACTGGCTGTATCTAATATCTAAGCTCTACCTCCGAAGCAATCAGTTTTCTTTCTTAACCATACACGTGCTCAGCATTGGCAGCAATGACAAAACACGTCAGAAAATGGTTTGTTTAAATGGTGCAAGAAGACACTATAAAGGGCATGCAAAAATGAGTAAATAATTTCCCATGCAGAAATTTATCAGACGGGCTCTCTTCATCATTGTGGGATTGAAATCCGTGAAGAGAGTAATGACCAGCATATCAAAAAGCAAATGGTGTTGCAATGTGAACAGCAGTCAGTAGTTTAGAAAAAAGCTGTCACAAGCATCCTAAGTGAGGGAGGGATGGTGAGAGAAGAGTCTCTAAGCAAACACCATTCTTTGGATACCCTGTTGTACCCAACATTTCATTAAATGTTACCTTTATTTGAGGGAGACTATCTTCAATTCTTTGGGGTATCAGGGAGAGCTCCAGTGATCTAACTGGAGAGATTCAGATTAGTATCACAGGTGTGAAATCCTCTCCCATGTTTGAAGCACATTTCTGATACTTTACAGATCATCAGGACAATTAAAGCTCTGTTTTGGCAGGCTAACTAGTAATTCATTCCATTGCAAAAGTGAATCATGGGAAAAGATCTGAAACCCCCATATCCACCTGATGGTTACCATGCATGGCTTCCAACAGCATAACCTTTCTGAGAGCTTTTGCCGCCTGTGCTGCCTCATCGCAATTGTCATTTGGAGAGTTAATGTCCCCATTCCCCCTTACAGGTCACCATCTCTAGATGACTACATCTCCACAGTGGAGTGCAGTCTCCCTCGTGGCTGAACACCTGACTGACATTTTGAGAACCATCTTTGAATTTCTGGTTTCTGTGACTGCCAGGAGAAAAATCATAACCTTAGTTAGAATTGTAACACAAGTTCCTCTGCCTCCTACCACCAATTTGATCGCCCCACATGTTAAAGAAAAAAGGAGAAAGAAAACAGAGGTGAACTAGATATGAAGTGCCACTGTCAACACAAACTGTTGCCTTAATCTTTCCTTAGCTCGGCTTGTAGACTCAGCACATTACAAACAACAAACAACGAGCTTACAAATTACAATAGTTCACCAGAAAGTGTGCTTTTTTTTTTCCAGTTTTTGTTTTTGTCAGAGTAACTTAGTGCAAAAGATCACAAAAATAAGTACCAATACATAGAAATATCCAAACTCCTATATGTATGACTCAGAATAAACAACCAAAGAAAAAAGCTATTTCGGACCCAAAAGAAGAGTGTGTTTAGAAGTTTGATGTACAAAAGGAGCACAGAAGAGGGGGCCGCCCACACCAAAAGGGGACATGGAGAACTTTTCATTGGAAAAGGAAGCGCGGCAAAGTGCAGAACCAAAGGGAACAAATCATGCCTTGAAGCTGTGATAGTAACCCCTCAAAACCCCCAAAGACATGGTGCAAATCTAACTGTAGTCAACCAAGAGGCCTCACACCAACCTCAAGACTCTGGAGAAGGCCCTTAGTTTGGCAAACTTAACTTGTTTGATAAGTAGGCATTAAAATACTTCATGAAAGCTTTGAAATAGCACTTGTCTTAGTATGACAAGGTCTCAGCTTTTGCTCATTTACAAAGTGTTGCTTTCTGAAAAATAATAAAAACCTAAAACCAACCCCTTTGTGTTTGAAAAGCTGGCAGTGCAGAACAATACTTGAAATGTGTCATCTTAAGTGTAAGTTTTGTGTAGGTGACATCAACAAACAACAATGGCATGAGATGGTGGAGCACAAAAGGGTCAAATTCTCCCTCCTGTTATACTCTTGTTAAGCTGAGGTGAAGGACACACTTCAATTGATTGGCTTACTCTGATAGAAAGAAAGGTTGATTCTGTTCTGAAGATGGAATTTTTTTTTTTTCAGGGATTCATTTCATTGAGACCTTAGGGGTTCTGGATGGGCACTTACTATAATTCGAAAAGCCAACAGGTATCAGACATATCTGCTGGGGGCTAGCAGATATGAGACATGACAGACAGGAGACTTGTATCCTTACTGGAGCTGCAGAGATACTCTAGTTTGTCTCAAATGGCACCAGACACACAGGGCTAAAAAGGCATCTTAGGAGTCTGAGTTAGCTTTAGATTATGAAAGCTGTGTAGATCTGTCTACATATAAGCTATCTGTCAAAGCTCCCACATGAGGCAATGAATAGATCTTGGATCTAGACTAGCTTGGAAGAACTATCCTCTCCCAAATGGCCACTGACTCAAACGGGTGCTTTGACACCAGATTTTCATGTATTTATTTGGCTATAAGTAGATGCATGCATTTCCTAAGCGGAGATGTCTAGTGTAATTTTAGATGCAAGGAGGCACCCTTCCTTGATCCGAGTTGACATCTCAATAAAAAACAAGTCTCTTTTTAAGACCTGTGCAGATGTGTCTACTGGAGCTGCAAGACTAGTGTAAATTTTCTGTATGTAGGCAAATTCTGCTAGAAGTAGCTAACCTGTTGCCAGGAGCCTACCCTGTCTCTATAATCAATGAAGAGAAAGATGCACCTCTAGAAAGTGATTCATTTAATCTTAAGGGATGTCAGAGACATTTGCTCTGTCCTCGCTGACCACAGGACAGGATTGGATGACAAGTGTAAAACAAGTAGCCTGTAAAACCAAATGTAAAATGAAACAAACCCAAAAGATTCAGATAAAAGCAATCTTCAAGTGCTTCCATAGGTCTACGACTCAATCTTATGCTCAACAAAATCGACAGCTGACTTCATTAGGCGAAGATTCATATCCCCTCACCATAGTGAAACTATATGATGTATTGATTGCTCATCACCCAATACATGAATACGTGAAATATGTCATCAGCTAAATGCTAATATAGACAAACATCTCATTAAAATAAGAGTTGGGCTTACACTGTAAAAATTGAGCAGTTGCTAAATAGGATGGGCTAAGTCTGGCTAGATCAGGTTAAAATAAAGCAGAGAGAAATCGTCTCATGTTTGCATTTTGGCTGTCAGTTTTAACTTAAATGTCAGGGGACTCTCATGACTGAATGCAATCTGGTAACAGTACAGACCTAAATGGCTTGTTTTCACAGCTACGTTCACACAGATGAGAATCCTGGTTTAGCCAATGTGAGTTAAAAGCCCGTCTTTTGTTTGGCTTTGTTTTCACTGCAGACATACCCTAAGTGCTGTGCCATGGCAAGAACAAGAAAAAGAAAAAAAAGTGTACATGTTAAAAATTTACTCAAAACACTCACACTATCTTGTCTCTAGTAAGTGAATAAGGACAGATGAAATAATTACTGCAAATTACATAGATGACTTCCTTAGGACCAGTGTTTTATTTCCAGAAGAGAAATGGGACTCAATTTTCAAAGGTATTTAAATGTCCTGTAGTATTTTAAAACATTTCACAGTAAGGCAGAAGCAGAAATTCAACTGAAATTAGAGTCAAGTGCTCATCTTGTTTAGTCACTTAAGCATTGATCCACATCCTCAGGAGACTAAAGTTCTTTGAAAGCCCACACTTCACTCAGGTGGCAGCCTATGTCTCACTGAAAGTTAGTGGGATTTCTGACAGACAGGCTTCATTTGTTTTCTGTAGCCAGACATCAGGGTTCTCAGACAGTCCTTCTAGTCATCCAACTTGCACAACTAAATATCTTTATAAGCATAGTTACAGGCCAAGTCATTTCTGGAAATCAGGAATTTGGAGTGCCTAAATCCATATCTAAGTGTCTTAGAAATTTCATAGCCTAAAAATCTCTGCCTAGCAATTATAATTTCCAGAGGTTACATACCATATCACCAGGAGAAAAAAAAGAGACTTTGTATCATTCTACCAGCCTCTTACTTTGTTATGAAACTTGTCATGGGAGAAGGAGGAAAACCCAAACACCTCCAAACAATTCTTTGACACTCTCAGGTTTTCCATTAAAATAAATCCTGACATTTTATATATAAAAAGTACTATCCCCCACATTTACTGAAAAATGTTATCTAGAATGATAGCTGAAAGAAAAAAGGAAAGACCCCCCTATTTAAAGAGCAATTTTAACAAAAATAGACATTGCTTGTAATAGATGGGAAAAAAAGGTCTAATTTGAACTGTGGAAAATAAAAGCAATTTTATTGCTAGTAGATTTTTTCAAAATTGCATTTCTTCTATTTAAAAAAAAAAAAATTAAAATTAATTGCCTTTAACTGATACTGAAATAAATCAGATTATGCCCTCACTAAAGAAAGCATTGTAACAAAAAAAGGAGAAAAAAAAAAGTTAGTATTAGGGTACTTAATATAGTATCTTTTAGGTACCTTTTAATAAGAATACTGACAGCCTGATTTAGAAAATAGGATTTTAAATGGCAAGTCCATACAAACATGTTCATTTGTCCAGCCCTGTAGCATATAAATATTCACATCTCATTACATCCATAGGTATAGATGCACGTGTTTCCGTATACTCATGTATGCATTTGTGTATGCAGTTCTTTCTTTTTGCAGATGCACACCAGCATAGCTAAATTTTCAAGGAGTTTTACCAGGTTGGGCTATATTAAATGAGGATAAGGAAAAACAGACAAACCAACCACTTAAATTGTTTAGCCAGGTCTGGGCTTGCACACAGGGTGCCACTACACTTGCTCTCTGGCCCAGGACATAGCCGCTGAGCTGTATCTGAAAAGTTTGCAGCAACACCAGTATCAACATTGGTGATGGGAACTTGATGCTCCTTGAGAAAGGTCAGCATCTTGCAGAATCAGGCCCTAAGATGGCCAAAAGTAATTTAGTCACTTGAGAAATGAGAGGACTCTGCTTCATTGCTCAGTCTCTCTTTTTCAGCTACTCCACTGCTGGAGCTGCTTTGTGCTTTGTCGTTGCACTTTGCAGTAATCCTATTCCTGGAAACTAACATGTAGGAAAGCAGAAAGATAATTTGTATGTTAGTTTGGCTAGAGAAAAATACACACCCGTGGGCTTTCCCCTCCTTCCTATTCCATTTTTCATAAAGCCAATTAAATACATTAGGACTTCAGAGATGTCTCATACAGAGGTCATTTTAGATTAAGATGACTCAAACATGGGCAGAGGAGCCCATGCACTCACTTATTTCTCCCCTCCTGCCATGCCAAACAAAGAAGCTTTATCTGGGGGAAGAAAGGAAGGAGAAAAAAGAATTGCTTTGCCATGATTTCACTGCAAAAGATAAAGCAACGTAAAGGGAACACAAGTAATGAATCCGTCATTACATATCTCATCATGCAGAAACAATCTCAAGTAATCATGTATCATGCAAACAGCCAGCAGGAAGCAAAAGGGCTGTTGTTGACCACAGTTGAGGAAGAATGGCATCAATACATCTGGTTATGGGGCTGGCCTCACATATTCCTCTTCACGTGAGAGCGGTATCATTCCAAGATTGCTTTCTCTTCACTGGACACTGCTTCTCATAAAATCTTCCAAAAGTGGTGAAGAATCACCATATCCAAACTATCATTTATTTATTCTTTTTTGTCTTTCCCCTCCTCCCATCAAAAAAAACTCAGCTACATACCTTTGTGATGCACTGCCTGTAAAAACAGCACTTGTTGCATGTGTAACCTCATCTCTAGTTTGCTGTGTGTTATTACCTCATACTGTGATTTTTTGATTTTAATCTATGTAAAAAGGATCACCATGTGGAAACCCCAGGATGACTGCAGAAGGGTGTAGGGGGCAAAGAAAGAGATTCAGCTGCACAATCAATTGTCTTGAATTAATCCTTTTCAAGAGTACTGCAATAAATAAGATTATTTTTTTTCTTAGCTGTTGGATTGATTCAACTCCTGTCAGAAACCTTCAAGTCTGACAGCAAATTCTACATGGTCTTCAGAAGCCCTGTGAAGGCAGTATGTCACACAAACACAAGCAGGATGTGAAAAACCTCCCTTGGTGGGACTTCCCCATTTCTTACCCTTAGGATGTCTGTGACTGAATAGAAGTTTTTTCAGCCTCACACTGAAAACCATGCAGCACAAGTAAAATAGGCAGGATTCAAGTTTCAGTATTGTTCCCTTTCAGGAAAGGATAGAAGATTTTAGAAAAATAGGAGAGAAGATTCATCTGAAGTGGAGTATCTGGAATCTTTTTAAACTTGTTTCCTCTTCCTTGTAAACAGGGTTGATTAAATATTAAACTTTTTAGATGTGACATCAGACCTCTCTCTCTTTAGTTTTGGAGAAGATATTCCAATTTCTACAAATAGGAAATACCAATCAATCTTTCATGCAATTTTGGGTGGGTTTTTTTGAGTAGTTGGATTTTTTTCTTTTTTAGAAGAACTGGCAGAAGGTGTGACTCATGTTTCAGATTAAACTATTTTTGTTTGGTCTTGTCTATGTACTTTTTCTTTGCCACAGTGGCAACAATGTTTAACCTCAGCACATGATAATCCTCCATATGGCATGAACAGGTATATGCTGCATTTCTAACATCTCAGACAAATATAGAGCACCTAAGTCCTAGCAGCTTCCTAAAACCCTTGTAGATTCAAGCTACTATTTTCCATGCTTCAGCTAGAGTTATGCTAGAATATGTTTTGTCTACATAGCCAGCCTTATGAGATGGACGTGAAAGAGATGCATGGGAATGACATTTATTGTTGATACATATATTGTTGGAAAAGTACTGATAAGCCTAAAAGTTACAGTAAAAGGACAGGAGGTTGGGGGAAGGAGCTTAATGAGGACAGTTTTATTTTTCCTTACCTCATACCAGCTTCTCAACCGGTATAAATTCATGTAACACCATTGAAATCAACAGATATATATCAATTCATATTGGTATCATATGAATTTGGCCAGTTCTTTACGATGGTTGCAAATGAGCCTGTAAAATAAATCAGGCATTTTGGTCTCATTATTTCCATCTATCCTGTCCCAGTATCTGTAGAGCTACGTGTTCAGCTACTTTACCTCTACTTTACATAGTCCAGTTCTAGTGTAAAAGTGATGAATTAAATGGCTCCAGAGGAAAACACAACTAAATGTAGGGACTTTGAAACATCCAGGAACCCACAGCATAAACCAGGTGTGCGTGTGGATCTTATTTTGTGTAGGGTGGGATAACAGGTCTCTTGCGCTGCAGAAGTAAACTGTGACTGCCAGGTTCTTGTGCAGAGAATGAGGCACTGTGATTGTTGTCAGTGTTTCCTGTGCAGGGCGGTCTTTTCCAAAGCAAAGAGAAGTTAGCAAAAAATGAATGTTTAAAAAAAATTACAAAAAGAAAAAAGGAAGGAAGAAAGGAAGGAAGGCTAAGGGAGTAAGAGTAAGAAGAAATTGCATTGTCCATCAGATGAAATATTCCCGTTTGCACTCGCTCACTGTGTTCTGCAAGTCAATGTCAGCTTTAAAGGAGCTCTCGAGGTTTTCTGGGTATTCCTTCTCCTTTGTCTGGCTGCTTCGATGTGCTTGTTTGTGCTGATAGAGGAATCTGCTCATGATGGCAATGATGCAAAATATGATGAATATCACAACTGCTATGACACCTGAAGAGGGGTAAAAAAGGAAGGATAGAAAGAGTAATAACCAAAACCAAACCAAAACCCCCACTTACCTCAAAAATACATTACCAATGCACAACAGCTAGTGGATATGATAGATCAGTTCATCTTAGTCTGTACATGATCATCTGCCTCTATCACACCCTCCCTGGTAATTTTTATTTCTATTTTGTCACCTTAAGTAAGATTTAAAGCGGCAATCATTGATGTAATTGACCTTATAATTTCAGTCAAATTCTGCTTTCACTGGAAGTAAAGTTGGGTCAGTGTATTTGGTTTTAAAAATCTAGACCTCTATGCTGATTCAAATTCCTGCTCTGCCATATTTTCTTCTGTATTATCTCTGGAAACCTTGCATGAGCCTCGTACACTCTGGTTTATAGCTTCTAGATATTATTAAAGGCAGCTCCCTACAAGGCATCCTATAAAATAAACAGAGATGAATTGCCTTCCAGGTTGTTAAAGGAAAATGAAAACCATACATGAAGCTATGAGGACAATTTTCCCTAATATATGAATGCTTCCATATGACCTAGTGAGTTGCACTACACCACCAGCTTGCAAAGAGAGAGCTCAAGAAATACAGGATATGTGAACAGTGTGTTAAGGCTCTCATCAGAGTAGTGTGTAAAACAGCTACCAGTTAGCTGGGTCTTAGATCACAGAATAAAATGGATCAGGGAATGGTTGAGGTTGGAAGGGGCCTCTGGAGGTCATCTTGTCCAAATCCCCTGCTCAAGCAGGCAGATAGACTTTGGTTATATTTTAGAAGACTCAGGTTCTTGACGATCCTTAATGCCTTTTCTTGGGTGATACCCAACATCACGTGCTGCCACTATTGGCTTCATCCATAATGCAGGTGCCTGTCCAGGTAGCTTGATACAGGTGTGTGCTAATAAATACAGCAAATACTAGAGCTGCATTAGATTACAAAAACCTGAACTGGAATTTATGGGGCCCAGATTTAAAGTACCCTAGATTTCTGTCTTGACAGAATTATTTTTCAATTGTAATCTTTAAAAATGAAGTTACCTCCAATCACAGCTGAATCGCTTCTGACTGCGTTGGTGAGAGGCTCTCTTTCATCTGTCTTCCCAAAAGGATCTGCAGTTGGTTAAACAAAACAGGACTTAGTTTCTGTATCAATTACATTAATTTTCTCTGTGGCTTAGACAGAAGCATCCTCTTACCCTCAAGAATTCTGATCTCTTTTCAAAAGATGTGATTTGGTGGATTGGAGAATCAAACCAGAAAGTGCTCTGAAAAATAAAGTGACCTTGCAGGACAATTTTCTTCTACATCTTCAGGAGCAAAGTCTGTTAAGGGTATGTTTAAAAGGAAACAGAAAGCCTCACTCTAACATCTGAAAGTGTCTCAGTTATCACTAGAAGAATCAGAGACACATTTGAACTAAATAGCCCACTGGGTGCTTTTCTCAGTCAGATTTTTTTTTATTATTATTATTTTGATACCTAAGAAACAACATGAGAAAGAAGCAAAAGGAAAGGAAGGCTAGACAGATGCAGACCTGACCTACATTTGTAGATGCAGATATACAAGTCAAATACAATTGCATAAAGAGAAGCAGCCTCTGCTTGGGACAGCTTCTTGGAAGGGATGTTTTTCTTGGCATTGCAGAAATGCAGTGGTCAAATTGAATTCAAGACAGAGAGGCATCAGAAATGAATTCCTATATTAAAGGCTTCTCAGTGTTGGAGCTCTCTTGCACCCTATCTATAAATGACTTCTGTCAAAACACTGGGCCAAACAGACTACATGCTGGCAGTTTCTCAAATTCAGATCCAAACCTGAGAGGTCAAGTCCTCCCTGAGGTCAGTGGAGTTATGGCAGTATACCTACTTTAGTCCTGTATGTTGCAGAAAATGCTGCATTTTCTATTGCTAGCTAAATCCATCTTTTCTGCACCTTACTTTTTTTTCCCTTTTAGCTTACCCTCTCCTTCGACGAGATTCCTATCTGTGTTTCTCTCCTTTACAAGCCTCCAGGCTATCATACAGAGGATGTACATGGGAGTTACGGATGACTGTCTCTGCTATATATTACACTGCTTTGCCAAACCGATCTTTCTAATGCAAGAGGTGGAAGCTTGACTGAGAAATTCAGTGTTGCAAGGTTTATTGTAATTGAACAGCCTTACCTTAGTAGCTGACTCAGCAACATTTTGCTCTCATTGCCCAAGAAGATATCTTTTATTGAAACAAGAAATAATTTCATATTTGAAATCCCATATTTGAAATAATTTCATATTTGGGTATCAGTTTGGAATGATGGTGGCTTTGGGCTATGTAGATTCTTAAAGGGGGCACTTTTTCCTTATTCTCTATGTCACTGATACCAGCCCCAAAGATGTGCAGAAGGCATCAGCCTCAAAGAGGCTTTCATGTTTTAAAAGATGAACTCTACTGCTAGTTTTAGGGGTGGAAGGATTTCTCATCAAACACATCCACACTGTAAAGTCAGGGTTCCCCATATCTGCAGTTTATTGACTGAGCTACAGGCACAAAAGGGACTTCTGGGGCCAACTGAACAACTCCAGTACACCCATTATTAATGTGAATGGTGATTGCCAATGACAGATTTGGACACTCCGGTTGAAACCTATTTAAAAGAGGCCCCTTGCTTGGATATTGGGTGCCTATAGTGATGTTGCCAAGAAACAAATAGTCATGGCAATTCTTCATCTCATTTACTACATACTAGTGGGACTGAAATGGGGATAAAAATTGTTGTTTTACATATAAATACAGATAACATCGTAGAAAAGGTTAGGTTGAAAGGAAAAACTGGAGGTTATTTAGCCTAACCTCAAGCCTTTGAGCCTAAGCTCAAAGTAGGGCCAATTTCAAAGTTAGATCAAGGTTGCTCATAGCGTTGTACATCATGGGTAGGTTCATCTTTATTTTTCAATATCTCAGAGTTAGTTATATAAATCAAAACTAGTAATTTAGGCTCTTTTTATTTAGTCAAACAGAGGAAAAGAACCTACAGATACTTTATACACTAAGATGGCTGTCAAATATGGACAGTGTGATTTGCCTATTTCCTTCCACAAACTAGAAGAGGGGAGTAATCATTATTTTAGACTCAAGATGATTTAACTTTCAGATACTGGACATTTAGTGAGATATTTTCTACCCCAGCCCTCAGATGGTGCTAGTGAAATCAGTTACAATAAAAATTCACATCTGTTGAACATCAGTCCTCCTGTATCAGAGAAAAATCTCCAGCTGGTATCTGGTGCATGGTATTAGTCAAATAGAGTCATGAAAGACTATTAACTATGTATGAAAAAAGCATGAAATTGAATTTCTATCTTAAAAATTATATAAGACGTCATTCATGCCTAAAAGATTATGTTAGATCTGACACTAAATGCTATTAAAAGCTCCGCTATTTTTCAGAGACTGTTACCAGAATTTAAGCACTGAGAGGAAACCAGAACAAATGTTGGAGATCAGTTTCAGAATGGAGGCCAACAGACATTGGCCTTAAGAATTATGTTTTGCCTGAGAAATTAAATCAGGATACAAGGAGAGGAGGGTTTTTTACAGCGGAGCAGATGGCATGTGACAGCAGAACCATCTCCAGTGGGAACACAATAAACTCTGAAGCCAAGGAAAAGCAATACTGTGTCTCATATGAGACCTTAACAGGACATCCTCCTCTTCTTAGATAAAACTGATGACACTACAGTGTGAATCACTGAGGTTGGAAGCATTGCTGACTTTGGAAGACCCCTCTGGAAATCATCTAGTCCAAATCCCTACTCAAATCAGGGTCTCTTACAGCAAGTTTCTCAGGACTGTATCCGTTTGGGTGACCTTCTGCCACCTCTGCTAGATTTCCTGATCATTGGGATGGATCATTCTTGATCTTGGAGAGGTGATCCTTGAACCAGCTGTTCTTCTCATGAATCCCGTGGGATCCTTCCAAGAGGTCCATGACCAGGTCAAAGGTTGTCCTCCTGAAGTCTGGGGTTGCAGACATGCTTTCTGCTTCTTTTCCTTCCTCTCAGGATCCTGAACTCCACCATCTCGTAGTTGCTACAGTCAAGATGTCCCGCCACATCCCTGGCCAGTTCCTCTTTGTTTAGAAATATCAGGTCCAGCACAACTAGTACTGTGAGACAGGGACTTGCAGTGTTTAAGCTGCCTTTCAGAAGCAAAATTTTTCTGTGTAGTTTCTGATTTATGAGAGTCTTTGGAATTTTTTACTTTAAATGCATGAAGACCTGCTCTTCAGCTGGAGTGGACAGACAGTTCAAGACTCCACCACCACAGAGCTGAATCTGCTCTGGCATATACAATTTTTTAATATTAAAAAAAAATAGCATAATAAAAGTCCATTACCTCTATGCCACCAGTGTAGAGTTCAGAATACCAAAACCTCTACACGTGCCTCAGCAAGGAAGAAGGTGATTTGCAGATTTTTGTTAAATATCAAACCACTGTAAGTCACCTTTCATTTTGTTTCCTAATCAGAAAGAATATGTATGGATAACTGAGCTGTGAGTGAATGAATTTTATTCCATATCTGTCTGCTAGGAAACTTCATTGAAGACAAGTATTCCTCTCTGAAGGAAAGAGCTTCAATTGTTTTCAAGTTATAAATATAGAAAGCTTTTTTCACACATTTAAAGAGTGATTTCCTAGAGGGCTTTTTTGTTGTATCTGTACATTAGAAAATCGACACAGACATGTACAGTCAGCTTTGAAGTTCTATTTTTCGTCTCAGACACTCAATAATGAGAAATCTGGAACTGATGAATTGAGATATAAGCAGTAAATTTGAAAGTTAATCCTTAACTCTGTCTTCTTTTTATGTCTTAAAATGTGTCCTTTCCATGTATAAATGTAATTCTCAAGTACATCTATACAAAGTATAATTTGCTACAAATTGGATTTTTTTTTTAACAAGAATCTACCGCCCAGTGCTCTTACTATAACATATAAAGACATGAAGTCTTCGGAACTAACTTGTTCTAAAGATCTTATTCAGGCTTAAATCAAATCCAGTATGAATAGCAAGACAGTAGTGTCAGTTAATTCATCATATTGAGAAGAAATCATATTTTAAAGCACCAAGTGGCAAAGACAGGGATGAACTTTTACAATAATTCTGCATTTCTGATGTAACCATGTTTAAACTTGACAATAGAATGCAACTGATTGTAAGTTTTAAGCATTTAAGTCCTAAGATGCCACACTGCTCTGTGTTCTGTCCTGCAGTTCCAATCCTCAGGTTTTACTGCTTTCTAAACTCTTTAAAAACATTAGATCATCAAGGTGACAGATCACAGAGCAAGGAGTACATATTTTCAGTATCATTGCCCATTTGGTATTTACAAGACACATTTCTTCTGTGCATCAGAGCAGATACCTTAGACAACTCTCGGTGGTGAGAAGAAAGTTGCGGGCTGGGGCGAAGCACACACACACACTGGCAGCTGCTCTCCGCAGAGTAATCAGCAGCCTTTTTCCCTATGCAGAATGCTAATAGCATAATTTGTTTTCTGCTGAATATCTTAGGCAGAAGCTGCAGGAAATGGTGATTTGATACAAGTACAAATGTCAAAGGAATCATGTTATGATCTAAAATGGAGATTTATTAGTTATCAGAAAAGAGAAAGTGGCTTCATAGGTCAAGGGGCAAAAAGTAGCCCTTAATCTGTACCCTTTTCTGGTCATTAAGAATTCTGCCACATCCACTGGTGACTAAAGCAGCAACTTGATTGCCCCTGTTCCTGGTGACAACACTTCCAGCTGCTCTGAGTTTCCTCTTCTGCATACAAATTCACGTATGCAAAATACTTAAGATTCCCAGAGGACAGTTTCAGGATTGCAAAAGATAAACGAACTATTGGGATCATCTTACTGGTACTGCTCAAGTAGTGCTCCTTCTCTTTAGGCTGAGAGAATAAAGTAACAGGCATTCAGTGGAAGTCATGTGTATGTGTTGAGGGGTTTGTACAAGGATTTTTTGTTCATTTCTGCTAGGGAGGGAACAAATTGGACTTGTTTGTTCTATGACTCCTATTGCTTCATCACCACTGGGATATGGAATCTGTGTAACATTTATGTTCTCCTTTGAGATCTGCAGCACTGGAGCTACTTAGAGTGGACAGGAATGGCAAATCAGGTGAATAACCATACTTCCAATGCTGTTTCCACTATGGCTCTGGGGCTTTTTTGTTTGTTCTAGGCATGTTTTAGGCAATCCAGAAACTTAGTCTGAAAACTCTGTTTTAGTACAATGACTTTTAAAGGGGCCTTGGCTAATCCTAATGCTCATCCTCAACACTCTCAATTCTGAGAGAAAAGGCAACTTGCCAGTTCCAATATTTATACTATCATAATTGCATTACAGCAAAAAAGAAGGAAACCTCACTCTACAGCATCTTTTAAATTCTCCATTTCCCTCTTGGCAAGACATACCTGATGAGGAATATATTGTGGTTACTGTGTTCACATCAGCTTCCATTATGGCTGCACAGCTGGATTCAGTCAAGGAGCCTTTGACAGTCACGGGAGCAACGCTTGGATGGCGTAAGGCAGCTTTCAGGGGAGCAATGTGGTTGTACTGTACAGAGGACAGGCAGCCAGTGAAGCCATAGGCATTTGCCTTTGAGACTTCAGGGTCCAGTGACAAACTATCTGCAGTACAACAGAAAAAATACTCTGGGAATTATCTGTTTTAGGAAGGCATTAAAAAAAATTAATCCTTTTTTGCCTTACCCACCCCTTTTACTTCTCTTCATCCAATCTCAATAGTTCAGGTTTTCCTTCAGCAGCCTACAAGTTCTCCTTGGCTTGACCCATGATGTTGCCCTCCCCAGTCCGTTCTCTACAATGCTACTTACATTGAATCAAGTTGGCTCAGACATAAAAGCCTGCATTGTGCTTCTTTCCTCATCCATTTTCTCTACTGTCTGGACAATAACTAACACATCACAGGTTCTAACCATGACAATAATAATAATAATAAACAGTAAAAGTAGCAACACGGAATAACACAGGATCCTGGGGATGATGCTCTTTAACTTTTTTTGCATCTGTTAACAACATCATTTTCACAGAAACGGACCATATCTTTAAGGCATTCTGCCTCCTCTACTCTATTAATGAAGGAGCCTGCTCTCTATGTCTATTATACAATGTTTCATGCGGCCTAATATTGAAGGCTTCCACCCTTGTCCAAGAGTTTATTTTTTAACTTACTTTTTTGATGCACCTAATCACGTTACTGCATTTTTATAATCAGAGTTCCTAGGAATCCTCCTAGTTATAGGCCAGGCTCTCACTCTGCTAGCCCCATTCCACTGATAAAATAAAAAACGAAACTATACCTCTTTTTATCTAAATCAAAACCAAAGCCAGTATCTCCATGCTCTTTTCCAGCCTAAAGATGACATAGAACAAGTAATTTATCTGATAGTCTGTGTTAATTTAAATTTCACAAAGAGAAAACCAATTCAAAGGTAAGTGTTTTTTATTTCATTCCAAATGTTTTAGTATCAAAGATTGTTTGAGAAACTCAGTGAAGGATAGTGAAGCCATCTTCTCTTTCCTCCAAGTTCTCATTTATTTACTATCCAGAAATTGAAATTCATACTGCTCAGAGGTCTGTAACATGATACGTGTTATATCTAGGTCAATCAAACAAGAAAAAACCCACAACTCACACATATTTAGTATCAAAACTTATTCACAGTCTTAAAAATTATCTGCTAATGAAAAAAACTTCTATCATTGAAAGTTTTGGAAATATCTCCAATGACATTGGAAAATAAGGATTCCCAGCTTTTCAAGTTTATTTTCAAAGCTTGAAAGAGTAACATGGTAAACTTTAAAATAAGGTCCAATTTTTCCACTTTCATTCAAATACAATGATTTTACAAGTTCTCAGCCAAAAGGATTTAGGAAAAAAGTAGATGTTCTCTTATAACTGACATTGCTACCTGAATTACATAAACTTCTTTTACATGTAAAAAAAACCTCAAAGAGAAACCTCAAAGCTACACCAAATCACACATTATTTTGGTGCTCAAGATCTATGACCATTATGTCATGCAGTCAGAAGGAATTAGCTGAGAAAGATTTCTAATTATGTTTGAATGTCTTTATGGAAATATAACGTGGAAGAGTTTGGCTGCTTCTCAGTAAAGCAAGGTATGGTGTGAGCTTGCTCTCCAATGGGTCTTACAGAAGATATGCTTAGTCTGCAGAGCTGTCACAGGAACAGCCTCTGGGCTTGGATAACTGCAAAAAAGAGAGATTGGAAGGGAAACAGTGAGGCTTTGCCACTGGAAGAACTGGAGCCTTACAGAGGTTCACATTTGCTCTTCTCAAAGTGTGTCGAAATTGGCTGCATTCAGGTTTTTAATGAGATTTTGGCAGCGGTATTATAAAACAGACAAAGAATTGCTTCCAAGTTTCTGCAAGAAGGCTTATATAAAATTAAAAGACTGATTTACAGTATTTGACATCTTTGTTGAATTTATAAAACCCTTTGTAAACATTCCTACTGTCAGCCTTTCCTGTTTTCTTAGCCCTGACACAAAAGGTAGATTTGTTGGCATCTTTTAGACATCAGGCAATCTAAATTGCTGTGTTCTGCCCCAATGTGCAAAAGGTAAAGCCTAAGAAATAATGAATTCCTTTCTCATGGTACAGTAGTTTGAAAAGTCTAAGATACAGTACTGTTGAAGGCTTTTTTTAAAAAGTCAAATTAAGGGCCAATTCCAGAAGTCTTTTGTCAAAGGAAGCTTTGCATGAATGAGAACTAGGAGATTTGTTGTTGAAAGGCTTTGAAATTTGAAAAAAAGAAATCAAAGAACAAACCATAAATAACCCCAGAGTCCTCTGGTAAAAATCCCACGTGCGCAGATACAGTTTGCTTTATTATATGGCCCTAGGTGCAAGTCTTACGTCTTTCAGAAAATGGGGCTTTCACTGTTCTCAACAAGAGACCTGCACAACTTGGATGTGAACGACTCGTGCTGCCCTCTGAATTCTTGAGTGGATAACGTGAATCTGTGACTATGACGTGGTTACCTCCGTGAAAGGCTTATTAAAGGCCACTCTGTCACTGAAGTCTTTATCATGATAAAATGTTTTTCCAAAACATATTTTCACTACATGACATGACGCTCAGTAAGAGAAGCAACTTGGTGAATTTCCAAGATCTATGTTGAAGCAAGGCCATATGAAACATCAGTGGCCTTCCTCTGACCTGGTTACACTGTGAATCTTTCCATGCATTTGACTGGCCTGGAAAATCACACCAAATTGCTGCTGATGGCTTGGTTTGATCTTCTGACATTTTATCATTGTGTTTCTGTTCCCAGTACTGGAGATTGAGTTACTTAAACGATTTCTACATAGGGGGTGAGAAGGCAATCTTTTTTGGCTTTTGAGTAATTTAACTGGCCTTTCTCCACAACTTAAGTTTACCCATATTTTTTGGAAGTAATTTTTAAGCTTTGTCTGCTGAGTTGTGCGTAAGTTGGTCTGGCTTCTTGCTGGGTCCTCTAGCTGCTCCCTGGAAACTGTCTGCAATGTCACAGGTCGGTAAGTTTTGTGTCAGTTTTGCTTTCCTGTTTTCCATGTTTTTGCAATGGCTTTCTGTGATAATTAGCATTAAGTCTAACAGGTAGCTGTATTTTTTAAGCTTTATTGATTGTATCAACAAAATTTATCTCCCGATTCATTCCTATTCACCAAAACAGACATCCTGTTCCACTGATGTTTCTTTGTGGACCTCTGCCATATATAACACACTTGTTTTAAGACCATAAATAAATAAAGCAATTTTAAGTCTTAATATCTCAGTAATGGGGAATTAATTTTCATCAACAATAGAATTCTGCCAGAATTTTCTAGCACCAAACATTAAGCTGCTCGGCAGTGTATCAGCAAATTGACATAGTAAACAGTAACTAATATGACAGGTAACTGGAATGAAAGAGAAATCAAAAGTGTTATTTGTGTGCAGAGAGAGTGGCTCAAAAGACCGTCTTTCTAAGGATATCACAGTGGAAAATGGACCATAAATATTATCCAATATCTTTTTGTTCTTTCTTTATAAACATTAATTTTATGTCACTCAGAAACTTAAATCTGAGGCCAAAGTTTACTTGTGTGATCACTTTCATCCAAGGAAGGCCCATCATGGATTTGCTTAATCAAAATTTATTTTTAATGTTAGCAGGAGCAGACATAGCCTGTTTTAAATGTCTATGCCCTAATTAATTAATCTAAGTGAATTGCTGGTAAAAGTGCAAAGGGTAATTTACTCTGTATGCTGAAGCACTGGTTGTCCTTTTTTTTTGAGTCTGAGAAATAGAAAGATGATTTTTGTGGGACTTAAAGTGTATCCATCACCTCATTTTGTCAAGGTGCTGAACAGCACTGTCAAGATTACTTCTTTGATATGGTCATTAGATTTTAGCCCATGACTTTGAAGTAAAAGACTCTTGTAGTCTCCACACTGCACCTGTCTCAGAGTTGACTAGCAGGTACTGTGTAGTTACCTCAAAAAATATGCTGCTATGTCCTTCAACAACCTCAGTAAACATTGCTGATACTAATCATTAATTTAGAAAGGGCAGAAAGCATATCTTGAATTGGACTGGAACCCACAAAAAGGCATCTTTGGAATAATTTCATTTCCTGGTGTGAGCCTGCCACAAAGGCAGCGGAGTGAACAACACAGAAAATTTTCCTGGTTAGAACCATTGAGCTCAACCAGTTTGGCTCTTGCTGAAGAAAAGGATGTGTTTGAACAGGAGACAGGCTCCAGGCATTCAATGCACCTCCAAAACACTTCTGAAAAAGCAAGGGAGAGCAAAAGCAAAGGAAATGTACTTTTCCTCACAAATTTTCCCAGGAATGAGCAGAACGCACCAGGATTTGCTTGCTGGCAATTGAACATTTCATGACAAGTGGAACACTTGAGACTTTTTGTTTCATTAAGCTTACAGGAGATAATTCCAGACATGCATTTAAGTATGTTTTCTTAAAGAGAGTTTGTCATCGAAAATTAAGCACTGCTTGGAGTTGCAATGTGAAATTTGTTACCTGTCACAGTTTTTGACATTTGAATCCTAATCTTTCACAACACAGACAGCCCTGTGTGATTTTGCATGGGCTCAAAATACAACCTATAAAAAGGAGAAAATATGCAAGAAGATCGAGAGATGATGTGCAAAAGAACACATGCTTTTCTCAGGAGCAGACAGCTAAAATCAACTCAAGTAGCATGAATTCAGACTAAAAATAAAATTTCTGGATAGAAGTTGGACACTTATTTAGGCAGCGTTATCATCAAGAATCCGGGGATTTAAGTATGGTGTTATGATCATATGGTAAATGGTATTGCTGGGGAGAAAGTCTGAATAGATTTGGTCTCTTTTTGATAGAGACATGATGGCATTATTGGTTTAGACTGAATTGCTTGAAGTGCCTGGGATAGCCAAACTTTGCTTATTTAAACGGCTGCCATCTTGGTCCCAAATGCCTCTCCTCTTTTATCCCAAGTAGTCATTTCCATTTTCCTCAATTCTTTACTAGGCTACTAGGAGGAAAACCATTTACTTTTAAAGGTGCCCTTTAATGAACCCAAGAGATCTTTTTCCAGTGTATGGTCTTTCTAAGAAATATTAGGACAAGAAGAGTCTGAAGTAAAGGAAAGAGCTTTGTTGTGACCAGAAGAGTTCAGCCAATATCGCTTGCAGCCATTGCTGTATTGTTTAAAATGCTAGAGCACGATATTCCAAGACTGTGACTTTAAATTTCTCAAGCAAATTCTGATCTTGTGAGCTTAAAAAAGGGAATTACTTTCCTCTGAAAGAATGGACTTAAGTCTTTTCCATAGAAACTCTCTTTTAGGAGATGCTGCTTTAGGGAAGCTTTTGTATATCAGAGTTAATGCCAACTTACCCCTTCTGATTTAATTATGCTGTTATCATCTCCCCCAATATGATATCACTCTGATGAATTGGACTTTGATCTCTTCAGTGTATAGATTCCACTTTCTTCTTGTGAACTTTTAATAAGAAAAGCTATTGTAGAAATCGTAAGAATTGTACTGCACCTACATAATGATTTTAATAAAATTACTTTCCAGATAAACTTTTTTCTACATACTTTATATCAAAGCTAAATGATTCAGTGGAAAGACTCCTACAACTTGACTATGTTTTAGCTCAGGCTTTTAGAGATAAAAGATATCATGATTATGTGCTAGACTACACAGTTCTTTACATTGCCAGTGTGGGAAGGTCTGCTAATTCATCACTTTGAAGAAACAAGTAAATTAGGTCAACATTAATAGATGCTAAAGAAATCTGTGCAAACTTTTTCCTCAGAATACTCTTGAATCCCTTTCAATGCTACCCTTTTACTCTGGTATCACTACACAGCTAGTATATTAAATTGCTCAGAAGAAAATATGCAGACAATGAGATTCACTTCTCTGCATCAGTGATTATTTTTCCAGGGACTGTAATAGTGAAAGATTTAGACATGTTGGGGCACAGTTAAGAAGCTTTCAAAGATTCATTAAGGTCAACCCCAAAACAAATAAATGATATTTTCCATTGGGATAGCAGCTTTTTCTAGACAAGACCTAAACATATGCAAATGTGTCTCTGAGATCAGAAAATTACAGAATAATTTAAGTTGAAAGACACCTCTGAAGGTCAGGCAGTTCAATCCCTTGTTCAGAGCGAAGCCAGCTTCACAGTTAGGTCAGATTGCCAATAGAGCTCATGTGGTTAAATACAGCAGTATGATCTCTGTAAGGAGTACTTAAAGTAAATGAACTGGGACTCTGGTTAAGATTTCACTGAGGCTTTGCCATAAACTGTATGACCCACTTGGGACCTGAATCCAGTACTCACTCAGTCCATGGAAAAACTCCCATTGATACTGATGATCTTTGGATAGGTCCTTTTGTGTCTTGCCTCTATATTTGTGAAGTAAAAATGACAAAAAACTACAGGATAATAATATTTTTCTATTGCTGTTGGATACTGTGAGGATGAATTCAAGAAACGCCTGTTGGCTACTTGAATGTTGCTTCTTTTTAGTCCCTTGTCTTCAAAGCTACACTTATATTTAGATTGATCTTTCTAAGGCAGCTATATGGCCCCATTACTGTGGATCTGAACAGCTCACAGCCTTTAATGCTTTTATCCTCCCAGCACCCCTCTGATGTAGGGATGTTCTATTATCCATGCTTTACTGATAGAGAACAGAGATAGTAAAGCTCAGACTGGTTCCAGTGGGAATAAAATGCCTGCTTACCTTTACATCTTCACATAAATGGCTTGCCCAAGGTCATTCAAGCAGTCTGTGGCAGAGTGAGTGTCCCTATGTTTTGAATTCCAGGTGAGCCTCCTCTGCTTTAAATGGAGGGTTTTTTCCTGGAATTCAGAGCTGGGTGTAGGGCAGCCATTGGAAGATATAGCAGATTTGAAAAGCATAAAAAAAATAACAGTTTAAGTAGCTTTTGACTAAAGGAATTGTAATGGGGCTGAATTGGGGGGGGGGGGGGGGGCAGTGTGTGTGTGTAAGATGGGGGAAGCACTATTATTTAAAAACTGGTCATTGTATGAAAGTGCACTTTTCAAAAGTTCCAGCTGTGCTAAAATGGTTATCAGAAAAAAGTCTGTTGAGGAAGAGGTTTCAAGCTTTTATGATGTCCTGCTGAAAGCTCTCTTTGAGATTTCTCATCCAGTGGGAAATGAATGGTGGAGTCGAGAAAGAAGGTGGTGTAATCATCTGGTTAAGCAGCCAGGATCAGGCTGTTAGAGCAGGCAAATGAGCAGTGGTGTGACAGGAAAGAAGGAGAGAGACAAATTTTCAGAAGAGTATAGCATGGATATGTAGGACACGTAGAACAGAGGTTTTTTATAAGGTTCTATTTTAGTGGACACTTAAATGTTCCTAATGAATGCCTTCAGGTACCTAAATCCCAGTGACATCCAAAACAAACACTACAGGAAGTCTAGGTCTACTTTGAAGTATCACATGCCTCTGGAAGTTTATGCTTTGCTGAGGGGATGAACAATGACAAAGAAGAACTTGGAGGATATTGGTTTAGGTCACCCATACTCACCTTCTGGTGATCCATTATTAAAAGGAGCTATAGTCAATATTTTATCCATATAATAGTACAAATGATGAATGTACATATTTATGTAAGTTCTACATTCCTAAAATGACAAGGTCCAGCTCTCCTCTTGATACAAGGCAATACTCTTGACTTCGTAGCACTGAGGATTTTTTTTTTTTCCTTTTTTTTTTTTTTTTTGCCAGCATGGGATGGGACAGTGTGCAACCTGAGTAAGTTTGGAGATGATACAAAACTGGGAAGAGCAGTTGGTAGACGAGATGGTTGTGCCACCATTCAGAGGGACATTGGCAAGCTGGAGAAATGGGAAAACAGGAACCTCATAAAGTTCAGCAAAGGAAATGCAAAGATCTGTACTTGGGTTAGGAATAATTCCATCCACCAACACTGGTTGGCACTGACCAGCTTTGCAGAGAAAGACATGGGGGTCCTGCTGGACAAGAAGCTGACCATGAGCCAGAAATGTGCCCTTGCAACAAATGCAATCAATGACATCCAGGGTTGCCTTGGGAAAAGCATTGCCAGCAGACAGAATGTGATCCTTCCCCCATACTCTGCATGAGTGTAACACTACTGTAGTGCTGGGTCCAGTTCTGAGCTCCCCAGTGGAAGAAAGACATGAACTTTCTGGAGTGAGTCCAGTGAAGAGCTGCAAGAATTATTAAAGGACTGGAGCATCTTTCATATGAGGAGAGGCTTGATAGAGCTGGGACTGTTCATCCTAGAGAGGAGAAGACTCAGGGGGATTTGTGATTCTGTGAGGTGACAAGGAAGAAACTAGAATTAGGATTAGACTGGAATTAAAGTGACTTGCTGGGATGTATTGTGTGATTCCTGGTACAGCAATAAGATCTCCCACCATATAGATGACCAAGTTTATGGCTCTAGTGTCATTACAGATTATTAACTATTGCTATTATTATTACTATGACTAAAACAAAATCCCAGTAAACTTTGGGGCAGGAGAGAAATAACAGAAGGATATATCCATTAAAGGCTGTCTGGGGACAAGTCTGTGGTGTTCAATGGAATTGAATGCCAGAACTCTGGACCTTTTGGCTTTGCAACAACCTTGCACTTGGAATTAATCATATTCTTGTGACTAAATCTAGTTTCCCTCCATGATGCTGAGCTGTACCTTGTCAGCTTGCTGGCTACATCTTTGAAGGTCTTTGTGTTCCATCTTGCTGGTTAGAAAAGACTTAGTTTATTGGTTTGGTATCTATAGGTGGAGCTTTATGTAGATGTCATGATAAGCAATGTTCTTTTAGGTTTTCAGCACTACAGCTGACAGTTGACAAAATGAGATTTTTAGCTTAGCTCTGACTTGGGCTGGAAAGTGTCAAATCTGTCCACAAAGGCTTCGAAGATTGCTGCATTTTGAACAAACATTAAATATAATTAAGGGGAAAATCAGCTCCTGCTCTTAATCTACTTAGTAAAACATGATGCAGAATGCACTAATGTCATTATACACAATTGTATTGCACAAGTAGACACTAGAGGAAGTCTACAGGTTCTGTCTAGCTACCAGTCCTGCAGGCCTTAGGTGCTATTAATAAAACATATAAAATTGTAATAGTGAAACAGATGTCAGGCTTGATATGGAGGTCCAATTCTAACAAAGGAATAAAGTGTCTATAACCAAGGAAGCATTTAGAATCCTACTGGAAATGAATAAGACTTTTATATAAAGTAATATAACATACTTGACAACAAAATAGAGTTCTACTTTCCAAATTTCAGGCAGTTTTCCTGGTCTTGTAATGGCTTTGTTAGTGTGGAGGGGTAAAGATCACGAAGATCCAGAATTGTGGCCTCAGTGCTATATGTAATATAAATATTCCTTGCAGTGAAAAAATGGTAGAGAGGATGAAGGCTCACAATGCTGTTGTTCTTATCATTAGGAAACAGAGATGGCTTGAGAGGAGCAAGCTGTAGTCAGCAAAATGATATCATTAGGCTAAGATGCCAGCCTGTGCAGCCACACAAGCAGTATGAATCACTTTACTGGAGGGAGCAATGGGAGAAGTTAATATTGCTATCAGTGCAATCAAGGAAAGTTGCCAAATTTTTGCATTGATGAGATATACAAATAGGAGTACTGGAATGCTCAGGCCAACTCTTACAGCTAAACCAGACAAACAGAACCTCAATCCTCTTAAAAACCCAACATTCAGCACAGGTTAACTCCAGCACTATAACAACTGATGAATCAGGAATATTTTTAGTAGAACCTACCTGTGACCTTGCCCAGGGTGAGTGATTTGATGGCCTTAAAATCAATCTCAGAAAAGTTATGTTTGAGTTTGAGAACTTGATCAACCTGGAAGAGGTCAATAAAATTAGTTCATTATAACAGCATGTAGACACCCTGAGATCTCTCTGTACTGCAAACTTCTGGGAATGCTCTCAGCTGCAAATCAGTTAATTCTGCCCCCAAGCGTGATTCAGTTTCTAAAGATAGCAAAGTGAATGTGCTTTGATTTTAGCATGAGAAGCTGAAAGGTACACCAGAATAGTCATAATAAAGGGCTTTAAAGAAACTTCCTCTGCAGAAAAGCTTAAAATGTTTGACACTGAAATCCCCCTGCTTCCCAAAATCCATGCCTAGTCACTTCAGAATACACTCAAAGGAGGCCTCTCTAGAAATATATTGTGAAGAATTACTTCTGCATAGAAGAAAACCACACTGCAGCAGATAATAGAAGACTGATACTTGAGGAAAAGCCTGGCTTTTAGCATAAGCCTTTTTCCTAGATAGTCAGGCCTACCCACCCTAGTTGCATGCTGTGTTGTTATTTTACCACCCAGACATGGAAACTGTAGACAAAAGAAAAACTGTGGTGCTCCCTGTGTTTTTGTCTCCTATTCCTTAACACACGGCTTCTCTGCAGACTGCCACCTTTCCCTGTTAAATGACTGCTGCCCAGATCTAGCCAATTTGTTTTGTAATATGAACCGCTATAATCAGCCTCAGAAGGAAGGAAACCAGAAGGAGCAGTAAGATGGTCCTCTTTTCCCTGCCTTGGAAAAACAGGCGATGCAGGGAAGCAAGGCAGAGGAGGGTTCTCGTCTCTCATGAGATTGTTACATTCAGCATGGCTTGCTTCTAGCAAAGAGACAGGGCATTGTCATGCAGATCATGGCTGCACCCTGCCTTCCCTCAGTTTTTCCTTTACTGTCAGAGGATAAGGCAGCTGGGGTCACATTCTGCCTTGGGGCACATACCCTAAATGAAATTACATTCCCAGGTGCCCATTCCTCAGCTGTTTTTCTCCTTTTGGCAGCTTTTTAATGATCCATACTGAGTACTTTCTCTGGGACTACAGGTCACACAGACATCCCGAAGTTCCAGAACCACTCCAATGGTCCAGATAAACTTCTGGCCAAAGTTGTTTCCTAATTCACAGATTGTCAGAGACAAGGGAAGGAAGAAAACACCATAGTTGGGCACTCTTTGAAGCAGGGTCTAGATGAAGTTTTGGTCTAACCTACAGGGCTGTTCTGCTGCTGGACCAGCTTTGGTTGTACCAGATCAATGTGAAACCTTTGCCTCCTGCTGGTGATCAGGCACTGAAATCAGTGGGTCTGCTTGTGGCATGAGGTATTATTTAACACTCAACATAAGCCATGGCATACCTGAATGACGAGCTCTCTGCCTTCTCTGTTAATCTTCACATGGTGCAGCTCTCGGTTGGCAAAATTTCCAGAGTCAATGGTGAAAATGAGGAGCCCATCCTTACTCAGCTTGTATCGGACCTGTAAACTTCCTTAAAAGCAGAGCAAAATTCTATGTATAAAACCTGTGCCAATAATGAGATACTGTTCAATACCTTTACAAAACATATAGCTCATTTTCTTTTTATTACAGTGGAGTAACAAGGTTAAAAAGTCAAGAAGGAGGTTGAAGAGAAATGAGAGTTCAAATTGTAATGAAAAGTGTGAAAAAAATAATGCACTGAAGAATTTTCCTTCCCACTAGCTAACAAACTCTGCTTCTGGAGAAACACAGCTTAATGGAGCAACTCAGCATATCAAAGGAGAGTGTGTCTGTCTGCAGGTCACACATTTAGCACTGCCATAAAAACTGATCTACATTAGTCTGTTAAGGATCGCTTCCACCAGAGGGCATGCAGGTCTTGCACTATTCTATTAAACTGATATTGGTGGATTTTACTATTCCTTTTCATCAGGATGTAACAGACAATGCAGAAGACAGTGACAACTGTGAGAATTATAACTTAATTTTAAACATTTAAAGGCCCAGACTCATTATAATTTATATGCAATACAAGAAAAGATATATTGTAAATGTTTATACAGAAAAAATATTTTTACTTTGGTGTTCTAACGTATTTGAAGAAATAAATATAATTCATATAAAAATGAATGCCAAACATCTCTTTCAGTCTTTATATCGAAAAAAGCATTGTGACTTCTGATAAATAACAGTACCATAACAAATCAAAATGCACAAGAAAACAAGGAATCCAATATGAATTTTAATTCATCCACAAATGACTACAGGGAAAATATATATACACACAGATATATATAATTTAAAATGAAAAGAACCTATTCTGATAAAATCCTTTTGAGTTTACTTTTCTGGGAATTGAGTAGCAGGGAGAAAAAAATTCTCTGAACTTTTGGAGCTCTTTTTTATGCATCATCAACCTAAATACATGGAACAACAGTGGTACCATAGAGTTAAAAAGCTCTTCTGGGGCTATTTTGTTACTGTCTCCAAGGAGAAAATGAATGCTGACAGCACCACAACCCTGAGCAAAGGGTCCTTCATTTATTTGCTGTTCTCAAAACCATCATTAAAAAAACTCCCATCTCCTTCCATTTCAGCACTTCTGTTAGCACAAGTTCAAACTATTCCAAGTATCACTAGATTCTGCAGAAGGCTACAGGCAAATGTTACCTATGCTGACTGATAGGGACCAACTGACTGACTGTCATTGAAGGATGTGTTCACACTGTTTTAGCTCTGGGATTGGTTTCAGTGTTTGCAGAGGCAACGCCTGTGTACACATCGTGATACAGCGCTATGTGAGAGAAGCCCACAGCACACCTGCATGAGCTGCTGCCTATGCGTGGTGCACCGCAATGTTATTCAGAGGGACCTCTGATCCCAGAAGCAGTCTGTCTGTTTAATAAGATGAATGAGCAGCCCTGCTTGGCTCCTATATTCAGCCATATTAATGCTGCAAGCTGCTTGCAGGTCTAGAGTTAGTGAGAGAGGACATGGGGCAGTTCTCCTTCACTACATAGTATGGATGCACCTGCTCCCTTCAGCCTTCCAAGTCCTCCCTCAATAAGGTCAACTCTGTTGTCCTACAAGCTGCTGTAAAACCACTTTATCAAGAGCTTAAAACAATGTATAAATTTCCTGCAGAGGGGGAATTTTGCCACCTCTACACAACTCACAGTGAACTTGGTAGTCCTTCCAGATCAGACCCAGAATACAGTTAAGATCATCCCTCCTCCTTTTCCCTCACCAGGGTGTTTGGCTCCTCGGGCTCCTAAGAGCTGTACTTTTTGTAATGTTCAGTATGTCCCAGATGAGTACTGCCTCTCTCTGAGCTTTGGAGGATAGAAACAAAGCTTCCAAAAACAAGAGGAAAAATGAGAATGAACTACTACGATGAGGGCTTTTTAGCTGATTGACAGGGGTGAGTTTTTAAAGTGAAAATTAAAAAAAGGAGATAAAAGGCATTTACTTTCTCACACATAGTCATGCATGTTAGAGGGGAACTTGTGAAGAGACCAAGTTCAGTAACAACTGCTAAATTGTTCAGTGTGATATTATAGGTCCTGATTCAGCTGCCCCAAATCATATTGCAAAGCTCCTATCCCCTCATTGCATAGCCAGGACTGTGAGTGAGTTACTCTCTATCACCATTATTGTCACCCTTAAAGGTCCAAATTTAAATCACAATCCCATTTTCTGGTACTGAATTAAAGATACATCATCAGGGAATAACAGTGTAAACATCTTACAATCACTTTACTCTAGAAAGACATGAGAAAAGAAGCCCAAGGGAAAGGAATTTAAGGTACCTTCTTCAGACTTGATTGTTAGAGCAGTGGGAGAGTTGATAAAAATTGGAAAGCTTGCCTGACCCTGCATACCACAACTGAGATGACCACACAGAATAAAATGAAACAAAGATGTAACAGTGTAACAGATTGGTCGAAACTAGAAATCATGTCCCAGCAGAAGTACTTTATAGGCCACCTCTTACCTGGAGCCTTTGAAAGGGGTGCAATGTGAAAACTGGAACAGGGCCCAGATTTGGTCTGTGACCTTGTACTAATTGCTTAGTTTGCAAATGTGAAAAACTTCTCTGCTCTTTTTGAATGCTATGAACACAGTAGTATATAAAATATAAATGGTACTACTATATCCAGGTGATCAACATAGCAACTAGCACATTTGTGTTCAAAGAGAGTCAGCAAGATACGCAATCTATTGAGGCTCTCGGCTGCTGCAAACAGGGATTTAGCCACTGACTTCATCAGAGAAGCACTGATTTTAAACCAGAAACCATCTGTTCCATTTGTTGGGACACAATGGAGGAGGTTCTTGACATCTGTTGAGAACAGATCTTACTTTCTATAGTAGTATAATTTTACCTTAAATCATTTAGAGAGATCAGCGAATAGTATCTTACTTTATCAAATTGCTTTGAATTCCAATGGCAACTTTTTTTTGGATGGCTGCTCTCCAAAATCATTGAATTCAAGTTGGCATTTTGCCTGGGGTCAAATTTGCATTAATATAAACCAGAAGTACATGGGCTCATCTCTCCAAAGGTGTTCTGGAATTTACACCAGTGTAGCCAAGAGCTGATTTTGGCTTGCATTCAGTACCAAAACTTCTTTCGTTATCATAGTACAGAATAATTTGTCTGGAAGATTACACTGCCACTTTGCTACTTGACAGGCAAAATAAAGATATTATTAATTAGGATTATTATTAAGAATTTTTTTTTGTCCTTTGAATTTTGATTATCTGGTCCACTGACTTTCTCCATCACAACAGCCCAGTGTCACTAACTGCAAATAAAAATCTGTACATAAGCCAGCTCTATTCTCCCTATTCTCTATTCTCTCTCTATTTTGCATCATTTTTGCCTCACAATAGGGATTCACACTAATCATGAGCAGTGTAATTTCTGGCAGTCTTGTTGCAGTCATGCCTGTCATCCTCTTTTCAGCTCCCCGTGTCTGAGCATGCACACCTGGAGTGCCATAATGCTCAAGCAATGCATTGCCTGTTGTGTTTTCTTCCTTCTCTGATGCATGTGCAATTGCTGGAGGCAATTTCTATTAAGTCCGTAAATGAGGGACGGAAGGAAAGAGAGAGGTGTCATGTTTTTGGCCTTGGGCTGGAAAATTTTAGTGGGCATATTACCCCATCAGTGTTAAGTAAGAGGAGATTCACGCTTGATCATAGTCATCCCTTTCAGCTTCAAATTCTGCAGACTGCAGATCAGCATGAAGATATGCTGTGCTAGCTCCAGAGTAGCTGAAAAAGGGAGCAGGCATAGTTTAACCACAGTGTTACAGAGTGCAGCATGGCCTCTTTTTGCCACTTTTGGAGGAAATGAGTCCATGCGGGCTGCCATGCTACTGTGATGAGACCACTACCAGTACCAAAACTGGCTTGCTACACATCACTGTGGCCTTCAGTCTGTAATCTTCAATAGTGTAATCCATGACTGTAGGGCTGAATGACATCTATCTGCTGATATCAAACAGCTACAGAGCTATTTTAACAGGGGTCCTGAGGGTCCCTGTGTGCAGCAGGAAGTTCTGAGAAATAGAGATCAAAGGGCATCCTTTATTTATGCCATCCCATGCTGGTGACTAGGTTGGGGATGACTTTTCTGAAACAAAACACTCCCAGGACATTTCAGTGGTGATGGAGGCCAGGGTTAGTACTTGCTAGCAGTACAGTAATGATCAGTGTCAGCATAACCAACCTCCAGGCAGCTACAGGAATAGCATGGTGCCTTCAAGCTGTTTCTACCTTTTTGCTGAGGACAAGAAAGATGTAGTAGTAGCTCTTAAGACTAGTGGTAACAAGGACATTAAACTGGTTAAAGATTTCAAAGTGTTCAGCCCGAAGAAGAAAAAAATACTCCCAAACTGCACAGTGTGAAGAAATACCTTGATCATGATGTTACATATTCTGTGTCCAAAACCTTTACTGATTGAACGTGTCAACAGGACACTTGTCTTTCTTTTGCCTGTGTCTACAGCAGTGCCTGAGTGGAATGTCAGAAACATCTGGTGGCTTTGTGGCCTATGCCCACTAACTTTACATTCATTCTGGACTGCCAAAGCTTGTGTTTAAAATAAAAATATTAATTTTTAAATAATCAGCTGGGAAAGAGAACATGGAAAAATGTTACAGAGAGTGTTCTAGCTCATGAAAAGACTTTCTGGCTTGAAAGATCTCACCCAGTGCTAGTTATTTGGCAAAAAAGGTTGAAGCAGTTCTGCAGAAAACAAAAAAACGGATACCAGGATTTTGGTCTATAAATCCATCAATCATAAGCAAGGTTCTTGTCACACATGTCACCAGGACCACAGGTCTTGTGTCATTTAGTCTTGAAGAACCAAACAGCAAAGAAGGGAATGACATGCCCTTTGAGTCTGAGACTTCTTTGCAGGACCTTCATTTACAGAAACTGGTTTTAAATGAGTCCAGATTGAACCCAACATCTCTGCCAATTTCAGTAGCACTTTTTAATGACTTAAACTGGCTGAAGCAGCTGGCAAGACATCTTACACCACTTGGAGAAGTTGAGGTTAGTTCAGGGAGCACATGTGGATGGCACACGTAAAACGTACAACTTTATCAACATCACGTAGCATCAGGAAAAATCATTTAAATGAGGGCAGCTTACAACTCTGATTTGGGAGAAACATGTATGTATGAAATAACGAAACACTGCATTAGGAAAAGGGCCTCGGACTCCCCTGCATTTCTCATTGCCTCAGAGGCACCCAGAAACAAAGGAGTTTAGGACCAACAGAACCTCTTACAGCTGTCTCAAACTGGCAGTCACCCTCATCAGACTGTAAAATGTTAACTATACCACCGCATCCACCCTCAGCACTCACCTGAGCTATAGCTAAAAGAGAAAATAATTAAGGAAGGCACCAATTAATCAAAGGGTGGAATACATTAGTGAGGCTAATGATAAAAAAATAAATAATTAATGTATTTAGCACAGAAAGCCATTCAAAGCTCATAAAGTGGAAATGTTTGTTCATTCCTGATCACAGAACAGCGCATGATAGTTTTCAGTCATCTCTACTGCAAAATACCTCTCTGGCAACTTGCACAGTTTCAGCATGACAGTGTCCCTCTTCATAGCCTAGATATTTAAAAATGAACCACAGTTTTCTTGGTTAGGAGCAGCTGGCTAAGAAGCCTGCTCCTTAATTAGCAGCTTCTCCCCAGGGATATTTACGCAGTAAATGTACTCTTCAGTGGAAGTGCTGCTGGTGATTCGAAAGAACAGGGCCCATCTCTTCAGCATCCAGTGGCATCTAACTAAGAAAGTACTTGCACAATTTTAGGAGGTGACTCTTCCTATTTGTTTTGCATGGAGAAAACAGAGGCAAAACTGTTGAACATGTTTGCTGATATGATTACTCAGCTATTGCATTTGCTTAGATGAAACTGTTTCATAGGTTTAAAAAAAACCCCACTCCACTCCCCCAATTTTTTGTAATCTCTCATGGTAGTGAAAAAAATAGGTGCTTATTTGAATGCCTCCCACTCAATGGTTGAGACATTCAGGACTTAAGGATCATATTCAGGCCACCCTATATTTAAAAAACCCACCACTTTCATGTTGCATTTCTTCAACTTAGGAAAAACCACACCAACAGAAGTCCTTAAAGGAGCCTGTCTGGAGGCCCACGATCTCAGTTCACTTTGCAATCCTGCTAAGGCAGCTGGAGCCAGATTGAGAATGTCACTTAAACATCAACAAATGTAGCTAGTTCCCTTACGTGACTGACAAATGTGTTTAACCTTCATAGACCTCATTCCCACCAGCCGCCAGTTGGCTTAACACAGGCTGACCAGCAATTAAAAAGGAACTGGCAGATGTTTCTTGCTTCAAAGCTAGAAAATATTGCAAGTCTAAAAGATGACCCAGAGGACCACAGTCATAGAGCTCATCATGCATGTACTGAGTGGTTTAAACACAGAGCTTATTCCAGTGATTTTAAGGGGAACACTCGTCTAAACTAAACAGTCTATGTCCTTGCTGATGTGGCTGGGCCTAAAATTGGGACAGGGCTAACCCATGGATGTGGGATAATGCTAAACACTGTCTCTCCAGTTCAGCTTATGGGTAAGCATACACAGTGGTGTATTTATGTACCCTGGAGGCAATGGACAGAGCACTGCCACAATTTGGGATCTAACAGCTTGATGACTGCTGACAAATTGTCTTCCTTCTTTGTGTCAGTTTATCTGTTGGTGAAACGGATGAATGTTAACATCCTTTGGAAAATGACATGAAACCTCTGGATGAGCAGCAATTTAAAAAAATACTATTAGTCATTATCATTATCTCTCCATTCCCAGATACTTCTTTTTGGTGAAGGAACTGGTTGCTGTTTCTTTTACAAAGCAATGCTACATTAATTATCTTTTTTTCCTGATGGTGACTGAATGTAAAGAGGAAGGGAAGAGCTGAGGGCATCAGACACAGTTAAGTCTCCCTGAAATTACCTCTTTTCTGATGGCGAAATTTTTTCTGGCAAATTTTAACCTACACCTTTTCTACGCATTCTTTGGAATGTTAAAAGTCACTTTAAGATGCTTCATTAACAGAAACTAGCTGTATGATACTATTGGATCTGATGCTCAGATCTCTCTGTCTTTAAACACACACTGGATGCCATTAGTATTCTCACGGTCAGACATTCAGTAGGCCCTACGGTTTACTCACCTTTGTACGTAGAAGAATCTTCCCAGGCTTTCATCTCACACTATACTTTTTATTTAAGACTAGCATAGCAGCCAGACTGGCAGAAAGAGCTTTTATTCTTTACCCAGTGAATGAAATAAAAAGTATCATACTATGAATTTTTTTTCCAGAAGTTAAACCTGGCTTTGCAAATTGTACATCATCACTAACTCTGTGCAAACAGCTTGCAGGCAAAAAAGACTGAGATCCTCTGTTGTGATACCCTGAGGAATTCATACCAACCTCCCCTCACAGAGATCCTGGCTCACAGTTTCCATTCTTTCCCTAATATCTTTCAACCATTCCTGTTTCAGTTTTTGCAGTACAGATAACTGTTCGAGCAAGGACTTGTTTCACGCTGACCTAACAAATTACCATAATGTTCAGCAATGAGAACATGGAAAAAGATAGTCTGGAAGAAAAAAAAAAAAGAAACAATCAATTTGATCATTACATGATGTCTGTGGAGCCGGAGAGTGAGCAATAATATTTTAAATAAAACTAGAGAAAAATAATCATATGCCTCTTCTCAAACCTCCTTTTCATTTTTAACTCATAATAAAGACAGCACAGTACTTTGTGGATTAATGGCTTTCTGAGGTTAATGATCCTTGTTTGTGTTGAGCTCTCTAGACACTGCCTGGCTGGTCACTAATCTCTGGGAAATGTTCTGCTCCTCTGACCAGTAAGTCCATCTAAGCACTGCCTATTTCAGAGGTTATGCCAGCCTCTGTGACTGGATAAGCTGGATCCTTTAATCAGTAACCTTCTCCTGATTATAGCAAACTCTCAAGGGAGCTATTTGAGTTTCATAACAAGCCACAACCACTGGCATACAAAGAACTGACTTGTGTTCTTAAGTCATCCAATGGAGAAAATCAGAGGAAGGATGAAACATTTACTTAGTAACAATCCTGGTACAAGAACCATATAAAGGTAACATTGTGATGACTTCTGTAGGAAAATACATGCTTATACACATATACTTTCACTACTTTACCTTCAAATGCATACTTCTGCAATCTTTCACTGATTCATAGAATGGTTGAGGTTGGAAGGGACCTCTGCAGGTCATGTTGTCCAACACCCTAACCCACCTCCCCCCTGCTCAAGCAGGGAGACTCAGCCAGTTGCCCAGGGCCATGTCCAGATGGCTTTTGAATAACTCCAAGGATGGAGACTTCACAATTCTCTAGGCAAGATGCAGCAGTGCTCAGTCACCCTCACAGTAAAAGAGTTTCCTGATGTTCAGAAGAAATTTCATGTGTTTACTGTTTGTGCCCATTGCCCCTTGAGTGGCCTTACAATGACATCTGCCAGCTCTCTCAGCACTCATGGGTGCATCCTACCAGGGCCCATGGATTTAGGTATGCCCAGTTTGGTTAACTCCCTGATCTGATCCTCTTCCACCAAGTGTACATTTTCCTTGCTTCAGACTTTTCTCCTGGTCTTGACCTGGGATTCCTGAAGGCCAGTCTCGCTCACAAAAACTAAGGCATAAACACCCAATTTCATCAGGCAAGAAGGACGAAGTCACCTTTTCATTATCCAGCCAGCATAACTGATACATTATGGGAAAAAATAACATGCTGATAGGGATATTACAAGGAAGATAGAGAATAAGGTTTGCTTGGACCCAGGCTGGCTCTTCCAAGTATTATTATCTTGGGCTCTATGTTGTGTGGAAACAGTTACACTGCTCCTAGGCAGCACTTGAGGCAGCAGTTCTGCTGGACTACAGCTCTCACTACAAATCTCTCTACATCCACAACACAGATAATTCACAATTTAAGAATAACTGAGAAAGGACTACTATCAATCCTCAGGTTTAAAGGTTTTGGTATATTGGGTTCTGAAGAGACCCTCATTTCAGAATTATTGAAGAGCATGTATCTATCTGCAGCATTTGTTTAAACACAGGAGCTTGTGACCCTCTGTCCTTCCTCCCCACCCCTTTCAGGACAGCTCCACACAAAGCCAACAATAAAAATGAGCTAGGAACTTAAGTCCTCTAGGAGATAAACACCTCCTCCAAGCAAATGGGAATGTATGTTTTCTTCCTAGCTGATTATCTGCAGCCAGTGGTCTGGGATTTTATGCCAGATACCAGTAAGTTCAAAGTCAGTCTGTATATATGCAGAGCAGAGATCAATTATTAACTGCATCCTCAGCCTTTCCTGCTCAATGTAATCCAGTTACAGTTGCCTTGTTTTTCCCTTGTGGGTCTCCAGAACCAACTCTTGACCCTTCAGTTTGGCAAAACACTCTTCATGAGTACAAACATGCCCATGAATCCAGCTAATGAGACAGATCTTCAGTTCTCCCCTCATGGAAAGCAGATAAAGAAATCTGCCAGAGTCCTTGGCTGAATGTTGTGGCTGCTTCTCCTTTCAAGTTAGTTTTGCACTCTTAAAGATTTAGAGTGCCATATGCTAAAACAAACAAAAAAAAATTGGTTTTGGGAGCCAAGTGTACCTCTTCCCTTAAAGACTTTTTAGTGCTGGATTTGAACTGAAAACTAATCAGCATTCCTATTTTCTGTGAAGTATGCTTACAGCAGGGAATCATCCAAGGGACCAGAGATGTTTCTAACCAGAGGAGATCTCCTGCCACCCTAACCCTTTCTACTCATGGTGCCACAGCCAGCCTCCCATTTACAGGCAACTAGGAAAAATTTCTTTTACAGTCACCATTCCCAATCAAACTCTCACTGGTCACTCACTCGGTAAATAACATAAGATTCTAGGGCCAACTACAACAATTGCTTGAAATTATTTTTAGAAGATAAATAGTCATATCTGCCATATAAAATCACTTAATGGCTGTGAACCAGAGTTAGACTGGGAACAATTCTCAGTCACTCACAGACAGTTGCTTGAAAACCAGTCTCCTCAACAAAGCTGTCTCCCACACTTCCCAACACGACTCACTTTCCTGCTCCTATTCTGTTAAAAATAACTATACCTGAACCTTGGCACCATTTTCCACTTCAGAAACATAAATTGTGCAGGTTGTTCAATGGGTGTTGAAAGTCTGTAAGCCAGAAGGTGTTCTCAAAAGACAAATGCACTAGCAATAGCATAGCCTAGAGGATCTTTCTGCAGCAGTTAGTTATGTCCTGTGGTACCCACATCCCAAAACTAAAACTTGCAAGGTGGTAAAGCAAAAGAACCATCAAAGTCACCCCCAATACCCACCCCCCAGTGTTTCAGTAAGTCCAGTTTTCGCTAATTATTTTAACTTTACCCCACTGAACTCTAGAGTGCACAGCTTAAACAGAATCAAAATTTTCTTTGCCTCAAAGACTGAACCAGATTTTTTGCCTTTCTTTACCACTGGATGACAAAAGCTTTGTTTTTGCTTGAGAAAAGTTGTTGGAGATGAAGCTCAACAGACTTGCAAGGCAAAAACAATAAGGAGAATTTACATGCCTTCAACAGAAAGGCTGCTTCTGACTTAGAGACAGGAGGAGATTACGGTAGTTTTCTAGTTTATTAGAAAGAAAAAATATCAGTAGCTTCTCACTGATGACATCTGTTTCTTTTTTGCAGAGTGTTAATTCAGCTCACCTCTATTACAGGTTTTGGTTTCTTTTCCTATTTACTTCAAATATCATCTGATTTCAAAACCTTATAGGACAGGGCAGTGGAGTTGATCTAGGTCCTGCTACTGTATTCTGAGTATCAGAGATCTAACAGAAGAATTACTCAAGCTGTTTTCATTTGTACTTTTGTTTTAACTGTGCCTTTTTCCTTGTCTTTAATCTCTCCCATGCAATTTCAGAGTCTTGCTTTCCAAAAGAAACTGAGAACAGAGCTCACTGTGATGGCAATAGGTACTGGATAGAAACAAATAAAAAAAAAAAAAGGACTCAAATTGTTTAGTTTCTTTTGAGATCAGATAATAAATACAGATAAATTTTCAATCACTCTAGGATAGTTTGAGATTCTATGTCTTTTCTTTGATGCTGGCTATCTGCTGTTTTTCTAGATTAGGAATCATACTGTTTCCATGGAGAAAGCCAACAACACTGAGAATCAAAGACTTGGGAAAATGTTTTCTAGACAATATACTTCATCATATTCATATCACATTTGATTACTTTCAGGGGGGAAGGAAGAAGGGAGAAGCACTAACAGTTTCTTTATTAATATTTTTCTCTCCCATCAATTATTGTCTTTAGGGATCAAGGAAAAGATAATAATACTAAGGTACTGGTAACTTGGTGAAATCATGTAAATGCGAAAACATACAGTGAAAATTTAGCCTGGGAAAGAAAAAACTATTTTTTTCTTGGCAGCAGCTTCCCATGATGTGAATAACTTCTGTGGACTGACACAGTGAAAAGGCTAATTAGAGATGTTTACCCATTTTCTGTAGCTTAGCAATGGGCACTATAATTTGAAATTTCTACAGCACTGATATTAAAAATACACTGCCAATTATTACAGTACTGCTAATCTTTTGGTTGTGAGATCAATGGGACTATGTCAGCTTTACATATGTACGCATATACACACCCTTCTATATACATGTATACATGCCCATCTATATACAATACATACACATCTATATATATGTGTAATTTAAAAATCCATGGGTACAATATGTAAGATTGAGGAGGAGCGGACAATGCAAAGTTATTGCACACAATTTTCAAAGGCACGTGCATGATTTAGAATCATAAATATTGATTAATGGCAGAAAGAATCCCTAAATCCTCTTTAAAAACAAAACTTACCCATAAGCTGCTAGGACATCAGTCAGTTGATCAGAAGTAAGAACAACCTTGTGATACAGATAAGTTCTCTGGTTGGGAACTGTTTCTAGAAATATTAGCTGGTGGGCACTAATTTTACCTCCTTCATGAACCACCTGGACTCTAAGGCTCCAAGCACTGGAAGGTCTTTCTGTGTGGGAAGCATTGATCTGTGTGGGTGAAGCCATGAGTGGGCATGAGGAGATTTTATTTCCTTTCCCAGACCTGACACTGGCCTGTTGGGTGACTATAAATGAATCATTTAGCTACAACAATTCTAGTGTCTTAGTCAATATGTACTGTATCTTCTAATGATATGACCTTTTTTACAGACTGACAGTGCAAAGTGTGTTGGGGTTAAATGTGATTATTTATTAATTTTACTGAAACCAATTGATTTTACAGGAAACATTTCACACCTGACTGGATTAGACCATAGATGCCTATACAAGTTCACTTTCATTTAAGCCCATTTTAATATACTCTATGAATAAGCCTTGCAGACACTTTCACTTCTTTTATGTTAAATATTCTGAATTACCAGAAACATTATTCTCATTGTCACTTTTATTAACTAATAATTTGCCTAGTTATTTTGTGCATAATAGAAAAGAGGAATAACAGGATACAAAAGTAGCAGCTTGAAAATACTTTAAAAAGGTGAAGTATTGAAATATACACAGATGTTCCAGTCGAGTTTCTTAACAAGTGGAAAGGGTCTTGGGATTATGGCAAAGAATATTATGCTCAACTCTTAAGTGTAGAATGCCCATTCCCATTTCACCAGGAGCCTAACCTTTATTTAACCAATCAGTTATCCAGCAGGGACCTGCTTAGGTCCTACTATACACTCTCAGACTCACCAAGATTCCTTGAAAATGAGCCAGTAAGACAGAAGGAATTGCACTCACTTTTAATGCTACAAAGGACATTGCTATTCATAGTCCAGTAACTTTATGGCAAGCATATACCTCTTGGAGGAAGAAAGAGTAACATATCTGAACATTATTTTCATTGGAATAATTTCAATTCCAACAAGACTGAAAAATAAGAGGATATGAGATTTAAAAAATTATTACATTTGGGACAAAAGGCAAAGAATATACATGACTGAAATGACTGTCTTGAAAGAATTACACAGAAGCGTGCACAGAGTAACCCTGAAAGAGACTTTCAGGAGTTAACCAAGGTCAGCAAGTTATCTTAATAATTCCTTGTGTATAGTGCTACATTTTATAGTCCAGAGTTTTGGAGGCTGACATCTCACCAACCCTCTAAACTACTGTTACCTTCTTTTTACAACTGAGTATATAGAGGTACAGATCTGAGAAAAATACCATTGTTTAAATTATCTGAGTGTGCTGAGAGCTGCTCCACCTAATTTGCAGAAGTACTGAGAGTCTCTGTCTCTGAACCAAAGCAGAGATCTGCAGATGGTGCAGCTGCCAAAATGCAAAGCTTATCTCTGCTCCTGCTGAGCTGCCACAAGATCCCAGTGTCCTGATCCCAACCCCTTGGCCAACCACCGTTAGAGTCCCCCCTTCCAGAACTTCACAATTATAGCTTGCTTACAGTTGTATTTCATCAATAAAAGTCAATTGACTCATGTTTCTAAGGTCATTTTACACTACTCTGGCAGCAGTAAATGTGATTTAAATGGATATTACATTTTCACTCACTTTAGGGCTATTTCCGATTGCCTGAGTGGCATCAAGAGACCTGAGTGTAACTGAGAAGCAGATTCCAAGGTTTCAACCTCAGCAGGGGATAACCTCTGCCACTCTGGAGCTACACCCCAGAATATTCATATATCTGAAAATCAGAAACACTTGCCTCTGAGAGCAAATCAGAGATGGATATCTGGGACTGGACAGGAGAGGAGACAGGGTTTCCTCAGTAGTCCCACCACCCTTCATTGACTTCACTTGGTGAATATGGGTCTAGGCTGATACTGTGCCAGCCGCCCCTCCCAGGGATTTGGATACTCATCCCATGCCAGCCCGAATGCTAGCCACATGACATAACCAGGAGATAAACTACTGCAAAGCCCATATAAAGACTAAAACATTTTTTTTCCTCATAGTTTCATTTGACAGTACTTGAAAGCTTAGCTGTTTTGGAATTTGCAAGGCTTCAGAGTGGTCTGGGTCATTCGGTCAAATGTACATATTCAACCACGTAGCATTAACTTTCTATTGTTCTGCCACAGGCTAGTGACTCATCAATATGCTTACTCATCACTTCCAGAGCTCCAGTGCCTGAATACTCTTGAATAATTCAAACATCCCCATTTGTCTAGGATGCTGTTTGTCTGGAGTGAGTTTTCTGAAAGCACTGCAAAGATTCCGGAGCCAGATTCTACTGAGAAGACATACGGCCTATGCCCCTAAAATCTTTGCATGTTTTCAAAAAGTCCCCACACCATCTACCTTTTAATAGAAAATAGATTTACACCTCATATTTTGGTCTATGAACCTAGAAAACTTTGACATTTTCTGGCTTTAGTATTCAGACGTACTGTCCATATTCCATTGAAACAACCCAGTGAAGAGCAATACATGTGCCAAAACAGAATGCAAAAGATAAAATGATAATATATTGCTGTACCAAGTGTTCTTGTACATTCATGGTATTTCTCATTCCCATATCTTGGAGGCCTAATGGATCTCAGTGTGGAATAAATAGCAAGGAATTGCTATTGTACAGTCTTGCCAAATGAAACTCAAAGCACATTTTAAGCCCCAACAACATGATTATTCAAAGACTGAATAGGCATGTGTAGCACTGAATGCCAAATAAAGGGACATAAACAAGAGTGATGGCCATTTGCATGAACTGAATACCATGAAGTTGATAAAGTTGCAGACACAGAAATGAACTTAAATCAGTGCAGAATTCTATACTATTCTCACAAAAAACACAGTTACACTGGTCTCCCTTCGGTAGCAAATCAAGAGTACTTACCATTCTTGGAGAGAATCACAGCCAGGTATTCATGAAAGTAGGTGTTGATGTACAGCAGAAGGCTTGGAGTATGTGCTGTGAGAAAGCTAAATGCAATATTTTCCTTGGACATGACAGCATCCGCATAAATGGCAGAGCTTGAGGTGCTTGCATTTTTTGTGACAGGATAAGGTTCTTGGAAAATATAGGTAATGGAAGTGCCGGCTTCAAATACTGCAGAAACCTCTGAAAGCATATATAAACCAAGGGTATAATTTCAGATACTGCATTTACAGATCTCCCAGACAGGCAGGGATATGAGCTGACTACCTCAGAAGCAGAACACTGCAAAATGCCCCAGACCCAGCTGACATCACCATTCCTTAATTTGGATGAGCAGTGTGTCTTTCCTTACAGTCTGTTGTCTGGCACAGAGAAGGACAGTTTATTGAGACAGGTCTCTAAATTCAGCTATTTTAGTGCTGGAATCAGAGCTCCACAGAATGGAACAGGCCAAAACGTCTGTTAGCCAAATAAACGCTTGGTTCACCATCTTCTGACAGCTGACATGTAAGGCAATATTCTCTGTCTTTCCCCCACAGTAAAGACAATATATTTGTCCTTTCTAGCCTTCTTTTTAAACAAAGTCATTATTAAAGAACACATTGACCCAAAGACAGACAGTAAGGGAAGTTGTCTTTCATAGCTCCAAAAGAAGAGAAACATCTACCTGTGCATGATCAGATCCCGAAAACTCATGTTTGTGTTTTCAATAAACACAGCATAGTCTGGACATGAAATACACAGATGTGATAATGGCAGTTTTTTCTAATGGGAGGCACAGGCCCACTTAGTAAACCTGTCGCATTTGTGAGGTGAGAAGCAGCCGTGGAAATTAAAACACTCACACTACACCTTGATGTTATTGAGCGGGAGTTTTGTTAGTGCCCTCCTCTGCCAAAGAGCATGCTATCATGTTCTTTATTTGCCCTGCTCCTTTTTCTGATGTTGGCAACATCTCCTGTGAGCCACCAGAAAGGTTCAATGAGGACACATTCACCATACAAATCAGTTTTCTCCTGAATGCTTCACACTTATTTTTAAAAACTCTTGATGTTTAGATGGGTTGTCACAGGAATGGGAAAAAACATGAAAAGAGTACATCTTTTTGTCATACCATTGCTCCAAAACTCTGTAAATAAAAGCTCTCAAGATTTTATTTAGGTGGACAAAGCTGGATGAGGTTTAAAAACAAGCAAACTAACGCAAACTGAACATTCAGACATGGGCAGACAACTGTTATGAAAAATTTCAGCCCTAGTTGTTAATGTCTGGGTCAAGTTGTACGCAATCGAATACAGGAATCATAGTGGGATATAGTTGATTAACAGTACAACCAACACCATTTTAAGTTCTGAGGCCATCAATGAAGTCAACAAAAGGAGGTGTTATAGACTGCTTACGATAAACAGTAATGTTGAGGGGACAGCTGAGATTAGAACATCTTCTTGTAACATGGGGGACACCAAGCTTTCATGGGTGAAACTGTGCTGTATATCAGACACTGATAAGGACTTAGGATCAAAGCTCCTGCCTACCTTCCTTGCAGAAGGGTCCTTCGTAGGCTGAGTTCGTACAATCACAGGAGTAACCATTATACTTCTCCACACATTTTCCTCCATTATGGCACAGGTTACCATAACTGCTGCAATGTCCTGGACATCCAGGTTTAACACCAGGTGTCGTTTTAGCTCTCTCTTCAAGGTCAAGTTTCTGTCCATTTAAATGCAGAGATCGAATGCATCCCAAAAAGCCCTTTTGTCTGGAAGCTGTACCCCCTGAAAAAGAGAGAAAAAAGGACATGTATTCATTGGTGAGTCTGCACAGTAATCAAAGCCCTGAAGTACAATCCAGAGGTACAAATATGAAACCATGAATTTAAAAAAAAAAAATATCTATTACATATCAATGCATACAGTGGCAAAAGACAGATGGACAGTCCTGGAAACTAAAGGTCTCTATTTATCTTTATGAAAGCACTAAAAAGCTGTATGTGACACTTTCTTGTTGTGATTCTTCTCTTTCCTGCCTTATCTACTGCCCTGTCTGGCATTTAAACTGCAAATTCATTTAGGAAAAAGATTAGCTTCTTTATCTTATGTCTGCATATCACCTAATACATGCAAAACCCCAACCTAAAATGTTTGGGTTTTTTTTTTATTTGTTGCCATAGTACAGAGTATAAATAACACCCTAATCCCAACAGCAGGTGAGTTACACATGCTGATGAGTGCAGATAGCAGGGATGAATCATGTTCAGCAGGAGGCCTGATGGCTGAAAGGAAATGACTTGAGTCAGAATTTATGCATGACTGCCCAACCTGATGTTTCATGTGAATAGTTGTTGTAGGAAGAAACATGGGTTCAGGTCACAGTTGTGTTATTTATTACAATTGTTAAGCATAATTGCATTTCCTTCTGAAGACCAGACCTGTATGGGACTATTCAAGAGGGCAGTTCAGTCTCCACAACCTAACTATCTTGTTATCTGACCAATGAAATTGCTGACAGTGTTACAATGAAGATACTTTTTCTGTAAGAGGTGGTCTCTGAGAATGATGGTAATGATGATTGTTAGAGCACTTTGTGAAAATATCACCATTTTTCTTATTGTAGGTTTTGTTTGGCAGTTGCCAATGTTTTGCTTTCGAAGATACTGCAATTCTGATTGCTGCTAAGAAATCTAATTCTAGTTCAGGAGTTATCAGCATTTCCAGGCTCTAAAATGATAGCTTTATTGGTGATTCTCCTGCAAAAGTAGTATGAAAGAAGTTATCTTCCCAAATTATTCTTCTGTAGGAGTTGGTTCTATATCAAAGTGCATAAGATTACATCTTTTGATAAGTCCTTGCAGAAGAGCATCTGTTTTTTCATAAATTGTTTAATTAAAGCAAGACTTCTGCAAACTAAGAGAATGAAGCAATGGTCTGAAAAGCAATCTCACCAAAACCCTGTTGTTCTGCTATACCATTCTAGCATATTTTTCTTTATGGTACACTAATAGCAAAAACACCAGATTTGAATTAAATAATTGAACTACAGATAATAAGTGTAAGACAGGTTTATTTCATGCTAATTTTATGATGCTTTTCTCAGAGAAACAAATATTTTCAAATTCCCCTTTAGCCAGCTATTCTTTTCAGGTGAGCAAATGTTAGCTCACTTATTTTAAAGGCCCTCTGAGCACAAGAATCAACCTTTTGCATTTGCTGAACTGTGCACACACAGTGCAAATTTTTCTCCAAAACCAAACATACCATGCAGAATTTTCAGTAATATCCAAATAAGTAGGAATGTGATTTCTCTCTTTAAGGTGGTTGGTTAATCTGTTTTCTTTTGCATGGAAGGTAACAACAAATATTACAAGGAAATGAGTTTCCTTGCCTCCTCTCTGCACACATATAAATCCCAGCTGTAACATTTAAAGAATGACTACAAACTATTGCTAACTATTCCACAGATGTCATGTTTATTGTACTACCCATATTCTTACTGCTCTCTAAAGCAGTTTGGAAAGCCATGTAAAGTAAGTTTTTCACTCTCCTTTTCTACTGTCTGGAGAGTATAGAGCTTAACAGAGACCATCTATACGATCTTAGATCCACACAGTACTGATTAACCAAATCTGTTTATTATTTGGGCAGTTTTCTTCAATTGACTAGACTTAATCTTCAAATACATTCCTGCAAAGCAGAGAAAAACTGAAAACAAACAAATAAAACTCTTCCCCAAACTAGGCTTTGCAGATTTTTCCTACTCTAATAGGCCTATTGGACTGGACAATTTCATGTATGTGACCTAAATGTTTTGTTCAGGAAAACATATTTTAGGATAAGCCTCAGGACCATAAACAACAAGGTTAAGGGTGTTCTTTGCTGAGTGGAGGTGACAGTCAAATGAGCCATGCTATTTTCAGCAAGGTATTTATACAGCTGAATTTTACTGAGAAGCCTTGGGGCAAGGAAGAGTCTGAGAGGAGGGGGCAAGAAGCTCAAAACTGAGCACTCATGGTGTATCGTGGTGACACAATTGGCTAAATAATTAACATTCTATCAATGAATTGAGGATTTGCTTTAAAAAGCAAAGGACTTTTTGTTCATAAGAACTGGATTAGGGAGGCTGAAGCAGAGTGAAAAAGTATTAGGAGCATTCTTGCTTTATGTAACAGATAGAAAGAAAAGGAAAGGTCACGGGAGTGTAAGAATCATAATTATTATTACTCAGGAGTAGGAGAACTTGCTATGATATTCCTCAGAAGACATCCAAGTCACACTTGTTAGTCTCAAACTGAAAGTTGTACAAAGCACACAGGATACACAAGGAGTTACGCATGAATTCCTCCTCCTGGTCTCCACAATATCGCAAAGTGTCTACAGATTCCTTTAAAACCAAAAACAGTAAACAAAGTATGCCCCTTATATTTCTCTCCTTCCTTTTCTCTGTCTCCCAAGAAAGTTTCTCAGATGCTGACTCTCTTTGGGGTATTGTTGCATTTGGACTGTCTACAACAGAGGAGATTCACCCAAGGATTCCTCACTCCCCTGCTACCAAGACAAAAGCAGGAACCCAAGCACTTAACTTTGCTAGTCTCCTTAACATACCAAATGAATAGCACAAAAACTTCTGATCAAGGCTTTATGCATCAAATTAACTTCTTAGATTTGTATTTTGCTTCTCTGAAGTTACCAGTCTGAGTGCAAATCCTGTTCTCAAAGAGATCTGAGAGGACTGTCTTTCCCCTCCCCACACTTCAGTGTTATGGTCATGCCTTCTCCACTAGATAAGACAGTTTCATCTCAGACTACATCATGAGAGGAGATGATGACACACCTCCTTCAGGACCATAGAGGCAGCTGCACAATCTAAAAGGATGTCACTCATTTTGAATGCTGAAAGCGACTGTCCATTGAAAGGAATGATTTTTGCCCGTCCCTTCAGAGCACGTAATGTTCCAAATTGGCCTGTTGCTGCGCAGTTTGGGCAGGTTGGTGCAGCTGATATTATCTAGACAGTACATTTGTTTGGGGTTTTCTCCTTCTGCTATAATTTGTTAAATTAGCAGAAGAAATATAGCCAGGTGCAAGTATATTTATGCTGTGACTGAGGATTATAAAGCAGCCTAAAGCAGTTAGATACCCAAGACCCACTAAAAGAAAGTGAGAAATGGTTTTCTAACTCCTCTAGGCTGCTTTAAAATCCAAGCCTGTTCAACTTTGAGTGTACTGGCAATGAAAAGTCATTTCTCCCTTCCACTTTGCACACACAGAAAGCTATCTCAGAAGACTGCCACATACTCCATGTGTGCCAATGTTGGCCTTAAGCAGACTTTCTGTCTTTAAGTTATTGCGACAAGTGTAGCCATAGAAAAACTCTTTCTGGTACTACATAGATTAATACTTAAGTGCCCTGTATGTCAATTACACATTTAACACACCATCTAATCATAGGATCATTACTTCATTTGCACTTCTGTCTCTCTCTTAGTGACTATGCAGACTATATATACTGACTATAACAGAGAGAAACCATAATTGGATACAGATATTTATAGGAAGTGATAGAATAAAACAAGAATTGCAAATTTGAATCCTATCACATTGTGTTGCTATGGATGAGGAGATAAAAGGACAGAGATTAGATTTGAACAGCTCCATTTTGACTCCCCTCCTTTTGGTTTTATCTCCAGGCAGATCCAAACAGAAGACAGTCATTTCTTATGGTTATTCTGAACAGCGTGTGTATGAAATCATCACTGCAGCAGAATCCGGGGCATGCTGTCCAGAACAAATGTTAAGGTTCTGCTCCCTCAAGGGGAACATCCCCCAAAGACAGACATGCAGGGCAGACATCATGTCAGCAAGATGCAAGAACAGCCAAGAATCATTGAATCAAACACAAAACAGGACAATGAAATGTGGCAGAGCAGACCTGAATGAAGAACAGGTGGTATGGAAAGAAATGACACCCAAATTCCAGCATTTCTGTGAATACAATGAATAGTATGAGCATATGGGAAGGAGCATCTGATTCTTGGCTCTATCCTTTTACACAATATTGATGTATAAAAGAGACTCTGGGGTAAACAGAAATCACTATGTGAGTACATCTTTCCAGGACACGTAAAACTCATGTGAACTTCTCTATCTGTGATGATGTATCAGCTCCAAACTGGAAGTATTTTGGGGTACATTTGTGTGCAGATAATGAATTACCACTAGTTTATGCTTATCAAGGCCAGAAGTGAGTGAAGAAGCTTTCTTGCAGATAGTACTGTTGATCCAAGTAATGTAATGTGAGTTGAAGCCGAGTAAGACATGCCTAACATTCAGAGATACTCCACAGAAATGCAGTTTAAGAACATTAAACACACCCATGGTTACACTTAAGTACATAGAATAAGTTGAAAATTGATTTTTACCCTAGCAATGACCCAGACAGGCTTAAGTTCAAGAACATGCACAACACAAAATTAGCATAGGGACAATGTAAGTCATGGTGAGACTCCCAGGTTCTGCTATAGTCTCTGAACATCTGGATCTCTCTGCTGGAATAAACAACCATGGCATCCAAATATTGAACTCACTGTCATTACATATCAGTTAGTATTCCTCTGAAACAACCCAAATTCACATTTTTCACAGTCTTCAGGACACAGATTTGCATTAGTTCACCATCAGTGTTTTCTTCATCTAAAATTACTAGACGGTTGTTGTGATTTGGGTTTTTTTTGGTTTGGTTTCTTATGGAAGAGTATAATTGGTCACACATGTGGTATATTTTTATCTCTGAATCCAATAGTTTTTCATTCCTTGCCCAAATTTGAGAGAGAGAATATTATGTTCTCCCATACTTCAGGAAAACTGGTAGCAGGGTAAATAAGAGATAAACAGCATCAAGGTCTCCACTCAGGAAGACGGAAGTGTGAATTCATCCCTTACTGGACATAAAAGTACCTACACAGATAAAAGAGAAATCCTTCTCTGTGCTTAGTCATTGGAAAATCTTCAGTAAAAGCCTAAATCTCCTAAAATACCTAAGTCAGTCAATCTGAAGATAAACTTCCAAGGCAAGTCAGGCCTTCTTAACTCTCATCCTTACGAAGTATTTAAAGGCTGATTAACTTCCTCACAATGTGTCAGTATCACCAGATCAGAAGTAAATGAAGCACAACTCCACGACTGCCTACAACTGTTTTGTTAACATTGCTGGAGAAGGCTTCTGTTCAACTTTCTTTACTATATATCATAGAAAGTAACAAGTCTGTTTGACAAGCCAACTTTTAAAAAACCCCAACAAATTAACATAAAACCCCCAAGAGCTATATTCTTCCATTGTTGGACTGGATGATCTAATGGTTGGACTGGATGATCTTTAAAGTCTTTTCCAACCTAGATGATTCTGTGATTCTGTGATTCCCTAAAGTCCCAAATATATCTGGGTTTTGGGTTAAGAAGGAAAAATCTGGCCAAAACAGAAGTAAATAACTAATTCATAAAACAGGCAGAAGCAGTTGATAAGGAATTAATTGGTCCAAATTAACAGAACTCCTTAAGAATTATGTTATATGCCAACTGACCCTATAGTCAAATTTTACAAATGTCCAAATTTATTTTATATGTTTGATCTGTATATAACTCCCTAAAAGGAAAAGACACAAAACCATCTCACATATACTACATACAGGCTGATGTTTCTGAAGCAACAGGAAAATAATCGTAGTTTCAAAGCTACAGTGGATCACCATTCGATCATCATCATAATGCTACATGATATTAATACAGTTCCTTCATCCCAAAGGATCAATAAATCCTTCCAGAAGATAAATAAACTAAATTAAATTTTGACATTGAGCCTTATTTATGAGATTTACAAAATATTTGAATTGATTCTGGAGAAGAATCAAGAGAAAAAAAGGTTATATCTTAATGACTAGTTACCTCCAGTGTGGAAACAAAGTTCCATGTTTAAATTGAATGAATTAGGGAGATTCAATCAAAAAAATATTTTGAACATTTTTAAAATAGCAAAGCATGCCAGTTATATAGATTATTAATTAAGAATGTGCATTCTAATTGTGGAAACCCCTTAATCACTGTCAGTATGCAGAACGCTGCAGAAACAAATATGTTGTGGATTACAGTGGGAGTAAGAAGTAATATTACGTGTTGCTGCTTCTTTCCTTTTTACAATGTTGTTTATGCATTTATTTTTCAGATGGGGTAAAATTCATTCTGCATGGTTGAGGTATTAAATCAGTTGCTTCCTAATAGAGATTGGAATGAGACTTTCAGTAGAGACAAATTATGCCACATCTGTGTATTGTTGGACTTCTGCCACCTTTCCCTGGAGCACCTGGGGACAAACAGTATGAGAATCAGGAGGCTACCCAGGTTTCCAGCTCTGCTGACTGCTCTTAGGAAAACTCAGGAAGTCACGGACGATTTTGGCTTTCAACATGGTAGAACTAAGGGCCAAAAAAGCACTCCTAAAAATATTAGGCCTTCTGTCCCTTTTGTTCAGGGTTCAGCATAAGTGTGGATGGACAACTGAAAACAATCTATTTACTGCACAGTGAGAACTTTTCACCTCTTGGTTGAGATAAAGTAACTTGTCCTAGAGGTTACTGTAAATATTAAGTACAATAAGGTTGGAAGTCACTGCTGGAGATCAACTGGTCCAACCTGTTCCTCAATGCACAGCTACATTCAGATAAGGTACACTTTCACTTCACCAAAAACAATGGGACCTTTTCTGCACAGCTGTTACCCATCCACTCAATCCCCAGCTTGTACAGATGCATGATGCTATTCTGCCCCAGGTACAGGGCTTTGCATTTGTTTTTGCTGACAAGGGTTCCTGTTGGCAAACGTCCCTGTTGAGGTGTCCTGGTTTCGTCCAGGATAGAGTTAACTTTCCTTGGGCTGAGAGGGAGCACAGCTAGAGGGTCAGGCCTGGATCGATCATTGGAGTATTCCATATCATGTAACATCATGGACACGTGCTCTCTCATTTTTGTTTCGGTTTCCTGGTAGGTGGGATTTCTGATGTGGTTGGGCAGCATACCAGTCACTGGTCAGTGAGCCACTGCTGTATTTCACCCATTTGGACTTACTATTGTTTCTGTTGTTTTGTTACTACTACTGAATTTTTTTTTTATTCAACCTATGAATTTCTTTTTTTTGTCCCTCCCCTATTTCACCGGGGAGGTGTGTGTGGGGGGAAGTAAACGACTGGCCATGTGGTGATTGGCTACTGGCCATGACATGAGGTCCTTAACTATCATGGATTTCCATAATGTAATTCATTGATTATGTCTCTTTAAAACCACCATGAAGTTTGTTCAGGTAACCTGTTTATTTTGCTGAGGCAGAGAAGCAAGCTTATAGGCAGATACTACTTTTCAGATACGAGATGGTGAGCAGTTGATAGATATGACATATCTGCTAGATGACATGATAAATCATTTTTACTCCTTTAAAAAGACACAACCAAAAATTTGCAAAAGTCTATCCAGTCATTAAATTCTCTAAGTTTTCCACCTGGAAACAGTACCTTGGCTAGATTTCTCTGATGTTTCCAAGGCCTTTAGCAGCCCAACCCTACTGCCTCCAGGCCTGGCTTCCAGCAGAACATGTTCTTAGGATCATCTCAGCATTTGAGAAATAAGTGATTAGCAGCATGTTTCATAGCAGAAAACAGAAACCTTGCACTGTGACAGTCTTAAGCCTCCCTTCTCTGAGTTCTTCAGTGAACTTTCCTCTGGCTGAGTCTATCAGAGATCATTTTAGGTATAAATCAACAGCTATGTGGGAGGGACTCCTGGCCATCGATGCAGCTGCATCTATCTATTAATAGATTCATTCCTTACATTCAGAGCCCAGTAATGACTGCACACACACACTACAAAAAGCTCAAATAAATACCCCAAAATCTTCTTAAATCAAAGGGTGTGGATACATGGGTAAACTTCATTAAAATTAATTGACAGATTGAGGTTTGTTATAGCATTTCATCTAAGTAAGAGAAACCATTTTAAGGAAAGAATCAGTAGTTACCTGCGTGGCCCTGAATAAGAAGCAGGTTACAACCCCCTCCATCACTGAGCAGATTACTCAGAAAGACAGTGTTTGAATACAAAAAAGGAAGAAGTCCCTCTGTAATCCCTGATTATTTTATCAAATACAAGCTGGTCCCAATCTAGGTTTCATTTGCAAGGGAGATAGGGAAACAAACTATACGCAGAGTTTTTTTCCTTTTTTCCCTTTGCAAGATCACCTTCAGTTAAAGTAACTGTATTTGCTTTGACTGTGTTCATAGCTCTCTCACACATGCACTCTATGGCCAAATAAGGGTTTTGGCAGACACACCTGAAGGAACAGACTTTAAGACCATACTGTCATCAGGCTTTGCCCCAGAAACTTACATGATGAATTTGTGCATTTTACATTGCACCTAAAAAGATAGATCACATTTCCTACAGCAAATTACACAGCCAGTGCTGCACAAGAAGAAATACTATGAATTCTTTGGCAATAAATATGTTTCAAGCAATCTTAGACCCTAAAAATACCATCTAGTATAGTATGGTTAAACTATGGTTAGTGCTTTGAGTGTAAAGGCAGTAGTTTGGGTTTACTTTATGTTGCCTATGCAGGATCGGAAGAAGAGAAAGCAGAATTAGGTCACCACATGCAAGCTCACTGCTGAAACAATAGCATTACCATGGTATGGACATAGAAATATTGTACATATCTACAGAAACCCTTATATGGTCCCTACCTACAAATAATTGGCTGTTGAGCTGCAAGCGGAAGTGCCCCTCAGCAGGTGCCTCCAGGACCTTCTTGGGGAGGCTGTCCACCTGGAGAGAGGTTTGCTTGAGGTTCCTCTCTGCTCGGACATAGTGCCACTGGTTGTCATTCAGGGGTGTGGGAGACTGCACAGTGGCTTCTGTGGGGCCATTCCCAACATCTATTGAGAAGGTGATCTCTTTGGGGGCTGGAATAGAAAAACAGATGTGAAGACAAAGTGAAGGTCTGAATTAAATTGTGGTTTTGACATCAAGAAGTCTTACATAAATACAGGGTCCACTACCTTTTATGTCAGCAAATAGTACAGCAGCATTTACTGCCCATCTCCTACACAGCAGCTTATACATAAATCTAAGCCTGCGGCCTCACTGTTTGATCTCTGCTGTGATTATGCTTGGCTGTAGGTACCCATCTTTTTTTGCTATAACAATTACAGTGCTCTAGAAATAGTTCTCTTTTTGAAGTACAGGTGCCAAATGCTGTACAGAAGTCACAGAATGGTAGCAAATGATTTTGGACAAATAATGCTAAGATGAGGGAAGGAATGAAGGAGCTCTTTCAGACTAAATCTTTTGAAATGGATGTACTTAACAATTACAGAACTTGGCTGCATATGGTGGGAGAGAATCCTATAAGCATTTGTTTGCCTTAATAAGTCTAATCCAAGAAGCAAGGAAAAACAGACAACCAAAATTAGTTCATTGGTGATCCTAAACTAAAGAGGAATATGTAACACATGTCCAGAGATAGTAAGGCTCCTAGAAACAGGATGATAATTGAAAAACAACAGCCACATATAAGAATCCATCTTGCTCTGTTGCATCTCGCCTGAAAGGGGCCAGAACTTTTTAACATCTTGCTGCTGACTATTTTTACTGTTCCTAAAATGCTAAATACACCAGAATGACCAAGAACTAGGTCCACAGACCACACAAACATTGAAAATTCATAAAAACCTGTTATTTCAAGCCCAACAAATTGGATAGGTCTGGTTTTGGAAGCTGATTCTTAGATAGTTTGGATAGGAAACACTCCATAGGGATAGACAAAGATCTATTCTGAGCCCCTGCATCTGCTAAAAGGCTGTTTCCCTTCAAAGCAGCTGGTCTGTGAAGCTTCCTTGATACAAGGCCTTTAGGCTGCAAATTCCATCTGGCAGCAAGAAACACTACACCAAACTACTAATGAGAAGCCTAAGTTTAAAAGACAAGACTTTTCCCAAACTTTTAAATAACTCATTTCTCTAGGAGTACAGATTTAACACACGTACAAAAGCCTTCACTATACAATCCTCTTAGTAGTTTACAGTATTTTTGAGATCAAAATGCCATTTTTACTTCTATATCCCTGAGAATGAAATGCAGTACACTAAAGTACAACCAAATTGGACTTTGATGTGCAATTAACAGTAAATCATACCTCATTACCTTGTGATAATGCACCATGACATTTACCATTGGTTTAATGAATCGAAGGGCCTTGGGGCCCTGTTTTATTAAATTTTATGTTGGGGTTATTATAAGGATATTATAAAATGCATAACACTCAGGTTGTTTTTCCTAAGCTTGACAGAATTTGGAATACAGAAGTCGCATCTCATGTCAAATCCACAGTTCTCTTTTGTCACTAGTAAATATTGGAGGTCATCAGGAGTGAGGCAAAACCTCAGTAATTAAGTTCCCTGCTACTCTCCTATATATACTGAGTAGCAGTTATACTGCAGCTACTTACTAGATTTTGAAGTATTCAAGGCCAATTACAACTGTGACTGACGTATCTTGCATTAGCATCCTGTCCTTCATAGACTCTCACCTCATAGTTGTACCATACACACTAAGTTCCTCTGAAACACTAGGGCTGCATCATACTGGGTATGTTGCTGATACAGAAACAAAAGTAACCATCAGAGTGGTTGTGTTAAATTTTCCATCTTTCAACTAAAATCACAGTCTACAGGTATATCTAATGAGTAGCTTTTTCTCTAAAGAGCAAAAAAAAAAAATTAGTAGCAGTGTTGAAAAAGTAAATTCATTCACCTGTGTAAGAAAGATAAACCTAGCCATAACAAGATTAAGTGTAATGACCAAGGCTATACAGGGAAACTCTGACAGGAGAGGTAGATAAGTCTAGATTAATGAGTCTTTATGTCTCCATTTTATCCTTTTCAGGCACCTCAAGCCATCTCAAGACATAAGAAAATATGTCCTTCCTACTTCCCTGCACCTGTCAAATTTGGCAAATACACCAAGAATTCTCGATAGTGAAACTTACAGTTTATTTCAACTCGTATGAAGTCTTTAATCCCAAGGTTTTCTAAGAATACCCCAGAGACAGCCGTAGTTTTGAAGAAGAAGGAGATGTCCGCGCTGACCTCAGCGTGGAAGGTGGGGAAGTGCAGGTAGGAGGCCTCCGTGTTGAAAGAAGCAGCGTTCCAGAACTGCCCTGCAAACACAACCCCCTTGTCTATAGTTATTTGGCACAGGACAGCAGCTGCGAGCTGCATGTGGAAAGCCACCTTTCATCAGATAAATACATTTTAAAAAAACAAAAAAAAACACCAAAAAGAAAGAGGGAACATTTTGTACCTATCGAAATTGAGAAGAGCTAGTACTCACTGTCTCCATAGCAACGCAAAGGGCCGATTTTCCAAGCAGCCTCAGAATTTGATCTGTTTGTGTCAGTGATCACTATCTGAGTTACAGGCAAATGGTCTTTGAAAGCAAGGAGGCCGGTATCATTTGTCCTGGATTATAATAAACAAACAGAAAGAGATGGATTAGTCACAAAGAAAATCCCCAACATTCCTTATACAAGGCAATATTTGAAAGATGCTTACTTAAAGATGAAAGGTCTTTTTCGGAATTACTTAGAAGAATTGTGACTGGTACACACTGCTTAAGATACATACATGCACATGTACAATCTATACTCATACATAATACTGACAACTGAAGACACTGTGTTTGGATACATGATACTGTCTGGTATGGAGTGTAACTGTGTTTCAGCTGTGCAGAATGACAGTGAAGCCGAGTGCTGCCATTCTGCCTGGCGGGCATTAATGTAAAATGGGCTCTACTGAGTTTCCTCAGCAGGATGAATTTGATGTGGATCAGGTATAAGCCCAAGTTTGCATTTCTGCTAAGTTAGCTGGAGACAGATATTTATGCTGGCTTTATGCTTTATCCAAGCAGGAAGAGGACATCTGATACCTGATCCAGCGTTCTGTTGGCATGGGGCAGCCAGACAATAACCAATCCAACCTCAAGATGGCTGGTATGCAACTGACTTAGCACATTGCAAAGATGGTTGAATTGGCAGAGTAAGTTTGGACTGAATCAGTCCTTTGCATTATGTCCCTGTGGAAATTTTGGTTCAGCAACTGAAATACTGAAGGCTGATTTACTGCACTGCCGACCTACAGTCTCTTGTTTGTATCAGCTGGGCTTATTCTTCAGCTGTGACTAACTTACACACAACTGCTAGAAAGCAAGAGAAAAGAAAGATTCCTAAAGGACCATTTCTTTGGTTTTACTCTGAGTGTGCTGGGCAAATTGTTGTCCTCAAAATGCAGCACAGCGTTTCATGGCAGCCCTCTAGTCCCTAAGCCGATTAGTGGCTTTGACTCTGGCAGGGTATACAGTTGTGCATTTATCCCACTGTACTTCATGAACTGAACTGAGTCTCCCAGGCATCCAACCCTGACCTTAACAGAGCCAAACTACCCTCTCGAGGTATTCCTCTATCAATTGATTATAGAGAGGCGAGTGCTAACATATCTTATCTCCACAGTGGTGAGTTTTTTCTTCTCCTAGCTCTTTTTCTCAGGGTTGAGGTCTTCTGTGCATCTGGGTTCATAAGCCTGGCAGAGCGTCCTTAATGGAGATGAATCTCAATAGTTTTGGAGAAGAGGATCCCTACCACTGTATGGCTCAGCAATCTGCACGCAGGGTTGGGACTCAACTCACTTGTCTACTCAGAGGTGAAAGACTACATGCTGCACATGGGGATGGCAACAATGACCAGATCCAAAATGCCAATAATTCCAAATTTACACCCATTTCTCTTCAGACAGGTATGACTCAGGAAACAGGTATCACTTTTTGAGTGATACCACTGCCAAAAGAGTCTGACATCCCAGGCAGGATCCCAGACTACCTATATGCTGCTCATAATGCCACCTTCCACAAATGTACCTCTCATTATAGTTCCATCTGTGGGAAGGGACCCAGGACTTCAGCAAAAAATAATAATCAGGGTGAACACTGCAGCTGTGCTCTGATACACAACCTCGGATGTTTGCTTGGCTAAGTGCTCTACTCTGATGTTAGAAAAAAATAGAAGAGGTATTTTGATATTTTTGATAAAGGCTGCATACATTTTATTTACTTTTCATTGTTTCTAATTGCATGCAGCAGTTAATTGTCTCATAATTCCAAGGGGAAAAGGAGAGGTACCCTCTCCAACCCTAAATTTTTTTCTTGCTTCAGTGGGTGTCTGACATGCAGATAATTACAGACAAAGTACAGCAAGATGAAATTCCCAGGCATGAGGCAGAGTGATGCTTTCAATACAGACTCAGAAGGGAAAATACCATGTATGAATCAAAAGTACATGGTCTCCAAATCCCTTCACGGACGTCTCTCAGCAGCATACTCATATAGCTTATTGTATCAATCTTTGAAAGTTAGTGTAAATGTTCTCAACAGATTATGAGACAGTTGTAACAAAAGCTGAACTACTTGAGTATTTCTCAATAATTGTTTCAGTGGGTGGGAGGAAGAAGAGTAGGCAGAATGAATGAAAGGCAGGTAGAAAGACGCACAGAAAGAAGACATAAAATATGCAATATACACATGAATAACTAAGCTGGCATTCACTCCTTTCAAAATAAAGTAAAAAAAAAAAATCACAAAACATTTAGGGAGGTTTCCTGCAAATTTATTTTCATTCAAAAAATAGTGCAGTCTTTTGACTAGATATGATAAGTATTCAAATAAAAATCAGTATCTTCCTACAGCTACTACTGAAGATATCTACAAAAAAATTGAAATGGTGACATTTTAAAGATATCTATTCCACATCTCTGAAAACTGCATTGCTTATTAGATATTCTGTTATATTGCATGAAGTTCTTTTATATCGAATTTTATGACTGAGTTTTTACTAGTTATATGCCAGTGTCACAGAGAACTTTAGTAGCATAGCTCAACTGTGAGAAAGAAAAATATTCTAGAACTAATAAAAATCTTCACTTTTATGTTAATGCCTTGAAAACTCAATCAAGTTTCTCTTGAAGCTCAAACAGCACATTTTATGTATTTTATTCTCTTACACATGGAAAAAAATACTTGTGCAAGGATATGTATTCTCATACAAGCAGACATTGAAATAAAACCCATCAGAAAAACATTCTGCCCTTCCAAGAATGTGTTAATGACAGGAAAAACATATCTATTGTTGCAGTTTATTATTATTATTATTTCATGGAGGGAAATCAAGTTTTTGGTGAAAAGTCAACACCTAAGATGTTTCTGCTAAGAAAAGCAGAAAAGAGATTTGAAGACGCTATGCAGGCCCTCATGGGAGCTAAAGTTTGAGTGTTTTAAATTTCTGGTATTCTTTAAGTTGAACTTATTTCAGACTCCATTTCTTACAAAGCACCATGATTCCTCTTCTCTTTATGTGGTACACCATGGCAGCCTCAAATGTATTATGCCTCAGAGAGGAGCAAGAGAGCTTCATGTACCTGTACAGTAATTTCCTGGAGGCACTGCTGTGGCACTACAAAATACAAATATTGCAGAGTTTGGACAAAACATTTGGAATTTTGCCTGAAGGGGGCTTGGGGATCACTTTTAATGTACTACAGTTTTTTTTAAAAAGTGCTATTTTCTGATAGAAAGCATCTGCAGTATGATGTGCATATACATGATTTTGTCTTTTAAACATAAATAAAACCTTGTTAGAGTCATTGTTGCTGTGTTTGTTCCCAAAGCTAGTTTTCAGTTATACATATTTTAATTTAGCAGTTCACATATACTTAAAACCAGATTCTGTTTGGTTTTCCACATCAGTTTCTCAGGTTAGCCAAAACCGATACTTTATTTCTCTTAATGGGTTTCACACAGCACTCTTTGACCACTTCCACCAAGCATGCCTTTTGTACCATGCTATGCCCTGCTCCTCAGTACGGAGAACAATGGGTGGGTCCTGCCTGCAGGAGGGTCCTGGGGAGGGGGTGCTCCTTGGTCAGGAATGTAAGTTAAGTTCTGATTTCACAAAAATCAAAGCAGATTTCATCCCTTTCCTGAAAGGAATCCTGTACGTGCAGAAAATGGTGCAAATAAATTCATGAACTTGGGAAGCAGACCTTCTGTTTACCTGACTTGGCACTCAATTCAGCACAAATTCAGATGAAAATCTGAATGTTTTTCGAGGGTGGAAATCACCCTCCATGAACAGATGTTTCTCTGAGCTCTTTGCATAAAGGGTAGCATTAATTTGTACTTCCCATAAGCAAAACCACATCAAAACAAATCCAATAATGCCCTTTAAATTAAATCACTGAAATATTTTCAGTTATGGGTATTAAATACAGTTGGAAGTTATCTATTCATCTGTTTCTGAAGATTAATGTCTGTATCTACCCAAAGGACTTCCTCAATAAGCTATGAGTCATGTTACACATCAAACAGATACTTTATGCATGGGGAGGAGGGCAAATAAAAAAAAAAAAAAAGAAAAAAAGCTTTGCTGCAAGCGCAGCAATGCTAAAAGTAACAGTGCAGCAACTGGATACTTTAAGATGTAGCACAGGTAGTCTTACCTGTAAACGACAAATAACTATTTTGATGGTAAAATTATGAGACTATTTTTCTTCTTCCTGGCTACTAATAAAAGCAATCTCAAAAAAATCTCACTCTATGGTATTCTAACAGTGTAAACCATCATAAGTTGGTAATCTCTAGGTAGCTGTTTTCATATTTTTTCTAACAGATGGTAGAACAGTGGTGCCACTAAATATAATTTCTTCTCATATGATCCCCTATTGGTACATTTTCTTGTTGTACATTAATGAAAAGTCTGGTAGGGTCTGAGCCTCGGTAGCTCAGATATTCAGTACAGAGTTTCATGAATTTGGGGAAAAGAATACTATCATCATCAGATGTCAATAAACTGCATGAGGAATGGGCAAGTGAAACAGGCTTCCATCAGAAAAAGTTTTGAGCCCTGTGCAGGACAGATCATTAATAATCCAAAGGAATACATTTCAAATGCTATCTTACCCACCAGCTGCATCCAAAAATTCTTAACTGGGTACAATAATGTAGAGTCACAATAACGAAAAAAACAGCATCAGAAGGGGACATACCTAATAGTTAAAGGCAAGATGCAATGGCTATATTTTGCTGAATTAGAGAAGAGGTACAGAGAAAAAGTTTGGTAATGATAGTAATGAACTGATTCCTGACACCTCAGGGGCCTGCTACAGTCAGCTCCCTGCAGGCAGCTTTTCTAGTTTGTTGACAAACGCAGTCATAAAGGCAGATATCCAAGACAGCTCTATACAGGCCAGGTCACCTCCGGCAGGGTTTTTTTATGAGTTCACAGGCTCTGTGGAGTTGCCTGCACTGCTTCTGGGGGAACGGGTTCAGTGCGGCATAGAGGCTAAGCAAACAAAACCTGTCAAATCTGGGCTTGTCAGCGGCTGGGTTTCTCTGCCCTGCTCTCCTCAGCTCTTCCAGTTTTAGCATCCTGGCTCTGGCACAGCTTTGCACAAATATAGCTTGTCCAAAGAGGGCTTAATTTGCTTCCACGTGGCTTTGCTCCTCCTTGAACAAGGATGGATATACTCAATATATCTCTGGGAGCCAAAGTGGGTCTGACAATAGTAATATTCCCCCTCCCTTCCCCCCTCCACCTTCTTTTCATGTCCTGTGGCTTCCTTGTTGCTTGCAGTACCCCAAAGGCATGGTAAAGAGGTGACTGCATGTTACTTCGGAAATGGGAAGACTCAGAGGCTTAGTTCCCTAGTGAAGGCGGCTGTTCTGGAAATAAAAGAAGAGGATACTCCTATCAATTTGAATAGTGAGACTGGAGAATAGAAATAAAAGATGGCCAATCAGCTACTGGTTGGAATCCACACTATCCACCACACTGCTGAAATGCCTGAGCTTCCTGTACAAAATACCTTCCAGAGATATCGCTCTTTCTCTACAAAATAAAAAGCTGTAAAGTTCTCCAAATTCACAAGGTTTCCAGCTGAATGCAGTCAGTAAGAAATAGGTTTGGTTTGATGACTGGCTTGAATCAAGTGTTTGCATTTGAAGTGGAAAACGGATTCCAGACAGAGAGACCAAAGTAGCAAATGGACAGTCATGTGCCACCATGGCATGAAAGAGGTTCCTCCCGTTTAAATGAAAGGTTTGGTAAGCAGCAAGACTTTCATTGCCAAGGCAAGAAGATTTTGCTTGAGAAGACAACCTGGGAGAGGTATTTAAGGATCCAAAGCATATCTAGAATGGACTTAAGATAACACAACCCTGTTTGCATTTCCGAAATGGTTTATTCTTTAGATCAGTTTAACATCTTTCCCCAATAGTGCCTGCATCAAGAACGCACCTCCTGTTTGAAACAGGGCATATTTTCTGAAAGACAATTGCAAATCCATCTCATCTATACATAACTTGTCCCAACAGTTAACTATTCTCAGTGTTGGGGAAGGGGAAGAGAGAGAAAGACAATATTGTCTGAACTAGATTTAGCTTCAGCTTGCAGCCACTGGATTTCTATGAATGTTTCCAGTCACTAGCAAAAGCTTTCAACAGGAATCTCTCTTTTCATGTTTAACACCTTTTCAAATCCCTTGCTTGGGTCAGGGTGACAATTTACGCCCCTGCTCCCTCAGCAGAGTTCTTCTGCTGTTCTCCATCAAATGCCATGAAGATGCTCCACTGTTCTGCAGTGACAGAATCAGCTGTCGTCATACTGCACTTTGGAAGCATGGTGAGGAGCTGGATGGAAAAAGATACTTTTCACTAGAATGCTTTAATAAAAAGAAAGGTGAAAAATACAAAAGCCTTCCCCATATAGCATGCAACCAGTTATATTCCTGTTCATCTGGCCAACATAACTCGAGGGGGACTAACTTGGTGTCAAGTAAGAGCCCAGAGATAGCAACTGGCTCAGGTGTCTGCTTAGATGTAATTTAGAAGTCAGTGTGCCTAGAAATGCATATTGTGTGCTGCCAAACACCTGGCTCGGGACATTTTTCAGGTTTATTTTCTCTTGTTTTCTGTTTCTTTTGCTGCTCTGAGAAATAACTAGCTTCTTCTGCACCCAAGATTTAGTCTAGGGAAACCAAATCAAAGCAAAATCCTAAGCCTGTCTCCTCTTCAGAAGGACACTCCAGCTATTCTGGTGAGTTCCTACCTCGGAGCTGCAGTGAGCAGCCTGATTTATCTAAAAGGAGCAAAAATGATTTTCTGGTTTTCCACTCTGCAGCACCCATTTTATTTCATGCTAAGGCAAATAAATGCATCTACTGCTGTCTTGCTTCTTCCACTATAATGTATAGCAGGTTAAAGTCACAGTTCAGATCTCAGCAGGTTTCAGATTCAAATGCTCATTATATATCAGGGGGTTAGTGTTCTAGCGGAGAAACACAAAAGAAATCTTCAAGAGGCATAAAATTTCTTATGTTTAGAAACTCTTTGTAAAGGTCAGGGTTTTGTTAGCTTTTAAAAAGGCAGCCTGCAATTTAGAATACTACCAAAGTCCAAATTTCAAATGGATTAAAAACCAAAATAAAACGCCTGAACCCCCAAACCAACAAACAGTAGGCAGTTTAGCTGAGGAAATTTCTATGCATATCCTGTTATCATAATGAAATTAGGAGAAACAAGTAGCTCTGTAAGCTGCAAAACTAATGAAGCATGATTTTCAACATCTTTCTCCCATGAGGGGTTTCCAAAATCTAATAAAAGTGTATGCTTCCTTAACTTCCTTCTTGTGGGTTTTAATTGGCTTTTTCCCCTCAGCCTGGCATAAATTTTCATAGAAAGTGTGATTTCTAATACTTTTGAGATTTCTCCTTCTCTGTTAAAGATGTCTGAAATGTGTCTGCTTGTTCAAAATCATTGGAGGTGGGGGGGGAAAATGGAGATTAAACACCCACAGCATAACTCACTTAGGCCTCATTTCCTTAGGAGACTTAGCTGAAACATTATAAAACTGCATTTAGCTTTCACCTTGCATTGGTTTGTACAATCTAGTGGTGTACTGTCCTGCAATCTCAGACTACAACCCCAATGGTCTTGAGCAGAGTAACACACCCTGCTCTGCTTGACTAGCAGCTCACCCGAAAGTGAAATGTGGATTATGAAAAGAGCCAAGCACCAGTAAAAGCAGATGTTTTTGATGCTCATGTGTAAACCTCACCGAAGTGCATCTGATAACCACACATTAAAGAAAAGATAGATTAACATGCACAGTAAAGGCCCTTCTATACAAATCTATACAAATCAGATTCATAAAGCAACATTTACATAAAGATCTTCCTGAAGAAATCCCCCTACAGTTATGATTTTTGAAAGTGAATAGTGACCCCAGGGATATAAAGGGTCTAAGTGAATAATCACACTGTCTGGAAATTGAGCAACCAAAAAAGCCCAACACTTACAGTTACAAGTAATTTCTGATTATTTTTTTTGTTTGTTTCAAGATCCCTTATAGTTGCTTTGTACTCATTCTCTTTTAAGTGAAGGTTTCACAGGGATAATTCAGAAACTATTTCAAACACAGTAGCCTATTACAACAAAACATTTGTCTATTTCCATGAGTCATAATTTCTGAACTACTTGAGGTTAAAATATCTTTTTTTTAGAGAAAGGGCAGCAGCTCTCATCGGTGAGTGGTCCAGAAGGGAGAAGGGATGAAGCAGAGTTTCCACATGTATTTTCAGTGTTTCAAATGGTACTTTCAACAATACTCATCTGGCATTTTTGTGCCCTCCAACACAAGTATGGAATTAACTGAAAGTTCACCAACTAGCTCTTGACTGCTGGAGAGTCTCTCAAGGTGCAGAGAACGGGAGAAGCTTGTGAGGTGGCTTTCGCAAAACCATGCAGCATTGGGGCACAACAAAGGTCTGAACTCAAAGAAGGCTTTGAATGTTCGTGCTGTAAATCTAAAACTTCCTATGGAGACTAAACCAAAACATACAGAAGCCAAAGGAAGTTTTTCCATTGACTTTAAAAAGCTTGGGACCCAATGTAAAATAAAGTTAAGGCACATACAGATATACTGTTTCATAAGAAAAATACAAGTATTTTTGATAGTACAGATTTCTTGTTCTTTAGCTGAATGTACCTGAATTTGGCTCTATTCCAAATAGTCTATGCCTGAATTTTCTGCTCTGATGTATACCCATTCCATCAACCTCCTAGAGCCTTTATTCATGCAACGTTCCAACTGAATCAATGGAAATTTTTAAACAAATAAAATGACTGGATTTGGTATTCAACAAGAAAGATTTTTTGAAGACAACCCATCTCAGCGATCTGCTTCAGAAAGATATTGTCTTTGGTTCAAATAAGAAATTTAAGATGAAATCAGAAGTCCAAATTCTAGTTTGACTTTCATTCTCATTTGACCATACCGAAGCCATTCAAGCTTCCTGAGTTGTGAATCAGGAAAAGATTTAAGCCTTCTTGCCCTACTTGCTATCCCCAGCTCTCACACAGACACTACTATACACATGTTAAAATTATTACCATTCTTCTCTATCTGCGTCACAGTTGCAAAAATATCTCATATCCAGACAACTTTCTTCCAGTCCACATGCACACTGTTGAATGCCCGGAAGAGATCCTCCCCAGTAAAGATGCTTTTCATTGGCACGGCCAACCCACCAAGCAAATGGCATTCCATCTGGATGAAAGGGAAAAAGAGGGGGAAAAAAAGAGAAAAGAGAAAAAGAGAGAGAAAGAGAACTTGATAAGCAAATTGGATTCTCCTGAGAATGAAAAAGAGAATGGAGATAGACGTGTTAATACTGAAAGATGTGAACTACAGATGAAGTAACAAACCATAAACTTTGCCCAAGTTCCATTTTATGGAAGTCACGTTGAGAGAGCAACAGCTCTATGGTAATTCCATTCGGTTTGGGGAGCAGCTGTTTTCCCCATAGGGCTCATGTGTCAATCACCCATGAGAACCTTGGCACATTTCAGCTGCAAAGACTTTTGACATGCAAACCCAACACCATTGTCTGCACCAGCAGTGTCCAGTGTTTCTGTGTGATGCTAGATGGGAGATCTGATCACTGAAGGAGTCTGAAAACAACTCTCCTGCCACAACTCACATTGCACAGGTGCTTTGAACCACCCAGTATTGGCCAAGGACCTCCTGCAGAGTCTACCTGTTATGAAGATGACTCTGGCTCTTAGATCAGAATTTTTTACCTTAAGACTCATATATAAAGAGCAAAAATTTTCAGAAATAACACACAAACTGACCTATTACTATACTTAATACAGTTCCTCTCAAAACAAAGACCAAAATTTGGATTGGTTTCTAAGGGAGCAGGACTAGGGATGTTAATATGCTCTCCAAGGGTGGAATTTACAAATGCAAAGCTCCATAAGATATTAAAATATCCTAGATTAAGGATTCAGGTAGGACATAAGTGGGGAAAAAGATATCCCTACTTGGGAATTAATTTGTCTCTGTGAAGTTATTTTCTATCTACAGGAGCTCTAAGATCTATGTATTTATATAAACCAAGATAGCTTTTGTTTAAATTCCATAATCCGTTATACATCAAGCATTAAATATTAATAGATACAGTTAGCAGATTCAGAATAATGAAATCCACGGATTAACATTTTGCTAAGATTGACTTTGTCTTCCAGCTCAGATAACTTTTTCATTGACTTCTTAATCCTTAAATCAAGAAATGTAATCAGTTACACATATAGGTAGAAGGCAAAATTTAGCAAAATTGACATATCAAGACTTTTTGATCAAAGGAGCTTGGAAAAATAAACTGCACAGTTAATGTAGAAAAATGTATCAATTTATTCTTCTGCTTTACTAGCATTATTAGTAGGGAGTATTCCTCATTATACAAAGCAAGAAAGTCTAAAATATGAAATGCAATCAAGGTTAACTGTAGAATGTAAGGGACTAATTAAAATGAGTTTTAGAATCACTTGGCAAAATTAATTCATATTTGTTTTCCTTCTAAGCTTAGACTGCTGAACTGTAAATTCATGAAAAAAGGAAAATAAATATAGGAAGAGTAACTCCATTCTCATGATACCAACAATTAAGACATGATGAGTTTGACCAATACCCAGTGGTACTCATTAGAAAAACACAATTTAAGAACATCTAAGGATTCATCTTACAAAAATGTGCACACTCATTTTAGGTCTCATATTATTGTCAACGCATTTATATTTTCTCTCTTTTCAGCTGATTTTCTTGCAGAAGTTGATTGTTGCAGCCAGTGAAAAAGGTCTATACTATAGTATTGGGAAATTACTTGGTAAAGCTTGGAATAGTAATGTTAATTGAATAAAAGTGTGATTTGTCTAGGAGTTGAAATAGATATTATACAGAAGTGCTCAATCTAATTATAAAAGTACCCATTCTGGAAAAATTATTTAGATAAAGATAAATCCTTCAGGCCATCAGCAAATAATGGTATCCATTAATCAAGTTCAACCTGTGTCAGATTCTTTTGGCAGAAATAGTTATATACTTAAATATAACAGTGAAATAAGCAATCATTCACAGGAATTAAGAATGAGTAATTTTCTGATGTCTTTTTCAGATCTGTTGTTATTTGTTTTATCGAGCAATACCAAGGAAACAGATACACATTCAGATTTATGATATAGACTGGGGAAGTGGTAGAAGCACCACAGTTTGAGTCATTTACAACTAAATTAAACACACTGCTAAAAAATAGAGCATTCAACATTATAAGGAACAATCTTAGATTGTCAAGGGAACAGACTATAAAAAAACAGTGTCTTTTCAAAAATTCTATTTATAAGGCAGAGTTCTGCCACCCTTTACTCAAGATGAGTAAATTTTTCTCCCTAACTAGTCCCTTAGAAATCAATTGTAGTATTAAGGAAAATTATGCCCTGATTCTTCAAAACTCTTTTCTACATGCTTAATTTTTAACACATGAGAAATCACAGAGCTATTCAGCAAAGCTCTTAAATCTAAGATACTTCAGCAGCATTGGAAGTGTTTAGGAATTAATGAAACATATATTGTATGTCATATACCTGTAATGCTGAAGTAATGCAATATTTCACTAGCAATGCCAATTAATATATCCCTGAGTTCTTTCCAGAAAGTTTACACTGTTATACCCTGGCAGAGCTGGAGGGTGCCTTGCATTGAGATTGAGTTTGGCCAACAGGTGCTGGTTAAGATTCTTTCTTCTAAGTCTGTAGATTTGTTGCAATATCTTCACTTCTGTAATCATGGTATTACCATTTTTTCAAAGCATTATCAATTCTCCACCACCTCAAAATGAATTAATTAGCTTTCTGTGCTGAAGTCACAAAGTCAATGACGTTAATCGAGGAGTTAACATGGCCCCATAAACTAATAGTTACATAGGTCAGTAGAATTCCACTTTAAAATTTCTAAGCTAAAAAGTCCATTAAATAACAAATGCTACTAGTTCTTCATTCTGTGCTTACACTGTACCTAGTCATACATTATTTAGTCAAAAAAGGTAGTCAGAAGCCTACTGCACAAATATAAGTATTATTTTCCATGCATTTTTATTTATTTAGAACTGAAAAAAATCAGCAATAATAAATTTATTAAGGTTCTCCTCGAATTCCATACTATGGTTCTGAAGGAGAATGTTTGTGAAAAAAATCTCGAACCAAGAAAAGCAAACAAGCTCCCAGTGACTAAATTCACCTGTAAAAGAACAGAGACTAGTTTCTAGGTTCTTTCAAGTGACTTCTTCCTGTACTGCTCAAGCTGCCTTTGGAAGGTTTTAATTTTAAGGACATCCCCTCAAAAAAGTAAAAAAATGTTTATTTCCTGCAGAGGACAATAACTTTCTGTGATGATGCTGTCTGGAAGCCTCTACAAACAGCTGTGATATTTACATCACTGCTTTTACCATAATTTAATATGATACTGAATAAAAGAACTGAGCAGGCAGACAGTATTTTGTATCAAACCAAGTATTGCTACTCGCTCACACTGCCAGGCACAGGCTGCACAAAGTAAGGGTGGCACAGGCCTTATGAATCTTCAGTTGATCATCTTGATGTTTCCCTCTACCTGTCTTCATAGCCAGGTCCTTTGTGGTCTATTGGTCTACTCAATAGCTACTGCATATATCTATCTGAATAGCCAAGTAAGACTTTGGAAACCCTGGCATATACAACACTGAAACACAGGGACAAGAACTCATTTTCTCTCCATCCAGCAAGGCACAGAGAGTAAGCTCCTTTCAGATGTCAGTTCTTCAGCAGATCTCCAGTACCTGCTCTATCAATGTGCTTAAATAAACTGTTCATTGTTAGTTCCCTGTATGAAATCTGTTTCAGCAGAAGCAAGGCCAGCACAAACTGTACAGTTCACAAGCACAGAGGCTGAGGACTATGAAGAGAATAGCAGATACATGGAGGTTGTTTCCAATGATCCTTAGAAGGAGATGCAGATTGAGATCAAATTCACCCACAATGTGTATCTGGCTCTTCCAGTGACGAGAATGGCTGAACACATATTTGGTGTCCCTCTACCAGCTTACAAGAAAATGTCTGTCCTCTTAGATCTCACTTGTACTGACAGTTATCTCATTTTCTGTATTAGAAGGCATTGACATTGCTAGCAGTACAAGATATTTTTAAAGGTTTTAGGCTTGCTCATGTTTAAAATAGCAGAGAATTTTGTAAAAAATTATTTGTATAGGCACTCAGAAGCTGGAGGAGGGGGAGAAGCAGCATATTCCAACAGCATCCAGGTCTAAATTACTCTGTATATAAATCCCAAGCAATTTCTGTGCACTCAGTTTACCTTTATATAGGCAGAAAGACTTAGCATTGGCTTTTATGTTTATACACCATGAGTTAAAACAAAGCCAGGCATTTTTAACATTATGTTTTAAATACTTGTCAAGATTTGTCTGCATCATTTGCCAGGTGGTTCTTTTTATTGCAGCAAACAAAAATCTAATGATGGAAATATAACAAGATAAAATGGATCTCTTGTTAAACTCCTGTGCTATATAAACGTGAAGTAACTGCATATCCCTAACACAGGTAAGGCTTTTGGGGTACCCAAGTTACTAAAACAGGTCAGTTATAGGTTTCTTCCACCACCACAGCAAGTCAATTTATTTGTATCTGTCTGTTGAAACACTGAAACTATATTGCATTAAAACAACATTCTCTTGGCAGTCTTCATCTTCAGTTTTTTCTCCAAAATCAAACTGATTTAAGCAGAATTGAATTTGTTAAATCTTACATCTACACATCTTACTGATGAAAACAGATTAATTTACATTTATGCTGTTTTCTCTTAAAAGGAAAGATTCGCATATCAAGAGATAGTGAAAACTAGGAAAATATTAATTGTAGAATTGCATAAAGCAATCAAAGCCAATTCTTTGCTGCCGCACTCAAAAATGTAAAATGTCTGTTTGCACTAACCACTTCAACAATATCAAATCCTGCAAATGGCTCACCTGATACATTGAACATTATGTGAAACAAGCAGTTAGCAGATTTTTTTATACATACATCTCTCTATATATATACACACACACACATATGTATATGAGGCAATTTCAACCTGAATAACTGAATCCAGAGGCCAATCCAGAGTACAAATTATGATCTCAGCTAATCTATTTTCAAAAGGCTCTTGAAAAATGGAGAAAGGGGTAGGAGAGTGAGAACAAGGGAAAACTGTGACTCAATACTTTTTGTAAGAGTTTACCAAAGTCTTGTTTTCCCATGCTTGATTTTTTCCCATTGCAACATTTTTCTAGCCTTTTTTATCAGAATTTTAAACATTAAATTGAAGTAAAACCAAAACCTTCCCCTTTGACCTTTTCAACATAAAAAAAAAATGCTTTTGATAAATCATAGAAAAAGTGTGTATAATAATTCTGGACAAAATTATGGACAAATTGGAGAATATTTTGTGTTTAGTGGATTACACAAAATTAAAATATTCTTAGAGGCTGTTTGTTCAGTGAAGTCGTCTATGGTGTTAATGACTCAGAATCTGTATTGGTTTAAATGTCAGCTCACACCTCTGGGAGAATACACTAATAACACAAAGCAGGGTGAACTCAGGCTGTGCTGCATTAACCAGTATGTGCTACCCACTCTCTGAAGTGGATGCTGAGATTTAACAGTGAAAAACATTGCTCTTTGGTTTACAGCCCCCAGTGATGGTCTCGCAGCTCTGCCCCAGCCAGAAGGAAGCAACGCCCACCCTCTGAGGTGGCAGACTCTCTGCACTTCACAAACAAAACCCTGTTTTTAACTCTAGATCAGGTTATCTTGGAAAAAATTACTATATGTAACATGGACCAGGGAAAAAGTGAGAATACCCAATGACATGGTTTCTTTGAACATTATTCACTGAGTGAGCCACCAAGTTGTCCAGTTGTTTTTGTACCATACTACTATGCTTCCATGTGGGCACACACCTGTTTTATGCATGGATCTTCTCTTTTCAGTACAGACCTAATGACCATCTAACAATTCCTCCCTTTTACTCAAAACATTCCCTACGGCAATTGTGCAATTCAGTTTTATTGTCCTTTTTCTTTCTTAAAACTGTAACCCACATATCACTGCCCTAATTTTCAGGGATGACAAACACGACTGCATTGGAAATCACATCTGGTCAAACACTGTAGCAAGACAGACACCATTCTGTAGTGAGCAGCAGTGGTGCCGGCCAGTGTTATTAAGATTCACACAGAATTTTATTTCAATTTCTGGTCAGATCCTGTAACCCTCATTTAGAGCAGCTATCCAAAAGTGAAGTAGCCCTGTTAATGCCAGTTGACCTACTCCCTGGGCAAATGTTACTTAGACACAAAGTCTATCCCTCATTTTATAATTATTTTGTTAAGCGTGGTTCAGAAAAGGGGAAAGAATGGCAGTACTTTGCTAACATTTTCTTTCTTGTTATTCAGCTTTGCTGCCAAGGTGCGCTGCTTTCATACAAAGTCCCAGACTAAAGTTATTGCTTAAAAAAGAAAAGAAAAAAACATGCAGCAGCATTTTTCTGTGTCTCTTTCTCTTAAGCAGAGAAACTGCATCTCCCTCTGGAGCAGCTGTTATCACGGTGTGTTCTGTTCTTCCTGGAGTTGTTAAGATATTGTCACAGATGAGAATGGGCAGAAAGAAGGTAAATAAACATGGACCTTTGCTTCTTCTACATTTAACAGGAGGCTAATGAGCAGAACTGCTGAGCTGCAATGACAGAGTTCTGCCATTGCACACTAAGAGCACTTCAGTAAAAGCAAAATCATCATCAACCCTTTTGAGAGACAGATTTGAGGATGGGCATAAGGATTTCAGACCCAAACAGTTTTATATGCTGAGGAAGATTGACTTTACATTCAAACTAAAATTTTATGCCTCATGAATGTCTCTGCTGAAGGCCAGTACTTGCATTCTCCTCTGCCACCTCAGGCTGGGTTGTTTTCTCAATAAATTTCTGGCCAAGCGACAAGTTTCCTGAAAGATGCAAGTGGGACTCCAGCCAGCAACAGAAACTATGGGAACAGCTGAGAGCATGCAGGTTAGGAAGAAAAAGCAACAACAACAAACCAACCCAAAACCAAAAATGCAGAGAAAATTACAGCTTTTAGGGACAAATGACAAAACAGAAAATAGTAGCATTGAATCCTCAGGAGTTTTGCTGAAGATGGAGCAGACATTCTACCCTGTTGAAACAAAAAAATTAATCTTATTTCCTTTATCTCCTGCATTCCAGCTCAGCTTCACTTCAAACTTGTTCCTCTTGCTTTCAGCTCCTTTTCCTTTTTCTTTTCACCTTTTCTTTTCCCATTTTCTCTGTTTAGCTTAAGTCATCCAGATAAGTTCAGATAAACACGCCCTGCATAACCTTAACAGATAGGCCTATGACATTGATGCATGTCCTGCTGCATCCTTACTCTGTGCTGGGACCAGAAAACCATCAATGGCCTGGATTCAATTGAAAGTGAACAATGACAATGGATAAGCCACAGTGGGCTCAAGAATGACCCTGCCTGGGCCAGAAGAGCAAGTCCTGCTCAGCAGATGTCTGGCTATTTTTTTCTATGCCATAGGTATAACCAGTAAGAATAATGACAATAAGATGATGCCACCATTTGTTGCCCTCACACTGCTCATTCAGGTCCTATGTATTCATTCTCATCCTCTTTCACCAGTACTATCTCACCCATTTCCACTGGAAGATCACCTCCTGCGGAGACTCAGTACAGTGCCCAGGACAATGGTCTTTAGTTCTTAATCAGTTCTTTTGCATAAGTATAAAAATAGTTGTGAGAGTAAATAGTAGCAAGTGCTGGATTAATAAACAGAAGATAAACCAAATCATGTCATTCCAGTTCTTGTGAAAATGCTGAATGGGTACTGAATGGCCATATGAGATTACAGCTTGGGGTTCTCTGCATCTGCAGCAGAACAGTGCTCCTCAGCGGCTCTCTAGGGTCTGAAGAAGACAACAAGAATGACACTCACAGCCACCCTGTATGCAGTCAGTAACACAGGCCAGCCTGTCAACGTTCTACTGAAGTCTTACCCATGTTATCTTATGAGCTCACCGGTTGAGGTGGCCTGCTTTTAGATCACCATACACCACACAGACTGGAGGAGAGCATGGAAGAGATGAGTGAGTTTGTAAGTTTAGGCAGATCATATGCTCTTTTTCAGAGCTTTCTTTTTAAAGTGTTTTATAATGGATGTGAAAGGACTATAGGGTAAGGAGAGACTACTGAACTAATGTACCTTATAAACTACTGTAAGGTGAGAGAAGTAGTTTATTACAGCAGTTTTTGTTCTTATATGCTATTTAAGTTTTCATAGAGGAAAGAAATTTCAGAGCCTAGAAATAACATCACAGAGGACAGAGGGGAATAACTGAAGCATCAGACTATGAATGGTGCATCAAACTGTAAACCAATCATTTCACCACAAGAAAACTTAGTATTCAACTAATAAAACTTAGTATTCAATTTTTCATGGAAATGTTGAAGTGAGACAACAACTGTTACAGGACTGTAAAAACTACATTATGAGCAACTGTCCCAGGAAAGACTGTTGGGAAGAAACACTTTGCAGATCATTCATTCACTATTATTTTCCAGGGATAAAAAAGGCCAGAGTCAACAACTGGTATAAACGCATCTGGCTCCAGCAAAATCAAGGTAGTCGTGATGATTTACGCTCAGTGAGCATCAGGCTGTTCACAGGACAGAATGAGGCTGGAGGGGACCTCTGGAGACTGTCTAGTCTAGCCCCCGGCTTCAAGCTGTTCTGAAACAGATTCAGGTTGTAAGAATTCCTTAGACAAACTCTGTGGCTATCACCGGGACAGGTAAAAGTACCACCTGCAGGTATGCAGCGACTGAAATAAAGGCCTGAAGGATCTTTTTTTAAAGGGGGAAAAAAAGGAAAATTAATTGTATATTTGATCTATTTACTCCTGAAAGATCCAGCGTGACATCTCAAGCTCTTGGGACAGGGCACGGATGAAGAGTAACAGAGGGACCTACTTGCAGCACTTTGCACCTCATGCCCTCAATGTGGTGCAATGGTGGAGCTGTACAGCAAAGCCCCCAGCTCTGCATGGCTCCCAGGCTCATATACTCTTACCCGCCTACCAGCCTGAGCGCTTCATCAAGAAAGTCAGCAAAAACCCGGGTCTACAGCCTGGCCTAATAGTAGTCTGGAAGCCAGGGCATAACTCAGAGCAGGTTGCTCAAGGTTATGGACACAAGTCAATTGGAGTAAAGTCAAGGGGAAGTAATACAAGGTTTAAACCAATTCTTGCAGGAACTTGTGGAAGGTTTGCTGGATCATGCTCACAGCAAAATGCAATTTGATAGACTAGAAGAATAAAATAGATAAAATGGGGACATTTGGGACAGTTAATAAGAGACTGGATAAGTTACAGAAAACCATGCTGTGGAAAGCAATCTTTGCTTGGTCCTTTGGGAGAAACTACATACACTAATAACAGTCCTTCTCCCCCCACTTTATTTTGAAAAGTGTCTGAGTAAAAATGGAATTACCTTACTCAACAGAACTGTTTCCTGTATATGCAGTTTTAACTACCAGCATTAATAATGAGAAAAGTATACTTATTATTACTTTTTTCCCCTTCTGCTCACACTGCACCAATACAGTCACAAGTGACTGAAACGGACTGTCTTCTGATTTGACAGCCCTCCACAAAAGACAGATTAATCTTGTTCCCATTGTACTTGCAATAGCAGCTTCTAGGAATAATAAAAACTAGATTTGGGTATAGAGATCTTTATTAGCCATATTGATTCATGAAGCAATGAGAACACACCTTGTCTTTCAGCTCCCAGGTTAATACAGCATGGCTGTTTAGAAGAAGTTTCTCGCTGTTAGAGAATAACATCTATTTACACAGAGTGAATCTGATCAGAAAGTCATTGGGACAATGTCATTTCCACAGAGTGCCCTTCTGAAGTGTAACCACTAACTGGTTCCTGAAAGTGGTTGATAATAACTATGGAATTTCATGGGTTAGATTGGTCTTAAATCAGAAAATATCATCTGTAAATATGCTGAATTTCTGAACTAGAATAAAAACAGAAAAACAGTCTTAACAGAACATAAATTAGAAGAGGTAATAACTTTGAAGCTGCAATCCCTAATTAAATAAATGAGGGGATTTTCTTAAAACTGATAATAGCACTCACAGATATTATTGGGATGATGCTTCTGTTTTGGAAAGAATCCTTCAGAAAATGAGATATGAACATCTCAAATTCCCTGTAAAATTAATTGGGCAAATAAGCATCTTCAGTAAGAGGGAAATCCAGTATCATTCCCCATGCAGCTTTATATAAAAAGCCAGAGTTGTTTGTTTGTTTTTAAATTAAAAAGGCAAAAAAGCAGTATATTTAAATTTATGCTAAACAGTTGAAAGTCCCTGTGCAGAGCATGCAATATATTTCCTGTATTCTAAAAGACAAGCATTGTAAACAACCAAAAAATGAAACCAATACCCGGAAAAGAGTTTAGAGAATAATCCAGGCACATTTATGAGTCTTATACTAATTATGAGCCAACAAGGCATCTCGGACAAGCGGAGTAAAAACAATGCTCTTAGCTTCTCCTCCTACTCTTCTGTCACATGCCCATTGAATTGAAATATCACAGGGACAGTTGAACTGGATTGTTTATTTTTTGCTCCCAAAAGTGTTAGTCGGCAAAAGACAACACTCAGTTGTACTTACTATGATCATAACAGCACCCATCTGGACATCCAGCACAGCAGTGGAGAAAGTCCAGTTTTAAGTACTTTATCAAAAGAAAAAAAACCCAGCTCATTGAACTGCATCCCAGTATTTCCAAGAGGCTACAAGCATTACTGCAACTCATTAAACTTCTTGATAGTCTGATGTGTTACAACACATTACAGAGCAATGGTAAATAAATAACTGCTGATTTGCCACTGCTTTCAACTGCTGAGCAATTCCGCTTTCCTCAATGTTACAATTAATGTCAGCAGTTAATGCCTTAAGTGGTAGAATCAGAAACTTGACTACAATAAACAAATGCAATCAAGTTTCAACTTAAGGATATACCCAAACTGCAGCATGGCGTTGGTTCAGCTGTCCCTGTCTTGGGCTGCAATTACAGTTCTGTTGGTCAGAGCAGCAGGGGCATCATTTGTCATCCTATGGAAGGCTGGAGTGCTGTGAAATTGGGCACTTTGGAAAAATGCAGCTGTAGCAAAACATATGTATAGGCAAGACCATGAAATGAACTGGCTCCAAGCCAGCATGTAAGAAGAAAAACAAGAGAATATAAATGAAAAAATTCATAGAATAGTGTACTCAGAAGATGCTCCTATTGATATATCCTGACCAGCTTCAAAGGTCAGGATGACAACAATCTCTCTTCTCTGCAGAACAGCTTAATCAATTTGCAGCTCTTTTTTCTTCACCCTGTTTGCAATGAGTTTACATCTTTCAAATGGATCTTCTATTTAGTTTTTGCTATTTAATTGGTCTCAGGTTCCTGTATATCTCTCTATACAACTGTAGCAAACAGAAGGATATATAAATGGTTGTGTATATATTCATGCACAAACTGTACTGGATAGAATACAAACTGCTCAGCTATGCTCCGTAGCTCTACTGTCACTAACAGACATTATTATTCAGCTCAAGAGATGTCAGTTTTCTGCTCCTGGAGCAGAAGGAAGAACTCAGCTGTAGCCTTACCACTGCAGTGAATACTGGAATGGGCAGAGGCTGCAGAAGAATGACAACCATGCAGCCACAAGAAGCCACCAGTCCTTCCTCTTTTTCCAAATGCTGAACAGAACCATGTGAAGATACAGACTCCTTCCCCCACCACACATACACACACAGTGCAGAGCAGGGCTGGGCACTTCAGCAGCTCTACGAAATGTATCAGCATATGCCCAGTATCAAGAGTTAGCCACAAAGCTCAACAGTTTTCAGAGAGAACACCTCCTGCCCTCTGGGCAAGATCAGGGCATCTTATCCCAATCCAGCAGAAGATGACCTGGCCTCATTCATTGATTTCTTGGCAGTACTGGAGCACAGCTCTTGATTCTTGAGAGAACTCCAGCTGCCACATCATTTGTGAGGAATCACACAGGTTGCAATGAGCATATCAAATACTTTTTTTATTTTCTTTCTTCCCATAGAATATACAGTTAACAAGGTTACAGTTCTTATTTTCAGAGTAATTAATCTTGTGTTCATTTAATCTAATTTTCAGCATTTAACTGAGATGGCTACATCTGTGTTTAATGGCGAGAGAAAGAACCAACATTGGAGCCATTCGGTCAACCTATAAACTTCGTGAAGTAAGAATCAAGATCTTTACACACAATGTAACTTTCTACCATATGACTTTCATCACAGCTGAATAATGACAAACCTTTCTTGTGGGCTGCATCAAGACTGAGAATGAAAATCCTACAAGATCATCATATACATCATCTTTCCTTCCAACAGTAAGACTCCTTAATTGAATGTACCTTCCTCAGGACAAGTATAGCTTACTACAAATCCTGTCTACTACTGGTTTGGAGAGATGTAGGCATCTCCCTCATGTAGTGATGCCTGGTGGAAACAATACAACCGAAGCAGGTAAGTCTCTCTAAGACTGGTGAAGGATTTTGGCAAGGTGTACATTAATGTATGTTGTTAGAGTTCTCCAACAGCTATGCAGAAAGTCACTGGGCTCAATCACTTCCATTCAACTGTCTACATCATTTGCCTTCTTTCCTTCAAGACACAGAGCCCCAGGGGGCTAACGGTCAGAGGAAATGAAGTCATGGACAAGATTAGACCCAAGACTTGTATTTTAGAGACAGGCCTAGATCAGACAAAACAGGAATGCCTGAGGGGCAAACTACTTTCAAAAAATACATGAGAGTCCCTCCCCCCAACCTATTCTCTCTATACATATGCCTGCATGCATATGTACACCTCCATAATGGAAGTTTTTCCACTCAGATTTACGTTTAGGAATTAATAAATATAAGTTACACATTTATGGCTGTAATACACTCCTGAGGATTATGCTTCTTCTCACATCTGAAGAGCAGAACAAATGCAATGACAAACATTACCCTGATGTATGCTTCATTACAGAACAGACTGCAGAAACAATCAGCAATATGCAACCTCTTGTAAAGAAAAGTGACAACTTTCCCCCCCTCCCCCCATCTCACTATTGCTTTTTTTGTCCCTTCACTCTCAGACAAATGACATTTGGCAATGTTGACGCCATGCCATGTATTTTCTTCCACTCACATGCAACTGGTCAAGATAAGGTACATATGCCCAGAGATTCAGGTAAGATGCAGCTGTATTATGCTATAAATTCAGAGATACAGAAAACTGATGTGCATAAAGGAAGCAACCCCCTAATACAGGAAGAAATATATTTGTCTGAATTTGGGTTTCTTTTCTCTTCCACGTTGTGAGCAAAGGTTCTAACCGTACAGTTTTACTTTTAAATAAAATACATAAATGACTCCCAAACAGCTGGCCTACTTAACACTACTATGTAAACATCTGTTCACATTCATGCATGTAAATAAGAACATCAGCTAGCAAGTCTCTTAGGCTCAGATTAGTCTTTATCAAGTCCTCCCAGAAACCACTGGGGTTGAGGCCAACAACTGTGTGAAGGGGAGGAAAGGGAATTCTTAAGGTTTTTTTGGATAATTGATCCTTGGAGAAAAGATGGATGATGGAGAATACCAAAAAACACAAGTCCCATGCTTTCTATTTTTCAGTATATTTGCTTTAATGTCAGTTTCCTACTTCATCACATATTTTAGCAGCCTGTTATATAACTGGACATTGTGTCAAATTTTTATTCCCCTTTATTCAAACCATCTTTTGAAAGTGTCACAGATCCCAGGTCTGCTCCTGCTGAACTAAATGGGATTCTTGACATTGACATGAATGAAAACAGGACTAGGCCGGCTGTATGCCTCATTAGATACGCAATTCTATAGCACCCTCTAAAATTCTGCTGAACTTTCCCTTTCAAGCAAATAAAGCAGGTAAACTCAAAGGCCATGAAATGTCACTATTACATTTCGACACTTAACTGAGGTACCTGATGAATTAGCCATCTTCTTGCCAGGCATCTTAGAAAACTGCAGCCCCCGAGGGATTTCCCCTGGCCGTTACCACTTATTGCAAAGTCAAAGAGAGAAAGCTAAGGTTATTGTTTTGCCTGTGGAATCAAAATATGCTGAGAGAGCATGTTATTCCCTAGACTTACAGGTTTATTGCGTTTCTAATTCACACCTAAGGTCACCATATGTCAAGTGAGTATGCATTCTGCTACCATGGCTACTGTCATTATTTTAACTCTAATGCTAAATAGTCCTAGACTGGAACAATACTGTCTTAGAAACAATGCAATTTAGGGCTTATAGCAGAAGACTGGTCTTCTGATTAAAGATGGAAAATTGAATGTTCTGGTTCCACCTTTGGGTTTGTCAGACTCTCCAAAATCTTATAAGTCAGTCAATCACTCTGGATCTTCATTTTCACACCAGAAAGCCAAAGAACTAAAAGCCCTGAATAAACAAAACCAAAATAAACAAAGCTACTAAAGCAACAGTTGTGTCTGGTCTGTTGAGAAAGGTTAATAAATGAATCAATCTTTGATAAAATTTCATTCAGCATTTAAAACTACAAGATGAGGTTTGAAATCAGTTTCTTGTGGCTTGATACAATTATGCCATGATGACGATGCTTCCCTCTGCATAATGCATTAATGTGAATTTGACCACACAATTGTCATTTCTTGTCATTTAAGTAGTCTTACAGTTAAGCAGCCACAATTGTCCTTTGGGTGTTATCTTAAATACATTAAAAAAGAAATTGAATGCTTTCACCACATTATAGCTGGGACACTTTTTCAAAGCTACTTTCTATGTCTGTGAATTATTCATAATACACTTCAAACAGGCTCTTCTGGATAAGGTAATTGACCTTGTCTGCATGAAGCACCTACTACCTTGCCTTGGGATAATTAAATCTACGATGTGGTCCATTATTTAAAGGTAATGTCTTTTCATTAGGTTAGGCAATATATTATCACTCAACTAGTCACCTAATTCTGCATTTAGCACATTCAAGTTTTCACTGTTTTGTCATGGGTTACACTCATCATAGCAATACCTCACATTAAGTAGCATTGTATAACAGTAAGACAGCATTCTCTTGATAAATGGAAGCAGGACTTTGAGGACTAAAATTTCAAGATTTACCTCTGTATTTGCAACCTCAGTTAGCTGTGCTTGTTTTTTCTGAGGGTGAAAGCAATAAAATGTGTCTATTCAGTAAAAACTGGTGTCGGGTAAAAACTCAGGTACAATTAATGTACCACGTGGCAGTAGCTATACAAATTCACATACTGTTCAGCGGAAACACTTATGTGCAGTTGAAAGATATGCTAAAACACATGTATAGAGTTCCGTGATGTAAACTAGCTCAGGTACTTCTACAGTTTTATTTTGGTGTGTAGAGAAACCCTTGGTAGGCCTGCCATCCAAGGTTGCAATTAGCAATGCTGGCTGTTGCCCAGGCTAGCTCTGAAACATTTCAGCTTTCCCTGTAACAGATTACTAGCACTCAATTCCCCACTACATATTCCCTCAAAAGATGTTGCTCAGTGAAGTCCAAAGTAACTGATTTTTTTTTTTTTTTTGCATATGCATGGAGTGAAAACTTCTGAGAGAGAAAGCTAAACAGTTGAGCACCCAACTCTCACCTGTGCTCCAACTACTTTGAACCACTTTAGCAGAATAAAACAGCCCTGAATCTATTTTAGTCAGTGACTAAGTCCTCCTGCATGGGTAAACTCTTGAGTGGCACAGCGATCTGAAGGAGCTCCTGCATCAGTCCCTTTCCTGGCTCTCAAAAATGGCCAGAGATGTTATTCTAATTTATATTGCACCACTCCAGTAACCAGGCTTAAAGATACTTCTCCACCCCCCCTCTACATCAGTTGTGCAGGATATACCTCCCTTTTCTATTACAGGAACACAGTATTGGATTTTTCAATCTATCAGTACTGAAGTGATTAGACTGATTGCAAATACTGCATGAACAAGTTATGGATAAACTTGTTAGCTCCTCTACATATCTGAATTTTTATAGTGTTTCTGTGTTGTGCAGTTTGTTTTACACTAAAGTGGAATTTAATGAAAGATGCAATAACTAAGGTGTTAATCCACCATCTTACTTACCTAAATTGGTATAAATATACTGAATCCAATGGAAATGATCCTGCATATCTTTGAGCTTTTTATTTTTCCAGTTGAATCATTTGATATTGTAGCTTCTCTCAAGCTGCCCATTAATAGAATGTTATTATGTTAGCTATTCAAAGCTTTTTAATCATGTTATACAAACACAGTTCAGCCTATGAATTGTTTATCTTGATTAGATATTGTTTGAGTGTTCACTTAAAACTATGAAGCACTGTTTTACATCAGAAATAAGGACAAGAGCATCAAAAATACTTCAAGGTGTTAAGAGTGAACATTTACTCTGAAGACCTTTGGCTGAATTCCTATTGGCATGAATATTCATGAACAATCTGTTCATGCCTCAGGAACATTTCTGCAAACACGAAAATCTCAGTATTGTGGTCCAGAATAATATAAAAAAAAATTATGAAAATTATCAAAGTGAAATTGAAATTAAATTCCAGTAGGATAGGAAAGAAATAGCTGCCATTTATCATTTTCAATCAGGTAGAACAAACTAGTCAAGGAAAGCATTGTTCTAAGCAGGATTACTTGTAACTGGCCTGTCTGCTAAATCATATTTCATAACGGTCGACTGCCTTCCATTGTGTAACCACAGTTGTGTACTATACATTGATAGCTCCTGTCACTATAATACGATTATGTTTACCCATTAGTTTCTGCTTTTGTGCCACAACCCAGCAACTACAATATTACAATGGTTCTAATGGTCTGTTTCACTTTGTTCATTTACCTATTAATTTTGGCAATGGCATATTTCATGCAACATAAATTTCATCCTCTGAAAACATGACAACCTGTACTACAATATGGTCAGACAGATTCTGGAGCTTTGTATGGAAGCAAAATGAATTGTCCAGGGTGGCATTTTGGAAAGAACATACCTCCCTCTGGAGGCATCGGTTGTATCTAAGGTGATTACTTCAGCAGTAATAGGATGTAATTATTCACTCAATAAAGTTCTGCCGCTATTAAGTAGGTACTTCTAATGTTCTGCAGATTGACTGGTGGCCCTAGCATGTCTCACAGAGGCAGTAAACAAAATGCAACACAATCTCCTTGTCTGAATCTAGAACTTAAACGTGCACTGGGAAGGAAGTGACCTAGAAAGCTGGCACTGCTTTGAACCTGGAGGCTCTGGGAAACAGGACCCCAAAACAGAACCTGAAAAATGCTCGTTGCCAGGACAACCTTCCCCAGTTCAACGATAGATATTAAAATGGCAAAACAAATGGACAAAACTGACTTTTCATAGTCAGAGAAAAAGCCAAAGGGAGCTGAAACAGAGCCTACGTCAGGAGAAGACAACTTGCCCTAGAATCCCACCCTCTGCTGTTATGTTAGAATTCAGTCATGAAGATCTCCCTCTGAGGAACAGCCCCTAAACTTCTGCCACACACCAAAATAGTTCCATCTGGGAGGTTGAAATCACAGTGACAATGCGGGGTAAAGAATTGCTAACGTACAGAAAGCCTTTTGCTCAATGGAGAAAAGAGTAACCAACACTAACTTGTCTTGCACCAGGACTGGCAATGATCCATCTATCCCAAGAAGTTAATTACAGTCAGCTTTAACTCTCCTTTTCCTCCTAACATATCTGCACATATGCAAACACATACTTTCCCAAAAAGAGAGCACTCTGTCTATATCAACAGATAATTTTATGGACTGTACTGACCATTTGAATCAGCAGCTAAAAGAAAAGTTAGTATTTAAAATAAACATATCATGTTACTTTTTCTTCAGAACCACTTTTCAGATCTCTGCTCATTTTTTAAAACATCCCATCATAGTCTCGGACTCATCAGTAAAACAAACCTGTCAGACCTGAATTGGGTTCAGTAATGCAAAATTGACAAAAAGAACAGCCAGGAATCATTATCATCTTTTCTTTCCTGCCAACAAGTGCCACTACCAACATTTTGATCGCACTGAATGAGACAGCCTGAACAAAAAGAAGAATCGAAAATGGCTACTGATTGCAGACTAAGCTACTGGGAGCACTTTTCATGCGCTATTAATGTTAATATATTGGAATCACTACATGTTGTAAATTAGACACGTTATTTTAAACTTTTGTCAAACCAAAGATATAGGGAAAGGGGGGACATGGACCTAAGCATCATGGATAAAGAAACAGGCAGCACATGATGCAGACAGACACTGAATCTAGCACAGCAGCATGTGTCCAAAGATCTACAAAAAACTGATGAAGTTCAGTTGAGTTTAGGATGTACATTTGATTTAAGTTTTTGTTCTTGTGCTGAAGAGACAGACAGACATTTGTGTATCTGGCGTGGTGAGAAAATACGTGCATCTGCATCTCATTTTAGCCCAAATTAAGATTTCCTTCTAGCACTAGAAAACTTGGAGTCAGCAGAAACTGTATAGTACTCTCTAATCCCTGTTGGTTCTAGCAGGCTTTAGATACTAATCTTAACATGGTTTTCTAGAGAAATGAGACATATTAGAACATGCCACGTGAATGTTTGTGCACATGTGTCTGTTGTTCAAGTAACTCATGAACCCACTGGCCAACTTCAAGTACATCTGACTGAGAAATATGTTCCTAGAGGTTTCATGTACTGTCTAAACAGAAAACAGAGAGGTCCTCCCAGTATCCAGCCTAAGAAAAGGTTGCAATGCATTTTCAACCCCCAGTAGGTATCAGACAATCCATACAGAAGCTCAACACTAAAACACAAAGCATAAGGAAAAAAAAAGCATCATTTATTACTCCACCATTCATTGAACTATTTTTTTAGCAAAAATAAACAAAGAAGCAATGTTCTCAACTGCCAAAAAATCAGTAGCACAGAAAAAATAACCAAAACTGTATAGTTGGGAGAGATGCTGTTCACGAAGCAGAAGCATGAGAACATAAAACGTTTAATCAGTTTGATCAGTTCCTGTTTAGAAAGGTATCTAAAGTAAGTCGGAAGTGTCACTTTCAGTTGCACATATCTCTGCCTGGAAGAACTTGGGCATCAACCTTGGGCTGAATACATAACCTTATGACAGCTACAGTAAGACTACATGGATTCCATCCTAGAAATGCAGGCCTTCTTCCTTTAGCTCTAATAGGTGTAATTTCCAAAAACAAGGGCGCTGTTTCTCAATTACGTGGAATCCCTTCTTGCCCTTTACAAAGGAAGACAACATCCTTATTGTACAACTATACCATATACTACAATAACAGGTATGACCAGGCAACAGGTAGAATAGTTGTAATGGTCTCTGTCTAATTAGTGCAGGTAAGAACAGTCGTCTACCAATGGTAGGATGAATTCTAGTATTGAATCAGCATTATTGGAGACAGACTCTGAAGACCAGATTATGAATCCCTGCCTCCTGCATCTGGCTGTGTTCAGATCCATACCTAGATTCAAGCCATCGTGTCTAAGCTAACACTTTCTGAATGAATTGCACTTATTCTCAGGTGAGCTTTTCCTTCCTCAAAACATCTATGAACAAAAAAGACAGGGCTGTCCATATGGCATCTGAGTGTCTAATAAGGAAAGGAGGCTTGGGGTTCTCACATCTCTCCCTTTGCAATCAACCACTGCAGCAAAGCAAAATCCAAACATTGCCTGGGAGATGAAGAGGAAGAAATTTGGTGCTTGATTGATGCTTGAGACTGATGATACTATTCTTGGGCTACAGTGCAGAATCACAGCTTTTTCTCCTTACCTGGCTGAATATACCAAACATCTCATTACACCTCACCTGAATATACCATTACCTCCCTTGTAATTTGGTAGGTCCACAAGAATTCACAGAATCATGCCTTCCTTGATAAAGAACCATAACTTTGTTAATCAGTTCACTAGAAAAAAACATGTGTACCTCTAAGGGATGACATGTTCATTCTTCCACCAGCAGCAGAAGGGCAAGGCACAAGAGGTACCTATGTAAATCTCACAGTTGGAGTGTAAGACTTTAGAGGTGTTCATCTGGGGGTAAACACTCTTCTTATGGCTCTTTTTTGTGGATGCACAAACCTGGTCATTGGTTCTAGGGTGGTACTTTCCAGTAAATCTAATGGCCCATACCAGTTTCAAGGGAAATTGTCATCAATACCAACCTGATGACTCAATTTTCTTCTCTGCTAAACAAGGTAAGAAACCTACCTTTAGAGGAGGACTGCACAGATTAATTGGTTAACCTTTCTAAATGCTAATGTTAAAAAAAAAAAAAAAGGTTTTCTTCCGAGACTTTTGAATTCTGCTTTTGAGAGCAAAGGAAGAAGGCTCTTGATGTTGCTTTGAGTCCTGGACAGCTCAGGCAGGGACACACCCCTTGACTAAAACCAGTTCCCATTAAAGTCTGATCCTTCCTCCTATCAAAAGGGCTTGGAACAAATTCAGGCTCAAAAGCTTTTTCATTTTTGTTCTCAATCTTTCTGGCCCAGAAGATATGAAAAAGCTTCTCTAAAGAAAGTTTTAAAAGGGTTGCTTTCTTTTAGGTCACCACATCTTTCCAGCTACTTGTCAAGTGTCAGTCAGATCTGATCCTCCCCCAATCAATCTGGGTTGGGGGGGAGGCAAATAATTCTCAATTGCTTTAAGATGCTTCTTGGGAGGGGAAGAAGTACACAACTTTTTTCACCAAAGGTCTGGAGATATTTTCCCCAAGCATGCTTACTTACCCTCTGTATTTTGTTTTTTTTTTTTTTTACAAAAGAGAGTAACAGACACCTAGAAGAGTTACTTTTATGCTTCTCTTAACATCAGGTGGTTCATATAAGCAAAACATTGTACTAAATACTTTTAGGGAAGGCTCTTGTTATGTTGCTGTTTGAACACCAAACACAAAGTAATCTGAAAATACAGCCTTCAGCTGATCCTCATTGTTTCTTTTCCCCTGTCTCTGCCTTCACACCTTCAACAATAGAAAATATATTTCCCATTGGCTATCTTCACACTGTAATGGGGGTAAAATTCCAGGACTCAAGATTTACAAGCAGTGAATCTAAGCGTAACCCAATCTATACAGAGTAAAAACTTGACTCCTTTTTCCATAGTCTTACATTTTCTTTTCTCCTAATTACACCATATAATTAAATTATGCCATTGATAATCTCATGTATAGCCTCTGTCTTCTTGGATAGGTCACACCAGTTAAAGCGAAATCAAAGCTTATGGACTCTGTCCCATTCACTTGCTCCACCCCATCTGATTTTCAGCAAGCACCTGGCTTTGCATGTACTTTTTTCCCCAGATCTAAAACAGGAGTCAAGTGAACCCAAAACACACATAAAACTGAGACATTACAGCCCCAAATGCTTTGCTATCCTCAAAGATAATGTGAATAGAAATGCAAATTACTATTGCTTCACTCATGTGGCATCTTGGTAGAAGAGGTCAGCTGAGAACTCTTCCACCACTACGATTTACATCTTCTATTCTCCAGAATCAGAGAACATCACTCTCTGCACTGGCCCAAATTTGACAGAGAAATTAGTTTAATGTCAGTAAGACAGTTTGAGTCTAATGGAGCCCAAGATGCTCAAAGTAGGACAGCCAAATGAAGCAGACAAATGGAAGTGTGATGAGAACACACTCCCCGCTGTGGCTCTAATGAGGGAGAAGGCACACTTTTCTGTGCAGGCAGCAGTTCTGCTTTCTTTCTTGAATGGTGGACAGGTTGCTGTCATAGCTAATGACCCATTAATATAGCAAGCCATGGATTAGCTGTTTGTTTCTAATTGCCATTATTTATTTATTGTTAACAATATGCCGAGTCCTGCAATTTAAAAAAGACTATCACTGTTCATGATTCAGGGAATGCTGGCTGAGATAGCCTAAAAAAGTTGTCTAATTCTTTCCTTCTTTGAATTGTGTGTATAAATAGCTTATACGACCGGGTCTTTCAAGTCAGAGGTATCATTAAGACATGTTTGGTTCTAGCACACATGTCTCATAAAACTATCTATTTCCAAACTCTTATTTGGACTGCAGAATTCCCTGAATTCAAGGTTTCTTTGTTACTGAGGTATAAGTTTTCACAGGTTGAGCAAAAGATGTCATCAACTTTACTCCAAATCAGAGATTCTTTGGGAACAAAAGTCCCAATCTAACGGATTATAAAAGTTAAGCAAACATCTTGCAGCATCTGTTCACAGCACTGACTCCCTTACAGCACCACCAATAACAGTTCACACAATGACCTTCAGATTCCAGGCTCAAAATCTGTTGTCTAGGTTTACATTTAATTTACCTGTCCTATCTGTCTTCATTAATACCCCCGGTACAAGCTTCCTGTATATTGGAAGAAGTACTTTCCACGTCAGTAAATACAGTAAATCTATTCAGTTTGAACCGATAAATTTGTTTTCTAGATAAACTGTAAAAGGTCTCTTAAAAAATAAATAATAGAAGTATAATTGCAGAATTTCTCCTTACACTTCAAAAAAAAAACAAAACAAAACAAAAAACAAACAGAAAAATCATTCAAGGGAGGAAAAAAAAACCACAACAAAAAACCAAAAGAAATATCCAGTGACAGCAGAAGTATGAAGGACATATTCCACAGAAGCAAAAAGGAGTTACCCTTAGAAGCTCCTTTCTCACTACTGTCAGTCCACACTTCAAGAAGTGTTTTTTAATTCACCTGACATATTGTGTCTAAAGCAAACACAGATAATGGTGCTCCAATGTTCACTGGACTAGTACCAGGAGACTCGTGCCCTTCTGGTGTCACACCAGAAGTATGCCAGGTATCATTAAGCTGTCCTCTCCTGCAGTGGGGTTCAAGAAGGGAGCATGCTTTCCTCCCACTGGGTTAGAAAACACCCAGTATATGACTGAGCAAGGATTTCTTCCCATGTCTTTCCCATCTCTTGGCCTCTTGGCTGCATTGCGAGCTCAGAGAAGCACAATGGCTCTAGAGGAGAAGTAATGTCAGCAGCTGCCATTCCTTCCTTGGCAGGTATAGCAAACTTTACCTCACTGCCAGTCAGGAGGGATTGTATATGGTGAGGGAAGTAAAGAGTCAGAAACTGGGATAATGATATGTCTGTTACTCACAGGTGCATGCGTGCTAAATGCCAAGTTACCTCCTCCACACAGCAGTTTTTTTATTCTACTTAGACCACCTGCATTTTAATCAGCTGCACACTACTAACAATATAGCATCTTTAAAAATGGCCTCTAAATCTCTTCCGGCAAATAAGGGGGCATGTTGCATTACTATGGCAAACTCTGATCAAAAGTCTCTAAATATAGCACAAGTTATCTAAAATTGTGCTTGTGAGAAGCTGTGAGCACTGCCACTTTGGAGGTGAGAGACAAGGTATGGTGGTGGAAACACAGATGGCAAGTCAATCATTCTCAAGAAAGATATCTGAATTACCCAAGAATAATTACAACACAAGATCTACACCTGCCACCTATCCCCCGCTCTCTTCAATACGAACCACTTTTTGAGGGCGGACTGCCCTGTTCTATGTTATTTTGTGCAATGACAAATAGTCTCTTGGTAATGCAATAACAATTTAAAGTTATTTTGTGCAATGACAAATAGTCTCCTGGTAATGCAATAACAATTTAAAGTACCTGGAATGATAAAATGGAAATTATATTTGAAAGACATAAAATAATAGTGAGCAAAACCCCAATCGTAAATGACTTGCTTGTTATGGGTCATTTTATATCACCTTATGGTACATCTATGTAAAAAACTTCAACAGAACCCAGGTTTCACACGCCTTTCTCCATAAAGATTTATACTGCTCTAAAAAGTGGTGTCCCCATTATATGAAACCTTGGTGCAAAACCATGCTTTAAACACTGTGGGTCACTTCTGGGGAAAAAATACTAGAGCTAGTAAAGGTCCAAGAAGGGCAACTTAAAAGGACTATAAAAGCACTGGATGAGTGCAGAACTGTGATTCACTGTATCCTGAAACAGCAGAACTCAGCGCACTGACTAAAACATTAGTTTAAAAGATATTAAACAAAAAGTAGTTCATGTGCAGCAAGTAGGGAACTCCTGGGACTTGTTTTCCTAGGAGGCTGCAGAGGCAGACAATGTTCAATATAGTTCGAAAAGTGATTAGACAAATTACGAACACCAGATCCGTAGTGGATACTAAAAGGTATTGGCAGTGGCATAAACTCTAATGCCCTTAACAGAGCAACTGTGGGTGATGGGAACATATTGAGGGATGTGCTGAAGACATCCAGACTTTTGTACTCACCCTAAACTGCATCTGTCCAGCAGCCACTATTGGAGGCAGGACCTTGCAGGACATTTCTTAGCATCTTATGCTCTGACATCACTGGAGGTCTTATCTGGAACTAAAGAGGGAGCTTGCACAGACGAAGACCTCTAGCAACATACAGAGTGTAGATAAAACACCACTGAACTGTCTCAGCAGCAGAATTAAGTTTAAACTCTAAACTCAGAAATTAGGACATGCTCCCTACTGTGAGCTAACACTTCATCTTTCCCTCTAATAATAGAGGCACAACATGCAAATGTGGTGGTTCACAGGTAAGGGCAAAAAGCTGTCTGGCATAAGGAATCACAGACAGCACATGGTGCAGCTTGGCACCGAGACACAGGTCTAGCTGGGAGACAGAGGGGAGAAGAGGAGGTAGAAAACTGGGTGCAAGTCATATAATACTGAGACTTGACAGATTTTAAGAGGGACAGGCAGAAAGTTCAGGGAAAAAGTGCATTGTTTAGGATGGATGTTTGAAATCAAAGCTTGAGGTGACATGGTGTGGGACTTCTACTGGAAAGAGAAAAATAAGGAAGGCAGGAAAAAAACCACCACCTAAAGACATTCCTGTTTCTTTGATTTTGCTCTAGGACTGATCTTTTCTCAGTCCCTGCCTACACAAATGTGCTATGAACTTGACAGACTGTCAGCCAAGTATTGTAAAGCAAGCTATCCTGCCACTGATACAGCCATCACGGTGTTAAATCCTTGATATGGTGGATGCGAGGCAGCTTCCCAAACGTTAAGTCTTTGAGTACACCCACTGCTTCTAGAAAACTAAGCAAGTTCAGTCAGAGCTGAGGGTTTCTTCAGTTAATAGTGTTTTCATACCTTCAAACATCTTGTATGTTAACAGTTTAATTAAACATGCATGTGCACACACCCACCTATCCTGGCACACATACCCTTTTTTCCTAGGTATTACCTGAGATGCTCTACAAAGAAAGGAAATCAGAGCCCTGGGGCCCTAAATTTCTTTTCAGATTCCCAGAATACAGACAGCACATTTAGAGGTAGCCAAGGCCTCCTGCCCACTCACCTCCTCTCCTGCTAGCTTGTCTTGGTCTGTGCTTCTAAGGATGAGGCAGTGGTAAAGTCTGTAATCTCTTGCTAAGAGTGTGGATGACTTTCCTAATTAATGCCAACTGTCAGATCTGCTCTGGTTATGTGAGTGTCTCTCCAACAGGCATGGAGAAGTCACAAGAGACTTGAAATTACTGGACAGAAATTGTAAGTTTCGTTTGCCAGCATCACGATAAAGCCAGATATTCCTTTGATGAACAGACATCTATTCTGATGTTCACAAACCTCCTGAAAATCTATCTGATGGCAGAGATATACAAAAATGCAGTTCAGGGCAATTTAATTTTAGTTTTCAAAGACATGCTTGCAGCTAAACTGTAATATGACAACGAGAACTGATAAGGCTGTTCCAGACAGCAAGAGATGGAGATGAGTAAAACCCTTTACCAACTGCCAGATTGCATGTCTGACACATTTCAGATGTAAAACCAAGTAACTCAATGGGGAAACTACGCTGAATCACACCCACTGGGAATGTGCCTATGTCTTCAGGACAAGAGGTAGTAGGAAGAGAGGAAAGACAAATTCCTTCATATAAACAGGAACAATTTTATGCAAACCAGGAGCTTCCCTTGGTTTCTCTCTGAGGCAGCCCAGAGTGCCACGCTTGCTCCTTTGCCCAGGCACATGATTTTTTTCTTTTCTTCCCCACATCAAAGATGCTAAAGCCAAAATTGCTATGTAACAACATGTGTCTTTGCTGGAGAGTAACTTTATGAATGAAAGGGAAATTTTTTTATTGCTTCTCTGTGAAACATGACAGTGTTTAGATCCTGAAGACAAGGATTTGGGGTTTTGGTGCTACCAAATCATGCATTCCATCTCCTTGGAAAAAAAAAATAGCAAAGCCCCAAACGAGAGGAAGCTCAGAAACAGATTAGATTCCTTGCAGGAAGGGGAATTTTTATAGCTCTGTCAATATCAGATACACCTCTGGAAGATGCCCCTCCATCAAGAACTCACTGCTGTGCTTAGTCCAGAGGTATTAATGCATGGTGATATTCAGCAGGCTGGATTAGGTCATGTAATGTTTCCTGCTGGCCTACAAATGCAGCATTGTCATCAATACATGTGCATTGTATACTGACTTCTGAAGGAAGATGTTAAGTGTGGTTCATTAACTGCAATTACATATTATGATACCCTGGGAACACAGAGAGAACACAGTGCTTCAGGCTTCCAAAAGCCTAGACTGAATCAAGAAACAAAACCCAAGAGTTTTGATTTTTTTTGTTGTTGTTGTTCTGACCCCAAATCAAACTCGCTCCAGTCACTTCTGGGCATAAACAACACAGGTGAGAACCTTTTGCAGTGAGTCCAGTAAAACACCCTAGGGTTATTCACACTTGTAGCTCGTCTTCAAGTTTAGGAATGGAAATTCTTAAAGCTTAGAACTCTTCAAGACATGTATAGTGTTCAGCACCATTGGGTCTCTAGGATCTTCTATAATATAGCAGCAGTTCACCTCAAAATGAATCTCAATTAATAGAGCTATTTAAGGCTTTGGGGAAAAAAAATGACTCGTCATTTCAAGAACTCAAACAATTTATTTTTGAGCATATTCCACATCTTGCCAAACTTACAGTCTTAGGCTATTGAGAAAGTTCAGGATGAAAAACTGAAAGTGTAATTAAAGAGCATAAAACAGGAAGAAAAAAGAGAAAAATATGATAGGGCCTGCCACATGCACAGCACTGGATTGTAATTTTTTTTCCGATTTATCAGCTGGAGCTATACTAAAGAGTTATGAGTTGTGCAATTCTTGTGTGGTCAACTGTGGCACTGCAGCAGCTGCAAGAGTGCAAGCCAGGCTGCTGGACACTGTCCCCACGTCCTCTCCCTTGAGGAGTTAGTCACAATTTTAGTCCGGGAGAAGTGGAGAAGGAGCTGCCTGTCACGAATTAGCTGGTCTTACAGTTGGTAGATAGCTTTAGCCCTGAAGATGGATAGTTTATATACTTATATAATATATATAATATACTGGATAGGATATATATTTATATACTATATTATATAAATATATAATTTACACAAGATTATCTGCTAGTTTTTTCTTTTTTTAAAGAAGAAACGATTTGGATCCTTATAAGTGTCCCTAGCTTTACAGAGGCACCACATACAAGAGGTATCTCAAAATGCACTCAATAATGTATCTTTTCCACATACACATGACCAAGTAACTCACAGAAATGTGTAAAAGCAAACACAGGCAGACCTGCTCTAATGCTGTGGCCTTCATCCTTAAAAAAATATTTTGGAAATAATGTCAAGTGTGGTGTGTGATACACAAGCCAGCAACACTGGAAGTATTTGTAAGATATTCGTTCCCCCTATTTATGAACAGTTATGCATGCTCATTTTGTTTCCCCTTTGTGTTCTGTTGCTGATATTAATGTTTCATTCTTCAACAAATGATTAGCAATACAAGAAGTTCTTGGCTGGTAAATTCTGATCATAACAAAAGACATAATTTACAGGTTTTAAAAATAAACTGACTGTAAGGCATCTGATTACTGGATCCATAAACATTCAGTGTTATAGTAACTTTGCTAGAACCAGGCATGTTTTTGATATATCTCATTAGGCAATGTATTTTTAACACAATAGGAAGTCCCATTGCTAGCTCCCCTTAAGGCTTTCTGTGGGATTCTTCTAACCTACTAACAAATTTAAGAGTTGCTAACAATCAAAGAATCACCAGGACCATACAGACAAGTAACCAGATGAGACTTTGAAGACGTTCAGAAGCCTGCCCTTAATGTCATTCGTCTCTCTGGATGAGTAAACATAAAATCCCGACCCCAAGAGAGAGTCGAGTGGAAGGCAGCCATCCTGAGTAGCCACTGGAAATATGATACCGCAGAGTGACACAGACTGATCAGACCCTCTGCTTTCTTGTTGCTGCTACATTAAGTCAGGGCAAAAAACCTTGTTCCTTCTATCATGAGAGGAAAATTAGTTTTGCTTCAGAAACTGTTCTACCAAGCACCTTAAACATCATATCCAGGGCTGTGGGACTCAGAAGAGGGTACACCTCTCCTCTCCAGAAACATCATATGAGTCTGGAGCAATGTGGATGCTTTCTATCTTTAATATACAGTCTAAAAATGTAAATGAATAACCAAATCCATTTACCATCAGCTAAATACAGCTTTTGTGGTTTCTAAGTAGTATTTTCCATTGTAGAAGCTTTCAGAGCCTTTGCACACATGAATTTACAGAGTGCAAACTCCCCTGCAGAGCTCTGACCCTCTTGCATCAGAGGACAGGCACTGCACAGTGCTATCCAAGAAGGTTGTGGTGGGTTAACCCTGGCTGGATGTCAGGTGTCCACCAAAGCCGCTCTATCACTCTCCCTCCTCAACTGGACAGGGGAGAGAAATATAACAAAAGGCTCAAAGGGTTGAGATAAGGACAGGGAGAGATTACTCACCAATTACCATCATGGGCAAACCAGACTCAACTTGGGGAAATATTAATTTATTACCAATGAAATCACAGCAGGATAATGAGAAATAAAAACTAAATCTAGAACAGCTTCCCACCACCCCTCTCTTCTTCCCAGGCACAGCTTAACTCCCGATTTTCTCTACCTCCTCCCTGTGAGTGGTGCAGGGGGACAAGGAATGGGGGTTGTGGTCAATTCATCACACATTGTCTCTGCTGCTCATTCCTCCTCAGAGGAGACTCCTCACACTCTTCCCCTGCTCCAGTGTGGGGTCCTTCCCATGGGAGACAGTCCTCCATGAACTTCTCCAACATGGGTCCTTCCCGTGGGCTACAGTTCTTCATGAACTGCTCCAGTGTGGATCTCTTCCATGGGGTGCAGTCCTTCAGGAACAGGCTGCTCCAGTGTGGGTCCCTCATAGGGTCACAAGTGCTGCCAGCAAACCTGTTCCAGCGTGGGCTCCTCTCTCCATGGGTCCACAGGTCCTGCCAGGATCCTGCTCCAGCGTGGGCTTCCCACAGGGTCACAGCCTACTTTGGGCATCACCTGCTCTGGTGTGGGGTCTTCCCCAGGCTGCAGGTGGAGATCTGCTCTGCCATGGACCTCCATGGGTGCAGGGCACAGCCTGGCTCACCACGGGCTGCACCACGGGCTGTAGCGGAATCCCTGCTCCAGCACCTGAAGCACCTCCTCCCCCTCCTTCTTCACTACCCTTGGTGTCTGTGGAGTTGCTTCTCTCACACCTTCTCACTGCTCTCTTTGGCTGCAGTTTCTGGGGTTCCCCCCCTTTCTTAAACATGTTATCATAGAGGCTCTATCACCGTCACTGATGGGCTCGGCCTTGGCCGGCGGCGGGTCTGTCTTAGAGCCGGCTGACATTGGCTCTGTTGGACATAGGGGAAGCTTCCAGCAGCTTCTCACAAAAGCCCCCCTTATAGTCCCTGTGTTACTAAAACCTTGCCGTGCAAACCCAATACAAAGGTAAAAGGTTTTTCCCTCTGTTCTGTATTGCTACTATTCATTTTGGTTTTTTTTTTCTCCTCAGTTGCAGTGCAGCCTGTACCTGCCGCATAATCAATAAGAGTTAACGAAGAAAGATTTGAGATCATGGCACTTACTTGGGGTATTCAGGAGACGTGACTTTCTGCAGTGGTAGGCTGCCTCTTGTTCACAATACTCTGCACTGTTTATTATGGCTTCAAGTTGCTCAGCACTGCTGTTGTAGTTAAAGGACATGGTGTATGGCTTCTCTGGATCAGTTCCTTGAACTCTGGTTAGCCCTGTGTTGTTGTGCTGCACTGCAGTCCAGATCTTATCTTCTGTTAAATGAAAAAGGATTGAACAGGAAGTTAACAAACTTGCAACAAGCAGGGAACAAAAAAATAATTGAAATATAATTCTTTAGTGCGTTGGAGAGAGCATCAGCAGGACCCTGGGCTCCTAGACGGTCACTCTGTGATGAAGACCTATTACAGGTCATTGTAGCCTACAGAGATGTTTCTCCCTGAACCAGCTCAAGCAAACACTACAGAGCCTGCTGAGCAAGAGAGAAACTATAAGCTTCCCAGGAACCATGGGAGACCTTCAGCATCTTCTATTGCCAGCTATCTGAAGAAAATTAGATACCTTGCAGCTGGCTTTGGCCCTGAGAGAAAAGACATAGTAATATGGCCCATGGGGGTAACACTCATCTTTTGCAAACATAGCTGTACCTGAGAGCACAGCCTATGCTGTTATAACAACAAATGGTAGAGGGAACTGTAGCTGATGAGCTTCCACAAACTCTTACCAAAAAGCTAAAACTGAGAGTATGTTCCTACTTCCCAGTTGGAAGTCAGATCACTCATTTTACTCAGTTCTCAGATTTTTCTACATATAAATTGAGTGATGCCTTGCTTGGATGATGGTGCAGAGCAACATATGACTCAGCATCTGTAGTTCACTGTAAATGTTGATACTTTTCCATGCTTGGGAGTCATTCTCATCTCCTTCATCGCATTTACTGTCAGAACAAGGGATTTTGTAGCTGACAGAAGGCAGAATCTAGGCTTAAGCACAACTTGCACTGTAACAACCCAGCTCGTGACCAGCACTGGCGTTGGCATGATAAGGAGGACATCGCAATTAAAAGCAATTAGCTTAGCAGGGAGGCTGTTTCCTGGATGTTTCTGGTGACATAGCAACAGGCAAAATAACAAGGGCTGCCTGAACAGCCAGTCTGCCAAGCTGACCCAAAGTAAAAGGCAAACTCTTTAATGAGGATTCACAGGACTGAGCCCTGCACGTGCTTCACAATAATATTAAGAGTCACATCCGGTAAACTCCCTCTTAATTGAAGACCCTGCTTGCCTAGGAATATACAAGGTACTGACAGGGCACAAATTTAAGGAAGTAAATTTTAATCATTTGATGAGAGAAAGATTCAATCTCACTTGCAGAAACCTACTAACAGGCAAGGTCTAGACAAGCTATTTCTACGTCATTATTCATGCTTCAACAGAGAAACCCTGGATAATGCTGAACCAAATCTTTTCTAAAACAATCTTAAAAACTGCATTTAAGTATTCAGATGGTTTTATCATATTACCTGGTCTGACTTCTTGCAGGGCATGAGTGTTCCAGTTACTCCTTAATACACTGGCATAATGTGCCCATTAGCTTTGTGGCCACTGCAATGCACTGCAGTTGAAGTATTTTTTGTTGAGCTACAAATATCCCACAGATCACTTCAACAGAACTCTAATAGGTGTATAAAAATCCTAAATGGACTATCTGTGCAAAGACACTCAGATGATTTAATGGATTGTCATTATGGAGGCATGCAGATGACAGGCAAGTAACAACCACCATCTGGAGACTATGTAAAGAGGTCTGTTCCAAGACCTGGCTGCAAGTTATGGAGAAACTACTCCCCCAGTAATGTATAGCATTAACTGTAAGGGCAGTTTACACTCAGCAAACCATACATTCACTCACAATGCTCTCATTATTTCTGTGATGGTAGACAGAAAGAGTTTGCTCATAGATCTGTAATTCTGTGGTTCTTATTGAGTTCAAGATGCTGCTTGTGGATCCTTTGAGTTGGAGCTCAAAGAAACATTGCTGCAATGTGTGATACACAAAAGTCAGATTAAAATCACCAGAAATATTACAAATTTATTGCTTGTAAAACTTGCTCCACTGGTTGTAATCACAGTCAACACTATAGCACAATACCCTGCACATATATTGCTTCCAATGCAATATAATTCAATGACTTCATAACACACATCTTGTACATCTGAAGGTAGTGATTCTTATCAGCCAGAGTCTGTTTTTTCGTTTGTTCTCTCAAAGATTGACATGAACAGAGTGGATTTTTCAGAAGCAGTTGAGGGTGAGCTAACTTTCCTCTCACTGAAGTTGGTAGAAGTTTAACCCCTGCCTTCACTGAAAAACCTACTGAAAAGGCAAACATCAAGTTCCTAATGCTGTAAGTGAGATATAAAACCAAGAGATGATGGAATGAACTGGTTGCTGAAATTCCAGATGGGCAGTCATAAGTTCCTCCCTACTGAGAGTTATTAACATAATTTTGGGAAATTGCAGTAAGATTAATGCTTACAATAGCGGCTACAGTGCTGCTCAGGCAGTACATCAGCCTAACACTAGAGTTTCAGAGTGGTTAATAATACTGTGCTTTCCAGGATGTACACCAGGAAGGGTGCTGTGAGGGCACCTGAAAAGCCAAGAGCGTCAAGTTCCAGTAATTTAGAAGCAACGAAGGATTACCGGGAAAAACTTATTAAAAGTAACATAGCATAAAACAGTCTTGTCAAGAAGTGTTGAAAATGTAATTAATTGACATGTTTGAAATGAGGGTGGACAAGACATCAGCAAACATACTTTTAGCAACAAGCACTCATTAACAAGTGTGCTGGACAGACAATGTGACAGGTCTTTCTCTTATTCTCTCTGTGATTGTTCATTAATTTTCAATGGTGTTGTTATCATTACAGCTACACTCAGCTGCCCCTCTGAGATCTGAACTTTGACATTCAAGAACTGGTTTTCTCCACAGGATCTTTTAGAAATAAGAAGCTAACTGCAGATTTTCCATCCTCTAGTTTGTGAAGGGAAAGGAAAAACAAATCAAGTTTCTTTCTGTACTCAAAGAAATTGTGATTTAGCAAGTACATCAGAACAGAGAGTTAGAAAAAGTAATAAAAGAAGAATTCTGGAGTTACATTTCAGACATTTCCTAATCTACACATGCCTGATCTGTTATGTTTACTACTTTTACAGATCAGATCTGTGCTTTGCTGGTCACTTCAGAGATTCCCTCTGTGCTCCATCTTTGAAGTAAAGGTAACCATCAGTACAGCTTCTCAAAAAACATGTTTGACTACATGATCTAGTGAAAGGAAAGTCACAGCCACCAGCAAGCATACCTCTAGGATGGCAAAAGCTACCACCATTCCAGTTTGTTTCTTTTCCCTGTGCACAGTTGGTGTAGAAAGAGCACAAAGAAACACATCCTCTGGTACCTTTTTATTTTTAACAACAACCAAAAAAAAAGGCAAAGAAAGAGACTTTAAAAACTTGAAGTCTGAAAAGGAGTCTTCAGATTAGAAGGGGAACCCAACACACTGCAGATGCAAGACAAAAGAGCTGGTGACAACAATGTTAGAGGAGGAAAAGGAAGTGAGATGTGTTCAAACATCTCAGCCATGCTTTTTCCTGCTTCCCAGGGAAAGGATAAATACTTCCATTTTAGAAAGAGGGACGTGAGGTGTAGAGGGGCTAAATTACATACACAAAGTCACACACAATCTGCTAGAAGAATAAGGGATTACATTCACATCACAGTAAAAAAAAAAAAAACCAAGAAAGTTCTTTCTTTTAAAAGGACACCCCTTTGTTTACATGAATCAAATGAGCCTGAAAGCGATTTAAACTTTAGTTTGCTTTGGACAGAGTGGGAGAGCTGACACTGCTCCCTCTGGAGTCTCAGTTGACTCGGGGAGAAGAGCTGGAGGGCAGTAAATTCTCGAACCATTTCAAGACAATAGCAAAACCATGTGCACCTGCTTTAGTAGAACAGAAAACCACACAAAAATAATGAAGACCCTCACCATTCAGGTTAACTCTTAGGCTTTATTCAAGCACCATTTTCTCTACCTCAAGCCCAGCAGCATTTAGAAAAAAGATCATGCTATCTTCTCAAATTCACACGCACAAGTGGAGGTAGGGCTGCTCCCAGAATACAGCTGCCTGCCTCAGAATGAGGTCAAGGAATTTTACCCTTACAGCTCGATCAGTGTGTACTCTGACGCCTACTGCCAACAATCTGGGAGCTTGCATTCCAGGAGTGCTTCAGGACCTGTGTAAGAAATACAGCTGCAATCTGGACATGTACACAGATCGCTACAGCTAGAAAGTAGTGCAACAGCTGTCTGCAACCTTAGCTCCATGACTTGCATATGCCTTTGCGGAGGCATACCTCTGCACAGATTATGCCTATGGCTTTTGAAAATGGGGCTTCAAATAGTATTCATATTTCACAATACAAGGACTGATTTTTTGAAAAAAGACCTTTGGGGTTTTTTTGTTTGTTTTTATTATATTTTTAGGCATGGACACTGTAATCATAGATGCAAACCAAGTTTAGTGCCACTGGCTCCTTATAGCCACTTCCATACCTGGAAACTTTTAAACTAGGCAGATAAGGCTCTTTTTTCCTTTATTTCAAGAAAGAAGTTATCATTATCTTTTTACGTCTGTCCATACTATATGTTTTTTTCCTGTTTACTCAATTTAATGAGCTCTCCCTGCACTTGTGAATTTGCAATGAGAATGAAAAAGCTGTTCTCCAAGCAAAGGTCACTGTTTATTTTTACCTTCTATTATTCCACTTTATTATTTTATTACTTTCTCAGCTTGGTAAAATTTCAAACCGCACACAAGCTGAAAGTCATTCAAAACCCAGTAGGAGAGTGCAGCCACATCTTCTACTGTATAACCTGGAATAGTTAAATGCGGCCTTGAAAAGCAGATTTCCTAAATGCTTGTTAAATTGTTCCATAATTCAAAGGTGACAATGCTTTAATTTCAGGGTAATGCTACAGCTTTATGACTTCGCAGTTTTATTTAATGGTCCAATTTACTAGGATATTATGCTGCCTGTATTTGGTCCTAGGAGATGTTTTTACAGCATGGGACTGCAATGCATTTAGCACATTTTAGACCCTCTGTTTAGCCTCACCCATAGTTCTATCATCTTGCTGGAAGCCTCCAAGTTGCTTTTGACGGCACATAAATTAAATTGTGGGAAATTAGAGCAGCTGGGAAACTGGCTTTCAATGAGTTCTGTATTGTCTAATTCTCATTTTTATTCTTCAACTTGAAATATCTCTGTGGAGCACATTTCACCCATACAAACTGCATCACTCCTTTGTGATTTAGGAGGTTTGTCACAAAACAAGATTATTCAGACTGATTAAATTGCCAACAAGCCAAACATACGGTAAATGCTACATGAGAGAGAGAAAAATTGCTCTGAGAGCTCATATGATGCATTTGTTTCATAGTGCTCTACATTGAATGCCAAATGTTGTCCTGAAAGCTATACCTATAACTACAGGAGTAACCACAGGAAGGACAGACTCTCCTCCTTGAACGTTGTAGTGTTTTAAGCTGCAGTGGCAGTTTAACCCAGCCACTCAACATACACCCCTCAAAGAATATGAAAAGATAATTTCTTATTGCAAACAGCTTTAATTCACTGACTGCAAGAAGATGTTTTCTGAGTCTCCTATGAAATCCACCCCTTTTTTTTTTTTTTAATAGCTACCTTTTTTTTTTTTTTTTTTTCTGTTGGCTGACCCAGCAATATGTGCTTTTTCAGCTTGTTTCGTGCTCATCAGCCTCCTCCTGGTTTCTGATTAAGCCACTTCCAGCCAGTGCAGAAGCACTGCAATGCATTTCCATGGAAAGAATTCTCGGGGGGGTTCCTGTCCCCCCCAGTGGGCATGCAGCCCACTCTCCGATGGTACTGGCAGACTGCACCTGCCAATGTGCATTCCTCAGGGATGCCCACGCCTGGAACCATTCCCCATCTGTAAACCCTTTCTGGCAGTCAGTAGTTGGCACCAGGAAGGCACCACCCCACCCCTGGCTCCACAGCCAGGCTGCCCCAGCCCTGGCAGAGAGGGAAGAGCTAGATTCCCAACTCTCTTGCTCACTCTGAGCCCATGGTTTGAGGCACCTCTGTCAGTAGAATGACCATACCAGGCGGCTCTGATGGATGAGAACAAGACACCTCTTCTGCAATCCCTTGCACCCTCATCCCCATGTGCTGGAATCCAAAGATGACAAACCATTATTCCTGCCAGCCTACTTTTTGATGACACTCCCTTTCCATATTTCCTCTAATACAGGGTATCTACAACAAGCAGTGAGAAATATTCCTCTCCAAAAATTGAAGAGGAAGTCGCTGAACTACTTCCTAGTGCAAAATGGACACTTCTCCACTGTACTCACACTTGCTGCACTTGTGACAACAGTGCAATCCTCTCTGACTCAGTTTCCTTCATCTAAGGTGAGTTTTGAGAGACTCAACATACTCCCTTTACTGCTGGTTCATATGCTTTGTGATGGCTCAGACATCTGCATGAGCCTGGCAGACACGAAGTGGAGCCCACAGGAGACCTGCTGTTCTGGTGCCACACCAGGAGGCTGGGCAGGACATCTGCAGGTTTCCAACATGGCACTAGACACCCGTGTCTGGGGCAAATGGATTCACCCCTTGTAACTGAGACAGCTGAAGTGACTTTTAGAGAGCCAGAACTTATCTACTGTTACGTTCTTCTGTACTAACACTTCCTCGGAAGCCTCCTGCAAGTGTGACAGTGAAGGCAGCCTGCAGGACTTCTGCTGTGATGCTCATCAAAAACACTGAACTCATCATTTTACTGAAAACATCAAGGTAGCTGTTGACAGCACAATGCCTTTGACATAATATAAGCACTAAAGAGTCTTCATATTATAAATTCTGGAATAGTTATTGAAAATTCAAAACAGAAATGTATAAATTGTCAGAACTACAGCGTGCTGAAAGACCTGTAGTGTTTGAAGGGATAAAGTGTAAATCTTTAAGGGCTGTCTTTAATCTAAATAGTAGTAAATAATTTTTAAAGGATTCCCATTTGTTGTTTTCTCCAGTGATAAATTCAATTACAATCACAGACAGTAAGCTGCAAGGTACACTCATTAAAAAAAAAAAAAAAAAAAAAAGACAAACAACAAAAAAGGCACTCCAAGAACCTCCTTAAGAAGTTCAAATCTGTAAAATCTTATCTAGCTCATTCTGAGAATCTCAGGGAGTTTCACCATTTAAGTTCTTGTCCCACAATTACAGAGTTGCAGGTAATAAAACCAGAATTAAGGGCATGATCTCCTCCTTCTCCTCTCTTATTGCCTCAGTCTAACTGGTGGCAGTCCTCCTTTCCACATGAGAGTCTGCCAAGTCCACAGGAAACATAACAATGGTTAAATCACATGGTGACTTCTGTATCAGTCTAATTGCTATACAAAGTAAAAGGAGGTGATTTCTTATGGAAAATGAACTAATAAATTATATAAGCAGATGAACTGAGAGTCTCGTGTGGAAACAAAGGGAAGGTAGATGCTCTGGAGAGTAATACCACCAGTTCCATGATTATTTTGGGAACATCACTGGGATCTCTACTGCAGTGATTGAGGTTCAGCCAGCTCTGCTTTGTAGTAGACTGTCTCTTTGTTACTCCAGACTGCTCCTTGTTCATAGCAAAGTGAGTGAAGCTGAACTGCTACAGTATTTTCCTCAAATAGCTGATCAAATATCATACTGTAAATGGGACTATTCAGACACCTAGAGTATTTAGACACTTCAGCTAAAACACAACTTGTATTCTCCTGAATTCAACCCCCTTTACATGCCATGAAATATGTACTATCTGGGAAAATAAAATCTTGATCATTGTTAGCTGAATAAAAAATAAAAAATTGCAAGTATAACTTTGGCAATCTCCTTCACATCTTAGAATCCCTTAATCTGTCTGAGATTTAAACACAGTTTCAACACAGAGATAGAGAAAAGAAAGCTTTACTTTTCTGGCGTCAGAAAAATAGGCAATATTTGCATTTTGAGAGGTGACTGCAAAACTGAGATGATCCACAACAAGGAGAGATATATTTTTTCCTTAATTACTTTTTCATCATGTCAGTTTCAATAACAGATCTTGGACTAGCAGCAAGACCTGGGATAAGGACTAATTTTCCCCCAATCTGCACCCCTGGAGGAAAAGAGGTGAGGAAGGAAAAAAAAAAAAAAAAAAAAAAAAAAAAGGAGACAAACTATTTGAGGACTGAACAAATATCTAGCTAAGATAAAATTAAGCATTGATTTAGTCATGGCAATTTCTAAGCATTATTGATTTGATAGCCCAGGATCTACACACAGTAAAACAGCATCAGTGAAGAAGTACAGTGGCAGAATTACTCAAGTGTATTGTAAGCAAATCTTTCAGATATTAAGGGTAAAATTTATTCCAGAGGAGATGAAAAAAGGTCATTACACTTTCCATACAGGACAGCAAAACAAGTACATGGATGTAGATTGCATGTCTATAGACTTTGCACTGGAGAAAGTGAGTATTAGCATTTAAGTAGTACTCCAGACAGATCAATAGATTTCTAAGCAACAAGAGAAAAAGAATAAACCTCGCAATGATAGAAAGACTGCCAGACCAGAGGTTCAGAGGGTCCACTAGATGTTTTTTGTATTGATTGTTATCAGTCACTTCAGTGGGAAGTGAAGATTAATTCAACTGGTCTAATTATCAAACAATCAGCCTACAGGGAAAATTTCTTTCCCAGCGCTGGTGGTTATTACCTCAAAGCATGACAAGATACATTCTCTCTGTACTTTATGCAAAAAAGTGTGGGCATAGAGCACCATGGATGATGGGAGACCCGGGTAAAACAAGCAGAACTAGTTTACATTCCCATCCAGACAGCCCTGGAAAAGGCTAGCTATGTTCCCATGGCGCTGAACACAATCATCTCAAATTAATAAACTCTGCATGGACCCTCATGGTGTCTCTCATAGCATCCAACTACATATGATCACGGTTTGGGCACATACACCTGGTTCACTTCCCTCATGCACATGCATATTTGGTGTGTATTCCTCGTTGTTTCTTACAGTTGATGAATTTCCCTGTGAAAGTGACTTTGCTTTGTGTATAATGGGCATATAAGGTGAAGAAAACATTATGTTAATAAGGCACTGTCTTTTTTAAAAAAAAATCTAGTTTTGAGTTTGTTGTCTTCCACTGTCATTGAACTGTCTCTTTATTCCTATTGTAAGAAAATGCAAATAAACATCAAGATCACTTCTGTCAATGAGTCCTATTCACTTTGGATCTTCCCAAACTAAATAGTCCTGGATTATTTACTTCTAACCTCTCTCTATACAGATATCTTTCTATGCCTTTAATTAGGTACATTACTGTTCCTGACAACCTCCTATTTCAACAACGTATTTTACTTTTAGAATAAACAGCCTTCAAGATAAGATCCTTCTAAAGTGCTCCACACACTCTTCCCTCTTCTTGACCAATTTAAATAATAGCATGCCATCTACAATTTTTGTCACCTTGCTTTTTCAGCCACTTCTCCAGACAATTAATACTTTTACCCACTTCGTTATCAGCAGATATCCTGTGACACTCTATTGTTAAATTTCGTTCCATGCTGAAAATTGGCTTCATATTTTTAAATATTTTTTTCCTCATTTTGTCTTCCTGCAAAATTTCCCTTCCCTTAATTTCTCTCTCCCTCTTTGTCTTTGTATGATTGTCCAATTCCCTCTCAACACACAAAATTGCAATTTACTGGTTTCTTCAGAATTTTTATTCAGCATTGGACTGTTGAAGTTGACAGGCTGCAGAGAAATCACTGGGACCATAGACACAATAAACTAACTTGTAATGTCGATACTTCCCATATCCACATCACATATTGGATGCCTATGACCAGACACCAATATGTGAGAAAGCTGCTGTTAGTCTGCCCTGGTTAATAACTGGATACAAACAAGGTCCCTATCTGTTCAATTAAACAGGTAAAAATTAGAAATAATTTTAAACAAATGTAAATGAACATTAAGGAACAACACTGTTCTCTATATGCAATGATGCTGCTCCTTACTGATGATCTGATTCCTTCTTTGAATTCATCCTTCAGAGATTCAAGGCAGTGTAATTCCCAGAGGTCATTAGTTCACTGCACCTCTACTTTTAAAAGCACTACATGAGTCATTTCCCTGGATTTTCCATTCCACCTCTAAATTCTTCAGCCTGAACATGTTTTGGACATAAAGAGGTTACTGCTTCTTGAACTGTATACAAAAAGAACAGCCAGAGTAAAAGCAAATCTTCGTTTAGCCCAGGAGCCCACCTCTGTCTTCGAGGGTGAACACACACCCAGGCAAGCGAGCAAAGGCAAAAGACTTTCCAGAAACTCATTCCCGTTTCCCAGCAATCTTTGTCTCACAGCTGCCTGAGCAGGGAGCTGCAACTAAACCTCCCCATTTAATTGGACCTTCTGAATCTATCAGACAAGACTGGGGCTTTTTCCAGCCTCTTTTCTTCCCTTTGTTGATACATTGACCTCCTTGATGTCCTGTGGTAGTAAGTTTCAAGTTGAATTATTCATTTCATCAGGAAAAAGAAAACAAACAAAACCCCTCCAAATCTCTCAAAATCCTGCTATCTAATAATTTAACTGTTCCTTAGCTCCTATATGATGAAAAAGAATCAATCCCTATTTGCTTTCTCTATGCCACAGATGATCTCCATGCTTTCCTGTGACAGTTCCCTCCACCACTTTTTTAATTTGTTTAGTTTCCCTGTACGTGGAAGCCATCCATGTTTCTGACCATCTAGATTTTTCCATGCACAGGAGGTGCGGTATGGATCTATGTCACTGAACAGTAATGTTGACTTTTTTGTCTCTGTTCTTTGTATGTTGCTAATATAACAACATAGAATTTTATTTTTTGACTTTCCCTGAATATTGATACTTTCAGAAAGCTATGCAGAAGCATCACTTAAAAAGAACAACAAACTCAGAATCCATCCCTGTGCACATACAGTTAGTTTTTCCATATTTTGCACTTAATCTATTACTGTAAACAATTTTTATCAGCATAACAATAACGTATGTTCCCAGAGAGAAAAGAAGTTCTTGTGATTAAGGCACCCAAACCATATTTAGATGATACAGAAGCATAACCCAACTGTACCTCAAACTCTCTGGACAACTGTAAAATAGTAATTTCTTTCTATGGCTCAGTCCTTTTTTATGCAATAGGAATAATAGAGATGCCTGTGACAAATGACCTTCCCCTGCCTCAAATGAGACATCTAGGGGAAAATAAGAAATACGAAAAAGTTTTCCAGGCTAGGAGGTTCTGCCAGTTTTCCCCACCTCCACGTTTCTCGTAACCAAAATAAATAAGAATGTCAGCAAGTTCATTACAGATAGAGAGAAAATCAGGTATATGCCTCCTGGATTTCTGCCAAATAAAATTTATTTGAGAAAAAGCAGATGCTTTCTGCAAGGAGTTTGTCAAAAATCCTACTTCTTCAGCAGAGATAAAAAGCACTGACAATGTTTTGATCACACACATTTATATGATAAATAATAAAAATGAACACATTTCCCACACTGGAGATCAAGGAAGGATATTCAGACAGAAAGGTGAAACTGTGTTTCAATTCTTACGAGATTCAACAACAGTGAAGGAGACACATCTTATTAAATATTTGTTACACTTGAATAAAAAACATACTTAATAATTAACTGGTGTTCATTTAATTAACATAATGATTGCCCAATTAAATCAAAATGAAAATTTAATTTGAGACACTTTAAGTACAAGGAGATTAAGGATAAAACATGAATATCCTGAGTCCTTAGTTTTCAGGACTGAGTGTGGAGGTGATATGTGGCAAAGTAGCTCAACCAGAATTAGTAATTTAGAACAGGTAATAAAATATTCTTTCATCAGCACCTGGCCACAGGAAGTAAAAAATGCTGAACAGGAGACAGTCTAGGAAATTTCCTCTCCATTTCAAAACTAAAAAGCAGAAAGGACGCTCTATGATATGAGCTATGTAATCTTTTCTCATACCCTTGCATGACAGTCCTATATACAAAATAGAACCCACTTAAGGGGAGAATGTCAGACAGGTATATTCATTTGAAACACTTTTTATTTTAAAACTACAGAACTGTAAGGTTGAAAAGTCTCAACCAACAGGTCACCTTGCCAGGCTCTTGTTCTGCTACCTGTCTCTTCGGTGCCCCTCTTCTTAAGAGAGCCGTGCCTTCTCCTCCACACAGATACCCAGGACTATCAAGGTTTCTGTTCTCTGGGACATCAAAGGCAGCACATCCATATGAGGGGAGGTATGCCTGCTTAAGTCAGACTGGAAGGGTTTACAGCTAGCTCAGTGAAAGGAGTTTAATAATTGTTCCCAAATGTAGTGTTCTAGTAAAGCAGAGAAACTATTCAGTTTCAGAAGAAGGATTCAGGTCTAAGTTTCTACATATTTAGTAAAAAACACAAACATCTCATCATTAAAAGTTATGATATTATGAAAAATATATCAGCAGTGCCCTTTATAAGGTGCAAATACCATTGTAAATACCACTTAGCAACAGTACAAGGTGAGTTTTTCAAGGAAATGCTCAGAGTTGAACTTCAGTTACTATCAGTTCTCTGCTTTTTCCCCACTACTGAAAGACCTGTGATTGCACAGTCTTCTTAGTAGAACAATGATAGATATGTCAATAATATTAGAGCCAACATAAAGTACTGAAGACAAGGTTAGGTCATTACCTGTTATATTGCAAAAAACACGGAGTGGTCCAAGTGGTCCACTTCCATCAGAATCGATGTAGAAGAAACCTGACGTCTTCCCTTGGTGTCGGTAACCCTCACAAGATTGTTCATAGATAGCTTTAAAAGAGAGAGAGTAATTGCATCACAAACAAGGAGAAAACTGACAGACACATTTTATACATGAGTACTGCTTTAAGCATTGTTATAAACTGTTGGTTCACTGCTGATTAGCATGTGAAGGAGTTTACTGCATTTGGACTTGAGTCCATTCTCAAAATTAGGCATGTATTTAACTACTTCCTCGATCTTAATATATTCTGGCTTTAAAGATATAGCTAATGGCCTTATTTTGGATTGAAGTATGTAAATTCTTAAGTAAATTGATATGAACTTTCAGATGTGCCACCATCTAGTTATGGAGTGATACATATATGTGTTCAAATAGTATTTCAAAGACATACGTACTTACACACATGTACACATGATTTACTACCTAGGCATGTGCTCAAGTCTTGTCAACACAGATGACATATTTTTGCCAGTCCTAAGATTCCCTGCAGGATATTGTTAACAGGTAGCTATAAACCACCATCTATTACCCAAATGAAAACAAGCCATTGTCCCCTAGCAGAAAAGCTCAAACTCAGATATGGTCTCCATTCTGGGTGACATATTTATGCTTCAGACCTACTTTTATACAACCAATTCTTTCTCTCTGCTTATCAATATTCTTCTTCTGGAGGGCTAGTGCCCATGAAAATCCAAGAGGTTAATAAAACAAGCACAGCAGGTCACCAAGACCAAGAACAGGAGGAAAAACTCCCACAGGCCTGTACAATTCCTTGTATTTGAGGCATGTTTTCAGGAAAGATATCATAACTGTCACTTCACATGGGGCAAAGAGAAAACTCCCCCAGAGAGGCATTTAAGAGGTATCAGAAACCTATATGCATGATCCTGGATCTTGAGCAACAGTAACGTTAAATCCCATTGCAGGAGGATTGATTTTTTTTTCCACTCTATTAAATACGTACTCGATTATACTGACAAGCTTATTCACCATAACAGCATATGATTGTTCAACTAATTGTCAGCAAATAGAATAAAAAACACAGATAGACTTAGCAGATAGATCAAGACTTCCTTTTTTCTTCCTATGAGACAGAGTTATTTGGAAGACACAGTAATGGAAATGCAAGCAAACAGAATTACCCCTAATCGTTAAGTAAGCTTTTCAGTTCTACCAGTAGCAGAACACACAGAAATATATTTGAACATCATCTCCGGCTTCTGTGAAGTCAAATCTATCTTCTTCTTACCCCTTAATTTTAAGAGCACATTTAGCTACTATTTGCATATTCGTACATCATTATACAGCAAACACAGGACAACATATTGGGAGATACTCAGGGAAACTGCTGAATAACCCATTTGTTAGTCACTGCAAATCTTTTTTTCCAGGCCTCCTCAACTCTTCAGGCAGCAGAGCAGTACAGTTAAACTTGATATAACATAATATCTGCTGTATTGAGGTTGTAAATACAACTGCAAAGTTCCCAGTGTCTTTCATCTGGAAGGAACTCAAGATTTGCAGACCGAGTGCAGTGAGAGCACTTCCTTGCCACTTCTGAAATGCAATTCCAGCCTCTCCTGCAGAAGGCAGCAATTGCTCTGCACCAGCAGGAATAGTTCCTCATTCCCACTCCTGTGTGATCATAGACTCACATCCCTTCTTTCCCCTCATCCCCTAGAAGTAGTTTCTCTAACGCAACAAATTTCAGAAAGGCTTAAATGTCAGTCTGAAGTAGCCTTGTCTGACTATTATTCTGAAGAATGCTATAAGATAGTTAATCACTCACATTTTAATGAAATTTGGACATTTCTTCACTTCTGCTGACAAAACAGAAGAATCACAGTTCTAGGGGCTCCGATCCTAAACTGCGTATGAATTAAGAGTCGCACCAGTCAATCACTTGTACCACTCACTGAAATATGCTTTTCCCTTGTACATGTCTCTCCCAACCAGACACCTTTAGCAGGCAGAACATCACTAAGTGCTAAATATGCACAGCATTACCCTTCCCGGAGTTAAGAAGCTGCTTAAGGTACTCAGCACCGCGTGAGACAGTGCTTTAATTAGTATCCATCCTATAATAAATAGAATTAAGAAAGCTTCTTCCTGACAGTCATTAGCCTGGTGTAGAAAGCACCGTAGGAGTCCAGAAGATCTCTAAATTCCCCCTGTGATAGCTGGCCAAGTGTACATATTAAACGCAAATAAAATAAAATCCCCAAACCAGAACCTATTGTTCCACTATTCACAACCTGAGGGGCTAACAGAGAGTCCCTCAGTTGCCGAAGTGCTGACAAAAGCAACTGGGATATGGAGGGTCAGGGAAGAGACCGTAACAGGCGATTAAGTAAGCAATCAAGGAATCATGGTTTGATCAATTTGCAAAGTTCTCAAACTGCAGTTCACTTAGTGAATTTGCTGTCATCATCATTACGGGACACTTTATCTTGTCTCATTAGGGAATATGCCAATTGCTCCCCCTGAATTGTTTGCTGAGTATTTTTGAAGACAAAGGGTAGTGCAAGGGGTAGAGACATAAAACTAATATGTTGTCAGTGAACTGGCACAGCTAGAAACTCATTCTTCATCAAAACTTTTTCTTACTAAGTGTTTTGCTGCTTCTTGACTGCCATTTTGGCTGAAGGCCAGATATACTCTTTTCAAATTAATAAGGAAAGATGTGAAGATTCAGCCATTAATAATGTGGGCAGATGCAAGCAGAGATGATCTACTCACCTTTAGATGGTCCTTTGTCACTGCAACTTTAGGAAAAAAAGGCTGTATAGAGCTAGAAATCAGTCTAGGCATGCTCAACTGGTATAAATCTGAAAGGTGCACAAGCTTCAGTGAAACTACAGTTATGTCTGCCAGAAGAAAATCCATCCTGGTATGTTTTCCTTTTGGTTATATGAGAATTCCAGCAGTAAATACTAGGGAGTAGCACAAGAAGTGGGAAAAGGCTGTAAACCTCGAGCTGTAGCACATACTCTATCTATCATGACTTAGAGGAGATCTGGTTTGGTGGACAGTTTCTTTTGTAGTTACATGCTGAGTGTTTCACATGCTTATATCTTAAGCATTTGGTACTGCATACTTCTAGACATGATGGGCCATTGCTTTTAGTTCTCCTTTTTGCTATTTATCCTGTATAATGCATCAAGGAGAAAACTATATTTGTTTTCCAGTCACTGGCAGATGCCCCCACAGACATTTCAAGTGCACCATCCATTCCAAGCTCTGCTCAATGTCTTTGCAGGCTGAGCTGATTGCTTGTTGCAGAATAAAGTTATGCAATTCCATTTGCTGAAAAAGGCCCTATTACTCCAGTGACAACAACCTTAAGCTGTCTTTATGGTTTAATGAAAGACAAGGTCTCTTTGCAGTCATTCTTCTCTTTATGCAATCAGAAATAACATACAAAATAAAAACCAGGCGAACAGTCGGCTGTGACTGTTAAGACCCCAGAGCCTTAACTCTGAAAACTGCCTTCATAGTTATGTTCCATTTTGTGCCAGGCATCTCTGATGTAGATGGAAATGTGGTTGTTTTGGGAACAGTAGGAAACCATTACTGTAGTTGTCATTAAAGAGTCACCAACCATTTATGCATGTAATAGGGCCTTACTTTCAAAAAGCAAGCACCAAGTGTAATTATGGAACTGTTGACAAATGCATACATTTTAATGTCAAATAACGTTTGCAGTAATTGCACCTTTTTAACAAAGGAGAGGTATTCATCAGTTCATTCAGAGTAGAACCCATCAACAATTTTCAAGCATTATTTTTAAATTTAAAAAACCAACAAAAACACAAACAAAAAACAGTGATTTTATTCCTTTCTGTGAAGCATTTTAATGGTGTTTATTCTTTCCCTCCTTCAAGTTTATTTTCAAATTTTAAAATGTTCACCAAAATAACAAAAATAATGTTCTTTACAGGCTGCTCATGCAAAGCTTGTTTCCTCATTAAAATGCTTAATCAAGCACTTTTTGAAAACATAATTTAAAAAATGAAACCTCTAGGTTGTCTTTTGTCTCAAAGAAGCAAGACAGTTTTCCTTCTCTAACCCTCCCACACTTTTTTTGGACTAATTTTGACTTATACCAGCCATTGAAGCTAAAATGATAGTTTCCATCAACATTTGCTTCACTGAGCCAGAACCACTGAAAATCACAGTTTATGACTTCTAGCCCCTGCTGCGTTTCCTCAGGCCCTTTTGGGAATGAGCTGCACTGCCATGCAGCGATAGCACTGCAGTTCCTGCCCCCGAGTTCCCGCAGGCGGTCAGGACGAAGCTGTTTGCTTCAGGGAGTTGCACTATGCTAGTGCTCGACAGAAAGAAATGACAGCAGTGCACATGAACCCAGGCTACTCCCCTGCAAGTATGACTTGGACTTCAGAGTCAGGTATGGCAGGTAAAATCATTAGGGTAAACTACAGCACAAGGCAAAAACCAAAGCGTAAAAAGAGTCACGGGGCAGAGTTTGGCTGATGAGCTATTGCTGGTAACAGTGGGCATTCCCGGAAGACAGAACAAGAAACAGCTTGACTCCAAGGTCCCAGATTTAGTAAGGGAAACTGGACATCAGAAATATCTGTTTTACTTGGTCACAAAGAGACTGGATATCTTTTATTGACTTTTTCTTTTTTCTTTTTTTTTTTTTTTTTCTCCCCAGAATCACTTATAAGCTGTAACATTGGACCCTGTGCTGACATTTTTGCAGTGCCCTTCAAGGAATTTTTTTAAAGGCTACTGCTGTGTTTCACAGAGAAATTTAAAATCATGCCAGAGCTAGCTACTGAAACTGATGCAGCCTGAGAGCCCCATTCTTCATACCAAGAGCTATTTCCCTAAGTACTGTATGTGTCTTGCCTACCCGCTAGGATGAGCTGTGCTGATGGTGCTCAGGCATGCACAATACTGACAGAATTCAAGATATCTATCTCCCAAGCCCTTATAGTCCTCTGTGAAATACAAATACCCAGTTTCTCCCTCAGGTATCTCTTTCAGCCTTAAGTATCTCAAATTAAACTAGCTTTTCAGATCAACAACTCATCCCATCAGAGCATTCATTCTGAACACTGCTTTACTCGCTGATCATAATGGCCATCTTTTTTTTAGTTCTCACTTCTCACCTTTCTGGGTGATTAAGAAATGGTTCATCAAACTTTGATCAGCATTTACAAAATAAACACTTTATCGCCAGTCAGATCAACATCACCCAATTCTACATGTTCTCTTATATCTCCTGGGATATAAAGATTCATAAGTTCAAAAATCAAAATTATGGATCTGAAACATACACATTCCATATTTTTGCAAGCCACATACACTACATCCCTACACACTTTGATTGATCAAGGTTCGAGCTGTAGATCCATGATTCAGACTTCAATGCCAGAAAGGCATTAAGAATTGTAATGTCATTATAATGACCTATTTTGACCTTTTGTGTAAAATCAAGTACAGAATTTCATTTTCTAATTCCTTCATCAAGACTCTTATGGCTGGTCAGCCAGAGCACATGCAGTAGCTCTCCGCACCCTGCAGTCAGGTCTGACAGGGCTGGGGTCCCTCTTAGCTTGGCTTTGCAATTGAAACTTCAGCCTTGATTCAGTACACTGCAAGAGCCTGACAAGTTTTAAATATGAGCAATTTCATCACTGTTCAGCTCTCTGAAGTATCTTGAACCTGTTAATCCAACTGTTTTAATTACAGTTCTTAAACTAGAAGAGATTGTGTCCCTGTCGTAGCTGAAATCTTTAACAGCACATGGCTGAGCACAAACATTTGCAAGGTCAAACTTCCATCATTTCCAATACAACATTTTTTAATTCAGTTTTCCACTGACTACCTGTTATTATATTGACATTTGGCTTCCAATCTTACTTTTGCCCTAACCAGTTCACCTGCAGTCTCCACGACAGCTTTCACTAAGCACATGCTTACTGTTTCACTGTGGAGCTCCCAGCCGGCCTCAGTTTTCCCAAGTACTTAACAGCTCTGTTTCCTTTGACTCCATGCTGCTAACTTATAAAACCTCTCCTCTCTCTCAGACCACTTTAATTTCATTTTTAGCCCCGAGTTCTAACAAAGAACCCCCAAAAACAGACTGTTCTTTGCTCACATACTTGAACCTCTGCAAATAATCCCCAGGGAGCAATATATTTAAATGGATGGATGAATGAACTTGTTTATTCATCCACTAAGACGGACCCCTTACCTACAATTAAATAGTGCTGGGTGTTGGACTGAATGAATTACAGTGATATCCAGACTTCAGTTTTACTACTGGGAGACCAGGCAAGGTAAACCTCTCTGCCCTCCACCCAGCAGTACATTATTGTTATAGATACAACTAAGGGAGTAAATTCCAAATCAAAGGTAATTCGTTTGTTTGGGGCTTTTTTTAATCAGGGGATTTAATATCCTTTTAAAATTTAGTGGATATCGAGATAACTGTCCAAAAAAATAAAATTAATTAAAAGTAAACCTTAAAATTCCCAATATTTCTTTCCTACTGTACTTCCAATTACTTTGGAAATTGATCACACATTTAATTGCAAATACTCTGAGCTGGAGATTCAGAATTTGAGCTGTACTAGTTATAATTATCAAAATGAATCCTGCAGTATTGCTGTTTCTAGATTGGATTCTCATAATCTAATAAAAGTAACTGATAATTTTCAGATTCTCAGGCGGATATAAGATTTTATGGTGCTATAATAAATAAAATGAATTAAAAAGACCTAAAGAATTTTAATTCTTAATTTCATTGGGAAGTGCTGACACTGTCCACTCCTCAGCTAAAACACAGCAGTGAGATGCATGTTGCTTTTACTACCTCTAACAATTGCACATTCATGAAAAATAGGAGGAGGAATACTTATTGCCAGATCATTTGGGACTCATTTCATTGCTTTGTAATTCTTTGCACCTTAGATGCAAAGAGTAATAATAACCCTTATAAAAATTATTGTTCTTGTATTCTGAGGTGAAAACTTATGTACTGGTTAGACTGGAAAGGCCAGTAAGAGCTAGGGATTCTTTCAGGATCTGCAACCATCCCTGGACTGACCTTGGACAAATTGATACACACAAATGCCAACATAGGCTGAATTAAGCATTCTCACCAAAACGCTCAGAGCTCCTGGAGGCAGACTGGATATGACTGTTTCACCCTCTGCTTCTAGACCTCAGGCCTAACAGATTTCTTCTTACAGATTCAGCATGGTGAGTGTTCAAATCAAGGATTTTTCTAAATAACAACTAAAGCAATATGCAACATGAAGTTTCTTCTTCTCATTCCAACAGCAGAGGGATTAGTACAGTCAATGAACTCTGGGAATGATCGTCATTCTCACTCTTATAATACAATTGTCTTGTTAAATGCCAGAAAATGAAATCTGCACTCTCAAAAGCTGGATTTTGACAATTCTGCTGTTGACAGGCTAATGCAGTCTCTGCTGTGATGTGCCTGGATGACAGATGGCTTATTTTTCCTTTTTCAAATATGTATTTACTCATCTGATAAAGAATGAGCTATTTCCATAGATAGCTTTAAAATGACTTTTACCACAATGTCATGCAAATGGATGTTTGGGAGGGATCCTTCCATTACACTTGGGGATTAGACAATTTCCTACCATCCAAGCTAAGGCTCCCCCTGGCTGAGGTACGAAAGGTCATGTCAGCCCGTCCTCCCCTGTCGCTTCCCCGCTGAGGTTTGAAGGCGGCTGTGTCAGTCACACACTCCAGCGGCCCCCGCCCAGTGCTGGTGCAGAGTGACCTGCAAGTCCTGCTGCCGCAGGAAAGCAGTCAGGAAGACCAACAACATTTTAAGAGCAGTGTTGGAGGGAAAGGAGAAATCAAAGACTTGACGACACTGTGCAAAGCATGGTATTTCAGCCTTGCTCTTGAAAGTACTGGCATCCCTGTGGCGATGGTCACACCTGACACAGGCAGGCTTCAAAATGGATTGAGTTAGTCCCCCATATACTCTGTTCTGCAGGTAAATTCCAAAGTGGAATATTCTCTGTGTTATTTATAAGAAAATGTCAGGCAAAGGGAAAAACTTTTTTTAAATGAACACCACTGAGAAATGCAGATATACAATTTACAGATACACAAACTGAAGAGAAAGCATTAATAAGACAGTAACTTATTACAAAATAAACAATGAAAATTCATATGCCAGAAGCATGGTACGAACAAAAATATGCAGGGACACCAAGTACAGTACTGAAGGCTTGATATGAATATTAAACATGTTTTGTTTAGTCAAAGAACACCAAAGTGTTTAAATGCACATGGAAAAAACCTATTCCAACAATCTCAGACAGGAAAATTGGCTACTCAGGACATGCAAATTACATGATCAGACTCACTCTTAGACATCTGGCAGACTGAAACCCTCTGAACCTCATTTGCCCAGCCAAGAAACTGTGTACACATCTCTCTACCTTGTAACACAGTAGAATTGCCAAATCCATGGCTGACACTTTAAGATGCACCTCCAGTACTGCTAACAATCTGGCTGAAGCTATATTAAGGTTTTCAGATCAAAAATAATATATGCAGTAAGCATATTTATATTAAAAAATACATTTTCAAAGCCTGAAGTTATGTAAGTTTATGTCATACCAACAACTACATGACATTTCCATTATTGGATGGATCTTTCCTCCAGCAATTACCTAGGCCAATAAGGCACATGCCTGTATGTGCAAGACAGATCACACACCAAAGCAAATATTCAGAATTAAATTACATTCTGTTAATTATCACCTTGCAAAGCTTTGGGACATGTTGATATCCCCAGAACATGAAGAATAAAACCATTATTTTATATTTCTCATCATCTTTTAGATCAATGTTCAGCACTCTTCAGATTAAAAAAATACACCCAAGACTAAAGGCCATCTGAAAACTATCATATATAAAAATAATAGAAATACAGAAGGGGAAGATGAGGCTTTCTAAGGGACTAACATAACTCATATAAGAGGAGATTACTAATAATTACCTTGCAATAAAGTTATAACATTCTGTATCTCAGGGCCATTTTACACTCGTCTACTGCTTTCACTATCACATGATAATTACAAGGAGAATTAATAGTATGAGAGAGATGACTATGCAGGTTTTAAACTATGACCTTTCAATTAAAAATATTTCGTATATATACACCTATAATTCTGATCTAGCTCCAGTTGCCTACTGTATGTTTAAGCTAAAACAGCCTCCCTCTATAGATGACATAACACTGGCATGTTTCAGAGGTGGTCCATGAACTTACCATGGAGACCCTATCTCACAGTGAGATTAGTCAAGTTCTGAAAACAGCTCACACTCTGTTAAATATAGAAAGAGACCAGACGACTATCTTAGATTAGATGTCACAATATCAGCCAGGAAAAAATAGATGAGCTGGATCCCACCCAGGCCTTTTTCCCCAGCTGTGTACTAACATCAGTGTTTCTATCTAAAAGAGGAAAACAAAACAAACATTACAGTATTATCTATTTTTCTATGATTCACACATGTAATTACATAAAGGATCCTCTCCTATCTATCTAGATTATATCAGACTACTCCAATACCTTATGGATCAGTAGGCTACCCACCACACTGTAGAAATGGGGAAAGTGTCTATCTTTAAAAAGGCTTCAGCTGAGTTAATCTTCCAAGCTATTTAAATGCAAGCTGTGTGAAGCACATTTAAAAGATAAACCAAAGAGCAAAACCATGCATTTTACAGACTCAAAATAAGATTGTATCCTCAAAGCACTGTCTTAGCTACAGATAAGCTCAAGTATCAGTACGCAAAGTAGTTTCAAAGGAAAGAATCCATACCATTTCAGTAGATGATATAGATCACACACCTTCTAATATACCTGCAAATTGGATCTATTCCCAACAGAGGTGGAGAAACTAAGGCACAACAAAACTCATACACAAGCAAATGTAACTCACCTACCATTGGCTTAATATCCTATATGGTTATTCCATAATTCCTAGTTTCCCCAAACTGCAGGCAGTGAAATGGGTACCAGGGGACTGCCACCACAAGTTCTACATTTCCCATCAAACTGCATGTCTGTCCACATGCATTTGTGACAGCAAGGCACTAGCACATGCCTTGGAGTTCCACAGTAAAGAGATGAAAACACAATTGCTAATCAGTGCTGTGACCAGCCAGCAAGAAGATGTGAATCGCACTGGAAGCTGGAATGATGAGAGATAGATCCAAATCCTCTTTTCCCATTGAAATAAAAAACCACCCCACCACCCCCCCAAAAAAAAAAAAAAACCCCACAACAAAACAAAAGCACCAAACAACCAAACAACCCACACACAAGAGAATTGGAAGGTATTGATAGTATTCCATACGTGGCAGCTTATCAAGGAGGATTAACTGTTACTAAACAGAGAAATGGACTTATGCATGAGGCAATAAGCTATGCAGGAAAGAAACAAGCTGTTTAGAAAACATTCAGACTCTCTCCATAAGTTACTGAAATCCAGAAAACACCAATGGATTTTAGCACCATTTTACTTGTATTTACAGCTAAATTCAGAGAAGAGGAGAACAGAAGAGGACCATATGAGACCAAGAGGGAATGGATTTAAACTCCAACAGGGGAGGTTCAGACTGGACATCAGGAAAAAATTTTTCACAGAAAGAGTGGTCAGACAGTGGACTAGGCTGCCCAGGGAGGTGGTGGAGTCACCACCCCTGGATGTGCTTAAGGGTCATTTGGGTGAGATGTTGGGGGATATGGTGTAGCGGAGAACTTTGTAGAGTAGGGCTGATGGTTGGACTCCATGATCCCAAGGGTCCTTTCCAACCTGAATGATTCTGTGATTCTGTGATTCAGGGTGAAACTTGTCTGCCACAGAATAGCTATTTAACAGGACATGACTCTACACCCTTTCAGTGGTGGACCCTCAACTGGATCTGCCACACCTCCTGTGACAGTTTAGGAGCATTTGGGATCAGAAAGGATTTTGAGTGAGCAGGAGGATACCTGAGGTTTGCAGAAAATTGACTGCCTCTAGGAAGATTATATTAAAGCCATGTCTAGACCCAGCTAATTCTTTATATGTATCTTGAGATGTGCACTTTTGCTTCATTCACACATCTTGAATGTCAGCTATACCCATTTTCAGTCATGACAGACAAAATCATGTCCCACATATCTGATGTGGTCATGCAAACATTGTCCCAGCTGTGTCTTCTCTCAACTTACTGTTCTGCCCTGCCACTGTCTACTTCCTTTCTGTTGCATCAAATGCAAACTATTTATCTTTGCTTTTCATGACATGTTTCCAACCTATCTACCTGTCATGACTCTAGCATTTGCCCTGTCAAAAATGTCAAACTCCTCTGGCCATAGCCTTATATTTTTCAAATGAGCACATTATTGCTTTCTCCCATGTCACTCCATGCCTGCAAGCATTCAATTTCTTCCTCTTTTTAATCTCTACTTTATGACTTTTTGCCTACAAAAAAGCCTAGCAATAATTATGTACCTGGTAGACTGAAACTGCCACCTATGATGCTGATGAAGACTTTCTGGCACTCCATCACCTGTGCCAGAATAGTTTGAGCCCTCAGAAACTTAACGGCAAACTCTTTGGAGCAGGGATAGTCTGTATAGTTAGCTGTTCCTCATAGCAGGATCCAGTGTGGTCCAAGAATACTTGGAAGAAACCAGTAAGATTGCTTATGTATCAACCACAAAATGCATTTCAACACTTTACAGATGATGATAGTAAGTTAGGGACAATGTATCTTCAGATCTCAGTTCTTAAAATTGTAAGGTCTCCCATTCTGAGCTGGTAAAACATAAATCGATTAAATCGGGTTTGCAGATGCATGTCATGCAGTTCTTCCCAAAAGCATGGCAAGGAATGAGTCTTTTTACATTGTTTAACCAGTGGCCCCCAACTCTTACAAACATCACACCAAAAAGAAGTAAAAACACACTGATGAAACTCAGACAGAAAAGAAATCCCATTGACAATTAAACTGTTCACACTATGTTTGACTTGCAGCAGATTGCTGGTTAAATCTTTCCACTGTTGCTGCATGGACTTGGGTCCGAAGGGCAGGTTAATAAAAGAAATAGCCTCTCCAAAGTGGTACGAGTTCAATTTCAGGCCTGTCAGCCTCAGTGTTCTAGTAAAAATCAAAATCTGTTGAGATAATGTTTCAAACCTTAAGAAATTAGATGGTTTACTTTGATAGAACTACACTGAATTACACGATTGGAAGACTTGCTGTACATTGAGGATATTCTGGAGTTCTGTTGTGATCAGATCTGTGGCTTTCATTCACCTTCTACAAGGTACTCCTGTATGTCAACCACTATCAGCTGAAAGCGATAACGTCTCTTGTTCTGCAGGTTTCTTATCAATAGTCTGCATTTGCCCACTGGCTTTGAAATGGTTTCATTGCACATTTCAAGCACATGAATGCGTTTTTCCAGACTAATGTTGCTGTTTATCAGTGTTGCTTGGCTTACAGGGCAGCTGGCTCTACAATCTTGCTGGAATCAAATTAGCTGTTGATAATATGGTTGTAAATAAGCTGAGCAGCTGAATAGCTGTACATCACATGTGTGCACAGCTTGATCTGCTGGAAAGTCTTAACAAACGATCTTCCTAAGAAATTTTTCAGAGTAGTTTTTACCTCAGTGAACCTTAAATAACTGCAGCTATGTATGTGCCTTTGAGAGCACAGACACGAGTTCACAGAAGCGGGAGGCTTTGCTAGCCCCATGTCCATGGGGAAAACTAGTCATGAACTAGTCCTCTGCAGTAATGAGATGGTCTCTTTTGGACACAAGCCACTCTGAGCTGGCATAGACATAGCGAACTTCAGGCCCCGAGCTAATATGACAGTGCAGATGTATTCTAGAAGTTAGCGTTCCTAATTGCCTTTGACAGTCAATAGCAACAGACCTCTTCTTTCCCCAAGGAGCCTCTCCCTTCTCAGTAACTGATTTGGCCATCTAGTTTTGTACCAACCATCAGCTGGTGTACATACTCTGCTATGGCCTCAATCACTGCATGCAGTAAGTTGGGTTTGAAGGTTTTGAAGAGTGATGATGCCTTTTGGAATGACAAAAACATTGGGCAAAAAGTAAACCCTCTTTTCAAAACTATAAACTCAGCATTTTTCATTCCATCCTTCATCTGGCTTGGCATGATTTCTGCACCAAACCCTTAGCTTCCTTTGTGCTTACAATGTAGAGTTCAGGTGACTAATCTATGAATAGACCTCTCAACAACCTCTCCCATCAGATGCAGACCCCACACCACAAATGATTTCACCATTAATTAGCAAACCATTAAAGTCTGCAGAATTACAGTACAACTGACAATATTCTCAGCTTCAAACCACTAAGTACCTTTTCTTCTCTTCTGCTTTTTAGCTTAACAGGGAAAAAAATGCATCTCTCACCAATCTCATTGTATCTGTGGTCCAAGTGCTCATCAAACACCTGGAGTGGTTATAGCTGTATTCCTGGAATTGTTATTCTTACTCACTCTTTTTTTATCTTTATTTCCTGTGATAGAACAGGAAGTTTACCTTCATTTTCTAACTGTTTTCCCATTTAGTCAGCTGTATGAACAGGCTTTATTTTGGCTTCCTCTTTCTCTCTACTTTTTTAAATTAGAATTCCCAGCATTCTGTGTCTCTACTGTTTGATACTTTTTTTTTAAAAAAAGCCTTTAAAACACCTTTAATATTCCTTTTGCTGTGAATTTCAGTAGAAGACTTCATGTACTGCCACTGTTTCAGATACTGTATCCTTGCTAATAGCAGGAGCCCAAATAATAGTTTAGCAAAATTCCAAAATTTTAAACTGTTGAAAACGGGATTCTTGCAACGTGATAATCTAAAAACTAAGAAGCCCATGATGCCAAAATTGATGTACAGCCCAAACACAGATTAAAAACACCCAGCTCAGCCCAGCTAAAATCAACTAAATGTCTAATGACTAATGAGTCTACAATGTGTATGTAACATCAATGAATTTAAGATTCTCCAAATCAATGTATAATATGAGAAAAAGTTGTGGAAAATTAGTTAAAATAATCTGGTTTTGTTTTCTCCAGAATATTTTTCAAGAAACATGCATATTTGCAAATGCATTCCTGTGCATTCCCAGCCCAACTCTTGCCCTGTTTGAACCATGTCAGGACATGCTACATCCTATAATACAATATGATCTTTCACAAATCTCCTCTCTCGTTTATGTGTACCTTGACATACGAGCTGCAGTAGAAAACACTGTATATGTGGGTTTACTTACAGTTATGACAGGTAGCTCCCATGTAGCCTGTATCATTACAATCGCAGTAAAAGGTGGTCCAGGACTGAGAGCATTTTCCTCCATGTTCACAATAGTTGGGTAAACATCTAATTGGAGACAATTTTAAAAAAAAATCCCAAACAATTAATTATAAACATTTCTGTAAAAATAATGTGCTGAAAAAAAAACCCAAACCAACTGTCTTAATTCCTCATTCAGGCAAGAGTTTCATAGGGCTGAATCACTGTATAATACCTCAAATAATTACTTATTCCTCTGATCCATGATTCACTTCAAATACAAGCATTGAAGACAACAGCATTTAATGTATCCAGTAAGTAGGTAAAGATTGCTTTTAATAAAAATATTCCACTTGTCTTCCACTTGTTAGCAATTAAAGTGTCACAAACTTTCCAAGCACAGAGAAGGATAAGTAACAGGTGAAATGCTATTGAAATCTTGTTTCAAAGGAGAATCCCCCGTTCTCTGATTAAACAGGCATCATTGTTATCAAAATTAGGCTGAGTTACATTTGTAGTAAAACAAACAGCATGAAAATCTCAGAAGTGAGAGGAAAAATATGCTTCAATTATGAGTTCTGTACTCTCTCTTCTTTCGCTCATTTTAGTTCGTAAGCCTCTAAAGTATTACTGTGAAGCAAATTATTAAAAGAAGAAAGAGGCACAACAGCATGCAGCTTGGGAAGTGAAAAGAAACAAAAGCTGTGGGAGATAAATTCAATCTCCAGGACAAGAAGTGAATACTGATCTGAATTACATCAGTGTAAACACAGGTAGTGCAATAGAGTTACACCAGCCTAAAGGGAAACAGAGATTGTTCCATTGTTTGCTTTTTCTTTCTTTTTTTTTTTTCCTTACTGTATATTAGATAATCTCTTTTACACTGTATGTTTGACTTTCAAAAAATGAGTAACTTGTTTATACCACTGATTCAATTGTGATGGGTGGATGGATAGAAAACAGGCAATCAATTTATCTCATACACACCAGCACTCTGTTAGGGTTTGCTTTGTTGTAAATTGAGCTTCAAAAACCTTTTTATGGCCCAGATCTTTCAGTGGTGTTAGTGGTGAAGTCACTGAGGCAACCTAGATTTGTACTTGATCACTATTTATACCATTGTACATAAAATTATAAAGATCATATAAAATATTAATGTGAAAGATTAATTAATTTTTATTAATGCTTACTCAATTATTATAGTAATTATGTAATATTCAAATATTAGAGACATAAGGAATTCAAGAAGAAAGTATGTTATTTATACCTATCTGTAACATCTGTTAAAACAATTATAAGATATATTGGTCTTATAAAAATCATTGTTATGGGTTCTATTAATCACTGGGCTCAAATACAAAATGAGGAAAGAGAATGGGAAATGCATGCCTAGTTTTCCAGCTCACCATGGAGCTTTTTTCAGTGCTGTGGAGAACAACTTGTTTCTGAAATTGGAAAGAAACAAAGGGGACAGCCAAAACTATTGGGTTTGCCACAAGCTTACAGGGCAGGAAGTCTGAAAAGGGATGAGATTTTGTCTTTTAATGGTATGCTGGGAAATCATCTAACAGAGCCTAACAACCTGCTGCTACAGTGACAGCCCAGCCAGCCATTACATCTACTCTTGGCAATGGTAAAGAGAGATTTAGAGGCTTTGGGTCAATGCTGAAGAAAGCAAAGGCAGCCAACAGGGTGGCACGCAGAGGACTGACTGGTGCACGATCTGCACCCAGTTACGTTCTGCAGGACCATGCCAGCTCCCTTGACACAGCAACTCTTTAACAGCTTTGTCCCAGAAGCTGCAGGAGAAGCGCAGTGGTTCAACAGCTCTATAGTGAATTTTGCCTCTCATGAATTTTGCCTCTAAGAGTACATTTGCTCATATTTGTGCTCTGGTTGTGCCTGCCCTTGCCCTCAGCATATTGCCTTTACTTCTACCTGCTACTTGGTGATAAACATTCATTTATGTCACTTGTACAACAGCAGTAGTTATATTCACATCACAGGAGTGCTGGCAACAAGAAACATCTGATGTTAGTAAAGCTCTTTGGAATGGTAAAAAGAACAGTACCGTGTTATTATCATAATTCACATCATCAGTGTAATGGACAAATATGCTTTCTGCCTATTTTAAGCTACCTTTTATTAATTAACCCAATGCAGTAGAGCTAATTACTAGTCATTTGTGGTTTGCTAAAGGCCTCTATCAGAGGCATAGCCCCATTTATTCCCTTAGAACAGCTTCCTTTTTAAAGGCTTTACATAGTTGAGGGTCACTTCTCCTTTCTACTTGTCTTACAAATGCAGACACTTTTTCTTCCTCCAACAATGCACAAAACGCAAGTTGAACTAGCCATGTAAGCTTTTAATGATATTCATAAATTCAGAATTAAACTTTTTTTATTCCTTAGTCTATTTGCTTTAATTAGCACCAACCACATTGATCTTGTTTTTGGTCAGATAACGAACCCTTCTAAGAGCTTATGAAACAAATTTCTTTGCAACTCTAATAATTACCATAATCCCACTCTAGCTGAGCAGTTGTGTCTTCATTAGGAGCAGAATTTATCCTAATTGTCAGAGAACTCAAAATTAAGAAATAGCTATGATTAAAATTAATCAAGGCATGGATAAATCACAGGTTGTTCCATTTGATAACAGTCCTGGATCCTCATGTTGAAGGATTTAAATACATGTAAGTTAAAATAAAAATTAATATTTGCATTCCACTAGAATCAAGCAATTTTAGTAAAAAGCGCAGTGGTATCACAGAACATTTCATAGGCAAAAATTTGCAGCAGGCAGCCTGTGACCTATTTGCAATGGAAATGAACAAACAGATCAACTCAATTTTTGTAAGTATCATAAATGTGACACTTTGAAATTTAATTATTTGCCTAAGACAGTATGTGACAGACCAAGGACTCTAATCTTCCAGATTAATTCATAGAATATATCATGGTGAATGAATCTTATAAAAAAAATAAACGAAGCAAATAAAATTTTCCCTCCTTTGGTCAAGCTGAAAACCACACCTTACCTATCTAAGTGAGCAATACGCAGAGCCCTCACAAAAGCATTCACTGCCCTTAGATGAAAAATTCACCTCCAAAACTGTATGTGTGCTTCCTTTGAATTCAAAGGACAAACTGCATAGACATTAGAGGGCAAAATTTGGTCCTTTGATAGGAACAATGAAGAAATAACAATGACAAAATTACTTGAGTGGGAAGGCTGAAGGAGTTCTACATATTTGATGTTACTCTTGACTGGAAATAAACTGGGTACTTTCAATAAACACCTCTCGGATTTTGTTATAGTCAGCACAACACATCCTGCCTGCACCACTCTCTATTCTTCCTAAATAAAGAGGAAAAAAAAGAGAACTATCAGAGAGAGAAAGAAAAAAGGAGCACACACCCTCAATATATTAAGACTGTGAATATACATAATTTTGAGACAACCACTAAGTCCCTAAACTCAACGTCCTAACAAAAAAAAACACATGAAATTTAGACATTTTTCTATCAAGAAAGCATTTGACTAAATGTCTCAAATTCATTTTATTTCAGCTTGTTTTCCTATTTATGAGCTGTAGCTATTTAATGTGTAATTAACAAAATATAACATTAACAGTGATGACTTAATATAGTAGGCATGCATATATGATGAAACTCATGGTGCTACTGTAACAGCCTATACTTTGCTTCGGTAAAATGATGTCTTTCCACTAAATTCAATAGATTGAGGCCAATTGCAACAGCATGGATTTTGGCCCTGCTCTGCTGAGCTGTGTATCTGTGAAATTCCTTGCCAAAGGTTATTTTGGATACAAGAAATGGGTTCAAGGGGAGACCAGACAAGTGTTTCAAAGAGAACTCCACCAGTATTATTACATAGACAACATGTAACAACTTCAGGGATTTACCAAGGGGGAAACAAATGAAGATCAGAGAGTATTATAAAAGAAAATACCACAGGAGCATTTTTCCCTGGATGTCTGTGGTAAAATGGCAGGCTAGGTCTCCTTAACCAAAGGGAGAAAAGAAAACTACCAGAACCTGAGGGAGGAAAGGAGAATGAGTAAGTAAAAACAATATTAAGACAGGCTGTAAAAGAGTTAACACTCTTCAGATCTTTAGTTTGCCTCAGCACATAATCCCTCCTCATAACCACACCTCCCAACTTCTCTCCTGAAATTTAAGAAAACTAAACAACTTTTAAAAAAAGTGTTGTGGCATTTTTTTTTTATTATTATTTTTTAATCCATTTACATTTTCTTCCCTAAATTCATTATGTTATGAGAAGTCATGGAGTACAAACAGAACAAGAGTAATATGAACAAAGACAGTTTTTCTTTTCCATGCCGGAAATCATTTATCACAGAATAGATGTTTAAAAAATCTAAAGAAAAAAATAAGGCATTTTTGTCATTTTAATAATTTGTCACAAAGGTAGTTTTTTCTTCTGTCAGAGATTTACAAAACTTGATGACTGAACTTATAAAATTTATTGTTATTTCCATTGCTGGTCACCCTGGTTCTCAGACTCTGCACTTGCATTCCACTGTGAGGCCAACATTTAGAAGATCTGAACACTGATGCTAACTGCCCTCGGGCATGTGGCTGAGACAGAACTGAGGGAGGAGGTTGTGCTGGGATTGGCACAGGTGAAGGGAAAAGAGCCTGTTATCTATGCCTTAGATAAAAGGCATTTTTTTAAGGTTTGATTGCTTTGTTGTTAGAACACCTACATTTTTAATAGAGGTAAATGTGCTGACAGTTTGGCTTGGCATCAGCAGAAAGGATTTTATATAAATAAATTTGAAAATGAAAAAAGGGAAACAAATAAACCATCCTGTACAGACAGCTGTTCCATTTAGAATTCATCATTTTACAAAGCAAAAGCAGAAAAGCCATCTGCAAAAATCAAACAAACAAACAAGGACAGGATATTATATCCTACATTCATCCCTGCAGTTGGCCTTTAATTTACCATGGGGTTGCACATCCCATGAATTTTGACTCTAAATGAATAGCAATGGGGGTGAACTCTATTCAGGTCCCCCCGGAAACTCAATTCCACACTCAAGTCGGATTCCAAAAGCCACTTAAGTAGCCCCCTACCAACCTTCAAACCACCTTATTTCTCCACAGGGGTCTCATTTAGAGCAAATCCCCTCTCCAGCACTAGTGGAAGTCCCTCCACTCTGTATCAAAGACAAAATCTAACTATCTCTAACTCCAGCATTTCCACATGTACAAGTCATTGAAGCTATAGGAAGGAGTTCACCTTGCTCAAACCAGTTCTGTAGTTATCCCTTACAGCAATTACTAAATATTTTAAAGGACCAGCTCAGCACTGCTCTTAGTTACTCAGCATTGGGTAAATGGGATTTGAATTCAGCACCATTTTCTTACTTCACATGAAAATAAACAAACTTACTTATATGGAAAAGAATAAAACTAAATTAAACCACGATCTGTCTCCAATTCAGATGCAGTGAGTATGTCAGATAAATCTGAAGAATCTGTCTTTATTTTGCTTTGAAACACTGACCAGTGCAGCCTCTGTAGGCCTGAATCATTTTCTGCAGCTGGTCTTGCAAGTATGAAACAAAGTCAGGGAAAACAAAAAGCCTTAAAATTAAGGCAGGGCAGGCAAGATCAACTCATGGCATTGCCCAAATAATCTGAGCATTCCCTTTCATTCACATTAAAGAAAGACAAAGGACAGAAAACTCCCCCATCTTCAGAGGTAGCATCTTCCACTGTGACTGCCTATTTTTACAGAGACTTTGCTTTGCACACACATATTCCTCTTTTATAACTACCCAGACTGAGCTCATCTGACAGTGCAAAGCTCATATACCAGTCCAAGAGGAGGAAATTCTTCTACATGGTTTTATTACACTTCATTGTCAGTCAGCCCTTAAGCTATCAGAGAGAGAAGCTCTGTCACTGCCTACGTTATCCAGCTAAGTTTAAACATTAGAATAGATAGGAGAAGATGGGAGGATGGTCTTCAGTACTTCAGGGATTTTACTTTCGACACGCAGGTTTTGGGTGTTTGTGGGTTTGGATTTTTAAAATCTTGCTCAGTTTTTCTGCATCCTGTCCTTTCACCCTAAAACTTGGGCGGTATTCAGGGGGTTTCCAAGACTCACACTACAAAATGAGCTACCTGCAATGGTTTGATTACATCAGTTAGCATGTCTAATTTGTGATGTAGGTGCATACTTTTGGGAGGGACCCAAGGGGTTCATCAACTCTCACAGAACATCATGTATTCCTCTGTTTAATATTAGTTCTTCCACTGTATATTGATCTTACAAGGGATTAAGTCATTAAGATACCTTTTTTACCTTTTCCTTCCCCATGATGTAACATAGTTTGGATTTAAGATCTTTCCCCCCTTCCATTTCCACATCATTATTTCCACTGTTTTGCTTTAGTTTTAGTACAGAGAAAGAGGAAGAAGATAAATTCTGTAAGGACATTTCTATAAGGCATTTCTAACAATATCATAATTTTTGCTGCACAAACACAAAGCAAATTGTCAGTGTTTTACAAAGTACCAACACAAGCATGAAAAAGGGAAATTTTTAGAAAATCTGTCCAAAATTTCCTTAATTAAAATAGAAACTGAAAGGAGACATGAAGCTTCAGTGTGCCCTGTGCTAGTTGTAAACATGTCCACTGGACCCTACATTTGAAACAGGCAAGGGACGCAAAAGGTGAGGGGGAAAATAGTCACTCACAGGACTGAAGTTATCTTTTTAAGGTGACACAATGGATCAGAAGAACTATAACCTAGACCATCAGATCCTTATAACTAGGCAGGACAGCCTCTCCTGTATGTGGCATTTAATGGAACAATTCTAGAAAAAGATCCAGGTATTCCAGCATCTGAAGGTGTACCATTAAGTGCTTTGTTTTGGCTGATGATGAAAATACAGGTGGGCAACATTCAAATCTACTTTGGGATTTACCCAAAATCAGGACTGTTTAAAAAAGGACAGATGACATCCCCTCTTATGTCTTCAACTCATCCCAGTTTTGATCACCATCCAAATTCAAGGAGTGTGATCTAAAAACATCTGACTCGTTGCTATAAAACCAAGAAGGGAAAATGTAAGAGGATTTCCTGCAAAGAGAAAATAATCTGAACTATAAAATAATTGTCATTTCTGCAGAGAAGATACTAAATAACTACTGAAAGTAGGAATACTAGAGAGAATGAATAGAATGGATGCCAAATTGTGGGGTTTTGCTCTTTTGGGTTTTTCTTTATTCTTTCTGCAAAACACTGCAGGTATTTATGTGGGGGTGAATGCAATACTAAGTGTTTGCTTTTTCAATCCCAGCCTGAGACTGTAATAAATAAAATCAAAACTCACTGGGCATAATTAGCCAGGATATTTTCTCATTTGCATGGCCAACTTTGGGGGGGGGGGAAAAATCATATAAAGTTTGGCTTCTGCTGCAGGGCATACATTAAATCTTAGAGGAGATTTGGGAAATGCAAAAAGAGACTGCTTTCATCGGATTTATCCTAACACCATTCACCTGCAATAGTAATTAATTTCCCAAAGGCCCATTTTGACAGTACAACACATGAAGCAATGTTAAATTCAGTACTAAAAGAAAAGGAAGAAAAAGCCAAAAATTATTATGATTTCTTACATGTAAAAATTGGTAGTAAAATCTAATGGAATCTACAAAAGAAATAGGTATAAAGCAGGAATTTAAAAGGTCAGCTCTATTTAGCAAGAAAAAAAGAACATTTTAAGCTAATTTATTTAGAAAATGTTATGAAGAATTTTCACAGATAAAACATGGGTAGCGATAAAAGGATGGGAACTAAGGACGCTATCTGTGCTTCGTAACCCAAGTAGTACAGGGAAGCAAACTCATGAATCAACTCAGTATGCTTTTCCCTAATGAGGTAAGCTGTTAACGCCAATCCTATCGCAGTGATTGTTATGTATACCACATGCTGCTCTCTCCATTTGTATTTGCTAGCAGAACCGGAATATACAGATGAATCTTAGTTTAATAAGGATGGCAATATCAGCGTGTGCTTATGTCTGCCCACTGATGCTACAGAGATGAAACACTGCCAGGATTCATAAGAAAATATCTGAGGTCAGGTTTGCGTTCCTCCTTGCAGATCTCTGGAATTCCCAGGATGGCCTGCAAGATGCACCATCCATTCAGCTGCCAAGGTGGATTCAACGTGAATTTTTTTTTCCTTCTCCCCTCCCCCAGGTCACTTAAGGGAACTGAAGTTTCCAGTGTTGTCCTTGACAAGTACTGTCAGTATTTGCTATAGTGAGGGCAGGGTGCCAGCCAAGTAAAAATAGGACAACCCAGTCAAAGCTTCATCAGCGCAAAATCAACACGAACAGCAGCAATCAGATTAAAGTACCCTAGCAGTTGTAGACAGGGAGAGCAATGCATGCATTTATCTATGCATTCATGCAAATCTGAGCCTAAAAGAAAGCAGGCTCTCACTGTCCTTGCAGTTCATTTATGAATAATGACAGGTTCAACACATAAATGGCCTTCTTAATCCCAACACTACCTAGTCTCATATACTCAAGTACAAATGGTGTATAGAATTTATGACAATATAACAATGGGTGTACAACACTGTGCTTCTGCATCTCCCTTAACCCTACTTCTGTCCAGGCAAACTTTGCTACCAAAAAGTTAACAGTTTCAAGCTATTTCAGCCCTGGCAGGGATAGCAGAATCATATGAAATTTCAGGCTCTTTAACGGAGTTTTCTCTGTCACTGGCCAACACATCCTTTGTGATGCTGGTTGAGGATTTCAAAAGCAATAATGTAGCTAATGGCATTGTTAAGGATGTGTCTCAAGAGGATGTGACACATCTAAGGATGCACCTCAAAAGCCTGGTGGAAGCAACCATTTGTATATCACCATCTTGAGAGGCAAAGGAGACTATATTCATGAGAGCTATCAAGTCAGAGGAAAATGAGGCCAGTTTTCCACTTAGCTGTTTAACACGAGCTATCCCAACTGCAATGCCTCCTAAGCACATCTCTTTACAGAGTTAGAAGGAGCTGGTAGGGAAAAACCAGACCAGTTCTTACCTCTTTGTGTACCTCTAGGAGTGCAAGAACTCCTAGAAATGGAATTTTCTTCTCTGTGACTAACACTGCAAAGCAGTTTGTCCCACTGCATGCAAGAAGTGTATGAGATTAATCAACCCATGCCTACAGGCAGCACCGCCACCCTTGCTGTTGTATTCCAAGGGGGCCATCTGCTGTAAGAGCAGACAGCCTTGCTCAGCCCAAAGGGAGCATCTGTGCCATATGATGAAGGGCTGGAAATCCACAGTGTTTCTGGACTGAGGTTTAATGATTTTCTGGCACATTTTCCTAATATCCATGGCAACTCTTGAGCTGCAATATCTCCTGAGCCCACATTCCTGCATCTATTCTCTGAACAGGATGCCAACCACAGCAAACAACCAACTCAGCTTCAGGACTGAAGCTAGTATTTCTAGGCTGAAAATCTGGCATTCCAGCCAATTGCTGAATGGGAAATCCCAGAGCTTCTCAACACTGTGGCCAAATTCTCAGCATCTGCATATTTGTTTTCCTACCCATTTCATTTATTTTTAAATGAGAGGCTGCCTGAATTTCCTCCAGGCTATGCTTTCCATTGTTTGCTCACACACAGACAGACCCACACCCCCACTATTCCACTGCCAAGTAGGAAGAGAAAACACAATGCAGAAAGTATTAGTACTCAGCAAGATTCACAGTCAGATTCCAATGTATTTTGAGATTAGCACAGCTATGACAAAATATATTTTAGTTTTGAACAACAGAAGTACAAAGAGCTACCCACAATGAAAAGCATGTCTTTAAAAGAGTAAGAAACTTGAAGCTTCCTAGTCCTAAGATTATCACCTCCCTCCAGACTTCGCTTCAGATCAACAGTGCCTCTCCTCCAATTTCCTTACTCCCACAGTGTCATGGCAAAGATGCTGATGAAACATGTTTAAGAGCATCCCACTGAACACTTTGCCAGCTTCCAGCAGGTTGTGACTTAAGATTCATGTATGCCTTACTGGCTTTTTCCTTTACGTTTGACCCCCACGGTGTCTAACAATATCCAATTTGATGCTGTGTAAGATGAATTTGTGAGAAAGAGTAAATTCGTGTTTATTATTCACCTCCTTTATGCTGCTCCTCATCACACAACCCTGCCCAGCTCTCTCTTCTCCAGGCTGAAGAGTCCTAGCCTATTGAATCTCTCCTTGTAGAGAACAGTTTGTGACACACAAAAGAACCGAGTGTCAGTTTTAGAAACAGCCATGAGGCCTGAATGACAGACTCTTATGGTCAGAGTTATACACAGCACCACCTCTGAGTGGCCCAGTGAGGATGTACTTCTTGGAAAGGGCTGTTCAGGCCAAGGTTGAGGTCAGTGAATACATCCAACTGGATTTATGTTTCGTCTTTTAGCAACTGAAATAGAGATTGTGAAGGGATCGACACACAGTTGTTAGCTTGATTTACTAAGGGGAAGATGTTCCCATAGTTATCCAGTGCCTCAGTCCCCACCTCCTCCTAACAGCTTACAAACTTCTCACCATCATTTTGACCACAACTGAAAGAGGGACAGACACCTCAACTCCAAGATGTCACAGGATCTCATGAAAATAGAGAGTCAAATAAAAGGAACGCAGTTACTGTTCATCAAAGAAAAGTACGCAGCCTGAGCTGAACCATCATTCTAAGCATCATGGAATCTGCAAAGAAGAAATCTCAAGAAAAAACAGGGCAATAAATTCTGCAATCACAGAGCTTCATCCTGCAGTTGTGAAAATGAATTCTGCATTTTTAGAAGCAAAAAGCAAATCATAGAAGTGAGAAATGAGTAGAAACTGTTGCTCCTTCTCCTCCATTTCCTTACACTTGAAACTTAACATATACATCTCAGGTTAAAAAAAAAGGCCACCAAACCATATCTATGGGCCACATGGTCCCTATTCCCTGCCACAGCACTACCTTAGACTGTCTGAGAGATACATCTACCAAATGAGCTTTCTCACAGGTGTGAGAAATTCTTAGCTGAATTCCTCAAAGATATTTCCCACATATTTTTAGTTTGATTTTCTTTTTTTTATTCCTAAGCAGTGTTATAGTTGTTGACATTTCAGAACCCCTAAAGCAAGAACAAGACACAGCTGTTCCAGCTCAAGGAGAAGCCTGAGCAAACGCAACAGAATTTCACAGAGCTGGAGGGAACTCAGAAGATCACTTAGTCCATGCTCACACCCAAGGCACAATCATCCGTACCCATGTTTGTTATTTCTCACAGATTCATCTAACCTATTTGTAAAGCCTTTCAGTGATAGAGATGACAGTCTCCTCAGACAGTCTATGCCATGGCTGCTCTCCTATATATCCTGGGTAGAAAACACGATTATTCCCTTCTGCACTGCAGCAGTCTTTTAGCACCTGAAGACCACTATCCTGCCTCCCCTCAACAATCTCTTCTGGTTAAAGAACCAGAATTTAATCAATCTTTCTTTGCAGGGGATGTTTTCTAGACCTATTTTGTGTCTTTTCATATAGACAGGGCCATTCAAGAAACAGTTTGGGTTCTGAACATGTTTATATAGAATAGAAATTTAGAAGCATGACTGCTAATGAACCTAGGACAGTTGAGCACCAAATGGCAACCCTGGGTAGTGTTTACCATACAGGGTTTGCTCATCTCCCTGCTGCTCCTCACTTGGACGCATCTGCCCACCCTGTTTTGCTCACTAACTCCATTCTGTATTTCAAGATTTGTAGAGTTGCCAGTGACCCCAAATTTCAAAAGGAAGGCTGTAGATGATAAGAGCTTGTGTACTGGGTTTGTGTGTGTGGCAGGGGTTTTCAGTAGCAGAGAAAAGGGCTACAATGGTAGCTACGCCTCTGCGATAACATATTTAAGAAGGGGAATCTGGGAAGAGGAGTGGGAGTTGTGAGGAGGAGTTGCAAGAAGGACACCTATGCGAACACTGAGGTCAGTGGAAGAAAGGAGGAGGAAGGGGGTAGATGTGCCAGTGCAGAGCCACTCCCTTGCAGCTCGTGGTGAGAGGGCAGGCTGCCCCCCTGCCACCCATGGAGGTCACCAGCAGAGCAGAGACCCACCTGCAGCCTGTGGAGGACCCCACGCTGGAGCAGGCGACTGTGCCCAAAGAAGGCCGTGGCTCTGTGGGAAGAAGCCCCTGCTGTTGTAGTTCAGCACTGGGAGGACTGCAACATGTGGGAGCGACACACACTGGAGCACCTAGGGAGATGCTGCGGCCTGCGGGAAGGACTCAGGTTGGAGAAGGTTTGTGGAGGACTGTCTCCCGTGAGAGAGAACCATGCTGGAGCAGGAGAAGAATGTGAGGAGTCCTCCCCCTGAGGAGGAAGGAGCAACAGGACTGACTGCACCCTCCCATTCCCTGACCCCTGCGTCACTGTGGGGAAGGAGATAGAGAAATCGGGAGCAAAGCTGAGCCTGTGAAGAAGGGAGGGGTGGGGGGAAAGTGTTTTCAAGATGCGGTAATGCTTCTCACTGTCCTATTCCATCTGTTAAGTGTTGCTCTTGTTAGTGTTTGAATTAATGTTCTTTTTCTTCCCCTAATGAGCCTGGTTTTTGCCCATGACTGTAATGGGTGAGTCATCCCCCTCTGTCCTTATCTTGATTCCTGAGCCTTTTGCTTTATTTTCTCCTTCCCAGTCCTGAGGGGGAAGGGGTGAGTGAGTGGCTGCGTAGTGCACCAGTTGCCCTCTGGGCTCAAACCACCACAGCTTGGATTTTTGGTATCAATGGTACAGCTCAGGGATCCTGCTTAGATGAGGGGAATGGCAGCAAGCATGTTTTCCTTCTATGTCAATAAGAGAAAACATTGTATGAAGAAAACAGCAACTTATCTGAGTTTATGACTCACCACAGCACTGAATAAACCTCAGGTTACAGAATCATTATTAACACTAGAGAAACCAATATTTTTTTTGTCATGCTTCTGAAGAAACAGGTTAGGGTTTGTCAGTTTGAGAAGGCACAAGACTCAACTCTCTGTTCTGCCACATGCACATGCTAGCCATGGAAGGGAAGCACTGGCATACCTGGGGACAGCAGCCTGGTGCTTTTCATCAGTGTTAAAAAGACTGAAAGAAGAGCTTTGTACCAGCCACACTGCCCAGATGGCCACTGCAATAGATACAGCTGTGATTTCTCACCCTGCTGAGTGAGAAGTTTCTATAACCACATCCCTAACCCATTTCCAGGAGGCTGTTTGACAGGCTCAAGAAGTCTTTGCAAACACTGTAAAATACTGAGGAAGGAAATGCATAAGTGAAGACACCATTAAGAAAGAGACATCCTGTTGTGTTGGATTTTTTTTTCACTAAACCAGAAGTACTTCGGAACGTCTTTCCAGCTTGTATCTGTAAAGCCCCTAACACGCTACCTGCAGGTGAAGGACGGGAAGCCTGGCCATACACTTAAAGCTAGAAACTTAGTGGAGCTCAAGAAAAGGGTGTGAATCCCTTCTGACTTACAACATCTATGAGAAACCAATGACTCTTTCATGCTGCTTGTCACCTCCCCATCCCTTAACACTGACGTCCTCCCTACAGATGCTACAGGGTGAAAGACAGAAAGAATTATTCTGTCCTTATTAGACTTTTTTGCAGCTCAGGTTTTCCCGTGGAAGCTTTTAGGTTTAATGTGTCACCCCAGAAGATGCCTCCCTTCCCAAAAAACACAGTGAAAAACACCAGGAGCGAGGGCTGTACGGTCCCTGTAGCCATGAACTTAATCTATATCACTCTGAACTGAAAATAAATTCAAAAAGCATCTGCATTTATTTGTTTGGCACTATGTCTGATGGCTTTTGGTTGGAGATGGTCAATGTAGTACATGTACTGCTGGAAAGACTTCATAGATACTCAAAGATATATCTTTCCCTCCACAACAAAAAGTCTCTGAATTCTAGGGCTTCATGGCACCTTCACTTCCAGACATCTCTGCCTTGTAATTTTCTGTTCTGTACCATGCCATAGAGGGGAAATGCCAGCATGCTGTAAGAAACTGTACTTTCCAACTTATTAATTCAGTGTAAAGCAAACAACCCCTGATGTGTACCTGCACTCCTAACTGAGCAGAAATCCTGAAAAAGCAACAAAGAGGTATAAAATTAAATCCACTTCCTTTTAAATAGGGAGCAGACCTCTATGGCTTAGCAGGATATTGTCTCATTTTTTCTTCACCTTTCATTGGAATTGGGGATAAATGCATTATAGGAGCTATGACCCCTAACACTTCATAACAGGAGAAGTGTAAGCACCACACTTTGCAACATCCTCAGAAAAGACTGAGCAATCTGTGTATTTGGACAACCACAGCAAATATACATACTACGAAAAAAAGAAAAAAAAAAAAACCCAAACTGGATTAACAGCAGGCAGGCAGTAGGGATAATGCCAAGATTGCTACAGGAAAAATTGCTTCCTCCTACAGATTCTACATTTCTGTTCCACAAGGCATTGGGAACAGTTTGCAGGAACAGCTTTTTCTTGAAGGAGGTAAAGAAGGGAATACAGCATTATTTTGCAGGGCTTGTGGAGCAGACACAGCTCTGATATGAATAGATTGGGGATGCCTCTCCTTGCACAAGATGTGTCACCTAAGGACAACATGTAGATACCGTACAAGGGGATGTCAAGTCAGAGATGACTTGATATGCAGCAATAGGAACACTAGTGATTCTGGCATTACAGCTGAGAGCTAGAAACAAGCAGTCTCTTAACAGGAGATGTTGCTAACTAGCCTTCTTCCATCATTGGGACAGTCCATATTGCTGTGTTCAATTCCAGGCTGCACAACATCTTAATGTCCTACTGAAAGTACAGAAGACATGAGTTTTCTGTGTGTTATCTGCTAATCCTAGTTACTGCAGATACATCCTGAACTGCCCACTCAGCCAGGACCAGAGCAGCTACTGGGTGGCCTTGTTCACAGGCTGCAAGGAGCCTCTGGAGGTCTCTACCAAAAGCCCCTTGTTCAAAGCAGGGTCAAGAACAGGGTCAAGTTTGCATGTGTCTCCAAAAACATCTTCACTTGGCACTGTCTCTCCAGCCACTAAATGGAAAGAAGGCAAAACTCTGTATATTTCTATGGACATCCCCATTTTAGTGTGCTCTCTGATATCTCAGCTAGTGACAAGGCATTTATTTCCTGAGAAGTAGTCACTGAAGGATGGAAATAACAAATACAGGGAGACAGAAGGCATTCATGCCAAGTTCACTTGAGCACACATATAGTTCAAATACTAGAGATGAGAGATGATGAGATATTAAGGCTTAGTCCCTCAGATGGCTCCCTTTAAATTAATGGAGGCTCATCACTTTACATATAGAATCCCGGTGTGTGTGTTTGGGGCGGGGGGGATATGGTGTGTGTATAATATGCTTACACAACTATATTCTCTCTTGAAAAACATACTCCCAGCATCAATAGTAGTCCCAGTTTATCATACTTCAAAATAAAGTAATTAACTCCCTTTTTAAGAGCAGGCACAAGTTGCAGTGAGCTGCCTAACCACTGTGTTCAGAGCCCAAGTCTGAATGAGCTTGGCCTACAAGCCTGTAACAAATAAACTGCTTTCTAAATAGAATCATATTCCTCAAAAGAGGTTTTTTGCTTAGATAACTAAGACAAATGTCCCATTTACATGTTAATTAAGCTACACAATTCCCACATGCGTTAAAATTACAAAAACACGTGCTTTACAGTGCACACAGCAATAAATCTTATAATTAAGAAAGGGGAGATCACATTTCTCGAAGAAGATGTTTCTACAGTGTTTTAACACTCCTTATATAGAGAGAATGAGCAGCTGGATACTGCATGCCTGGAGCCAGACCCCAACCTTCCTATAGTCCAGAACTGCTGTGATACAGATCACAAGTTGAACTATGGTGACCAGTTGAATTACAGTAACTTGAAGTGTCAGACATTTTGTGCAATGAACCAATTTGAACAAGATCTGAAAACATACTCAAGGGTACACCATGCAGACTGGACAGCAATACAGTCTTTAGATTTGAATTCAAATCTCCTGTTCCCCCAAACTTTCCATCTGTATTTTTCTGTAACCAACTATGCCGTAATATAGGCTTGCAGAACCTAAAATTTAAAAAAATGGTTAGGAGGAATACACTCCATGAATACTTTCTTGTTCACTCTTTCCCCAGCTCACCCACTAGCTTAGGATCAATTGTGTTGGCAAAATAACATAAAGGATTTGCCTCTTGTCTGTATTTTCCTTAATTATTTTCTTTGAATTTCATCCTTCTTTCCAACTGTCCCTTGCTGCTATGACCACTCTTGACTTCACTACTGCACCAGCAGTACTTCGCCCTGGGAATCTTTGAACAACTTTTGTAACTTTCTGAATTCAATTCTTTAAATTTAACCCCTCTCAAGATTGTGTCCCAAAGGTGTAAAATGAGTAATATGATTTAGACAAAAAAAATTAAAATCCTTCTTCCCTGCAAAACAGCTTCAGCACAGTTTTTGGAGTTGCCAGACAGGGAGAGTGTGCTGGGTTTTTCACTGAATGAGAAAGCTGCAATCTCCATGGTGCCAGTGAGGCTCACACCCTTTCAGGACATGGCAGGTTTCTCTCTTTCCCTTCAGCGCACCTCCACTGATACACCAAATCCAGCTGTAATAGACTCACTTTTGCCAATTGTAAATCAAATTATTTTTTTCCTTTTTTTAATCTACCTTGGGTTTGTGATCATATCTACTATATGATCTAGGTAGATCATATCTGCTATATGATCATAACTACTATAGAATTACCTAGATCATGTAGTACAGACACATAAATTTAATGCTGTCCAGAGAACTGCATTGGAAGAGAGTGCTTTAATCTTCACTAGATCATGTATAACTTTTGTTTACATGTCTGATATCTTCAAGGCAATGATTATGTAAAGTACCACCATTCTTATTATGTTTGGATCCTTGCCCTAAATAATTGTATGGTATGATCACAGACTGCTGCTTGTCATCCTTAGGATACTGAAGATGAGGAAGACACTCGCACTAGTACCACAGATTTATACTTTAGCCTGGACTTGGTGACAATGAAGGCACTGGAGACATTTCACAGCACCTCTGCATCATTACAGAAGAGTTCTCTGTTGTTTCAATATACAAATATACAAGTTACATTTGAAGGGCCCATTTGATCTTAAAGAATCTGTTTTTCCAAGAAAACAGAAAAATACTTTCTCTCAGTTCTCAGGAAAGTCTACATTTTACTTTCTTTTGTTAAATCAGCTGCATCTTATCAATTCTGTCTTTCAGGCACACCAAGTGTGAAATTCATATCCCCTGAATTAAGTCTTTGTTAAACATGGAAACAGGTTTGATCATCAGAGTCAGTATTTCCTCCTACAAGTTAACAAACATGAACACACAAAGACGAGCACAAAGGTCTCACATAACAGGTTTTGCCCACTTTTGAAAAGATTGTAGCTGGTCCCTCCTACAGTAAGCAATAATGGAGATTGGCCTTCAGCTCCACCTAAGTAACATGTCTGAAAAAATTACATTAAATGCTTAAGCTCCTAATGTATTTCCAAAATATCCTTACTACTCCCTCAACTATCTGAAGTACATGAAATTTCCTGCAGTTCCATTTCCATTTTTCAGAACTTAGCTAGATTAAAAAAAAACAAAATCAGAGCCTATTATTCCACATACTAACTTCAAAGTACACATTTTCAGAAATAATTCAGAAATATTTAGACACTAAAAATCCAGAGGAAGTAAAGGAGAAATTATGAAATACTTAAAAAAAAATTGGTTGCTTATTTCCTCTCTACTCTTTATGAGAAAATGTGGGTTTCGTGTCAGGTTTCATCTTAGGAGGAATTCAGATCAGTATTTAAACTGAAATGTGTCTCTGGTAGATACAGACATTTCATCATTATATTGTCCTACTGAATGGGCAGTATGTTGCATGAGGTGTACCGTATCTTCATGATAAACGTGCTGTGCTGTAATGGCTAACAAGAAAAATTGTAAATGATCTACTTAAGCAAAAACAGCTAATATATTAAGGGGATGACATGTTCTGATGAATCAAATAATTTTTCCTTCTCTTTCATTTTCCTGTAAAACTTCAAAGCAATCAAATATTGTTTATGCATAAAATTTAATCCTTTCACCAATCTGTAGTTTGATTGAATTTGCATACTCTATTTGCTACAAGTCAATGTGAAGAGAGCCTCATGTAATTGAAGCTATTTCCCCTCCAGTCCTCCTATCTTCGCTGTAATATTTTCCATTAGTAGCTCTATTATGCCTAATATCCGTAATGTTGTCAGATTAGAATTTTCACTTAATGCAACCTGTATTTATAAACCACTAGGATGAAAAAAAGAACAAATACAAGAAAGAGGAAACAATTACCTGTCTTTGATGCCACACAGATCAATGTGTAAATCACTAAAATTCCCCAGGGAGCCTTGCTGAACTAAAATTAGGTCCTTGGGCTGGTTATCAATAAAGATGAGCCTCATACAGCCTTGAAAAGCAGTAACGGGATTTAAACATTGGGAATCAGTGAAATTGTCAGGGCACCCTGTGGAAAAAAAGAGAAGAGGCAGAGAAGAATATTGGAATGTTCATCTGTTTCTGCTGGGATTTCCTGATGCAAGAACTAGGAGGCTCATTATTCCAAGTGGTTTCATTCCTTGTGCTACACAACCTTCTGTGCTATAAATGCTTCAGTAAGAAAAAAAAAAAAAAAAAAAAGAGAACCCACTAGAAATATCAGAGTATGAGGTTTTCACATGTGCTAAGCAAAATCAAAATTCTTTTTCCATCTTCTTTAAACTCCACAGTCGATAGCAGCTGACTCCCATAAAAAAAAGCTGTGCAAATTGTAAAATCATTATGGGTTACACTCTGCTGCTGAGGCAATGCACGGAGTAAAAGGATGAAATTCTGCGGACAGCAAGAAAGAAGCCATTTGTATCTGAGCTTCCTCAGTATTTGGCCAGCTCTGAGATCCAAAGCCTTCTGTGCATCCTCACTTAGTGCTGTATCCAGAGGGTTCATCGAGATCAGAGCCTCACTACAGTAAGCACTACACAGAAATATATTAAAAAGACAGTTGATGACACTCCCTTTATCTAAATTAATGTTTGCACTCCAAAAAAGCAGAAGGCAGTATTTTTCAAGACTGTTCTTTCCATTTTCACGATTGAGCTAAACCTACATTCATTTCCGTGAAAGCACAGTACCTAAATACCTTTGTAGATCTGAGCCATATGTCAATTAAGCTCTGAAGTCTAAAGTCACTGAGCCTGATCAGGACAGTGATATCTACAGGAATATTAATAATACTCATAGTCCTCAGACTTTTAACTAGAAAAAACACTTGTGGCTAAGATAGCTATGTAGCTTTTGCATGTTTTGCCAGCTAGATGTAGGTACCCATTGGCTACAACTACCAGTAGTCCACTTTTACAGCTGTGTTAGCATTTCTGCTCCTTCTCTCTCTGTCAGGGTTGACCAAGACCCTTTGATCTTCCCACAGTGCTGTCTGCATTGCAGCTCAATAGGGGGTCTAAAATCAGTTATTATAACATTTGCTCTTAGCTGCAAACAGAGTGCACCTGGGGAAACATCAGTGGTGAGCACCTGAGGATCTGCATCATGAAAACCTGTCCTGCATCTGTCTGAAACAACCCACCTCCAAAATAGTAGCTGTTCCCAGAGTAGATCCTTGAGACAGTGGTTGCGTGGCTAGCAGTGGCAGCGTTGTTGTCCAGTGTCAGGGTAATGCGATGTCTTCTGGCATTGATGTTAACAGAATGCCAAAGCCCATCGTGGAGATTGGTGCCTGGGAAAATACAAGTGCAAGGAGTGAATAAAGAGGTGCAGGAGACAACTGTGTTCTTCAGGCCTCCTTTTGCTTCCAACTTGTGATCATGAATGTGCAGTTGACCCCAAAAACGGGAGAACTGGCAGCTGAAAAGAACTCATTACCTCTGGAAACAAACTGGTGTAGAAGAAAAGGCCCAAGAAAGGAAAAGCTTTTGAGAGTATTTAAGGTGGTCATCTTACATTTTAATCTAACCTGCTTCTGGTACTGTAGGCATTCATCAAGCTAGTCAGGCCCTTTACCTTTCTGGTAGCACATTATTACCACTTTCTATGTTTTATGTCTATCTTCAGTGTGTTGGGAAATGCTTATAGCTTACAGAAGGACGCAGAGAAGATCTCTATTGAGCTTCTGGTACTAAATACATGCCTGAGATTGCAGAGAATTAGATTCAGTGAGATGGCCATATCCTGTCTCAGGCTCCAGTATGAAACCTGACAAACTTCAGTTGCTATCAGTAGGATTTTTGTTTCTTAAAACCCTTCAGCAGTAAGTTAGCACACAGACTATCTGACGGATGTACGGAATCCTTATGTTGGATTTTGACATGGGTATTGTGAGAGCTGGGATTGTTGCTCTGACCAGGAACCTGTGAAGGTACATGAGAGATGATGGTACTGGGTGGCCTCTTTTTCTTCTAGACACTTGTGCAAAGTGGGAAATAACCTCTCTGTTTCCTTATTCTGAAAATCAGTGTTGCATCTCATGGCTCTTGAAATAGCACCGCACAGCTACAAAGAAACTCCACATCCTCTATTCAGACAGCTGTGAAAATCAGTGGGAAAGCTTCTGAGCTCACACACAGTGGTGCAGATCAAAAGTAACCTAATTACAGTTCAAAATACACTACCGTCAGGCTGGAGTCACTGAGATCAGGCACAGACAACTAGTATTTACTCCCCTCCCTAATGGAATACTTTTCGTTAATGTAGCTTTCAGAAGAAACAAACGAGCACTTAGTGACACAAAGAGGTGTGAGAACAGTTCAAAACAAAATAAAAAAATTGTGGGTGCTCTGTGTATGAAAAGCCATTTCATTATGAATTTGAAAATGAGACAATTTCCACAGTAATGGCTGTTAATGCATGCACAATTTCCATAGAATAAGAGGTTGGTTTTCCAGCAAAAGTGTATGATTTTTCAACTAGAATAAGTCCATTTTGAAGTGAAATATGTTGCTGAAGTTTAAAAAGATGTCAAAACAAAATAGGTCCCGTTTGGGGCAAAAATCACTCCATCCTTGAGGAAGCATGAGTTTTGTATCTGACATCTGCAGAACATGGCACTTACAATTTCTGCATATTTTCCACGTGTAAGTAGGCAGTTTAGCAATGTTTTGGATAATACCAAAGGCTGGGCTCAGGTTCATGATTTCAGAACTGCATAAAACAAATACACCCAACCAAATATTGACACTGTCTCAGCTTTGTCTACAATTTAATTAAGATTGCAATAAAGGCTGGAAATGCAGCTTTCAGTGTTCAGCTGCAGCAAGCTAAGGCTGTACCAATCTACATGAATGAGGATAGATGCAGGGCTGCCTCATTTTCTGTCATAAAGGGGAATGAAACACACATGCGGAACAGCTCTGCTTTGACAACTCTGTCAGATTTTATCTCTGCTTCTTTTAATAGACACATCTGCCCTCTTTCAGTCTGTACTGGGAATATTTTAATATTACATATTTTTAAACAGCTGCTCTTTTAGAAAATACTATTATTATTTAGTTCCATCTGAGTTTCATCGGTCTATTACTCATTCACCTTTGGAAAATAGGTATTCAACCTATGCAGAAAATTAATTTCCCAGTCTCCCACCCAGCATGGCTGCATAGCAGCAAGGGATGTGCACAGGCCCTGAGCTAAGAACATTTCTGTTTGGGATGCCAGCATGGCTTATAAGGTTGTACTGGGATGGCAGCTGGGCTACTCTGGTCCTGCCTCTATTGTACAGTCTGAAATTGTTTCCCTGTTTTCTCTGTGAGCCAATGCATATCTGTTCTGGTAAGTGTTTACAAGCAATTTCCTCTGAACTTTAAGTCAGAGAGACAACCCCATTTCACCCTCTTGCATCCCACCAGCTGCACTGCACAAAGCAACTTGCAAACTGGCTAAGGAAGCCAGTGAGGGAGTGTGAGCAGAGAAAGTCCATGGTCCCTCTCTATTCTGAGCATAGCTTAAAGGGAGAGTGTAAAGCTACAGTCAGAGGAAGAAAATCAGCTCTGAGGCTGTCTTAACTTGTGATGGGGAATGGTGCAGCGGCTGAGCTGGCTCCCAGCTGACTTCAGCACAATCTAAGGATGAGAAACAGGAAGGTCTTCATGTGACCTGATTGATGAAAATTTAGTGTGACTGTTTAAGAACACAGAGGCTGAGCTAATTGTCAGGTAGATTGAGTCTGGAGATCTCAGGATGCCAGATTTCCATGCTTAGATCTACCTCAAGCTGCACACAGTGGTTCTATACTAGAAAGCAAGATAAAATTTGAAAAAAGAAAGGAAGATTGGATGCTTCCTTATTACATCATCCTTTTATCTTGTGGGATTGGACCTTTGTATTTTGAAAGGAGACAGGTGAAAGTAAATAAAAATTGAGTACCTTCACTGATTTCCACTGGGTTCTCTGTCTCTTTCTGAATAAGTAGTGTCAATCTCCCACCATGGAGGTAAACCAAGAGAGGTCCTGAATTTTCAGACAATTCGGTGAACAGAAGTAAGCCATCTTTATTCCATGTTCGAAACTGGAAGCTGACTGACAAACCATCGATTTGAGGAGTACCAGGTAGTAGCAAGTAGCTATGACTGGTGCTGACAAAGGTGATAGGAACAACTTGTGGTTCTGAGCAAGAAAAAGTCACATTCCCCTGCAAATAATGAAAATCAAATGTAAATCAACACAACAATTTTTTTTTGGTCATCCTAAAATATCCGTAGTTAAATAAGCTGACTGGATTTCTAATGGCCCTCAAGGCCGAAATAGGTATTGTTACTGAGACACAAATCTTTGGAACTCATTAGGAAATTTCTCTCTCCATTCTGGGAAAACACATCTGACTTAAATATTTTACTTTCACCCCAAATAAGGGGGATCAAAATTCAAAACCTCAGTTCTTAGAAGGATCTAAACACATCCAAATATCCCGTATTGAGACCATGCCTGGGTGAAGAATGGCTTATTTGCTAGCCCAGACAGACCATCTCCACATGGCCACATCTGCATTGTGTTTCCCAGCACCTCCCACGTCAAGCTCAAGTTTAGCTTTATGTCAAGAAAATCAAACTCATTTGGATCTATGCTGACTTCAGGAACTGACACCAAAGGAACAGCAAGTCTGCTTGCACTTTCATGTGCTGTGGGATTTGATACAAGTGTCCTGCATTGGCTTTTCACTGATGGGACTACAGGGATGTGAACAAGGCAAGCTGCAATTGAAAAAAGCATCCTCCAATGCACAGGGATCCTACCAAACAGACTAGATTTATTCTAAATTGAAGCCAAAAATCAGCCATTAATGACAGTACTTTTTTTCCCCATTTACACCAATGCTACATAACCTTAAAAGCAATAATTCCCTCATCCACTTGAATCTACTACATGGGGCAAAACGCGAGGCAAATTTCCTGGGTTTGTTTCAAATATTCAATATATAGCTTGCAGTAGCAGTACTGGTTATGTTTTCTTTCACCCAGAGTGACACAGTCTTGTGCTACTCCAAATGATAAAAGTCCACTTCATAATAATAATACCAGAATTAGAATTTTTCAGAAATTGTTTCAAAATTCATAAGGAAACTCAGAGAAAAAGTCCCTTGAATAAAGTACTTACAGTGGGATGAAACAACAGTGATGTTTCCTGGACAGTGCTAGGTCCTACAGTTTTCATGGGGAATTTTGAGGAATTATTAAAACATTACACACACAGCAAGCATGGTAAAATCCAACACTATTTCAATGCCAAACTTAGTTGATTACCTCAGTCATCCAGCCCTGAAATCAATGGCATAATTTGCCCAGAAGTGCAGCACATTTACTCAAAGCAGTCAGCAGAATCTGTACGTGCATGTACCATTGTAGTTTGTAGAAGAAATGACTCCACCATTTTGTTCAGCCATTGTAGATTACCCAACTAGGTCATTCAAGCCATGTAATAAAACCTTAACAATATATAAAGCTGAGATGCATTTAAAGAGTCATGACTTTCAAAGCCACTCCAGGAGACTGCTACAGACAGCTTGCTTTGAACTAGGCTGCTTTGCAAAATACCAACTGGAATCTGATACAAACATTGGAGTAAAAGTATTTCTCCATGGTACTGTTTCTCAACAGAACTCACTCTAACAGGATAATTATAATGAACAGCACTTGATGGATGTGTAGGAAGTTTACAATGCTTGGGGAATTCCTCTCTGAAATCTCAGACAGCTGATGGAACTGTTCCCTATCACTTTCAAATGTCTTTCTAATCTTTATTTTAAAATAGAAAATAAATAAAGTGCTAGAAGGAGACCAAGTTATCACTGGATGAAACAACCCTTGATAGATACATATCTATATCAAGCTACTTACATATTCCTGGCCCTGTTAGGTGAAGAATGCTACATACCAGATTTACCAATGGCAAAAGGAATGTATGGATATATTATATTAGAAGGAGTTCTGAGATATAATCCAAAGCTTACCCAAACTCACCTGAACATTAGTCAGGTGGGAAGTAGGAAATTTGATCTCAACAGTTAAAAAGTTTCTACTACCTGCTGGGTTCTGCCTGCACAAGAGATGCCACAGGCTTTTTTTTTTTTGTCATTGTTGTTATATTTCCACCTCCATTTTCAACCAAATTCATGACAAATTACAGAAAACACAGTCAGCTGCAGTGATATAAACAAATATGGTTAACTTTCTCTAGAGCTTTTTAAAGGTTTAGACATTTAAAATGCGAAAGAAAAATTTTGTTTGGAATTTTAGACATTTACAGTGATTCAAATAACTCCACACAAAGCAGGAAAACATTTACAGATCTCATACATACATAACACTGGAGCTTGGAGGAAAGTTCAAACATTATCTGAGTCTGCACTGAAGTATCTAATTTGCTTCACTGGCAGTGGGAGGCTGTAACAAAATGCAAGACTGTAGAGGGGAGGATTTGCAACATTCGGATAGGATTTTTGTTTCAGCTCTTTGCAGACAGGACAAGCTATGCCTAGACTGACTTAATGGTGCCAGAGAAGGTGAATGCTAAAATGAAAAAACATGTTTGCAATGCACAACAAATTTTCACATGACCTTAAAATAAGCCAGTAAAGACCTTGTGCAGTCAATTTCAGCTTTCAGCTATTTACAGCAACACCATAGCAAAGTACCCCTGATGCATATGCATAGGCCCAAATATAAGGTCAAATTTCTGTCTGCTTTTCATATGAGGTTCTCAGCACGTGCAACTAGTCCTAAACTCATGGATTGCTGTGACCCCTTGAAAAACTCAGCAACAATCTTGTCTACACCAGCTAGTAATTCATGCCATCCACACAGAAGTCTTGTACTGGGACAGGAGCAGCAAAGAGTGTGAACTGAACCCATGGCCAATGCTGGGACATATAGGCAGCACCTACACATCTCCCCCCATGCTTAACCTGGTGAGACTTCAAGCTCTGTAGCCTCTCCACTGACTACCCTGCAGCAGAGTACGCGTGCTCCCACCTGCCACAAGAACACATAAAGGCAGTGCTGCAATATTTTGTGTACATAGGATTAAAGGTACATTTGGGGGATAGAAAACAGGCCTCTTGCAAGGGTTCTTTTAACAAGGTATTTTTGTTACTCTTACTCAAGAATTGAGACCTTCATGATGAAAGAGCCAAAACTAATTTTACTCAGAGTTAAAAACTAGCTGGGACATTTGGGAAAAAACGTTAAATAAACCAATTGATGCCATGGGAACTTAAATCAGTTCAACCGACTCATTTAGGAGGGAAACACCTTCTTAAAGCAGCATTCCAAAGCAAAAACAGATGATGTAGTTAATACACACCAGCAGTAGCTGCTGGTGTCCTTACACTGACCAATGCTGTCTACCTTCCTAGAGAAAATAACATGAAAATTTGAAAAAGAAATACGCAACAGCTACTTTGAAAAATGTTCATCCACTGAAGTGGGATAGCTTCCCATTACAAAAACTGTTAAATTTGCCCTAAATGTTATTCTCAAACAAATTATTCCAGCAGGTTCAAGTCAGAAAAGTAAACAGCTCCTCCTAAACCTGCATCTGATCAGGAGCATTTTGCTTTAATTGGCAGCAGTTCTGGAACTCTCCAGGGTACATGCAAGACTTCTGGCAGACACTTGATTTTATAACTGAACCCAGTTTAACTGACAAGTAAAAGCTCATTGGCTAGGAAATGGGATAAGAAGAGTCTAATCCCTAAAGAAAACAAAAGAGACGCTCAGCTCTATCCAGCTGCTGGAAATTCCAGCTATCATGTGATGTTTGAGAATTCCACTGAGTCCATCATCTCCAGACTGATCAATGACTCCTCTCACAAGCACTGAAAACTTTCCAAAAGAGTTCTTATTGTTCTTACAAGAGAAACCTTCTGAATCTAGAAATGCAACGGAGATATTTGCAATTTGTTCACTGACTACCATGACACTTGCTTCAAGACAAGAGTGCAAGCACCCCAGATTTCTGCAGGCAGGGTACTGGTTGCAGAGGTGGTTATTGTTCAAGTAAGATATTGAATGAACAGGCACAGCATGCTACAGCACTTTTAAAGGAAGAATCAGAGCCTTTCCAATTAAAAAAGAGAATGGAAGAACACAGTTGCTAAGTGATGAGATTAAAAGTGGATTACATAGAAGATCCTCTGAGCCATAAACCTCATCCAAATCTGACTGGAGTCTTTCCAGTGACTTCTGTGGGACTTCAATAAAACCTGCATAACTTTAATGAATCATTTCAGTCTTTTCCAGCCTTTCTTCATGCAGTTTTATGTACTGTTGAATGAAGAGAGAAGACTGCTACAACACCACAGCCTGGGCAATAGGTGACAGGTTTCTGATACATCTCCCTCGCTCTCACAGAATACTAATCAAAAGTAATACGTACTTGGGAGATTATTCAAACTGACAGCTGAACTGAAATCCTCAACATTTAGCCTACCAAAGGATACAGGCCAAGATCACAGCTTGAACAGGAAGAACAATAAATGAGTATTTCTAAGCTCTCATTCTACCTGTGGGTTAGAGCATCAAATGGGCACTTTCCTCATTAATCACTCTATGGATATTATCCAATAAAAAGGATATCTTGTTTTCTGCAGAGGATTAGAAAGGAAAATTTATTTCATATGACAGGTAAAGGGACTAAAATCCCAGGCCTGGCTGAGACACAAATGTGGGTAAACTGGCAAGAATACGTCTAGCTTGGAAATTGGAGGACTATTTCTAGCTGTGAAGAGACTGAGATTACAGACAAATTTGCAAAGAGAGTAACAGAGGAAAAAGGTGACCTCTGGTGCAGTTTTAAAAGGATAAGATGAAAGATTGTCATTCAACTCTGAACAACTGGATTTTAAGAATTGGGGAGGTCCCTTCAAATCCTGTTTTTAAATTAACTGTCTCAAGGAGAACAGATGTCAGGAGACCCACATAGATTTCAAGTACTTTTCAAATCAAGACACTGCTAAGCACTGAATGAAAAGCAAACCAAAGTGAGATATCAGCTCCAACCTTCTGAAATACTGGTGCAAATTGTCTTCAAAGACGATGTGGGAGCACCAAGACACACAGTGTTACTTGCATTAGGACTAGTCCACTGAGTAAGCAACTAGTTCATCCCAAGAGCAGGGCTCATACTTTAAGAGAAGTTCCTATACTGAGGTGGGTTTCTCGTTCTCTGAGCAAAATTTCATCATGGAGATCTGAAAGCTTTCCTGATCCCAATTTCATTGAAATTAATGTATCCTTTTGAAAATCACCCCTGTGATAGAGAACTGCCCTATCTTTACTCACTCTAGGTATCACATATGTCAATAAAATGCTAATTGTTTATCACATTGACTTAAGTTGCTTACATTAAGATAAAGTTCCTATATGGAAAAAATAGCATTTAACAAAAAAAGCTTTGAAAAAACTGAAACATAGTAACTGTGACAGAATCAGGGATGAGATGCTTGGCTAGACATTTCTGGATGTTATCTCAGACTCCTAAACTATGTCACTCACCAGAAACGGAACAAAGGATTTTACTATTTTTGTGCCCATAGGAACTGTACATTAGTGTTTCATTATATGGTACGATAGCTAAGAGTTGCTGACAAAAGATGGGAGCAAATACAGAGCTCATTAATAAAAATCATACATCATTTCCCTCAGAGAGATAGGAAAAGGAAAAAAAGAGCACAGGAAGAAGCACAAAAAAATATACACCACTTAATATTTTTTCTCATTTGAATAACAAGCAGGAATGAATCCAGCCATTCAAATGCACCTTGCTAGAAGTGAATAAAATAGATGTCTTAGATCAAACTGGCAAATTAGCACAATCCAAGCGCAATTTTTGTTCATGTTTAAGGTAAACTGATCGACAGGTTATGAGGTTTTATCACCTGGAACAAAACACAACAGGAAGGAGATTTTTTTTTTTAATTATTAGTATATTACTATTATGTATTTAAGTATTATTATTATGATGAAAACAGAGGCACATATCTTAAAGTAGAAAAGGGCATAGAAAACAATTCTTATCAACTTTTTTTAATGTATTAGTTTTCTTTATTAGATTTTGCTCTTTTAAATTCCAATCATCTGTGTATCATAGCACAGCACCAGCCTAAATGGTTGGTATGAAATGCACATACTCCAGGCTTTTGACTGTGATGGGGTCAGCTTGCCCCCTTCTGTTGTGCCAGGCAGCCAAGTACCAAGCAGTTTCCAAGGCCTTAGCAATTGGAATAAGACCTTAAAAGACATTTAAGCTTTGGCTTTTCAGCAAATTACATTCTTCTCCATTTTCCTTATTCCCTGCTAACTCCTATGACAATAATTAGCCATCTCTCTTGGTCTCCTACAGGGACTAACAGCCTTATCACCCCCTGCCTTGAAACATCCTCCTCTGCTCAGCAGGTACTAACTGCCCTATTCACTCAATTTGACTACCTAGATAATGTAATAAATTAAACTCTGAGCAACTGTTTCTAACCTGTAATTTGCTAAAGGCTGATGACTCCCAAAAGGCCTTGTTTGCTCAGAAATGTGAAATTTTTTTCCTCATATGTCAACAAGTCTTCTAAAAAGATATGGTCTCTCTCCCCAAAAGACTTGCTTCACTTATGGTCATCACAACTATCAAAATCCTAACACAAAGAAACTTTTATATTAAGAAAAAGAGAGTTTATTATTGGAGCTACATACTGGATTAAGTATTTACATACTGAGAGTCTTCAGAATTGTAGAAAAAGCCAACTGAAATCAGCTGGAAAGCTGTCATTTAGATAGACTTTATTTCAAGTTCTTGATTGAGGTGACACAATTCCTTTTAAAACAATCCTGTTCTGCCATCCAGCAACAATAAATTGGGACCTTAAAATTAATGCTATCTATATAGACTTTCTTACTATTCCACAGTGCAGATAGGATGTGAAGGAAACTCATCTGAAGACCCAGACAGCAGACAGGAAGATAGAAGAAACCATAAAAAGCTATTTTTACAGGAATCAAATATTTCTGGAATATGAGTTCACTTGCCTTGTCTAAAGAACAGCAAACTCAACTACCTTTTTAATGTGTGTGTGTGACTCACACTTTCATTAAGTAATTGCATAAGTTTATTTTTTTTAATAAATTCAACTTAGTCCTATAGGAAGTTGTCAAAAATGTCAATAAATAGTTCCAACAAATTTATTTATGATTTCTATAGTCTGATTGCAGTGCAAAAACTAATGAAAAATAAACAATTAAGAAAAAAGAAAAGATAAATCTATCTCCTGGTTCTCCAAACCCTAGTAGGGGCCTTCAAAAGTCACCAGCCTGATACTCACAGGTATATCAAAACTTGCAATAGTGGCAAGAATAGTGGTAGAATAAGACGTGTGTAGACAAGTAAATTCTTCTCAAGATGAAAGTATCTCAAAACAGCTTAATAAAATAGCATGTTTGGATTCTCTATAAAGGGAATGAATTATTAGTTTACATTCTCCTGTCACTAGGTATCTTTCCTTGCTCTTTGATGCAGGCAATGGGTTATTTCCCTGAGGCACTACAGTGATGCATTTACATGTCACCACATCCCTTGCTGTGCTGAATTGTCACTCCCAGATTCAACATGGCAGGCCAACGTAGAAATTCAAGATTATCTGAGGGCTGACAACTTCTGCCTTACAAATATTTTGCACTCCTCTCTAGTCAGTGCAGAGTTTGCTCTGCTAAACAAAAATACAACTCCAATTCCTGTTAGCTGAAGGTGATGGAAGGGAAGGGGGGATAGGGTTTTCCTCAATTTCAATGAGTACATAGGGTGGATCACTGAGAAGATCAAACACAGCATCTTTTCATGACCTCTTAATTTCTTTCCTTCAGCTAGACAGCTTCTTATTTTGGCATCACAAATCAGTGACACATGAAAAGACTTAAGACCCTGGCCACATGTCACATTGGAGCAGTTTTTAAAAGTACGACCTGAAACTAGCAGTGGGTAACCACTGGTGGCCAGGATACTATCGTTATTTTCAGGATGCTATAGCTATTTTTCTCTTAACTACTCCCTCAGCCAGACATATTTAGCAATTCTCAATGGATTTATCTTCCTAGAACTTGTTCCATCGTCTCCTGCATCTACATACACTCTTAACAAGCACAACATCCTTCAACGAGGAATTCACCATCCCAGATATCAACAGGTCAAATATCCTTCTGTGAAGGACAATTCCCCTTCTGCTTCTTGTAAATGTGGCTCCTATGGTGTATTTTCCTGCCGCTAACTACTTGTCCAAGAAGGGCGAGTAACTGCTGTACCATTTCTCACAATGGGCAGTCTTCACTTCTTTTGTGCTGAGAAGACAGCTAGTAAATAGGGCAGATTTTTACATTATTATTTTAAAGCATTTTCTGAGGTTTCCCAAGGGTCCAGCCCTATGACCATAACAGTGGTAATTACAGAAATTTGACTTCTCATAACCTCTTGCAATTAAAACCAGTAATCACTTTGGATAGCAAATAAAAGATCCCTTATCATTTCTCCACACTCAGTGACCTAGGGGAGAAAAAAAAACACAGAGCAAAAAAACCCACAACATACCATCAGGGACAGAAGAAACCCCAGAGAGTAGATAGCCTGTCCAAATAGATAGGGCTACCATATAGAGAGGTTAAGTATCAGGCAATATAAAAATGGAATTCTGAAGGCGAGTTCCAGTTCAGAGACAGGCTGCCTCGTTATCTTGAGATGTCTTCTCCAGGGGATTTATTGCAAGTCTGACAACTGCAAATGAGTTACAGAAAAGAACAGGCAGAATGATAATCACAGCCACCACCCAAGAGGACAATACATAGTACAGTACTCTGTTATTGACAACCTGTAGTTTCTTCCTCTGACTTTAAATGCAGCTGATTTGGGACCATTATTTATATGGATAAGGAACTACTTCATAAGAGGAAATCTATACCTCCAAAGCTGATGTACCATTCCCCTGCTTGTGTGAAAGATGTCAACAGTAAAAAATCCAAAGTTGATGGGTATGAAAACCCACAAGTTTGGCTCACTGACTAGACTGTGTTAACGTTCACAAAGGCACAGAGAATGAAGCACAGACTGAGTGTTGAAGTCTGCCGACCTTTTGGAATCAAAAACTAGTGTCTCTGAGCATTAATGACTTTCTAATCTCAAACCAGCCAGTTTGTCCTCAAATACCTTTTGTTAGGAGACAAAGGTATTTTGGGTACTAACAATGCAGAACCATCTCTGGTGATCTCTCAGCTTGTGGGGAGGGAACACAGCTATACAACACATTGTTGGAAGAAGTGATTCCAAGTCCCTGACATATTTAATTATTCTTCTGTGTTATTTCTTTCATCATATTTCCACTCCAGACAACCCTAGCAACTACAAAGACGTGAAGCAGAGAAGCTTGCAGCTCCCTGGGGATATGGATTGTTTCTTGAAAACCTCAATGAACTTTGAGTAAAAGCATTTAGTGCAGAGGAAGTCTGGCAGGCAAAAGACTACACTTAGTAAGAACAAGTTATTTTAATTTGAGTAAGTAAATTGCTAAGAAGTGAGGAAGAGCAGGAAGATGGGAGAGGGAGATCAGTCTGTGAAAGCTGGAAGTACCTGAGAGTTGCTAGAGGAGATAAATAGCTGTGATGGAAAGGATGCTGGAAAACCAGAGATTTACAGGGGCTGTTTCCTATAGAAGGATGTTCATCTAAGATTATGAGGTGCTGTGAATGTGGCAACCTTTCCATGCACTTTGCATACTTAAGCGTCACAGACAGCATGTATCAGCTCATAAATCTTGCAAAATGCAGTACAGCAACCAGCCTTTGAAAACTATCATGTTAAAATCATGACTTCTGTGAGGGAGATTGGAAGATGGAGCCAAATCCCTGCTACCTTAAATTGACAAAAGGAGCAGGATTCCTGACCTTCAATCTAGCATTGACTGAACCAAGTATTGTGATAACAGAGTTTCATTGCTTGGGGCCACGTTATACCCAGACAACACCCTTTCCGAGAGAAAACACATTACAAAGTTGTTCTTTTCCCCTTTAGGAAGGCCTTCCCATTACACAGCTGTCAAAACAACCAGCTGTTTAATGACCTAAGACGCAGACCAGAGCTCTTTGCTCCCTTTAGAAAGTAAGCTGAGGAGAAGAGCAATTTAACACAGTTCATAAGATTTGTGCCTTAGCATCCTGAGTCAGAGCAATCAAACTTCAGGTTATTAAAGCAAAGTCTCTCAGGCTAGGGGAACATCCTGGAGGAAGTCTTGACTGCCAGCAAAAGAATGCAGCACTTCTCACCCATCACCTTTCCACTTCCCATTTCCCTGTGTATTCAGCCTCACCCTAGGCAGGGAAAATAAGGAAAGGAAAGCCTTCTTGTGGTCTTCTGGCTTGCTTTGTTGTAGCTTCAGTCTGTTTATACACATTACTACAAACTAGAAGATGCCATGAGAGCCAGAAGCAGTTTCACCTCCACATTCTCCAAAGACACAGTATTAGCCAAAAGGCATATATCAAAGTGTGGTACAGGAGTGAGGCATGAGCTAAATAAAGAGCTGAATTATTTACAATTTGTCAAGGCTGCATGGGAATACACTGTTCTTTCTACTTATGAAATAAAATGTTCTTTATTTTGCTCATGATATATTTAAATGTATCTATAATTTTGGACATTATTATGAGTGAAGTTATGTTTATGTTTTATGTTAGCAGGCTGGATAAGACCATAGTTCCTTTTGCTTTACCTCTACCATCTCACATTTAGAGACACTAATATCAGGTCAATGGTTCTCAGAACTGCCAATACACTGAGTATAAGGGGTGGCACAAACTAAAATATTTCCAATAGTAAAAGAAACATTTATTCTTCTCTATAATACCAACTCAAATAGCAAAATAAAATTTTGCTACTACTGTACTCCACAACAGTGATGGAGAGTGGTTCAGAAAATAAGATTTCAACTGAGTTAACCAGAAGAAGTCTTTATGACTTCTATCATCCCATCAAAAAGACACATTTTAATCTTGGAGAAGGAATTAAAAAGTTTCTCCAAACAAATTGTAATACACTTGGAGAGTCAGAGAAATGTATTAATTTCCACACATGTCTTTCAATAACTCTCACCACAGCAGTCAGTGCTGGCTGGTGTTAGCCTCATCAATATCATTTTTAACAAGCTAATTATGCCCATAGATATCTAAATCTGAACTCCACTCATTCAGTGAAGCCAGCAGCACCAACAGCATGGAAGTAAAGAAGGAAAGCATACATTATTGTCTCTTACCACAGTATAGATCTGAGGTTTGCGTCTTTTTGCCAGGTCAATTATATTGACTCCATTGTAATAAAGGTTCTCGATGCACCCATGGAAATTTTTCCTCTGAAAGGTTCCTGGTTTCCCCGGGACAGGAATACCTCCGAAACTGAGCTTTTGGAAAAAATAAGAACAGTATTTAGCTATCACCCCAAAAGAAAGAGGGCAGAGCCCACTCCATGCAGCCAAGGCAGGACATTATATAAGAACAAGTCACATTAATAGCATCCTGCCGGAGCACAAAGCAGGTCCTGGCTGCCCAACAGGGGAATTACAGGCTGCACAGCATTACAGCTGTTGGAGAAATGCTGCTGGCACAGACAGCTCACTAACTTGAAAACAGCTTTTAAGTGCCTTGACACACCACTTCACCAACCCAATACCACCAGCCCCCCACCCAGGAACACCCAATGCACAAGATAATGTTCAAATGGTCTCCAGCCCACAGGCCCCATGGGCCTGGAGGCTGCCGCCCATCAGCAGACCACAGCGGCCAGGAACCGCTGAGCAATGGAGGAATAAACTCTTCATGTCCACAGAGCACTGGGTTTGCCTGAGAGCTGGAGTCAACCCTTTCCACCAAACATGTATCTGAACAGTTCTGATTTCAGCCAGTGGAGGGTAGTATCACACACGCAAACTACCCCATTTGCACCTTGCAATCGTTTTCCCTAATTTTCACTGTGGTTTGTTCTTTAAAATACTCGCATGTGGTATTTGAGACAGATCAGCGTAATGAAGAAGTTCCGCAAGTTACACATTTAAACAAAACTTCTGCTGGGCTGTTGTCTAAGTAGTGGAATATGTTAGTATTGTGCAGATTACAACTCATCACTCAACTGGAGGGCTGAAAGTCCTAGGAGGATAAAGAGCCTAAGAAAACAAAGCTTCCAAAATCCTTGGAGCATAATTACTTTAGATTCTTTAGAAAAGACAGACAGACAAAGACATAAAGACAGACAGAAAGACAGACAGAACCCACATCCCACACCCCAAACCTCACAACCCCCAAAAATTCTGATAATCCCGTTTTCTTTTGCCAGATGACACAGCTCATTTCTAATTAGCTCCACTGGCCTTTTTGGCAAAGTCTTACTACTGGTGGTACCACTGGATTTTTACTCATTTTTCCCATCGCAACCAGCAGCATCGTGAGTGATGTAATGCCGGTGGGGATCCTGCAGTCATCACAGTTCACAGTGGTTCCAGTGCATCAGGAACTGTGCTGCAATCCCGCTGCATCTGCTGCAGCAAGGGCATGCACTGCTGTGTGGTGCTGTCGACACTGACGGCTGCTGAAACCTGGTGAGCCTTATGCCTCTGTCACAACTCCTAAAGGCTTGTCTCAGCTCATTATTACGAAAATAAAGGGAAATTTGGGGGTTATTTTTCCTCCCACTCCACCTAACAAGATGGGATACCTAAGCAAATGAAACCTCCCTGGATAACCTTGAAAGCACTTCTTTGAAAACAAGTCCTTAATGAACTTACACCTCAGTTGTATTCATTGATCAATTCAGAGAAACAAAGAGGGAACAGACTGCTGTTTTACATCACTTGCAGGGTTGTTATTGGCATGAGGGCTTATGTGGTAGCAATGTTTTTTTCCAGTGAGAATCATTAGTTCTTCCCTTAAAACACCAGACTTTCCTTCTTTCATGTTCTATTTCTTAAGTCTTCTGTTTAGGGACTCTGTACTGGGTTTCAAAACCAGAAGAAAAATCAATATCAATTACACCACTGCATTACTAAAAAAAGTTTCCTTTGTGATTGGCAATAATTTTAATTACCAAACTAATGGTTTTATTACCCTCAGTAAAGCCTTCAATCCCTAAAGTGTGCTGAGATAAACTTTCAGTAGACTGTATTATTGTAACGTTCAACTGAAAGACTGTGCAAATGGAAAGAAAACACACTGCGTGAAATCCTATGCAGCAGGGGCCAGGACGTAGTGCCACAGAGGTCAGTGGTGATGCTGATTTACATCATCCAAAGATCTTCTCTACCATGCTTCCTGTTTTGTAATATCTGGAAAAATGTTCTGCAAATACATTGAAGTCTGAGTTTTCCCTAATTGACATCAACCTTGTAGCAGGAAGCAAGGAATTTTATTACTTTGAAATTAAGAAAGATCATGACTATCATTTGGCTTTTCTGAACTCCATCTTGAAAGTAGATACAGCTTTGGCCCTTGCTAGTTCAGTCTGAAGCTGTTACAGAATCTCACTGCTCAAATGTGCTGTCCCTACTACATGTGCTCATGATTTGGTACAGCAGTGCCAGGGGACAGGTACCACTCCCTCCACCCTGCTTTGTGAAATGCAAAGAAGGGAATTTCAGCTGAAACATGAGAGGAACAGAGAGCAGGCACCTGCCACTGCCGAGCTGTCTGCTTTTGTCTCTTGGGTGTGCTGGGAATTGATCCTTTTCAGAGAAATGAATTGGAAGTGCAGAGGGGAAACTTGTGGTCTCTTAAGCAATGCCAGCTCAATGCATGCAGACAGGGTGATGGCTCTGACTGTGCAAGCATGACCCTGTGCCTTGTGGGCTAGCAAGGCTTGGTAGACAAGCGCGTGGGGATAAAAATGAACATGGGTAATTTGTACTCAGGTGTGCGTTGGTGGGGGGAACAGATGAGGAACTGCCTTGCATATAGATATGATGATATAAAAAGTTTTAAAGGTATTTTTTACTGACTATCAGTCACAAGCACTGAACTGCTGGAGTGATATAAACTGCACTCTGCCACGCCTTGGGCTCATCACAGGGGAGCACACCAGCCTCAGATTTTATGGGCAGTCAGGATGTTTCCTCTGCTCAGTCCTCCTTTAGCTGAGCTGCTCTGGCTCCCTAGACCAGGATGCTCTGCATCACAAGCCCAGATATGAAGGGATCTGGGTCAGAGTTAGTTGTCTTAACAGTTGTGCTCAGGGTCTTCCATTCCTACTGGGAAGACAATGGTCTTTACCTGCTCATCTCTATGTGGAGAGCTATAATCTGAGCAACTGGAGTCACAGCTCAAGCTGGTATCCCCATGGTCATGTCAATCAGATGCAGGGATGGCATGCAAAAATCCCATTAAAATCACATTGGACATGATGACACAGCACCTCTCCATACAGATAAGTGCAGTTGCCCCCTGAATATTTGACTAGAACCCAGACTATATCTTTTAGTTTAGCTCAAAGTCTGCCATACTTTGAAGTGTAAGCATAATCCATTGCATATTTGCCCAGAGACTGGCCATTTTCTGAGACTGTTGTACATAGAGTTGCACTGACATAGCCTATGTCTGTTAACTATGAAAGAAGCTCTCTGGAAAGAAAATATTAAATAAAGAAAAGATCTTTGCTGGAAAGAAACAGCTCATAGGGTGGTTGCTTTTCATCACATTCATTTTATATCAATTCAGCCTGATCTCCAAGGTTATAACCTAAAGGGCTTCACACACCTCATAATCAATATCCAGGTGATCTGAATCCCCCTTCGTTCGGAAATGCTGGGTGTGCTTGTCCACCGTGAAGTTCACTTGCTTGTTGAAGCGCTCTATGAGAACTGAGTGCCAGTGCTGGTCATCCAGGAGGCTGCCCAGGGTGACGGATGTGTGGCTGTTACTGAAGTGCAGGTTGGAGTCCCCTAGAGGGGCAGAGACAGGCAGAAGACACCAGAGTTACCTCCAGCCCCTTAAGTGAAGCATTGGGACTTAAGGGGAGCACAGAGCAATGCTCCTAGATGCAAACTGGAGCTCTGCTCATCAGAAACAGACCCTTGTCAAAGCTTGCCCTGGATATTTTGGGCCTCTTATTCATATATATATACACGCACATGCACACATACACATAAACCAGGAGGTTTTCCTGATGCTGCACCCACACAACACTGCAGCATGCACAGGGTCGCTGCTCTGCCTGGCCATTGGTTCTACTATGCATTTGAGGCCTGGTGTTTTAAGAGCTCCCTTCAGATTGCACCAAAAGTCTCCTGTCTATTCACATTAACAGACCACTCCTGACACTTCATTTTCAACTACGTGCTTTTTGTCTTTTAACAAGAAAATTGCACCTGTTCATTTTCAGAGAAAAAAAAGCCACAAGTCCGTGAAGCAACATGAACGCGTTTTGTTCAGCTCAAAAAGATTCTTAAACCTGGCCTGGACCTCCAAAAGTTTAGATCAAGAGTCATAAAAATATTTAGGCCCTAACCCTGGTGATTTCAAGCACCCTTGTTTTCCATCTGGTTACATGTCTGAACACTTCTGAGTCTCTCATTGAAAGGGAGTATGTGTCCTTTTTTGTATTCCAGCAGAATGGAGAGAACACGTGCTCCAAAACTGCCAGGCAAGATGCAAGCAGATTCAAGAGCAGGCATCAGAAGCCTTGCCCATGACATATGAATGCACACAGAGGACTTGAAATGGCTAAAATCTGTACATTTGGGGGTACTGCTGAAAGACAAAAACCTCTTATCTCAGACCATGTATTCACAACAGCATCTCCTCTGGAAGAAGTGACATAATATATTCAACGGTACTATATCTTACCCTAGTATGAAACATTTGTAAGAGAAGGACAAATGAATGGAGCCAAAGAATCCCACATTCAGAGACTTTGGATGTAGCTACTTGGTCCAAGTAACATCCAAATATCAAATCAGAAAAATGCTGCATTATCATTTCTACTCTTTGATAAACTAAATAAATAAAAAGAAAGAAAGGGAGGAAGAAAGAAAGAAAATACTAGTTGGAGACTAAGCAATTAATGAGCTTATGAAAAAATTAAATTCAAGAGCTGTGGAAAATTGTTACATTTAAAACAAACATATTTAAGTATGAGGGGAAAAATGCAGAAAAAATTATCTATGAATTCTGTTTTAGTTTGCTCCCACTAGTTTATGATTTCTTTTAAATCCCCAAGTCATAAACAGGGGACTAAGATACTGCACCGTTGCCTGCTTTATCTGCTCTAGACAGACTTCTTAAAATGTCCTGGAATTGCTAATCTGAGATCTGCCCCTGTTAATACTATACATTACTGGATACTACATCTCTCACTTTTTTAAAACCAGCCTTGGCAGTCTAAGCAACATGTACATGAACTGCAAAAGGCTCAGATTACTTTAGTCAACAAAGTTACTAAGATTGAGAATGGCAGTGAAAACCTTAGACCTTAATTCCCTCCTCTCCTTGCCCATTCCCTCATGGTTAAAGGGTTCAGCTTTCCATCTGGTTGGGCCACTGAGGTTTTCAGACCAAATTCAATACCCAAACAGGGTAAGTGCAGATCCTGTGCTGACCAAAGTACAGCAATGCAGGCATGGAAACTTCTGACCAACTCAAACCCCTCGATATGAGAAACGTGACTCAGCAGGGTCTGCTGAGGCCAGTACCATGGGTCACCCACAGATGAAGCTAATGAAGATTTTGCCACAAGGCTGGGAGAGAGGGTATGATTACTCCTACTACAGTAGCTCCTGCTATTATCAAAGTGCTTTAGTGAATTCACCAGGAAAACGCAAGCATCCTTCTACAGCAAGAAATTAAGCCAGCCTTTAATCTGTCCCAACATGATCATACAGTGATGGTCTTCCAGATATTTACAGTTTTCATCTGAAACCATCTCCAGAAGCAAAGCAATACCAGTGTGCACAACGTTTTCACCAGAATGTTTTAATTTAAATTCTGTATTCTCAGCTCAGTTCCAATCACAGAAAGGAAAAAAATAAGACACAAACCAAAAATAAACCTTTGCACCCCAAACCAAACTTTCTGGGAATGCTATTCTTAAAAATTAATAACAATAAAAATAAAAAAGGAGGAAGGGAAAAAACAAAACTTTTATTTAAATCACTGCTTGAAAGCATCATCAGGCAAAGGTCAAAACTTCAAAAGTAATCATTGAGCATCTCAGCCTCGGTTGGCACTAGTTAGAAGAACCAGGGTCTCTTCTTGGTTCAGCTATCATGTCCTGCATGACATAAGTCTATCCTCTTTTGCTTCCCCTCCCACCTTCTCTGACCAGCATTTAAGCTGTGAGCTGTCTGAGACACACAGCATGTTTTGTTGATCTCAGCTGGAGTTTCTAGATACTGCCTAATACAAACAGTTGATTTATAAAAGCAAACCAAGACAATCCTTATAACAGTAATATGTGACCCAATAAACCTAATTACCCTTACCCAGGTTGATGTGCAAGGAAAGCTTCCCTTTCTGCAGTTCCAAGGTAACGTAGTCTCCACGCTGTCCTTCTCCATGGAATAAGACTCCATCACCCTGCATGCTTTTGAACTTCAAGGAAACCACATCTTTGAATGTGCTCATCAGCTTCTGATTGAACCTGTAGAGGAGTGAACTTCTGCCATCGAAGTCTGCAATATCTGACTCTGGGAGAAAGAAGATGGCAAAATGAAGAGGAGGGGCAGCATCAGGAGAGGGACGGTATTTTTTCAAGATCTTTCCAAATATCACTTGAAGCCAGGCATTCTCAAAGCATACAATCCACAGGACATACATGGCATCTGGCCAACCACATTTCACTCATTTCCAATCCTCTCCCTCTGTCTGGGGAAAGGGAAGACTAGGATGAAACCAGAACTTCTCTGCACTTCTCCTCTCTCATGCGAGACTGCTTTCTCACTCAACTTTTCAAAACAGAACAGTTGACTTCCACCATATTCAGATCTCCAGAACAGGCCTCAGCATGTTTACTGTATGTCTCAAACACACCCAGGATGTTACTCATCGCTTTGAATACTTCAGTTCTCCTTCCACTTTTTGTAGCTTCACAAGCATCTGTTGAGCAGCTTCTGCGTGTCAGCCATGCCTGCATCCACCTTTGCATGCAAGTAAGCATCATCTTAGTTTCTGAGGGTTGGCTGCTTGTTTGTGATGGGCATTTATCAACCATGTTTCTGCATGCAAATTGACTAGGCTGGCAGGAATACTCAAATATCAATTCAAAAAGCTTTTGAAGGGATTTCATGGGAACTGGGCATCTAAACTGATTATACACCTTTGAAAATCCTATTAAAAAACACATTTTCCTCTTCAGCCAGCCTCTAAAACCCAATCACTGTGATGGGAAACAAGCTTCGATTCTTCAATTGCAATTAATATTTCCTTTGGCAGCAGCAGCCTGCAGTACTCTCTTTTTTATATAAAGTGGTATTTTAAGCAAAATTTATTTTTAATAAACTTACTTTTCTAAATATATATATATATACACACATAACCAGAATGTTTCAGGTACCTTTAAATACTTTTAACTAATAGATTGTTTTCAAACGTGTGACTAACATATGTAAATTCAATTCCAATTTCTATCCTGTTTTCTATGCTGTTTCACGTCTTTGTTGGCAACATGGATAGTGGGATTGAGGGCACCCTTAGCAAGTTTGCCGATGACACCAAGCTGAGTGGTGCGGTCGACACGCTGGAGGGAAGGGATGCCAGCCAGAGGGACCTCGACAGGATGAGAGGTGGGCCGAAGCAAACCTCATGAAGTTCAATAAGGCCACGTGCAAGGTCCTGCACATGGGTCGAGGCAATGCCAAGCACAAATACAGGCTGGGTGATGAGGAGTGGATTGAGAGCAGCCCTGCAGAGAAGGACTTGAGGGTATTAGGAGATGGAAAACTGACTACGAGCCAGCAATGTGCACTCGCAGCCCAGAAGGACAACCGTGTCCCAGGCTGCATCAAGAGAAGAGTGGCCAGCAGGTTGAGGGAGGGGATTCTCTCCCTCTACTCTGCTCTCATTAGACCCCACCTGGAGTACTTTGCCCAGCTCTGGGGCCCCCAGCAGAAGAAGGACATGGACCTGCTGGAGCAAGTCCAGAGGAGGCCACGAAGATGGTCAGGGGACTGGAGCACCTCCCTTATGAGGACAGGCTGAGAGAGTTGGGGTTGTTCAGCCTGGAGAAGAGAAGGCTCCAGGGTGACCTTATAGCGACCTTCCAGTACTTAAAGGGGGCTACAGGAAAGATGGGGAGGGACTTTTTATCAGGGAGTGTAGTTATGAAAGACAACTTCTAACTCCCTGAAACAGGGCCTGAGACAAACAGGCCTGTGAGAAACAAGGACTGAGAAAAACAGCCTGAGAAAAAGATAAGGCATGGGGCAGGGGGGAGAAGGCCCAACGAGCTGAGGAATGTCTCTAACATGCACAAGTAACAAAACTATAGTCATGGGGTTGATAGTGTGGATTTTGGAGCTGATAAGCCTGCCTGGATAGCACAGGATGCAGCTGGAGGAAGGAGCCCTGTGAAGACAAGATGGTTCTGCTCTGGTGCATCTTGTAAAGTTTCAAGGGCCATCTGTCCAGTGAATGACCTTTGCTTCATTATCCACAAAATGCATATTAAAGTTGACACCCCTGCATATGCTAATGAAGATTAACAAAATCAGGCTAGTTACATCATCCCATGAAGCACCTTATCCCTCCCCATACATGTGATATACAGATAGGTAGGTTGACCTAGGGGAGGGACCCAAGGAAAGTGTGTATAAATTGAGGGGGGGGGCGAGGAGTGAAAGAAAAGGAACGAAGTGAAGCAAAGCAAAGTGAAGTGAAGATGGATGCACCTTGAACCCTCATTGGCAGGACCAACACAAGAACCCAGACCGGTGATCTCTTATTTCTACATCTCTCTCTCTCTCTCTTATTCTCTTTTTTCCCCCTTTTGCCTTATCATCATTAGGTAATGCAAGGCATATTATATTGCTTGCCATAACTCGTTATATACTTAGTCAATTATCATTTACCCAATTAGTACATTGTGGGAAATTAATAAATGTCTGGACTTTACATTGTGGGAAATTAATAAATGTCTGGACTTTGAGACTAGTCTCACCGTTGTCTGCTCCATTGGGGACTTACAAATCTAAGTCACTTGTCTCCCTTGTTTGAGCAGGACGTGACAGTAGTGATAGGACAAGGGATAACAGTTGTGAACTGAAAGAGAGTAGATTTAGATTAGATATAAGGAAGAAATACTTTACTGTGAGGCTGGTGAGACACTGGAACAGGTTGCCCAGAGAAGCTGCGGCTGCCCCCCTCCCTGGAAGTGTCCAAGACCAGGCTGGATGGGGCTTTGAGCAACCTGGTCTAGTGGAAGGTGTCCCTGCCCATGGCAGGGGGGTTGGAACTAGATGATCTTTAAGGTCCCTTCCAACCCAAACCATGCTATGATTCTATGATCCAAATGCAATTTGGCACAAATTATGGATAAAATATACACTTGTAAATAATAAATCTGTCAATTGCTATTTCCTGTTGTTAAGAAAAATATTAACAATTAAGAACACCAGATGATGAAGAATCTGAACAAGGGTTTACTAAGCTGTGTAACTACTGGGATATATGTGAATAAAGACAAAGAATACCTTCAGAGTAACCAAGAAGAAAGAGCACAGACCATCTTTGTTTGCAAACCACATGTTTTAATGACAATCCAAGGCTATCAGCTTTCCATTTTCTTTTGAAAAATAACTGAAAGGTCCATAAGAAAAAAACAATCAAGTCTTCCAGGTCAGCATCTGCAGTGTTATTAAAGTTGCTGATTTAAGTCACCTAAACTCCCTTGAGAGTTCTTCTATCTTTTTGAGCATTAATGGTAGATTCATTTGCTCCTCTTTGAAAACAGAAATAACAGGGATTTTTTTTTCCCCCTCTTTTTCATTTTTGGACCAAGATTTAAAGAGGTTTACAATTAAAAAATATTATAAGCTTAGAAAATAAAAGACCCGTTGATGATTTGTTACCATGGAAACTACCATCGATAATTTCTGCATATCAGTATGACAGTTTGTACAGAAGTTTGTGGCACATTTACAAACTTGCAGAGAGCCCAAAATTTAAATTTGATGTGAAATTCCGTCATGCAAAAAAAGATTCCATTCAAAATCTGAAGGCAACTGATTATTTCTTATGAGAATAACACTACAAAGAAATTCAACCCTGGGAAAAATTCACTCCAGAATAAACTAAAATCAACTTCTTATCTGTGATGTCAGAATTATAACATGCTGTTTAGCATCATACATGGAAAAGCTGCTAGTATAGGAAGCATTATGACTACAAAAGTATTCACGCCACCTGCTTTTACTGTTTTTTATTTCTTAATTAGTTGTTCAGAAACAGCTCCTTCAGAATTGCTGATTTCTCTCTATTGACACCTTGACTGCCAGTTTCTGTAAAGGGAATTAAATTCATACTTTAGTTCTTATGAATTTCCCCTAGCTAAATTAAATACTTCAATTTGTTTAAAGTAAATTGCAAGTGTATCATAAAAATGGTTTCATTTTAACACAGGCAGGAATTAGGAAATAGCTTATAAAGAACTTACTGTCTTTGATTTCCAGTGCATTTTGCAGTTAAAGTTGATTTTCTGCCCAGCTCTCAAAAACAAAGATACTGTAAGAGAGCACTGATTCAATGTTGCCATAATAGCAGCCTGTTTTTTCTTCTTCTTCTTAAGATCTAAACTCAAGTTCACACTTCAGTCCTTGTTCTTAACTCTCCACTAAGCTACAGCATAACACACAATTTCTTGAAGAGCTCTACTACTGACATTTACGGAGTATAACACAAAGGAAAATTTGTTTCTGAGAAGTTCACTAATTATCGGTTGTGAGTCCACTGGCCAATGAACAGCCCTGAACAAAATGGGAATATGTCAAATAAATGCTAAGACTGGCAGCCAAAAGTCATTAGTGGCAGTTTGCATGACAACAAATCATTGGCTTCTTGTTAAAAATTGAAAGATACAGCACAATTTACCAGATAACCTGCTTGTTTGCTTAGTGTTTATTTAGTCCATGTATGTCCATAATCTACTTGCAGCAAGAGAACAAGGATCAGAAATGTTATAAGTCTCAGAAAACCTGTAGGAATAACAAACTAAAACACAACATGTGGTTTGATTCCGCACTTCCTGCTGGTTTACTTATTCTCCCTGAAGACAGACTTAACTCAGTCTGGGTACTTTTCTATACTGTCCTCATCAACAAGGCTACAAAACTCAAAAGTGAGATCAGGCAAAATATGCTTCCTTCATGTTATTCTCCACTGACCAACAATTCAAACAGATGCATCTGCTGTAAATACATACAAAATCACAGAATTATTTAGGTTGGAAAAGACCTTTAATATCATCATGTCCAACCATAAACCTAATACTGCCAAGTCACCACTAAGCCATGTCCCTAAGTGCCACATCTACACGTTTTTTAAATACTTCCATGGATGGTGACTCAACCACTTCCCTGGGCAGTTTGTTCCAATGCTTGACAACCCTTTCAGTGAAGAAATTTTTCCTAATGTCCAAGCTAAATCTCCCCTGGCACAACTTGAGGCCATTTCCTCTTGTCCTATCCCTTGTTACTTGGGAGAAGAGACTGACACCCACCTTGCTACAACCTCCTTTCAGGTAGTTGTAGAGAGTGATAAGGTGTCCCCTGAGCCTCCTTTTCTCCAGACTAAACAATCCCAGTTCCCTCAGCCACTTCTCAAAACTTGTGCTCTAGACCCTTCACCAGCTTCCTTGCACTTCCCTGGACATGCTCCAGCACCTCAATGTCTTTTGTGTGGTGAGGGGCCCAAAACTGAACACAGTGTGGTCTCACCAGTGCTGAGTACAGGGGGCAGGAGTATCTATGTACTCCTGCTCACAGGTGAAGAAGTTCCCATAAAATAGGAATCATTCATCAAACTTTTATGAAATTCAGTAGAGGTTCTGGCTCCAGGGGTGCCAGTTACGTCATTGCATTTGAATGTTCTTTCCCAACATAGATCCAAACATTAAAGTCACTTGGGGGTGGGTGTAAACACAGGCAGATAGTTGAAGGTGGATTACCAGGTTAATTCAGCTTTTTTTTTTTTTTTTTAAAGGGAGCATGTGACCACAGAGCTCAACCTCTGGGACCAGCTATTCTGAGAGGACCCAGGCTAGGAGAGATGTGAGAGCATGGAGTTTACTTGTGCAGTGATCTGCTCCTGACAGCAGAGAAGATATACATTCATACTTACAAAGACAGTCTTCCTAGTGATGATGGAAAAAGTAAACACTTGCTTGGCAAAGTTATTCCAAAATATCCTCTAGGAACAGTTGCAATTTGAGACAGAAACTTTTGGTCTTGTATTTGCATCAATGAACAGAAGCTTTAACTCCCTGCAGGAAGGAGGAGGACCGTTCCTGGTCTGAACAGATATGTCTCCTGGCCAGTCATGACTTACTGGTTTGAGTTAGTCTAAAACAATCTGGCTTCGCTCTTCATACCCCTCTCAGACATGCAATCCAAGGGATGAATGTGGATGAGCACTTCAGAGGTGACTGTTCTGCTATGCAGCTTTATCCCTATCACAAATCTATGTCTGCAGCTTGGTAAGCAATCATTTCAGTATTTATCTTATGCAGCTGGTTACAAACACCACTGGTCAATGACCATCAGACTTTAAAGTGGTGCTCTACAATGCATTCTTTTCTGTCTCATAGGAAGACAAAGGAGAGGATGAAAGAAGGTGGGGAAAAGAGGAAAAAAAAAAAAGATAAAAAGATCCAGTAAAAATATCGTTTAATCAAAAAAGCACAATATCAGATCATATTCCCTGAAGCAATGACAGCAAAGGATGAGAAATCAGAGTCCTGAACTGTGAATGAAGAACTCTGCTCTCAAAAGCAGAAGATAACCTGTCTCACACCTTATCATTGTTTCTACTGTGGTTTCCCAGCCTGTTAACTGCACATACACCTGATTCTGCTGATGCATTTTGGGCTGTTAACCAGTTATAGAATATGATCAGCATCTTCAATGCAGCTATAAATCTTATCCTATAAAAGAAATTGTGTCAGCAGATTTTTTTCCTGCGCTAAGCTAACAAGACTTTTCCCAACTATAAAGATATACCCATTCCCCCCTTACCGCCCCCAACATCAAAAGCAATTGGTTTGCCATTTGTCTGAACACCTCCTCTGCTGCAGCTCTGGTTATCTGTTACAATCTCACTGCTTCTAGAGCCACTGCTGCAAAGGGACATTAAGAGCTTACACATACCTCTGCATGGAAATTTCCATTTAACTCATCATAAAATCTTTTCTGAACAGGAAACAACAACATATGTTTTCAGATCAAGATCATCTCCTTCCTATTTCTGTACCTATTTTGAGCATGTAAAATGGAATCTTTACAGGAATTTCAAATAATTAATTTTCATTTATATATATACTTTCTGTGTAAGAAAGTAAACAATTAGCATGTGTCATCTGTGAATTCCAGGTGATTCGATGCCCTTGGGAGTGCTTTGTTGCATAGGAACTTCGATCTGTATGGGACAGGGTCAAGCAAACTCATGTGTCTGAAACAGCTTTACTATTAAAAACATGTTTTTATGTTCCAAAGAAACAATGTCAACTGGCAGCCAATTAGAGGTTGAAAAGAAAAAAAGGGGAAGGGAGGAAATAAAAAAAAGAAGAGAAAGCTCTCTTGTTTGACAGAGAAGTTTTGGGAATAAATTCATAGTAGCAAATTACTTCTAGTAGGATCAATAAAAACCAGTGAGTGCCATTTATCAGCACAGTGAAATCACACGTTAAGTTAGTCACTGGCATCCACTGCACGTAGCAGTTAATCTCTAATATGGTTCTTCGGTATTTTTTGTTACTGTGTCCTGGCAGAGTGTCTGGTGACCTACAAGACCTGATGCCTTCTGCTTGCCACCTACTAAACTGTCAGCATTGAAAGCTGCATTTACCAAAAGGTAGCACAAGGTTGTGTTTCTGGGACCTCTTCAGCAGAGTATGTTGCACAGGACAGTCATACTTCAAAAATGAGAAATCAGAGCCTTGCGCTAACACAAGGGTGTAACATTCACCTAACTTTGCCATCAAAAAAATGCTTAAGCAACAGTGAAACCACAAATCTCTCCTGCAGCTGTTATCTTCTGCTCAAATATTCAAGGTTATAAAGGCGCTGATGTGAGCGGAGACCGTTCGAGGAACCACTGGCTATTTTGCATGCCCTGGTGTATCACAGCAAGGTGCTCAGCTGCATGTTTGGCACTAGTCCCAGGGTTTTAACAGATGTGCAGCAGCACATGAAATTCAGATGGCCTAAGCTGCCAGTGTCCCCAGACTTTTGTTTCAGCCAACCAGTGAATGCTGCTACTCACACAAAAAGGATCTCCAGCTTGTCTGTAAATGAAAACTGTACTTCTACAGCTTTCTGCCCCAGATATCAATATAAAGTAACTGTTTTCAGATCAGGTGCTGTGCTTCTGGGGCAACATTTGCCTGAAAGGTGGAATGGACAGTCAGCGGTCCAGCATCATCTGAATTTCAGTCTGCTTCTACAAGTAGGCTAAAAGCTAGAAATGACCCCACAGTCACACATGTGCATTTGGGCAGGCTTTGGTTCATATGAGTTTCCCATGCACATGTTCTGTTTTTGTCTTATACTTCAGGACTGGATCCAAAGCTAAAATGCCAGTGGAAATCCTTTCTTCAACTTCAGTGGACTTAAGATCAAATACTGCAGGTTTGCTTATCTGTAGAAGCCTTTAAGCCATTCCAACAGCTTAAAGATGATGGGGCATAACTGGAAATTAGGGTCTTACAGATTAATTTATATCAGTTGAAACCTTTGATACAGGTAGGTGACTATAACACTGTTTCTACTCCCAGGCTCCCATCCCTTCTTTCATATACAGAGAGACACTTGCATGAAGGGTCATCTCAGAGATGGTGCACACTTGGGACATTTGCTCTTCTTCTAGCTCCATTTCCTTCCTGGCTTGTCCAATAGCTTGTTTCTAGTGATATTTTTTTTTTTTTTTGTCATTTTTTAAAACTCTTTTCAAATTATTAATATATTACTTCTGCCAGAATTGAACATGGTGGATGATTCTGTATGCCGTCAAACATTACAAAATGCAGTTATGTAGGTGTATACCAGGATCTGATGCAGATATTCTGTCAGTATAACAGTAAAGATGACATTTTATAAATGATCAAACGTATTTTGTACAGTGCTGGAGTGCCTGGGTTAGGAATAGCCAAGACTGTGAAACTATATAAGCAAAACTTGTAGACAGGTATTGTTTGGCATATACAATTTGCCAGAGAGAAATTTGAATGGCACATTTATATAAACAGAATGAATATTTCAACACTCTGCAAAACTTTTATGAACCCCGTTATTTCTTTTCTGGCTTGCTTCAATCTCAGACCTTAATTCTGCACAAGCATTTTTATTTCCTGTATCCGCAGGGTACCGGACAAAGATGAAGAGTTAGATGATATCAGTGTAACTAAACAGCCTTCAAGTGACTTTGAAGTCTTCACATCATAGAAGATACAACCACAATATGACATGAAAGTAGTTCCCATGTAGTGTTGTACATGGAGTAGCACCCAAACACACTCAGCTACAGAAGTTTCAACCTTCAGTTCGAGTTCTATTTGTTGCACGTCTGTTTGAACTATACTCTTTACTGCACAGGTTTGGTCATCATTAACAGAATAAAGCTCTTTGAAAAGAGATGAGATAAATGCTTTGGAATGATGTCATCAAGGGCCGTTGGTTTTGATTTATAGGTTTCAGTTTCCATGTTCACTGGTAGGGCTAAAAGTGGTCTCTTATCCTAGTGACTATCCATCCAGACCAGGCTCTTGCGGATCTGTACTTACTCGCAGTGCCTGAGCATCAAAGTAGGTGGAAAAGCAGCATTTAAAAAAAGCTGAATGGATCTTTTAGATCTACACATAGATCTACACACAGACCACAACAAGGATCTTTGTGTGAAACCATGTGAAGCAGTCTTAAGACCCAAGTGTAGTGATGAGTCCTGGAGTTGTGTCTCTGTTCAATGGGATCACATGAATCAAAAGGTTTAAGACACTTTGCTCTTTGATTCTGCTCAAATGAATTTAAGAAGTCTCCCAAATAGAGGGGTTTCCACTTTTTTACCTTACAACCCCTTTTCTGCACCCAGCAGGAGCAGATTAAGATGGAATCTAAATGGGGAGATGTACAAGTACAGTAGTGTCACATGATGGTGACTTGTGCCACACCACATTGAATTTACTGGTAAAATGCTGTTAATCCCCTGAAATCTTCCAAGGAAAATCTCACCTGTCTCCAGTTGTATCTCAAGTCATACTTGACCATTTCAGAAATAAACCCACAGCCACATGAGAAACATAGCGGGCTTGTGTTTCCTCATTTGTGGACTTGTTTTTGTTTTGTGTATGGGAGCAATACTGCTCTGTTTTCTTTACATTTGCATTCTTCCAGGCTGATAGGTCATATACCTGTAGCAGTACACCAAGATAACTATGGGGCTGAAATGCCTTAAGGCAACAAATGTTTATAAGCTTCTCCAAAGCTCATGTGACAAAGCGCTGCAGACCGTGTCTTAGAGGCTCATCACCACGTGTTATGAAGAAGAGCACTAAAGTAAACACCCATGCAAAAACATTTAAAGCAGCAGATGAGTTCTCTGCTCTCTGGAACTATAAAGTCATCACCCTCAAATAGAAATACTAGCTGAACAATCTGCAGCACTTTCCTCAACAACTAGTTAAGTTGCCTTAAAACCAAAAATGAAGTATTTAAGAAAAAAAGTGGTACCTTTCCTAAATAAAGCCCTACAAAAGATCCCAAGTAGCTCTGTGCCCTCCAGCAGGGCAGGAGGTTTTGCAGCATCTGTCAGCCTTGCATTCACAAGAACCAGCAAATTGCTCTGTGGTGAGCTCAGCTCTGAGAAAGCTTCACCAGCTGAGCTAGATGGGCCAGCACATCCCTGAGCAGAGAGGCAAGGACAACTACTGAAAAAACAATGATGGCTATGTATTTCATATTACATTTTAACTCATAAAAGTCATGCTGGACCCATCCCACAGCACTGACAGCATCAACAAAAAGCTCTTTGAGAAAATGTGCGTTAAGATGTAACAACTTACTATAGGAGCAGCCGAAGACCTCAACTCTCAGCCCTATCCGTCCACCAACATTCCACTTTAGAGGGATGAAGCGCAAGAAGCGGGCTTTCATGGAGTGCAGAAATTTGTGGTGAACCACACTGTCAGCGTTGCTGTTCCCTGTGAAAACCTGGAAGGATAGAAAGCCTTGGTGAGACATTTAGCACCAAGAGGTGAATGAAGCACTTTGAATTAAGGCTGGGAACTGCCACCCCTTTTCCCGATTCTCAGTCTCATAAATTACTCAGTATTATTTAAACTTATTCTCAAGTTTTCTTCTAAGTGCTGTGTCTCTTATAGAGGGAAAGGAGGGAGACAGCAGCACACAGAGCACCTCAGCAGAGTCAGGGGACATATACAGGGAGTCACAAAAGCAGGTTGTAGATGAGGATGTTACAGAAGACGCTGGATAATTTCTCCAAACCAAGGATATTCCTGTGCACCACAGTACTCCATCAGCCCCTAACATACCCAGTCCCTTCAGTACAGTGAAGGATGGGGCCCAGTTTAGCCTTTGGTTCATTCAGAGTAGTAGAAAAAGATGGTCACACGGCACTGAGGTTGGCCAGAGCCTAGGAAGATGAACGGGAAAGTGTACATCTGGATACGCCACAGAAAACACAAGCAAGACACAGGAAGAGATGAAAGCCTGAGTCGGTATACAGGAGACTCAACAGTTTGACTGTGTTTGAACCCAGCAGAGTTAAATTATTATTGTTTGCAAGCGTTAACTTTTTTTCTTGCCTATTTGATTAACTGCTTGCAATTGCAAGCCAAATTAACAGCCCTACTTGGAATTATCACTCAACGAGAAGAAATTCTCTCACTGATGAAGAATGACTGCAGGTTTTTCAAAGACAAACCTTAAGACAAGCATACAAGCTCTGATCCCACCTGAAGCTTTTTAAATTCATCTTTACACCCTTATTCTGTAATACTGGGCTAGGAATATCACAGACTTTCTGCTATCTTCAGAACATTTGAGCAACCCAGCTAGGATTTAAATTTGAAGCTAACAGTTCTGTAAAACATGAAAACCAAAGACAGAACTCACAAAAAAAAAATCTCACAGGAAGCCTGTGTTTGTAAGAGGTCTTCCTCAGTATAAAATTTCATCACAAAAAGTTGTACCACTTTTAAACACTTCTGCCATACAAAAGCTAACACCATTCAACTATGCAATATAAATGCAAGCACAAATCAGAATAACCCCAGTAAAGTAGACCTACAATTAATTCTTGATGGCTGAAGGATGAGTTAAAGAGATTGTGGATTTCATCTCAGCTTTGAAATAAAGGACTAATTAACAGCTGTTTAAATTTTTACTTAAATGCAAACATTCCAATTTTTTCCCAAATGTTGTTAAAATGGTGTAAAACTTCAAATTCAGTGTGTTCTTGTTTCACTAAAAGCAGTGTGCTATCATTTTATTAGAACTATATTCAATAAAAAAATCCTTGAACTTTTCTAAGGAACAATACTTTGAAACCATACTATGCTTTTTTTCATTTCACCTTAAAAACTCTAACCTGGAAAAATGCTCTTATATGTAATAAGCCTTATTTTCCATCTAGTCATGAATGAAAAAGACAACATATATCTTCAATTCCTAGAACATGCTTTGCAAGTACATTTCACTGCTGCTATTGCTTGCCTCTGAAGACAAACAATTTTACTGAAACAATGTCTCACAACCCCAGTTACTTCAGTGACATGAAGAACCACCCTTCAAAACATATGATCTGTAAAATTATTTTTATTAGAAGCTTATCAGGCTGAAAAGGGTATATAATTTGGCTATCCTAACTGTCCCCAAAACTTTGCTTATCCTGCATCTCTTATTCTGAACTTCTTATGCACAAGTTCTTGTTTTCTACAAGCCTTATGTGATGGTTAACTAACCTCTCACAAGTTTAGCTATATTATGTAATTTTTTTTTTTTTTTGGACGGAGATTCTTGTTGATCTTAATTCAAAGTTAACCGCATACAGCAGCTCAGGAGCCTTGCCCATCAGATATGTTTTGAGAAATGCCACAAGTAGCACTTCCAGATGTCCTGGGCTTACTCATACTGCTCTCCAGATAGGAGCCAAATTCAAACTTTGGCAAACAGTATTTCAGAGGTTTTTTTACCTTATACTTCAAGTGAAAAAACCTTGTTCTTCTCAGTAATGAAACTGTCAGCAGAGAGTAAGTCTCACAGCCAGAGCTGTGGCAGCACTCACATTATTAAGACACCCATGGATATATGAGATGGACAAAGGGGAGCATCGGTTTCTACTTGTTTGTTTAGTAAGCTCATCCTCTTGGAATCCTGCCATTATGTAAAAATCTCACATTTGAAAAGATAAAAAACGAAAGAAGGAAGAAAGAATAAAAAGAACAGAGGGGCAGCAAAGAGTTTCCAGTCCTCCCAATTGTGAAGACAACCTTAAAATGCAGTGACTAGAAAGCAAGTGAAAGGTGAAAATTAAGAGACAAAAGAAAAAGTACACCTTAATATAGCAATACTGTGAAACAAGGGAAGGGTCTGTATTGTTTATTTTCCCATAATCCTCTCATACACAAGGCTGTCAATACTGCACAGTGCATCACAGGCCCACCAGGTAATCACTTTTTGGTTTATATAAAAAAGAAAATATTCTGGGAGAAAGACCAAGTTGAAAAGCACAGCACCTCTAGAAATATCTCCTTGCAATTACAAAGAAATGGGAATTAGGTGATTTGTGAATATGACTGTGTGCTAAACAGCCCACATATTCCTGCTTGGGAAGGAGGTAGGAACACAGCCCGCGCCGGCACTCAGCAGCATGCTGTGATCAGTGGGGCCTCGCAGCTGCTGGAAAACCATAGAGGCAGTTCTCAGCTACCTGTAATGATGCTAAGGGCAGTCGTGACACCTCTCTTGCAGGGCAAACCTGTAAATACATTTTTTGCAAAGCTTGCGCAAACCGCATAGTCAAGCACAATGCACGCGAGCATCACCACTGCTCTCAAACACTGAGGCAGCCCTCTGCCTCCAGGCACTGCTGCGTACAGCATGTTTCAGGGACTGCCTCTGAAGTCAAAGGCTCTTTGTGGTTTTGCCAGGTGAAACAGACAGCTGTACCCCACTGTCATAGTCATCTGTGCAAGACAGTTTCCTCCACAACACTTCAAGGAACAGCCAGAATTACCCACACCCAGCCTCCAAATCAATTGACTCCAAACCTGATGTGCAACTATGTAAAAACATCCTTCCCATGTTGAAACAGTCATGTCGGTAAAAATAAATCCTTTAGAAGTCCAATACATCCCTTACAGCAGTGTTTCTCAAGCTTCTCTAATAACCAAAGAGCCAGCGAAACTTTGGGGGAAAACAATCCACAGGAAATGCTGTAGCTATCGATCTGCGCCTACGAGATGGTTTTGCATGCAGCTGGCACATCACAGCTTGCTGCTAACTGCGGGGTGTCACTGTGTATGCCTTTAGGATTGCTTTGATTTTCGCTTCCAACTCCCACTGCTATACAGATCACCTTCCAATGTTTTATGGACCACCTGTGGGCTGTAGACCATTGATTGAATAACACCAATTGCCACGGTTGGTCACTTGAAAACTGAGACCCACAGCTGACACAGAAATAATCCATCCATTAAAGAAGATGAAACAAGGATGCAGTACCAGATTTCGTAGCCCTGGATGTTCAAATATTGATTAACAGTGAACATTGGTGAGAATGGCAGAAATATTTTCTCCTGAGAAATGGCCTCTATTACAACTTGTTGTTGATATGGATTAATTCACAGGAACAAAACGACAAACTAGCGAAGAAAACAAAGCACCTGCATGCCATTTCCCATGCAACACAGTTGCTCTGGGGGGGAACACAGCACTGAAATCTGTGGTTTCTTACAAGCCCTATAAACACAACAAACTGATGATTTACCTGGGAAATTCTGCTTCTGGCATTCTATGGGGCTTATAAATCAAAAAGCTCCATTAGCACCAAATACTGTCACCTTCTCGAAGGCAAAAACTTTTCCCTAGTGCTAGCGGGTGTAAGGTTAACAGCTTGCCACAGGCAGGGCTGCCTCTCGGACCCAGCTTGTTTCACGATGCCTGGCTGCGTGGTGCCCTGCTGTGACACAGACCATGGCACCACAGTAATATTTTATGAGGCATTTTTTATGAGCCAGCAAAGGCAGGTCCCACTGGCAAGAAGAGGTGAGGTAAGAACAGCTGCAGTAGTTCAGAGCAGGGTCCAACCAGCCTAGTACTGCCTCTTTGGCAGCGGCTGTCGACACGGAGGAAGGAGTAAGAATGAGACAAGCATATACAATGCTCTTCCCAATGCTCAGCCCACCTGGTTCATGGGTTATACTGAAGTGGAACAAAATAGAACTCCAGTTTAGATGAAAAAGAAAACTTTCAAAAGAAGTTTAAATCTGAAAACCACCATTGTTACCTGGAATTTGGATGTATGACTCCCTCAGGAAAAACAACAGTTCAAATGAATGGGCTGTTTATACAACTCTCCCATTCAGAGGGATCCCAAAAGCTGTTCAAGGGCAGATCAGGAAAATGTCATGCAACCATGGTGAAATTTGACAGTTGTTTAATAACTCTGCAGACACACATTTGTTTCGCTACCTCATATATTAATTCAGATCTATGCCAGATCATACCAGTGAGATCTGATGTGCTAAACTTTATCTAGCACTTTGGCCAAACTCTTAGACAGGTCTCCACCTTTAGACTCACAACTGGAAATTGGATGCAAGAAAAGTGTCTGCTCATGAAAGCCTAATCAATTCAAAAGATAGCATCAGACGCAGGCCTTTATCTCAGTCTTCCCGGCACGCACACTCTGCACAGGAAATGGCAATTTATTTACAGAGCTGCAGAAGGTGGTTCCCATAATGACTCTACTGAATATATTTTGCTCTCCCACTTTGTAAGGCAGGTAATGGGATGCGTTCAAAATGAGTATGCAAGCAGCAACACAGGCACAATCAGCCCTGAATGGTGAGCTGGCAGACCTGAGGTTAACTACCTTCTAGGGAAGACATTTGAAGTAGTATTGAATACCCTCATTTCTGCCAAAGTCACTCTGATGAACTGAGCTGAGGGGGGGGGAAAAAAAAAAAATCAGATTATGAATGGGCAGAGGGCACATAACACAGATGTTAGCAATTTACAACATTTCAACCTTCACTGAAAGAACTACAAGCACAGAAAAGAGCACTCCACCTTCAAATCTCACCCATAATATTGCAGTATGCTGCCTCCAGTGCCTAAAGAAATAAGGATAGAAGCACACTGAATTCAAGCTATCCAGCAGTTTAGTGAAGGAAAAAAAGTGATATAAAAGCAGCTAAGCCTGTCATAAATGCCAAAACTGCAATACTTAGAGTAAAACAATGTCATTCACCCTTTTAAACTTTCTTTCTAGGATGAGAAAGATCATGAACTAGGAGTTAGCACTGTGATACAGAACATGCTTCCTTGTGTATGCATTCCCAGGACCTCCTCAAACATTTGAATGTACATTCACTTTAAAGAAAACATTAATTTCCAACTAAGAAACAACATGAAAATCTGAAACAGGAAGGAGAAAGCATTGTCTAGATTTTCACATTTTCTAGGTTGAAATAAACTTTTACTCAAGGATAGCTTTTACCTTCTCCAGAGGCAACAGCATTTCAGTTCTGCTCAAGTTTGTATTATGTGGAATGCAACTCAGTGGGGTTATTGAGTGTGGGTATTAAATCCAGGGTTTGGGGAGGCCAGTGACTGAAATTATGTTATAATAGGGGTCCTGTGCCTCTGCTTGTATGTGTGGAAAGAGACTGAATGCTACCATGACAAGGACACAACACAGCTACAAATGCACCATATGGAAACTAGGCAGCCTCTGATTTTAATGGGAAGCTACAGGTTGTTTTTCACAGAACAATTATACTGCATCAGTGCCTGCTAGCAACACCTTGGGCTTGGATAGGTTTGTGGTGACTTTTTGTAACAATGAAAATTAAAAAATCCATTTAGTTTCTGCTGTGAAATGAAAGCAACTGTCAGTTCAGGCAATTCCAGAAACTCCTCCCCTCACCTCAGCCTGACCCTAAAACAAAAAACAAAACAAAAAACCAAAAAAACAAAAAAAAACCAAACCAAAACAAAAAAAAACCCAAAAGAAAAAAATGTGGAAGAACAAAATACAACTTCAAAGTCTAAATATTCTTTTTACATTTTACCTTCCCTACATACTGTTCATGTCAACAATGAAAAATGTCCCTTTGCCGATGCAATGGAAAAAGTCCTGCCCAACACATCAAGCCAGAACTGTTAATATCTTGTCATGAAGAAACATAGTGAAATGGCTTTTCTGTCATCTCAATCGCCCTGTGTCCAGACTGGGAGCTGCTAAAAGCTCCACCTCATTTGGAGGGCGTGTTAAGAGCAGCTCTTCAGCACAGGGGTTCATGGCAGGACCTGGCCCTTGGGAGTTGTCCTCTTTCAGCATGTGGCCTTAAAAATCCTTTTGCTACTAGAGACAATGGGGAGAAGGAAAGGATGACAAGGAAGACTGCTTGGCTCCTTAAAGTGATGTAATTTAGATCTTTGTTTTCACCTACTGCGCAGCTTCCTTTGGTACACGGGCAGCAAACCTCTGCATCATGTTTTCTCACTTCTCTTTCTCAACAATCAGGTTACATTTTCCTTCCATTTTCTTTCAACCAATCTCTAAAAATGAAGGACAGATTTTACTTCAAGTACAACAAAGTTGTCTGCTTTGGAGAGTCAATGGGAACCTTTTCCACCAATTTAAGCAGGTTTTATTTAGTCTGAGCCCAAGAGGAAATGGCTGCCAGTCTAGTCCAGGGACTGGAAGCTGGAAGGCAGGATGTGTCCTCTTAGCACATCACTCACCTCTGAGCATCTCTTAGTACTTCATGTCTGTCTTTCCTGTTAACTCTCCATGGTCTTCATGACAAAAGGTAATTGGTCATTTCTGGTTAACAACCTTCTGAGTTGAGTTGCCTGTTTCCAGGCTCATGTTTTCCCTTCCAGGTTGAACACTATGACACTATCTAGTCTAAAGCCTATCCTACCTTCAGAAAGAGAAGCCTGCATTCTGCTTATGTTTCTTTTCTTCTTTCCTAACAGCAGCTACATTCTTCTCTTTGAAACACCCATCCTTGACAAGAACCTCAAAAGCAATATCCCCTGGCACAGTGTCAGAGCTGCTATTAGGGGGGAGCACGGGGAAAAAGAATACAAGAGGCACCTGTCAAAATTATCCTCCTATAACAAACTATCTGAGGAAGTGACAGCTTCCCTTCCCATTCCTCCACCCCCAATTGGAAAAAAAAAAAAAAAAAAAATTGGTCTATACAAAGAGGCAGTCTAACTTCTCTATACAGCAAGAATTAAAATTAATGGCTGCAGTACAGGTTATCAAGCAGGGGTCCTACTGGGAAACATGCATTACATTTGTTACGTATTGAGGGGCTGACTGCTGTGCTTCAGCAATGCAATGTCCACCTGGTTTCCTACGTGTTAGTCACCTCTGAGCTACTGTCAGATCCTGTATGTAGCAGAGTAGTCCAGGGGAAAGAAGATACAATAATGTGGCAGGGTCCATCTACTTAATCATTTCCTTGAATAATCTGCTTAAGTGGGAAGGTTATTTGCCTCTGATCTACTCCATTACACTGAATGCATACCCTTCGCTCTGGTTAGTTACAGGAACAAATACTGTTAATAACAGCATTAGCCTCAGATAGATGACTGTCCAACATAAACCACATCTATATTAAGGATGTTGTTTATTATCCTTGTGCTAACAGTTAGTAGAACAATTCACAGATTATCCAGATTTTTCATCTACCAAAATATTTTGCAAGAGAATGTTTTACATGTTTTTTAAAGACTATCTATTAAGACAATCTATGTAATATTTTGTTTTAGACAGGTCTCTATCAATCCAGAAAACATCAGTTTAATGATGGTAACATTAAAAACATGAAGCTTCTTGGGTCCCCTTCAGGACAATGAAACATTTCTATTTAGACCAAAAAAATTTAAAATATTACAGAACTTTTGAATTCTTTGTGCTTTTTTTTTTCCTTTTCGTTTACTCCTGTTCTGATTTACCCCTAGCACCTGTCAAAATTCTGGTTTTCTATACTGGAATGGACAGTCTGATCTTCAAACAGTCTGAATTAGTGTAAATCTGTTTCCAGAGTCTGCCAGACTTAGCAAAGTCTGAGATATCGTATTCACCAGAGACCATTCCCAATAGGCAGCTTAGGTACAGTGATCTCTTTTGAAGAAAAGAGAGTTTACCAAACGGCTAATATAGGAGCTACAACACTCAACCTCAGAAAACGGTCCCTGTCCCCTTCTATTTACTCCTACAGATGTAGCCCAAGTGTCTTATTCAACCTGTAGTTGGGCAGGCTGCCCTTCTTCTTCCCAGCAATGGTCCAAGCACAATTTCCCTGCCCTACTGAGACACACTTTGAATACAAATGCATACATAGAGTTGCATTTCAGTGATGAAGAATTGATCCCCATCTTTAGTTTTTAGAATCAGCTCTGTCTTTGAAGCACTTGGAGGTGAAGCTGTTATCGCTGTTATTATTATCACTGCTACATAAATTAATAATAATGGAAGCAAGAACCAGCAAAATTAAACACATAAATTACAAGTCTAAGCTAAAAGTCGGCAGCTAATTCCTGTTTCTGCTCAGCCTCCTGCACTTCATCTTAAAGGCAATCCTACATATAGATAGTATTTTAAGCTATATCACTGCAAAGGATAAATATTTCCCCAGTACCTTGACTAGATTAACCTTAGCCAACAGACTGAAACTGCTCTTTCCACCGCCAACATTAATCATAGATTTCAGCTGTTCTTCTGCATAAATCTCATGGAGACCTTCATGTTTTACATTAAATTAGTGGGATTAACAATGCAGCGAATGTGTTTATGTCTGGCAATGTTGGGGAACTCTGGGAACCTTCCCTGTATTTAGCTTCATCAAAGTGCGTTTAAATAGCTAGCGCTGTACACTTGGTATCTCTCTGGTTATAATTTGCCAGACGGATCCAGCAAGATGACACCAGAGGGGTGTTAGTTATTCCATGCAACAGTGACCTTAGATGAATATTGTGCTTCGTTATCTTACGTTATTTCCCTGTTAGGAAGTTTGATGGCATTTTCATTTGGATCAGTAAAGTAATATCCTGTGGAAGAGGATAAATAGGTAGACTTGATTTTCTCCAGTGTTTTATAATGCATTGAAATGCACGTACATACACACATATTTTTTGATATACGCAGCCTTCTGTATTTCTTTTTTCTCCTTTGAATAGGACAAAGCTCACATCCTAGCCAAGATAACAACAGTTAACATCGCAAAAGGTCACTGTAGACTGATCCCACTGTGCTGTTTACCTTACTCAAGATCATCTCTCAGGAGTGTCATCATAAAGTATGCAAATATGAGGTTACAAATAATACTAATAATAGTGATTGTTTCTAAGGTTTGCTATGCTCTACTTACAAAAACACCATGCAATTGCAAATTAGAAAAAAATTTATCTTTTTGCTCATATATTTCTCTAGACTTTTTCAACCATGCCTTGTTAAACTGCAAATTCTCCTGTGTCAATACACTGTGAGTATCAGTATACACCCTGTATTGGTATAAATCATTACTGCACTCTTCAGAGCAGTGAAACCATGCTCATGCACATCAGCCATAGTCTTGGTCTAGTGAGTTGCATAAACTTCTCTCGTACCACAGGAGGGTTAAACCTAACTGACATAAGCTTCCTCCTAGAAAACCATTATTGCAATGTTTGCAGCATCCTACATTTGAGTCTTGTCATTCCACTTTCATATTGGGGTCCATCACTGGACCACATAAAGTAATCTCCAGGACACTAAAGCAACTTAAATAAACCACTTTTCTTCCTCCTGAAAAAGAGTAAGATGAGCTTTTGTAACATCTCTGCGGGCATATATGCAATGTCTTCCAAATGCATGTTGGCCCATTAAGTTTCAACCACACCAAAGCATCCTCAGCAGTAGGCTCTGAAGATCATGATGTTCTCTAAACTACAGCACAAAAAAGGGTAATATTCTGTTAGTGATGCAAGGAGAAGGTGGCCTGGAATTCTGATTCTGAAGTGTAAATTTTGTTTGCATATGCAAAAGGCCTGTAACTGTTGTTATGGTAGGACATTAAGCGAAATCATGATACATTTGGGAGGCTCAAGATCACAGTAGGCCATAAATAAAAAGTGCTTCATAACTTTTATTTTGGAAATGGTAAGAGGATGGGAATTGCTCAGTGAGTTGGAAGTGTCAGGACTTGTAAAAAACATATTTGAAAATGAGCATGATCACCATGTTGCTGAACATAAGCGAAGGAATGTGAAAATTGTTTCTTGCAACAAGAGGAGTTTCTATGCAACAGAGGTTTCTGTAAATATGTAAACCAGGTTGCATTATTCTGGACTGTCCTTAGGACCTTCGATAAGAGCAGAGTTCTTGTCCCTTCCCCAAGGAGAATGATCTTAGAGAACCTTTGTCTTCTCATCCTCTAACAGTAAGATATGCAATGCTGATTTACACAAAAAGGTCACCAGTTTTAAGCAGTTGTAATGGATTGCCCACAGGAAGGCAAACAAAGACTGATAATTGTCATCCTCTGCTGTACACCTCCATTCAAGAAAGGAACATCAAAGACGAGGTGTGGAAATATTCCTAAGCCTTGCACTCTGTGGCACTAGGTTCGGGAACCTCACACACCATTTTAGAGATGGAAGAATATTAAGAAAATTAGTTTATTTCTGTATGGACCTGCAGCCCAAAATGTACCTTAATGGATACTTTCAAAGGTATCAAATCAGCTTAGGTGAAGGGAAAAGGTTTAAGTGAAGTGAAAAGTAGAATTATGTTTTAAAATACCATGTCAATAATTTCAGTATAATGCCTCTTAATACTAATTGGATAGTTTGCTTTCCCAGAGTGTTCTTTTTCCACACTTCTTATAAGATGCCCTTTCTCCTTTCCCTTCCATACAGTTTTTCCCTAAATCATAGCCAGGCAAACACTTAAAAACTAGAAACCTTAGGAGTCTCTCCAACGGTACCAATATTTCCCATTTAAATATGAAAAACAAGATGGGGAGGGGGGATATAATAAAATAGAATTTAAAAAATCAATAGCCGCTTAACAAGCCCTTCTCCTGAGGTATGAAATCTAGCACACAGGGCTCTCTTACTCTTTTTAATCTCCTGTTCATAGGTGAAAGAAAGGACCCAGGACTTGGATCCATGAAAGAGCTTGCCTTTAGAACAAGAAATAGAAACACCTTTTTTAAAAAATATTAGATGAAGACACTGTGTTTAAGTTTGGGGGTTTTTTCTTCCCTGAAAACAGTATGAGTAGCTACATCTTGAAAAGTAACAAAGAAGGGAAGAAAGAAATAAGTGTTTTAGACAATGCAACCCACAGAGAAGAAAATTAACCTATTACAGGATTTCCTTTCAAAACTTCTGCATACTGCGAGGCCTGCATAATAAACTTCACTAGGACATTATGTTCACTATTCAGTCTTCAGCAAAGATGAGCTCATTTTCTGCCAAACAGAAAAAGAGTGTGCAAATATACAAATTTATCTTCTAATAAAGGAGGACACTGATATGTCCTCTACTGCATCTGCATCAATACTGAAGTCTTATGCACATTTGAACTCCTCAGGTTTCTGCAGTATAGCATTAATGAACACCCGAACTGGTATCCATGCTGAGAAAACACAGCATTAAGACAACAGTTATTTAAAACACCACTAGAACAACACATTATGACTAAAAAAATATGCAGCGATTCTGCAGGCTCCCAAATCTTTTATTATATGACATCCTTGGAGAGACTCAGATTAGCATTCTCAGAGAGTCCTATTTCCCTCTATGTCAGTGTTCATATGAGTCATTAAGGAATGAACAGAGAATTTCTTATCCCTGATTATAGCACAGGACAGAAAGGGACGACATGCACACATCTTAACCAGCAAAGCATGGTCTCAGGAAGTCAAGTCCCATTTAAGCAGAGCATGTCAATACAGTTCTCCAGGGTTACATCAAATGTACACGTGCTAATTCTGGAAGTCTAACTGACCTGGGTGAAAGCCTTGCTTATTTGAAAATACATCCCAGCAGACATATCAGGAGCTTAGTGGAAAGCAGGCACTTAGAGGAGGCAGTACAGTTGCAGTTTCAGGGTAGAAATGACGTAAGGATGGAGTGGGAAGCACTGGTAAAAGAAAGGTTAGAACCAATAGGGACAATGAGTCACTATTGATCATCCTAGTATTTATATGGATTGAAATTCTTCTACATTAGTGTTAGATCTGGGTTATCAAGAACAGGACCAGGTGATGTTACCATTTCACACAACAGAAGATAAGGCAGTAAAAAAGATCCATGAGTAGAGAAAACACCTTTGAATAGAGAGGGTAGCTGTCATAGTGATTTAAAACCCTAATTTTAGAAAACAGAAATGTACAGTTGCTGGAATTGGTAGGCAAGGTACCTAGCACACAAACACAATGCTTGCTTTAGACTTAAGCAGCACTCAGGATGAAAGCAGTGTTATTGAGGAGCTACTCTGCAACACTGGTCACACAACACTGAAATTCAACACACTCAAGTGCAGAGCAACAGATACACACAAAGATACTCCTTTAAAGCAGAGCTTAATTTCAAAAAGGAGAAACACATAAAAATTAGGACTTATTAGATAGAAATTAAAAGTAACAAAAGGATAGATTATTTTAAGCACCATAGAAGTATTTTAAAATCATCATATTAGAGATTCAAAATAAATCCACACCACTAATTCGGAAAACAGATTTCCTCAAAAAAAAAAAAAATCTGGTAAAAGAAGAGAAGAAGAGAAGAGAAGGAAGACTTCCTTCTAAAGTAGTCACAATTAAATGATAAAAATTGAAATCAGGATCAGCTCTGTAAATACAGAATACCAGCATAATGTAAAACTTAAAAAAAAAAAAAAAAAGACAAATCATTTGATATAAGGCATAAAAACTAGCAATAAATACCTTTTAAAATATGTGATACAAAGAAAGCCTGAGAGAAAGTCTGCAAAACAGACTTGAAGAAGACAAGACAACAGCTGAGATGTTAAATGAGTTGTTTGCATCAGAGCTGAGTAGGATGCAGCTTAGGGTAATTCCAACTCTAAGCTCTTTCTTTTGGGGGAATGAGTGAGAAAAAGCATTTTAAGTTGAAGTACTGAATTAACATATAAAATGAACAGAAGCAATCCACTAAGCTCTGTTAATATTCTTCCACAAGGAAATTCAATATAAAATTGCTCAACTATTAACTGTGGTGTCTATATACACTATCAAGGAAATTGACTTCATTACCAGAAAAACAGAAGGTGGCAAATGCAGCACCACTTTTTTAAAGGGCTTTAAGACAGGCCTGAGTACCCACACATACAAATAAATCCATACATCAGTAGAAATGATTTTAAAAATCAGAATAAGCAAACATGCAGATCATTATATAATGTCTAAAACATGTCTGTTTTTTTCAAAGGAAAGACAGACCTCACAAATTTATTGGAATTCTTCAAGGGAATCAGTTTATGTATTGATAATGATGGCATAAATTGATGCTATGTACTTGCACTTTCATCAAGTTTTTGTTGAAAATCACTGAAAGAAAAGGCAAACCAAGCTGATATATGACAAAAAGGAATGTGTCTTCACAGGTTAGCAATTTATTAGAGAATAGGAAAGAAAGGTTGGGAAGAAAATTATCAGTGGACACTAGGGGGATGCAGTCTAATCTATGCTATTTTTTGACTTTGTAAACACCATATCAAAGAAAACACGGAATATAGAGAACTGACACAACTTCATGATAACCTGAAATTTGGTGGCTTTTAAAAATACTGATCGTGAAAAGCTGCACAAGTATCTGATGATACCGAAAGATCAGGCAGTAAAATGGAAAATTAGTAGCATCAGCAAATGTAAAGTACCACAGCACGCAGACAAAATCATCCCCACCACACACCCTCTTCTGAAATAGGCTGTAAATCTGCTACTGTCATTCAGGAATCTTGAAGACTTGTAAACTGCTGGATGCAAGAATCACTTCTGGACTCAAACATGGCCAAAACCCCAAAGAGGTTATTAGGAATTACTAGAAAAAGTAGAGAACAAGCCAAACAGAAAGCATGCAAATGACATTATATATTAAACAGCTATGTGATCACAACTTAAAAACTGAGAGGGTTTTGTCTCTCCATTCGACAAAAATATAGTTGAATTGGAAAAAATATAGAAAACAGCGAGAATATAAGGCCAATAGTGTAAAACATCTTTAGAATGTGGAAAGATTAAACAGACTGGGATTTTTCAACCTGAAAAACCAATGTCCGAGGTAGGATACAACACAGAGCTGTAAAATAATGAATGACAGACACAGGAGGAGATTGAGGAAGTATTATTCATGTTTACTAGCACAAGAAAGCTAAACAACTAACATCATTTTCAGACAACTTATGGACACAACAGCTTTTGTTTTACTAGCGATTTCTGGACATGTTTTTTCTAGTCAAATTTTTAGGTCTGTCTATATGAAGTGTCAAGCTACTGCTAAATTTTCCTGATCTCTTCAACAATGCTCTAAAGAAAAAGACGACCACAGAAAATAGGAAATTAATAATACATGTAAGCTTTTAGATAAAGATGAGTATACTGAGATTCATAATTAGTCAGTGTCACAGAGCATTTACTGACAAAAGACTTGAAAAACCTCTACTCCTTTTTCCCCAGTGAAAAGGATTAAGAAAATTTCTTATTTGGAGCTGGTGACATTTCATAGGAAATTGTGCATTAAAAAAACATAAATAAACAACAAACTAATTTTATTTCTGGACTATTTATTCATTGGCTTATTTTCCAACAACTATACTGAACAGAAGAAATCTGTAAAACAATAAAAATTTAATTTGATTTCAAAGTTTCTCTTTGAAAAATATCACTGAAAATGTTCCTTTCCCTTGAACAAAAAACCAGTACTGACACAGGTCATCTTTCAAAAGGAAAATTTCTCCATCATTTGACTAGTCAGAACCTGGGATCATAACTACAAAGATTTTGGAAATCAAATACAGACTTTGCACCACAAGCCCACTGGTTTCCTTCCACTCCTTTCTAGCTGACCATCCTTACAAACTGTATCACACTTACGAAGCATCAGTATCTACATGGGCATCCACACTACTGAATAAAACAGCTTATGACATCCTAATTTCTCTAAATATATTCATTGCTTCAAGTGGGCATTTCTGCCTCCAATGCATTCAGAATTGAAGTATTACAAAACTGAGCAGAAAAATATTACTTGAATATTTTTGCATGGCTCTTGCAAAGAAATTTTGTGTTTTCACTAGTTCTGAAGGTTTTAGGATGCTCTCCCAAGGAGCGGTACAGGGCAGACACTACACCAACCATCTCCCCGTGTTGGCTTCCCAGGCAGGAGCCCATGGGCAGCCGCTGCTCACCGCTACAGGGACAGTTGGGGCCTTCAGGGACCATCATTAGAACCAGGAGTCGGCACAGCTGTCACAACCACAACTTCATGTTAACCTGGACCCTCTGCAGAGCAGGTATATCACCAAAACCTGAGCTCACAGCACGTGTACAGAACTGTCCCAGCCCCCATGGTGCCCTGGCCTTTCTGCCCAGGTGCTGCCACTCCAACCCAAATCCCCCGTGGGACTTGCTGCTGTGTGCCACGTGCTCTTGTTCCACATGAGCCATCCTGACTGTCCCAGGCTCCCGAGACCCCTTTAAAGCAGAAGCAGGTACGCAACCTGCCATCCCCTGGCCCATAGCCGCCTGCCTCACAACATGGTGCACTGGTGGTGAGGAGTAGGGGGTGCCACTCACAGTGCCCTATATATTGCCCAATTTACAAGTGGATAAGTCTTGTTTGTCTGTGTTTGCCCTTTACTAGATTGATGCCACAAAAGCAGCCCCTTTCTTTAATACATCTAATTTACGTCATGGTTCTACCATGGCTTAGGCAGGGCAAAACAAGCTCAGCTGCATTCCAGGAAGGACGATCACTTATTTATCTTTCCCTCTGTCTCCAAGCCAAAGGGCTTTATCACAACCACTGGAAAGTACCACATCAGCATCTCTCAGGGATTTGCTGTTCAGTGATGACTTTCTCCAAGGTTGACAGTCCAAATGGTATTTTCAGTTCCAAATCCAAACCGATAGGGGCACAGTGGGGAATGCTCTGGTCTCCAAACCAGACAGGTACCAGCCTTCCCTCAACCTGTAGAGAGCAGGTGGCAGAAATCAGGAGGGCCAGGACACTTAACATTAACAAGAGCTACTATTATCTACTAAAGAAAAACAGAACTGGACATTTTAAATAGATAAACTCTTATTTCATTTTTATGTACCATAATGGTACATTGAAAAGACATGGTTTATGTCTAAGGTCACCCTTGGCATTAGTTTTCACCACAATTGGGTCAAATTTCACAAAGTATACACTTCCCATCATAAGCACCCAAGGCATGATCAGATCACGCTGATTAAAAACTTCTCCAAGCATCTTCAGGTGTTGCATATGGCAAGTTCCAAGCCTGGTGCTTAGGACAACACGTGAGCTGATATGTGCCCCAATCTAGACAAAGCAAATGAGAGCACATAGTCAGGGAGACCTACATGTGAGCTCTGCCATATCAAAAAAAAAAAATTGAATTGAGCTGGACGGACTTTGGGTCCCATTAATTATCAAATGTTACAAATGCCTTTGGTTGTCAGAGACTAACCTGAAGTGTGCCCTAGAAATCTCATTCATTATGTATTAATTTCTGTTGTATGAGTTCTGCGAGCTTTGTTAAAATATTCCTCTCCCAAACTACCATAAAAATAAGAGATTGCTGGCCTCCTAGACAAATAGAAAACCTGTAAGTCTTGCCAGCTGAGTTGGAGGTCTCTTTAAAGGAGAGACAGTACCATCTGTTAGTTTTGGTTTAGCACTCCATTTCCTGATTCATTACAAACCTCTAACCTCAAATCAAAGATTCACCAGGAACTTTTCAAACCATCCAAATTTACCACTCATACAATCTAAATATCTAAACTAGATTGGAGAGGGGATGAGCAATCAATCTTGTTAATTACCCTCAATCAATTAAAACAGATTTCTGTTATTTCAAGCAGGGATGTTCGGTTTTGGGTTTTTTTAAACTCGGAAGTAAAATATTTTAGTTATGTGAAACACCATAAAAAACTCAATCTTCTATTGGATGAACTTCACATTTGTAAATGCAAAAATAAAATTTACGTCCATATATATCAAAAAGGATTGAGAGGTGGAAGAGTCAAATAAAAAAGGCAAGGCAATGAGAATGTTTAAAACTTTTAATTCATATGATTCCATATATAATTCCTAGGATCTTTTATGACATTGTCTTCATTTCCACAGCTTTGTTTGACTAACACACATTCAATCCAGCACTTGTGTAAGCAAAGAGTTCTCCACATTGACCCAAGAAACTGGAAGGGGCTGTAGTGTGACCTACTGTTTACTTGTTAGGTTGATAATATATTGCTTTTCAAATAGCCACTTGGACTCCTGCGAAAGGCTAACAGCAATATAAACAAACCCAGATGGCACTGTTTTGACATACGTAAAATCTTGAATCTGCCATCGGAGTGATGTGAGAAATCTCTACTTTTCCACTATCCAATTAAATAAAAATAGTCTATTTTTAATACTTAGGCAGATGTGTGCACAGCTATCACCAGGGAGATCTCCAGGGCATTTTAAAATCTCTCCAAAGATCTAGAAATCCTTAAGTTTAGGATGTTTTAAACGACTGGCATGAATCTCTAGGAAAGCATACTGGGGAAGAGAAGGTTTCAGAATAAAGGGATATGCACCAAAAAACTGGCTTCTTCCCATTGCTAATTTCTCAAAGTGTGATACAGTTTCTGTTCTCAGGCAAAACATCACTAAACACTCCTAACAGCCAATTGCAGCACTGGCAGTACCTGCCTGAGCCCAATGGGTTGAGACTGCTTTGAATCACGTAATCCTACACCCAATATTTTTTTTCCTACCGTACTGATTTTACAGGGCAGTTTAATGAAATTTCCTGATATTTGAATCAGCAAAGCAAAACGACTTTCAAATCATTTCTGCAGAGTTTTCCCTGCCCTACCAATGTCATCTTAGTAAAATCCCTATTAGCTACTGAACTATGCTTGAATGTTTGCACCTCTCATTCACAGGAGTGACCCTTGGGACTTCACACTACCAAAGCCACCCTTCTGCTTCCTGGGGCATCTCATGTCTCCCTGGTACAATGATTTGACATTTTCAATCCTCAAATTCCAGGCTGTTTGGGACAGACCCTCACCCAGGAATATGGTTTGTAGCAGCATGTGAAAATATACACATTTTTGCATCCCCTGTCTGAGAACTCACATAATCGCTAGTGATGAAGGACACGTAACTACTAGGATCATTGACATTAAATCTTATCACTCCTTTCTTCTAATCTGGTCGAAAAATCATCTGGCCCCAGAAGCCGTTAATAATACAACACTACAAACTGATTTGTGTCTGTAATAATATTTCCTCAGTGCATGATGGGAAGAATGTGTTTAATTGAATTATATAAATGGGAAGCATTTTTCATTTGTTTGATTTTTAGCCTTTCAAGTTTTTTGTGTGTTTGTTTGCGCTTGTTAGTTTTAAATATTGGATGAAGGAAACAAATTAAGCAAGAAGAAAATGAAATAAGAAAATATTGACATTGGAAAAAAATACCACATTCCTAGAGATTCAGCCATTTATCCCAGATGATATGAGAGCACACTAATAAGTGTTTCACTAGAATACAGAAACCCCAAACCAAAAGTTAAATTACATTCTGCCAGGAATTCCAAAGGATAAGCCTTCCCCACAGAATGCTCCCAGTCCACACCGACAAGACAAAAGCTTGACTGCAGACAATTCTCATTCCTATTGCTATAATGGGTCACTGAACCAAAGAGAAATTTGCCCAAGGTGAGGACAGAAGCCTGTAGCAGGATGTAAAAAAAAACCCCAAAACAAAAAAAAACTAACAAAAAAACCCACCCCAAAAACCCCACAACCAACTTATTTAAATAAAAATCAAAACCAGAGCATATTTTTAAACATCTTGAGAGGAACAAAATTCAAAACTAAACTTTTTGGAAACTGAGAAAGTCTAAATAATATCTCTGATCAGGTTCCTCACCTCCAAAAGCAGGAAGGACTGGGCAGCAGAGTAAGGACCTGCAGTTTGCCTCAAATCCCAACCCCAGTGAAAGCTAACAGTAGCATCTCTTTATGTCAGCCTACCAGTGGGGATGTCGGTAAATTTTAATTCACTTACAATCTGAACACAGGGTTGCAGCAAGAGGAAAGTTTAGGAAAAAAAAATTCTATAGTGTCCACTTCTCCTTGAGTCCTGTGTTTGCTATTTACACTTGCCTGCCACTTAGTGCATCGTTAGCAGCAATTGCTTCTAGAACAAATGTACACAACCCATTTCTGCTGAAGTTACTGATGAGGGTACTTGCAAATGATTGTAGAGTTTTGCAACTCGCAGAATCACAGAATCATCTATGTTGGAAAGGACCTTGAAGATCATCTAGTCCAACCGTTAACCTAGCACTGACAGTTCCCAACCACACCATATCACTAACTCCACTGAAACTAGAAGGTGAATACTGAAATATATCTTAACATGCACAGGGTAGAGACATCCTCTGCCTCTATGTAGTTTAAGAGTCTCACCAACACCTTGGGATTTGAAGTAACACAATACCAGGAATTGAAATTGATATTCTTTGATTTTAAGAAGAAGAAACTATACATTGCATGAACCTTAATAAAAAGCCTCAGTCAGCAGCTATCATAACTACTTCCAGACAAAGATATCACAGTGACAAGATCTTGTTTCTTAAATGTGCTACTGTCAGTAACTGCCCCACTATGAACTCATCAGAACATAATTAATGTCAACTTGGAACTATGAGCTTATTGTCCTTTTTAGGCTATTGTAACTACCTTTTAATTCCTTTCTATGTTTTGCTGCGTTGCCTAGATATGTAAAGAGAATAGGAGTCTCTTATCTATTTCAAGAGCTCCTAGAGGGACAGCCATTTCTTGTATGACAAACTGCACTGTATTCTCAATAGGAATGACAGCATAATAATGTAAAGGATCTGCAGCTTGCCCCTGATCTCAGTCTCATAAATAACCTTCTGAATGCTTGCTTGGAGGGATATGGATCTAACAGGGTCCATGCAAAACATGGCCCAGACTAAACAAATCCCAATTCTGGGGGAGGGGGAGTGTAGTTGGCATCAAAGCTCCAAAATTCCTAGCTGAGAGAAACATTCCTAACCTATACTGAGGAGTCAAAAACCTGTATTGAGGAGTAAAAGTCTGCCTTGCTGACTATCTGCAATGTTATTTTAGGTCACTGAAAATGCTGCCCATCGGACTCTCTACTGATGTCCAACTACCATTATCAAATGCTGGAATTACGAAAGCCATTTCATGCATAAAGGCTGTTTATGCATCTACTATACCACTGTCTTGTCTTGATTATGCTGAGTCAGAGTTCTCCAGCAGCCCCTCCTGAAGGCTCTGCCAGTCCTTGGCCTTCAGCCTGTTCACTGCATGAGGCCACTGCAACCAACTTGGATTTGTAAAGCAAGATGGGATGAGGAGGAGCAAGGGATTCTGTTCAGCAACAAGCAGTGGCAAAAACATCTCTACCAATGCACGAAGTCGACTCACATCTCAAGGTTTATGTTACTCTGGGTGACAACAGTCACAGAGCCATGCTACAACTGCTACAATATATATCCAATGTCACCTTCTGAGAACATGATTAAAGAATGTCATTAAAACGATTTTCAGCAATACATTGTTTCATCACTGAAATTCTGCTCATTGCACTAGGACATATTTTAATTCGCATTTGAGTTTTGGTTTGGCACTGCTATGAACAGAAGACACTGCATTGTAATCATGATTCTTGATGGTTTGTGTGTGTGTATGCAAAATAAAAACTGGTTTCACTCACACCTAAACTCTTGTGACTTCCACTTCATGATTCAGAACTGTATTTCTTCAGTCACAATCACTATGTTTTGGGTGGATGTAGCTGTTAAAGTAACATGAAATTTAAGAAATGGTACTGTATCAAAGTAGCTTCCTATTAAAACAAACAATTCACCCTGCAGATAATAAAGATGCTCTTGGAGTCTATTTTTAGAAAAGCAGCAATACTGCTGAAATTGGCTTTAGTGGTGAATAGGTGTATGAAAATGCATTCAGGTAGGCAGAAGAGATGGACAGCAAATATTTTAAAAAAATAGGACAGCCTAAACTTCATAATGCACAGAAAGGCATACAGCTAGTATGAGTTTTTCCACAATCGCTTTATCCTCCACTGTCCCTTGAAATAGTGTACAAGAAAATGTCTCTAATTCATTGCAGTAATGTGACACTTTACACTGAACAACAACTAAAGTAGAAAGATTCTCTCAGGCTATGATCTGGCACCAAAACTTCCAAGACAGCAGTGTGCTCATTTCACCTGTCCCACACACTTCCTGCTTATGACCCTGGTATCTACATTTTTAAATCTGGAGTCTCAATTTCTTGTGTTTCAGTGCTCAGTGTATCTTAAAAGTAACTCTCTTTTGTCCTTAATGACTTGCCAAGTCTGCATAATGCTCAGCAATGAATACAAAAACATGAATTAGATTTAATATTATTACAGGTAGTCGAGAACTCATATTCCCTCTCACAAGTCATCTCCACTAACAGCCTAGGCTGTGCTGTACAAGTCCTGAGGTACCCACAGAAATTATATCCCTTACATGCCATTGAACTACTTCTCATTCTGACACTATAATGACTCAACTTCAGCTCATCTCGGTCACACAGGAGGAGAGCTAATTCAGCATTCCTTTGCAATGTCCTTCCAAATGAATGCCACAAAGTGACACGTCTGGCTATTGCATCTCTAGCCAAGTTCAAGCTGTTATGATCCCACTGAAGTCAGGAACAAAGCGTGTGAACCCTCCAGTGTTTACTGAATTGAAGAAATTTGGCTGTGTGTCTCCCCAAATCATCATGTTATTCCTATCAAATAGCATTGTGTCTTCTCTCTTTTTTCTAAAATTAAAATAAATAAATACATGATTTCCTCTGTCAGTGAGAAAAAGCATTTTATAACAGATTCCATATATGACTAACTTTGGCATTTGCCAGTTAGGATGCAATATACAACCAGACTGCAATATTTCAGAACTAGCCATTACAGGTATTTAGCAGGTTAAAAGCTAGGACAAAAGTTCTCCAGTCTGTAGTTTAACGTATCTGGGCTACTCAGGCTGGGCACAGTCTCTCTGGTGACGTCTGAAGTGCACTTACCAAGCTCCTTGGTCCATGTAAATACTTTGGCCTTGCCTCAAAATGCTGTACTGACTGCTAACCCATCTTTCCCCTACTTCTGCATCCCACTTTCCATGACAAAGAAACTTAACTGCATAAACTGTAAGGAATTTCTAGCATGGTCCAGATCCAGCTCCCTGGATTAAACAACACCGCACACTAGGACCCGAAGGGCCACATATTATTTTTTTGCCACTTAATCCAGACAGTCCCTGGGTCCTGGCTCTGCATCTGTCAGATAGGGCTAATAATACCTTGTCAAGTCTTTTTCACCTACTTACTTCTCTTATGCAGAGATCAACTCACTTGATGGATGTTTGTGGTGCATGGCAGCACACAGCTCTGAACTTAGCTGAAAACTCTTTATATACTTCTGTAAAAATGCTATAAAGTAATACTAATGTAAAAACATATTCTCTCTCTCTCTCACTAGAAAACCATTATCCACAGTCCACCAAGCAATTACCACTAATTGTAGGTGTGAAGAAACTTGAGATCACTGAAAAGTGCTAAAAATTGAAGAAAAATTCTGTCATTAAATGAATAAATGGTTTCCAAGGTGTATAGGAATTGTAATAGCTAAACAGTAGAGGAAATGATGGATAAAGAAGTTGTAACAATAGTAAGCTTTAAGAATATAAACAGCTTGTAAAAGGAAATTAATGGACTGAACAGATTTTGATATGCCCCCCCCCGCCCCCCCCAAGAATTAATAAAGAAAAATCTTTACTTTTAGAACCTGCTTGGGTGTTGCATAATCATTTTATGGAGGATATTTTAGGGGGAGTCTCTCACTTATACACGAAGTGAATCAGCATTGATGATCCTAAGATGCTGCTGCAATGCCATGTTATTTCCTGTCACATAAAGAGTTAGAACAACTAAACAAACAGGCTCAAACTCCATCATATCACCTAAAAGGTACAGATTGCTTGTTTTAAAAGAGAGACTTCAACTGTTTTTTGGTGGGGCTAAATAAAATAAATATGCTGGGTTCAGATGACATATTCTCGTTTAAACCTGCAATAATTTTTATTTCTTTGGCAAGATGAATCTGCTGCTTACCTGGCTAGAAGTTGAAATTACTAACACAAGTTGGAGTGCCACATTTCAGTGAATTTAAGTCTAATCCAGAGACCATTACTATTCTTCCCTGTACCTCCTCTGTGCACTTTTGATTGAAGGCAGAATTGCTAGCAATTAGCATGTTAAATTCTCCATCACAGATTAATCCTTTCCTTCCCCAACAGATAGAATTTACTTGTGTAAGGAGGCATCCTACAGAGGATAAGCGAGAGCACGTCTGAGGATTGCTTTGGATCTGTTCTCCTAGACCTTGCCCATAGATAAATAGTAGATTATTCAAATGGTTTATCCAGTCCAAAAGATTGCAGAGTTCATAGAGCTGACCAGAAGAAACAATGTCATTTTACTGTGGCCATTCTCATTTCAAAATTACCACCATGCTTCTGCGGTCTTTCTAAAAAACCTCTGATCTAGTTTTTCAGGACCTTTTACCAATGGTCAGTCAAGGAAAAACAAGGTGCTTCTGACTGTTGTAGACACTTAAAAGCAGCAGATATGGGCCACTCACCCTAGTTTTGAGCCATGCAAGACTCAATGACACTACAAAATAGTGCTTGTTTATTCCACTTGGTTTTTTTTTTTTTTTCATTTAATTAAAGCATGGACACACAGTTATCTATATGCTTTCACACCAACGCATGCACACCGATCCATCCACCATCCTTTGTCAAAAATATTAAGGTTGCTAAGCAGATACTTAAAAAGCTAGGAAATGTCAGCATTCAGTGCCATAAAGACTACTGTGGACTCCTCCCCTCCTCTCTATTACATGGTTATTTATTATTTCTGCAGGACCGTAGTTTCAATTAGCAGTTGAGAATGTTCCTAGAAAGCTCTAATATTAGATGCACTTCCTCAGTAAAGCAGGTGTTGCCTCTAACATATTCATCCTTGCAGAACTTGGGGGGTCAGCAGTAAACGAGCAAGAGGAGAGCAAGCCAGAAAAAAATAACGGTTTCATTCATAAAGCTGGGGAAAATATACTTTAATCCCACCTGCACCTCGGAGACAAAAGAAACTGCCAATTATGAGATACCAGTTTTATGGACACAAACTGTAGGTGAAAGACAATTATGAGTTTTGTTCTAAAATGTTATTTACTTTTAATCAAAAAATGCTGATTCATGGGAAGAGTTCCTACAGTCTATTATGAAAGCAAGTCAGAATAACTGCTATTTTAGGGCTTTCAACCAGTTTGGGAATTTTAGGCTCAAAACCTTATTGACCCTCATTCACACCTGGAATGTGGGCATTAAAATGGAAATGGAAGGACCATCTGTAACCCTGTTTTGGATTGTGCCTTAAGGGATAGAGGTCTGGCCTCACTTCATTTAGTGCTGGTTTCTCCATCCCCTTGCTTTAACCACTAATCCCTGTTATTAAAAGATTCACCTGGAAGCAGAGAGACACTGCCTCAGTGTTCCCAATGACAGGTCACTTCTGCCCCTCAGGCAACTATTTCATCTACTTTGCCTTAAATTACTTGGGCGAGGCCACCTTGGAAAGGGTACAATTGCAGGAAAACCATGCAGATGGAAACGCTAAGAAGCAGCAGCAAGCATTACTCTCCTCATCAGCAAAAGGTTCAAGGCCTCAGCTGCCAGGAGTATGCTTGTATGCCATCCAGTAATTTTTAAATGCAGAGCAAGTATCCATTCCTGGGAATAGAGAAGGTATGTTTATTTTGATAGCTACTTCTCACTATCACCAGGGCTGGTCTTTCCAATTCACAGCAGCAATTTTTAATGCGGCTTTCTACCACCTCAAAGATAGCGGTTTAGTGGCTTAATGACATGACTAGGGAGGCAACATCTCTCTCTGGCACAAGACACGTTCTTGCTCTCACTTGTTTTTTTCTTTAAACAGGTTGAAGTCTTGTTTTCAGCCTATGCTAGGTGGGGGAAAATAAAAATCTATTTAAAATACTGTGATCTGATTTGCTTTACCAGGTAGTTTATGCAACTGAAGTAAATTGGAATTTTTCTTCAAATGCATATAAGCTGCTGAAAGACAAGTTTTATTCGCCTTAAACTAAGCTTCAAAATTAATGTATGCTTTTTCTTTGTTATACAATTCACTGTCTGAAAAATCATAATAGCCCATCATCCCTTTTTGATGGTGTGAAAATAAACAAATATTTGTGAAATAAATTTTCTTGTGAAGTGTACTTCAGAATTTCCTGTCAAGAAATGAATAATTACATTTTTGGAGCCAGGTTTGAAGAGTATACAGTGAATACAACGTAAGGCCACGTACTGAGGAGAAAACAAAATATCGAATAGTTGCTCATTAATTAAAGACTATCCAGTTTGTATGCTGAAAGGAGTGGAGGATGCTGTGCAAAAAATAGTTTGTGAACAGGTAATTAAAGCCCTTCCTACTGCATACACATTAGGGGGTCTAATTAAGTTAGCAATGACATTTTCTATCCTTCAGGTTTCTAACTTCACAGCTTAATAATGTCTTTTAACATTTCTTCTTCATTTATAATAGCTCTCTATAATGCCCCAACAAAACATTTATACATTAAGATATTTCATATAAATGCATCTGCTTCTGGGTTTGTTTTTTTTTTTTTTGGAAAAGAATTTCTCAGTCTTTATATCACAGACATAAAATGAAATATGTAGCACTTTCTTACCTACCAGGAAATGCAATACTTTTTTTTTTTTTTTTCCCCCCAGACTCTTTGAGCCCTTGGAATATGCTGTGGGATCTCCATATTCAGCTTCACTCCAGCTTTGGAGTTAACAGAAGAAGAGCTCTCAGTTACACAAGAAACAAAATTGCTGATATCTGTACCACGGATCTACAGATAGGTGGGATTACCATAGAAAACAGTCATTTCCCAGACATTTATAAAACTCTCTCTTCTCTACAGAACATTATGCTTTTCCTATGAGCCTGGGCAAACCAGGTAAGAACAGGGAAATCTTCAACCCCACTTTGCTTCTTTCTTCCCTCTTTTACAGAACCAGTTTAAAGCAAAGAGCATAAATTTAAAAGTGAAGTGTGCATATGTGGGAATCCTCTAGTGTGCAAAACACTCCTTCCCCAGCTCTGCTTCTTTATCCTAATAAAGAGTGATGTTTTTCTTACTAAAACTTGAAAAGCACTGTCGTACCCAGCTACACCCTAAGAAACATGAGGATACAGACCTCTTGTGCTGATGAACACCGTCTTTCACTACCATACTTAAAATCTTCCCTCTTTCCATGAGCTCTGCTTTCCTCCAGGGAACTCTGACAGGGAACAGCTACCAGCAGGTGACAGACCTGGACCCTTGCCTTTTCCTCTACCACACTTGGAGGTGTTGAGGATCCCTAGGGCCAAACTGCCCTGTCCTGCACCCAGTGCTACTGGAGAAATACAGAGTATTATAGCTAAAATCCACACCTCTTCTCCATAACCTCCATCCCTCCCCTAGGATTAACAGAACTAACCACCACAGCATAAAGTACAGGTTACGTACACATTAAAGAAAGCAATGCTTATAAATTACCTCTTCTCTGCAGCGGACAGTTTAAGCCACCACATCTTCTTATCACTAAGATTTTTCTCCATCTAATTCTATTTGCTGTTCCTCAGTGAATATCAACAATAACTCATTTAGTTTTAATGACATTAAAAGTAGAGCCTGTCCTTGAGATAGCATCTAATTTTTCTTTATGAAAGCCAACATAAATTCTATGTATGAGGTCTCTGACAGCCTGGTAATAGAGGTGTTGTTAAAGTGAGCTAAAAATACAAACCAAGAAAAAAAAAAAGTATCTTTCAGAGGAATCATTAGAGAAATTGATGAGGTCTGTTTGCTTTCCTTGCAATCTCTGAGGACACATTACGTATATAAAGCATGAGCTAACACTAAGTCTGTCACAAAAAGATACTAGTTGAACAGATCTTGACCTTTCCTCCATCTATGCAATAAAGATAAAGGTTATAACAGGAGCTCTGCAAGAGCCCCTTATTATAGTTATCTCACACTCCATATGAGAGTTAGTAAACTTGTAGCTATTTTTTTTCCCCTCTAGGCATCCCCCATGCAGGGGGGAAAAAAAAAAAAAAAAAAAAAATCAGGCCCTTAAGTCCTAGATAAAAATGCATATAATTAAAGGAACCAGACTAACGTTGCCCAGGCAACTAGTTCTGCTATTTCCTAACTTTCTGCTTGACTTTGTAGCCTTGCTATTTATATTTGTACATAGTTGTGTATCTGAATGTAATTATTAATAGATTTGTGAGTTTGTGATATGCACAGCTGAGTGCTATTGCGGTGAGCGAATTTATCACTCAGTAATAACAAAATTAACAGTACAGTCCTGACCTATACATAGGGTCTGAACAGAACACTGAAATACATAAGGAGCTTTTTACACATGTAATACAGGATGAGACACTGTTTCACTGATCTAATGATACCAAACTACTTTCACACACTCAGGAGATTTTTCTTATGGTGATTTGAGACCTCTCTGCAATATGGCAGAGAATGGGGTGAAGGAACATAATTGCCATGATAAACTGAGATGTGGAGAACAGGAGCTGAAAACAGACAGACACAGCGTAATAATCCAGCTGCAGAATTACTTAATGCAGTGTGGTGCCAATGCCAGAGATTTGCCCACTGTCATTTCAATACAGGAAATGTCAGTCTACACTTTCTCTGAAGAAGATGCCCCAGTCCTGGGCAAGGACATACCTCAAGCTGATTAAATATGAACATAAAATTTCCATCCACATGTCAAGCAATGCAAACCTCCAAATGGTTCATGATGAAAAAAATTCTGCTGAGTTGAAAATTTTGTGGGAGAGAGAAAACATCAAAGTTGCACATTTCTCAGGAGTAGCTACCAGAAGAGAAAGTATAAAAGAGATGCACACCCAGGCTGTGCTTAGGCAGGCCACCTGATGTAGTATTTACCTTGTTCCGATACCACATGCATCACTAACACACTGATTTTGCTCAGCACTTTTATGTGTTTGAATTACACATGTATCTCAGGAATACAAGATCACTATATGGTTTGTCCTATGTAGCTTTAACTTAAGCTAGTAACAGGAAGAAAACGCAACATTCATGGGACAATTCTGTTGCATCATTTTCTTGTTCTGTCGTCTCTAACTGCTCTCCTCAGGGAAAAAAAAATACATTTGTGGAATTCTTTTTAAATATATTTTATCGAGAACATTAACTGCATTCTTATTTTTACTGACTGCGGGAGAAAACAAATAATCCTATTTGCATAAAATGCTGATGAGTCACAGAGTTGGTTCCCAGAGCAAATCAAAATTTTGTAGTATGTCAGTGGTGTATTTCACTGTTGTAAATGTTATGCATGACTTTATAGTTTGACACACACGCACGTCAGCCTGCAATAAGGAAAGGGCATTTTTAAAAGTTACCGGTCATGACTGATAACAGACTCTTTTTACAGAAATCCCTACTGGAGTCTGAAAATGCAAATACAGACAGCCTGCCTGAATGCAGAACAAATGAGCCTCATAGGCAGTCCTGCTGTCCTGGCCTGCTGATTCTGCCCATGGGGGTATTTTTTGGAAGTTACCATGTGCTCCTCCAGGACAACGCACCCAGATTTTCAGTGGCAATAGGCACACCAGGAAAGATGGTGGGGAGTGGGATGATGTGGCTCAGTCAAGATATTTGGGCTAGACAAGGTCAGGGTGCATGGGTGGATGTGCTGTACAGTTTCTCCAAAGTCCTGCATTTGGGGTGGCTGGAGAACCTTAGTAAGTCTCTTAATTCACGTCCCTCTCAAAGAAGAATCAAATACATCCATTTCTTTCATCATGAAGGTCTAATTTTAAGAACACTGATGGGAGTTTCCCTTCGCTTCCTGACCAAAAGCCAAGAGAAAACAGAACTAGGCTTCGTGCAACTATGCAGCTAAACTGTGATTAGACATGCAGTGGTACCTGATGAGTAAAATACTCCATTAAGAAACTTTGAGTTGTGTTCTTGTATTTGACATCAGCTTTCTGTAAGACTTCAGGAAAGTCTTTTTTCTGTTTGTGCTCCAATTTCTCCAAGTTTGGGTCTTGCCTATCCATTACTGGGTAGCAACAGTAATGAAGTATTGAGCTTTACAGTAACAACTCCTACACATCTGTTTAAAACAGAAGTATTTGTGTTACTGCAAACAATTACTCATAGTGTAGAAGGGAAGTCAGTATGTCTGGAAACAGAACACTATACTTCTGGAAAAGATAATGGTACTCTGTAAAAAATGAAAGTAAAGTGCATATCAGAGATAGAGTAGCTAATTATCTCAAATAAGGATTCAGTGCCCAACCAAATTACCATTGCAAAACATTACTTTCACAGCTGTAATCTGGAGAAAGCAGGTAGAAAAGACCTTAGAAACAAATTCCTAACCGTGGGTGAAAGAACTGCTCTGCCAAGATCCAGTAAGTTTCTCTGAGTCTGCCAACACTAGCATTTTAATAGCCCAGATGAGTAGTAACCTTTGGCAGGTTTGGGGAAGTGGTGTGGAATTAATGTTAACTCCTTTCTGAAAGGATTTGTTTACCCTCTGTTTTGTCATGGGTGCTAAAAGGTCAGACCCAGCCCTGATCCCGAGCATCATTACATGTTTCTTAATGCTTCCAGGACACTCAGATCATGAAAACTAAGAAAAACATTACAGCTAATGTGCATGTTACTTCTGAGGGTATCTGATAGCCTCAGGAAGAGGAAACATCCCTCTTGGACACCTAGCAAGAATGCATTATAAATATAGACCTACATTAATCTGGGCTAAAATTCAAGCAAACTTTGTGAAGTCATGCTGCAGTAACCACTTGCACAGAAGAATATTAATTTGAAAGTTGGTGATAAGCCAGCAGTGATGCAGGAAAGTTGAAGGTCATGATTTTGCCCAGAAAGCAAAAAACCAACAATTAAAAAAAGAAAATAAATTAAAAAGCTCCTCTCTCTTTTAGGAAACTCCAGGACATGTCAAAACTTAAACAAAAAATGCAAATGATCAGAAATAAAAGATAAAGAGACAGATTTTTGTACTACTGGTAAAGCTTCTTGCAATGTTTATTTTCTAAAGTGAGTAATAAGGAATTATTTGGAATTCTGGATTCATAATTTACTAATCACACTGCAGGGCTACATGTTGAAAATTGATGATAAGGTTTATTCATCAATAAAGTAATGAACTGAAGAGGCAGCATGTAACTTAGGAACCTTCCAATTAGGTAGCCCTAACATTTTGCCAGCTCAACAAACCTTTTTTTTCTCCCTTTAATTTTAAGTTTAAAAAAAAATTAAAAAAGAGAAAAAACCTCATGTGCAATGTTTGCAGCCCAAAAACATAAACCTTACTAAACAACCATATTATCTATTTAAAAAAAAACACAACCTTTTCTCTCTGATCAAAAGATGCAATCAGAAGATGAAAACATGAAAGAGTAAAAGTTAATACCAATATACAATAGACATTTAAAGATCTTGTAAGCATCCATGCACACAGTAGGATCCTTTGGGGCTCTGTATTCTCATCAGCCAACACTGCATTGTCCAGAGTACAGCTCCCTTCCTCCACCAAGTCCTACCTCTTTGGCCACAACACTTGTCAGGACCTTCCTGAAGGAAATTCAAGGTATGTCTCACTCCTGTACAAATGTTTTTGATGATCAGAGCAACTTAAAAATTGTACCACATTGGTTTTAGTTCATAATAGTGACAAAGTCACCAGGGGTCAGAACTGATATTGGTGCAACCAAAAACCAAGCTATTACCAAAGCTTGAAGAAAGCAAATTCAGACTAAACTATGGCATATTAGTACATGAATAGCATTATTCTGTATGTAGTTCCAAAGACCTCTCTGAAGTTTTGCTCACTGTGTAGCAGGTCCACAAGATCCTCAAACATTACTAGCAAATTGCAGCACACAAGGAGTAATGAATCCTGGAAACGACCCTTGGGATCATAGAATGAATCCCAAGGCCCAGTATAACAGACACAAATAAAAGCTTTATTTACAGCTTTCTTTTTGAGAGCAGTAATGGACCAGAATTTTCAGTTGTATTGTAAAGTCAAAGGAAAATGAAAAAATTCCTCTCTGGATACACGACTGTCCTCTAGCAAAATTAGGATACAGTGACTTTCAGAAAAATAAACTTGACAAAATCAAGATTTTTTTTTTCTTGGCTTTTATTTCTGAAAACTTGAGCTCATGCTGTTTCTTACAGGACTAGCACCAAAATATTCCCTTTGCTACTTACCAGAGTAAATAGTAAAGTATATTTTTTTGACTGCACTACATTAAGGTTTAGTAGCTAAGTGGCAACAAAACCTGTGCTATAAAAGTTAATAAAAACACTACAACAAATAATATTTATGGAAATTACATCCAGCAAAAACTTTGAAAGAAAAACTAAATAGATGTAGCAAAGCTACATTAAAGAGTGTTAAAAAAAAAAAAAAAGAAAAAATTAGAAATGAAAGGTGAAAGAAAGAGGAAAGGGTTGTACAGAAGGAGCTCTGACAAACAGTCTCTATAAGCAGGAAAGATGACTCATTGGTCTAAATAAACACTGAAATGTGCCAATCTCCATATGAAGCAAACACCTTCATTGGCATAACCTCCACTGTGCCCCCCAATAGCACCACTTTAGCATGTGCAATTTTTCTAACTTGCATTTTCATATATAGTTTAGCTTTTTACCAAATGAACCGCCCCAGGAGTATGGTGCCTTGCCTCACAACATTATTCTCAGCCCTCTTTTAAAAAAAAAAAAAAAAAAAAAAAATCAATACATTAGAAATATAGTTTTAACAGATTTGTTACCTTCCCATTCCACCTGCTATCTCACCCATATGCAAGTTGAGGGGATTCTTGCCAGCTCAGACATTTTGCTCAGTGGCACTGACCATCTCACACCTCAGTATGCCACAGAGGCCCAAGAAATCAGTGTCTGCAGCAAATTTTTAAAAAGGTCATATGTACAACACTGAATTAACCCCCAAACGCACACTGATTAAGCAGCCTTTGCTCCTCTCTTGTTTGTGAATGTCAGCCTTACTAATTAGTAAACTCAAGCAACTAAGCTCCCACCCCTAACATGCTCTTCTCTGCCTCTTCCTGGAAAGTGCAAGGGAGTACATGAATGGCAGCTCATATTTGAGATAAAAACAAACAAGCAAAAAAAGAAACATTTTTTGTTCTCTTATACATACTTCTAAAATGCTCTGATCTATCACCCAGAACGGAGGTGCCTCTGGAACCCAGCAGAGGTAAAGGCCAAATGACAGTTCAGGATGGTCTGAGTGCAAAAGCAACTTGCATAAAGTAACTCTAAAGTTTTGTAGTGAGCTCTGGAAACCACGATGCTGAAGGACACAGCTGCAGCTCCCACAGTGAGGAGACTGACAGAGGAAACCATTTATGCCACTTAGTAAAACGTAGATGCATTTGCTCAAACAACAAGTGACTGAGTGGGTTTAACAAGCAGGATAATAGCTTAGGATGTCATTTTGATCTGAATACATAATTAAAGGAGATCAAGGAAAGGCTCAGGTTTAGAAGTGGCCTTGAATATCTGCAGCCTAATTAAGAATTGATTTTGCCAATCACTGCCTAGAATGCGAGTCTTCTGTTTGCACTTGGTTTCCAGTAAAACCTGTCAGCTGCCTAAACATCAGCATAGCTTCTACAGGCATTACCCACATAGAAAATATGGTGGGTCCAAACCTGGCCTAAAATGGTTATATACAAATCCTATGGGTTGCTATCTTTTAGCTTTAGATTACTCATGACAAGTGCAATCAATAAGGCTTGTTAGCCTGAGGCTCAGAAGGGCTGTAGCTATTTTTTTCATCTTAGCCTGTATGCATAATATGATAGGGCGGTGAGGAGGCACAGATGAAGAAGTTTGTTATTTATGACAATATCAATCAATGCACTCTAATACTAAATGAATTAAGTAGCACTGCAATAACTGGCTTTTCTGCTGCAACTTTGGTTTTTAAAAACTGCACAGAAAAGTGATATTGATCTGCCTAACTCTACTGCCATTTTATTACAATTCTCTCACAAGGGAACAGAGTCCCTCCTACCAGTGCCCCAAAATTTTTGTAACCATAAAACTAGATTCATCTAAAGACTCACAAAAGGACTTCAGCAGATTTAAGCCTTGGAAATTCAAAACTGTGATTCTAAACCTCTCAGCAAAGCATCTGGTTGACCCAGAAAATTCCTAAATTCTTTGACCATTGACACAAAGGTTCCCCAGTTTCCTACAGCTGTTTTCTAGATGCCCAGACCTGCAAGTCTATGCAGTCAGTTATTTTGCTGCTACCTAACATTGGACCTACTGAAGGTGAACCTACAAAACACTCAGAATTCTCCAATGCTAACAGTGACCTCGGCGGTGTTGCAAATGGAAGTGGCCAGAAGGAAAGAAGGTGACATAACAAGAAACAGGTACCTTGGGAATGAAGCACCTGCGCTCATTCGGAAGTGAAGGACCTGGGTCCAGCATCTCATCTGAAGGAAGCCTCACCACAGAGCCATCATTTTTCTCATTGTTTGTCACTACTAAAAGAGCCATTTCATTCTGGCTCACTGGGCCAGAAGATCAGAAAACAACAGGGAACCCAAATGCAGCTCTGGGCCAAAGCCACTCACCTTATCATGGGAAAACCTCAGGAGATGAGTCATTTGGTGTTAATCAGCTGTGCTTTCATCCCTGAAGGAGGTCCAAAGCATACCAAGACCTAGAAGAATGACCCAAGGTAACAGGATATATAGGGCTGCACAGAGATGAAAAATCTGTGTGATTTCAGCCTTTAGCCAGCTATAAAGAACGTGGGAAAATTTCAGCCTATTTGCCAAATCTGAATTACAGTGAACCCATTTACATAACCACGTGCTTGAAAGCTAGCAGGTGTAAATGGGCCAGAAAGGTAGTGATTAACGTATGATGAAGAAACACATCTAATCAGAGGATTTAAGAAAAATTGATATAAGACAAGGCCAAGACTCACTGTCTAGGGCTGCTAGACATCTATGACTGTGCCACCATCTGTGGCACTGTGATGTTATGTTTATCATGGTGTTTGCTGCTGCCCAGACAAAGAAACCCTCTGGGACCATCTAATGCTACATTAAGTTTTGTGCCTGAATACATAAGGGTCCCGAGAAGGCAACAAAAGAGTTCTAGTTACTTTGTAATGCTACAGAAAACAGCATGAAAATCAGTGCACAACTTAATGTGCAATTGTGTGGTAATATCCAAGAATTTGGCTGAATACCTGGACATCCTCCAACTACCCTTTAGCCTGCCTCTTTTTGCACCTCAAAGCCAATGCATTTTCAGTTTTTGTAAGGTCTATTTGGGGAGGGCAGAGGGATTGAGACAAAATACTTTCTGGTAGCTACAAAGCTATCAAAAATGCAGTCTAGGATAAAATGGTTTTATTAGTGACAAGGGCTTTGGAGACCATGAAATCAACAAGAGTTTTCCTTGAATGACAATATTGGGATGGAGACCACCAGGGAAAGGCTTTGGTGGGCATGGAACCAAACATGAAACCTGGAGCCCATAAATTTAATCTAATATGGCCACTGAACATCTATCTTTTATGTAGATAAAATGCAGCAAATGGGTGCTCTGAAGTGTGAATAGGCTTATTTTTAGGTACCCACTGAAAGCATCTCCAAAGAGGAAATGCAAGTGTCTTCTGTGTGAGGGTTTGTTTTGTTGTTGGTTTTTGTTTTGTTGGTTTTTTAGACCTGGAAGAATAAACAACCATTGCAACTTATAATAAGGATTCTGTTAGTATAGAACAAACTTTGATTTGGTGTATGCAGCTAGAGGAAATTTGCTTCCTTCCACTTCCTTTTTACAACCAACTGTATGAAATAAGAGCCTGGACTAAGTCCAAGGGACTAAACCAATTATGATAAATAGCTAAATTTGTGAATATGTAGAATCAACTGATCATCGCATAATTACTTATACTCCTGAGGCTATGGTAAAAACGTGGCAGCAGAATCATCGTTATTTTCATCACAGTAATTATAAATCATCATCGTTGCATTCTTGCAGATATGGCTGGATGAATGCCACCTGAAACTCTGCCTTCCCTCTGTCTCTCAGATTTGCTTCTCCACTGTCCTATGACTTTAATTTATTTTTACACACACACACAATTGCTCCGCATATTTGCCAATAACTCTTCAGAACTGCCCTAAATATCTGTGAATCTTTAATTTCATAAGAGTATTCCTTGTAGATCACCATTTCTGTTAACCTTTATAATGATGTATGCGTTACCACGTGCACGTATTTCTCAGGGTGAAATAGCGCACATATTTTACAAGGCCATAACCAAATAATGTCCATGGATTATAAGTATAGGTACCATTATAAGCCTTCAAATACTAAGGCTAAGCACTAAAAGCTGACCTCCAGCTTAGTAGACGGAAAAGAAGAAACAAAGTTAGGTGAAGGATAGTGAGAAGTCAAGGCCTTATTTCACAGCAATGTGCTTCTGCAGCTTGTTTTAAAAATCAGACTGCAGATATGCATTTGCTTCTAATGACTGTCCAGCCACAAAATGTAGGAAAGAAGGTGGCCCCTCAGGATGAACAAATAGGTGGAGAAACAGTTTTCCAGGGGGGAAAAAAAAAAAAAAAAAAAAAGGAAAACAAACTTCACAGCAAATGAGAAAACTAAGTAACTTTCAAGTTCAGCAAGTATATAATTGTATAGCCCCTACTCTACAGTATGTTATGTTCAGTACCTAATTACAGGTGTGGGATGAAATCCTGGCACCACTGGAAATTTTATTATAGAGTTATTTGGAATCAACATTTCAGATTTTCTCATTTCTAAATTGTTATGCTTCATGGCTCATTCTGCAAATGTAAATGCATGAGCTAAGTGCCCATATGTTTGCCAGATCGCAGGCTAAAATCCTCATTTAGATGAGTAGTTACTTGTACCTGAATAACCTCACAGATTTTAGAAAGCATTGTTCAAAGTCAGTTACTACTTGCTTTAAGTGGAGGTAACAGAAAGTGGTCCCACTAAAAAGGAGATACTGAGAACTTCCAAAACCTCAGTAACTGTTGTCTTTAGATCCTTTTCCATTTGATAATTTCCACAGAGAAATTAAACATCCCTCTGATCTCTGTAGGAAACTAAAGGCTATCTAGATTTTAATCTCTGCTATCCTCTTCACTATAATATATACTCAAGTTGGAGAGCAACCAAAACAAAAGCAGTTTACTGTGTCTGATGTGGCCCTGTCTGATGGGATGAGTTGTTAAAGGAAAAAGTAAAATGAGAGGAAGAAGAAAAAAGGGGGGGAGGGAAACAGTATGAAAGGAGAAGTTGTGAAAAACTTTTTTCACTCCTGCAGTACACAAAATTCTCTCCTCCTACAAGGAAATTCAGCATCACACCCAGAAGCTTCTAGACATGACTTCCATGGCCATCAGGTTTCAAAGAATCGGTTTCTCAGAGGGTGACTATCTTTCCCTTTCTTTGTGCATATTTTTATGAGTCCCACAGTTCTGCACATAGCAGGATGGGAGAGCACATCTGAATGCTTTCTCCCTACTATAGTACCTAATCGTGAAGATTTACTGCCAACAAGAAGTTGCTACCTGTAAACGTGTCAATCATGACTTACATGGCTGCTATACAAATCACAACTACTTGAAATTTTAAAAATCATTCTACAGGGATAGCTTTTGCTTTGGCTGACTGAACTTTGTTATGGTTTGTTGGGTGTAATTTGTTAACACAATGTGCTCTCCACAGAAGTCAGCTGCACATTTCAGCTGTCTGAACTGATGTAAAGGACTAAAACTTGGGAAGGGATTTAAATCTCTGCTTAGATATCACAAAACTGTTTTCAACACCAAAACCAAGAGTTTTGATTCTCTTTCCAGAGAAAAGAAAACCCAGAAAGGGCTACATATATCAGTGCACTAGCTCCAAATCTTCTTCAGCATACATAATTTATGGTTTTGTTTGTGATCTTGTAACAAGAAACAAACTAAAATTTGAAAGTTTAAAGAGATTAGAGAGTGCTTATAAAAGACCACATATTGGATGCACATAAAAGCCTGACTATATGCATCTGGGACACAAATTAAAAGCAAGAATAACTACCTATTGTAAAAACATGTAATGAACACAGTAACAGATGCTTGAACAATGTTTTCATTGTAAAACAATGCCATGAGATGGAAATTTTTCCTAAATTTCTAAAGAATAGTTTTTTTCCAGAGACTGCTTTATCAGAAAAATACTGAAGTGTGCCCTCTTCCTTGGAGAGAAAAACTCTTCCCTGAAGTACCAGCTGATGCAAGAAGGCAATATCTGAAAGATATCCTTCAAAAAGGATGAATTTTGGTACCTGCTCTTCTGACTAAATTCTATCTGTTTTTATTTACTGAATGATAGACCACAAAAGGCTTTTCAGGAGGCATTTTTTCTCTCCTTCTATTTAATTTTTTCAACTGAAGTTCAAATGAGAAAGCACCAAGAAGCATCTGCTGAGCATATGCAACTTTCAAGTATTACCATTAAAGGATACTGCTAATGGAAAATTTTGTTTACTGGGCACACATATATTATGACTGGCATACAAATACTTTCAGTCTGAAGGACTTGACAAGGAGAGCTGAGTAACTGTGGACCAGCTCTGTAGTGCAACAGCAGCTATCTGTGCCCAGAGACTACCAGGAAAACTGAGGTTTGGGTCTGACACAGAGGCAGTAGGTCACACTTTAGCTGTTTAGGAAATCTCATCAAAGAATGACATTGAAGTGTAAAATAGGATTAGAAAACATGGATCCAGAACTCAGATTGCAATTTTCTTTTGATACTACTATAAAGTACTTGAGACTGCCCTGCAGCTAAAGTCTTGAGACTGTCCTGCAATCTCAAGAATCTCAACTCTCCCCCAACAGCACCCAAAGAAAGGATTTGAAAGCATCAGCCAAAAATGGCTATAATCCTAGTGCCAAAAGGGCCTGCATCTCTTGGATTTGTAGGGATTTATTGAAGGAGATTATATAGAATTGCTAGGCATTGCCAGAATTACTTTAGTCTTCAAAACAGTTCCCAAGTGGAAGGTGTAAAGTTCTTTTGGATCAGCTTTCTTAAATTAACTGCCACAAGTCTGGACGCTTTCTTGACTTTCTATCAAGACATAGACCCTCCTGAGGCAACCATGATACATATTTTAAACGGATAGGTCTAATTTCCAAATAGAAGCTGTTCAAATGAAATCCTTATTTTCGAGAGCTGAACCTAAACATGAAATACTCCAAGACAGTTAGTCTTTCCATATAAATTCTCCAAAGTCTACCAAACCTCATCTCAGGAAAGCAAGAATCTTCTCCAGAGAAGATTTGTCCTTTCTTATCACTGATGTGGGACCCTGAATATTTGAAATAAAAATAAGTGACTCGCATTAAATGTTCTCTGAGTACAACTGTTTGACTAGCTTTTATTTGAGCTGAATCTCTTCTCTCCCCCAAGCTGTAAAGGTATATATATGGAACATTTTATCATGTTTTCAGGACTGCATTTCTACCCCCAGCTCATGAATACTTATTCCCTGAAGAATGAAAGTTCTTCAAGTAATACTACTTCAGGATTTACTCTCTATCTTGGTTTGCTCACACATTATTTTATCTTTGATTACTAACTCCACAAACATAAACTGAATCCTGCAGAACAGGTCTATGCAGCTCCCCAAAAGTGTCAGATGCATATTAAAAAGTTTCCCAGTTAAGTCAAATTTCAAAGGAACATGGACAGGCTTATTTATTCTGCAGACACTAATTTTTGTTCTTAATTTTTTTGTACCTCACGGGATCTTCTAAGGATTTCTATCCTTCCCCATTCCCCTGAGAAACAGCTCTGAGAATCAAAAGTACAATTGGTATAATGACCTTCAAGATTAATGATTATATAAGTGTTTTTAAAATTCTCATGCACTCAAACCTGGAAGACATTGAAAGAATATAAAAATATACACCACACATTTGGAAAGACAATGTATTAAAAGAGGTCCCCCCATACTAAGAATTTTACTTGCATTCATTTTTGAAAATATCAGTAATCTCACTAATTATTCTTTCTTTTTTAATTAGGCAACATATCTAATAAAATCTATTAAATATTTATATTTTGTCTATATTGGGCATTATAGAAACACTATTTCCAGGCTTGGAATATTCCAGTCCAGGCACTGGCAGTTAAAAAAAAAAAATTAATAAAACTTGCTTCTATCAATGGCATTCTATCAATGTTTAATATCTTAATAAAATCACAGACCTAGAGTGGTTTGCAATGGTTTGTTTATAGCTTGCCTCTTCTTATGTGCCATTTCCACTACACTTATGTGCCATTTCCACAAGCTTCTCGTTACAGGAATAATCTAAAGTTTAGAAAGGGCTCAGAGCAAAATAGGTACAATCTTAAAACAGTTACTGAAGACCAAGTAAGACCAGCAGAGCTGATAACCTAGGTAGTTATTTGAATTAATCTAATCTAAGAGTGAATTAGTGGAAGTGACACACTTTTCAGCAGCAGGACAACTTGTCTTATTTTATAATACATGATAGTACAGTAAGAGTACACCTGCTAGCCAGGTCTCCAAAAGAACTGGCTGTTAAAACAGCTAGAGCTATTCTCAGTTGTTCCAAAACGTACCAAACAACTGCAAAGAAACTCGCTAAGACCTGAGTTCTGGAAGCATATGGATTGAAGCACTATTTGTTCCATACTTATTTATAATTTGTAAAGGCACCTATTTATAGCTTCACATACCATAGAATTTTCAAACAAGAATAATGAAACGTGGTCTACTGATATAAAGAAGTTGCTGGATGAAATCCCCCATCTGAGAGGAAATGTCCACTATTTTCCACATTAACCATCTTAGCATGCTGCCACTAACATTTACTCTCTTAGTAGATGCCTGGAAGGGAAAACAATAGCTCTCTGGCTGTGGCAGACGAATCTGCTGGAGGCAGTTGGAAGACATATATATTTTAGGGCCAGACTTCACCAGCCAGAACCATACCAACCAGACTTTCCACTCCAGTTGGCTAGGGCCATCACTGTGAAGTCATACTCTCTAGTCCCTAGCATGAAGCAGCAGAGAGACAAGATCGTACAGAAGATCTAGAATGTAGGAAAGAGAAATCAAGGAACATTTCACAGCCTTCCTGTGCTAAATGGTAACAGAAAAGGTACATTTCAGGCAACTTGCAAAGGAATAAGAGCGGGAGGTCAGTGACGATGTCACAGACTGGAAATAACCACATTTCTTGTAGTTTCCTGGGTCAGGGTGAACTGCTGCCAAATACCAAGCATGGAGCATTACTGAAGACATTACTGATGACTATCATGTTAATACCAGCATTAAATTCTCTAGACTCCACCTTAATATCACTTTACAGTTAACCAACTATAAAAGCACATTGTAAGGTCACAGAATTCATACAAAATTCAGTTAGCTTAAGGCTAACTCAAGTATCTCAACACTAAAGGGTAATTTGCAATCTAAGTATATCCATTTTATTCAGGCATAAATCCGTACAGAGTGTACTTAGCAAAAGCAGATATACTGACACTTTGAATTATCCTCCCAATGGGAGAAATGCCTTGACAATATCAAGAAATAGATAGACTTCCTGAGAACGTGCTCAAGAGGCCAGGTTTGCAGCCAGCTCGGTAAGCTAAACCAGAATTAGAAGCAAATTAGTAACATCCAAACAGCATCTCAGAATCAGACAGTCTTAAATCATAACAGTCACAAATACAACAAATGGATAATAGTTGCCTCTTCAAAACCTGTAATAACAGAGGTCTTATAGAAAAAGTGATGAAAAACTCTGAAAAATCTTGCTTCCTGCAGCAAGACTGAACTGGTTCCTTCATTCCTACTGAAAGTAGCAATTGGCTTTTTTTTTTTTTTTCTTCTTTGCTTCTTAGAGCAAAGGTGATGGAAAAGAAAATAATCCATAGTACTTACTGTTTAACACCTCTTTGACTGGCAATAAGTATTATGCATAGAGGAGATTAAATATATCTGAATACTAGTACAGCAGGAAGCAGTATAACAAGACAAGCAGAAACTCATTTTCTAATCCAAGCAAACAATATAGGATTTCTCATCACTACAGGTGGAATTTTGCTCTGGCCTTGCCTGGAGGGCATTAGGACTAGAAGCTAAAAGATGCTTTAGAATAAATTAGCACATCTATAAATCTGACAAGAAGATTAATATTCTAACTATGCGTACAATAATTAACTCGCCAAAACAGTTCCACGATCATTATCCAACTAGAGTGGAAATGGGAAAGTTTACAGCACTCCTGTAGATTTATAAGCCAATTAAGAGTGACCCTCCTCTAGATTTCATTAGAAAAGCCTCGGGTTCAGCAGAAGCTCACACATGCAAGTAAGAATTTTCCTGAGGAAAGGGGATGCAAGGGATCTTTATCACCTCTATTAAACACTTTTCCTGCTCCCCTGATAATTGCATATTCTTAATGCATCCTCAGCCTCATGTCAACTCTCCAGCCTTGCACAGCACCCTTGCACCTGCAAGAAGTGGGACTGACACTATGGCACTTCTCCATGGGGAAAGCTCTGCTCTGTACCTTGCATGACCTAGGTGTCATGGTCCAACACCAGAAGCATACTTCCTATCTTGTCATTCAGCTTTGGGGTTCAGGCTTACAGTCCCCCTTCCACCCAAAGCCATCTTTGTCCTTCCATGTGCAGCTGACAGCAGATGTGTAAGAAGCTTCACCAACTAACAGTCAGCTTCAAACTTTTGCTTAATATGTGCAAGTATGTGCACGTATTTGCACAGAGTATGATGTATCTCCTTACTGTCTATGCTATTTTTCCCCTTCATTGGCTTTCTGCACAGATTCATTGTTCTAAGAGCCTTCTCTGCCACTGTCAGAGCAGCCTCCCTTTATCTCCAATTCCACAACTTCCCTTTCTCCTTTCAAAACTTAGTCTAAAGAACATCTCTTTTCTCCTTTTGTTGCATACATCTATGCCTGCTCCATCCCCTTTCTTTTGTGTCTTCCTGCATAGTTGTGTTTTTCAGCCTTGTAAAGTATTTTCAATATAGCTAGCATAAAAATTGCTATCTAAAATGAAATACCATTGTATCACAGCCCAGACTTTTTGTCCCAGTAATATACACAATTTGGACTGACTCAAGCTGTGGTGTGTATGCAGGTAAAGTAAATTCTGAATTATTCAACACTTAAAAACACTGAAAAATCATTTACTTGTTACAAGCAATAAGATTTATGTTTTATGTCTCCCAATCAATAGCTAGTATGTCCACACACAGCTGATTTATCCATATTGAAAATATAATTATAAGTCTAGTTTGCTCTGAACCACAGAGTCCTTTTGTAACAAGATTATTTAAATACAAATGGGGTTGGAAAATTGGTTTTAAATGGCTAATCTGTCTTGTCTTCAATTCCAGCTGCAGAATTTACTAACATCATAAACACAGGCTGAGTGAAAATGTAAGAGGTTTTCTGATTCTCCTCGCGATCTGTCTATGCAGCGCTCATTAACGGTGAAGTTGATGGGAGCTGTATGCATGCCGTGAAAGGAGGATAATAAGCCTTGTAATCTCTATAAAGAGAAAGGGATTTTTACTAGTGATATGTTATATATACTGGCGTGCAAACGTCTGTCTTATCAGCAGCCCAATAAAGAATTTATGTACCCGGGTCTCAGATGCACTGAAGGACACATATGCCATATGGGTGGACAAAACCTATACCCAGATGGCTGGAAACAACTCCTCAGGAGCACCACTTGCAATATGGAGCATCAGACATTTGCAAAGACATGATTAGGAAAAGTTTCATCCAGGCAGATTTATTCAGGGATTATAAAAGGAGCTACTGCCTTCCTGTTGTTTCCACCAAATGTGGCCGATGGCCCATGACATGCAGTGGGGAAAGGCTGTGCCACTAACTACCTCCTCCTCCAAGAGAGCACTGCAGTCCAGCCAGCTGGGAACAGGCCGTAACTTTGTCCACAGGTCATGCAGATGGACTGGAAGAAACTGCAGTTCAAATCTGACTTGGGTTGAGTAGAGCTTGAAGATTTCTGCCAGTTTTAGCTTAACAGACATAGCTAAGAAGAGATTTCAACACCCTGTTTCCCTTTGCTGGAACGCAAACAAATTAAAACAAAGCAAAACCTCTGACTTCTACTTGAAATAAAATGCTTGCCTTGAAACCCAGGTGCTTCTTACACCCTTTTCAGCAATTGAGTATATCATTATTCTGTCAAAAGGTTTTCCACATAGTTATATTGCCTTCAGAAAACAAACGTATTCACCAGACTACCTAGGTCCCTTATACTGATACATAATCTCCCCTTTCAACAGTCGCAAATGAATGATAATTCGTCACCAATGAGCCATTGGTGCGAGACATTCAGTAATATCCGTACAGCAAAGCGCAAACTTCCAGCTAGTTTTACTGAAGTAGAAGCTGTATCAGCAAACCTGACAGGTCTAGTGCATATCAATATTTTATATTGATACAGCAGATGTCATCTAATGATCTCCAGGTAAAAATGATTTAGATTTCACAACCCCATCTGAGCTATGAGTCAGTGTTGACTACCTCTTAAGTTAGGAAAAGCACAGCTTTCTGAAACAAACAGCAGTAAAGCAGGTAAACATCTAGCACTTTATACACAAAAATTTAAAAAGGAAATCTTAAAAAGCTCAAAGTTCTGAGGGACATAGAGAGTACTAAAACCTGTCCTAAGGACTGCAAAAATAAGAGCTCCAAAGTTAAAGCCGGGGGGGGGGGGGGGGGGGGGGATTCATTTCCCACCCAACCATCTGAAGTGTCTCATTTTCCACAATAACCTAGATTTTAACCCCTCCACTTCCTGTGGATGAGAAGTAACCTAAGTTGCCACCTTGCCCTGAGATAGGAGACTCCTACCTTGAATCTTGCTTAGACAGACCACCGTGCCCACCCCAAAAAAAACAACAGGAGAATGTGCTGGTTTTGGCTGGGGTACAGTTAATTTTCTTCATAATAGCTAATATGGGGCTATGTTTTGGATTTGTGCTGAAAACAGTGTTGATAATACAGGGACATTTTCTCACTGCTGAGCAGCGCTTACACAGAGTCAAGGCCTTTTCTGCTTCTCGTACCACCCCACCAGCGAGTACGCTTGGGGTGCACAAGAAGTTGGGATGGGACACAGTTAGGACAGCTGACCCCAACTGATCAAAGAGATACTCCATACCATATGATGTCATGCTCAGCAATAAACTAGGGGGAAGGTGGACTGGGGGGCTGCTGCTTGGGGACTGGCTGGGCATCGGTCAGTTGGTGGTAAGCAATTGTTTTCATTTGCACCACTTGCTTGCTTGGGTTTTATTCCTCTCTTTGTTATTTTCCTTTTCATTACAATTTATTAGTAGTAGTATTAGTATTTTTATTTTATTTCCATTATTAAACTGTTCTTAATCTCAACCCATGAGTTTTCTCACTTTTACACTTCCAATTCTCTTCCCTCCATCCCGCTGGTGGGGGAGAGTGAGAGAGTGCCTGTGTCATGCTTAGTTGCTGGCTGGGGTTAAACCACAACAGTCCAGGTGTTCAGGAGCTTCACCTTGTTCCAGAGCAGTCTGTAATAATCCATGACAAATGGTAGGATTGTATTTCTGACCCAAGGCAGTCAATTCCAGGTGTACTGGATACTCCTCCATGTGAAAGGAAACTGTGATCTGCACAAACTGTGGCTGCCAGAGGGACCGAGAAAAACATGTTTGTGATACCAATTGTTGCATACCATTTGGTGGCCTTTGACTCCAGTTCATATTGGAGTTCTAGCATGTCTGGTATGGCAGCACTCAGCAGCATCATGACTTGATAGTCCAACTGCCTTGATAGTCCAACTGTTAGTCTCCACTTTCCATTAGATCAGGATCCTGTAGTTGTTTGGAAGTGAAGTTCCAGACCATTGGAAGTGAGAAGTTCTCTAGATACTTGCCCATATTCTCCCACATGCCATGTCACCCATGACCATACTCTTGCAGATCCTGGGTCATATTCCTAAATTGTTTGTTAACCTTAGATAAAACAGAAGCAATATTCCTAAGAAATACCAATAGAAGTATTTCAACTACCCAAGGACATTCAAGATACTGAGAAGTTATTGTAAGAAGGGAGAAAACAACATAAAAGAAGGTGGCAAAAGTGCCTATCTGTTTCCTCCACAAAAAGCCTCTTGGAGAAAGAAGTATAATTGTTAATTGTCTCCATGAGATGGTACCCAAAGTACAGTAATGGCTTCAGTACAGAGCCCAAATACCAGATTAAGCTCAAGGTCAGTGTTTTAATAACAAATCTCTCAGGCTAAACATCACTAATCACTACAGAGCACAGCAAACTGCAAAAGCCAACATGAATCTTTAACATGTATAGCAAAAAAAAGAGCATGGTGCAGATCACATAAACATCGAGAACAGATGAATCAATATTGTGATCTGCAACTGTTAACAGATAAAATCCCTTCTAATATGCTCTGGTCAATATGTTATTATCTCAAACCCTTTGAGCCCCATGTTGGGTGCCAAAGAGGGTTGGTCATGGTTTAACCCCAGCTACAGCTAATCACCACACAGCGGCTCACTCTCTCCCCCCACAGCAGGATGGGGGGGAAGAGAACTGGAAGGGTAAAAATGAGAAAACACATGGGTTGAGATGAGAACAGTTTAATAATTGAAATAAAATAAAAATACTAATATCACTAATAATCCATTGTAATGAAAAGGAAAATAACAGAGAGATAAGTAGAACCCAAGAAAGACAAGTGATACAAATGAAATCAATTCCTCACCATTAACTGACCGATGCCCAGCCAGTCCCCAAGCAGCAGCCCACCAGTCCACCTTCCCCCTAGTTTATTGCTGAGCATGACGTCATATGGTATAGAGTATCTCTTTGATCAGTTGGGGTCAGCTGTCCTGACTGTGTTCCATCCCAACTTCTTGTGCACTGCCAGCCTTCTCACTGGCAGGGTGGCGTGAGAAGCCGAAAACACCTTGAACATAGCCCCATACTAGGTACTATGAAGAAAATTAAATCTACCCCAGCCAATACCAGCACAGACACAGATTCCTAAGGTTGAAGCTATTAACCTTGTGATAGATTGGTACAGTGTACACTATCACAGATTGTGACAGTGGAGTCCACCCTGGGGTGCTGCTTTCCTGTCCCTGTGAAATGGTTCACTCCACTGCCTTCCCTTATGTTGAGGGTGACGGTTCTTTCCTAGAGGTGTGCAATACAGAACTTCCCTTTCAGCTATTTAACAGACAGATGTTTAGGACAAGCATCATGTTGTGTTTGTCTTCATTTCATCCAAGGGTCTGGCTTTTATAGAAAAGCCTTCAACATACAGCATGCTGGACAGCACACTTCTATTTTTCTTCTTAGTTAGAAAAAAGCCTAATGAAAGGATTAATGCCAGTAAAAGAGAAACACTGCAAAATTTGAAATTATAATTCTATACAAGCTTCTGAAAGCCTCTTTGGCTTTCCTCTTTGTGCTCTGAATAGCTCTCAAGATCTAATTTAATTCAGTGAAACAAATCTAAAAGTGCCAGGAAAAAAGAATCAACTTTTGCTTTAGTTAAAATAAAAATTGTACAGAAGGAATTCTTGATCTTCATTAATTCCATGGGCAAGCATACAAGCTCCTAGGTGTTAATGAGACTTGCCAGTTTAGGTGGCTGTAGAGTCTAATGAAACATCAAATGAGCTCACTTTGGATTTTCACTATCAGATATTTTCAACAACGAAGTTTGGCGATGCACCCCAACCATCTCTTCAAGCCGTCTGCCTGGGGACTTGGAGCAAATTGTTCTTCTGGACTGGAATTATGTTACTGGCTCGCATGGTCAGTGTGACTTGTAAAAACTAATGTGAGGGGAAAAACATCCAAATCCTTTTCCAGTGTTACCTTTTCCACATCCAAATTCTATTTCATTTTTCCTCAGTTATATACAAAACTATCCTCTGTAGCCTATGGCATTTTTCCATTAGAAAAGCATACAAAAAATTACCCCTCCAGAAAGTAAGCCACCAGATCTACTGAAGCGTTAGAACTTGTGTCAGGATCTGCTCTGAATGAACTTCATGCCTAATCACTTAGTAAAACATGAGAGTTCAGGTTCTTCATAAATCCTAACTCACTGTTAAATGCCTGTTAGGCTTGTTCTTATTCTTGTGTGCAATATTAGGTGCCAGATCAGAAACTCACAAAATCGGATTTAGGGCATGAAGATTTGTTATGGTAAAATTCTGTGTTGTCTTTTCAAGTTTCTTCTTACAGGGAAAAATATACAAAAGAAAATAAGAGGTCAAAGGTTTCCAAAAAGGAAAGGACTGAAAAGTTAGACACATAATAAAAAAATAATTTGTCATAATATAAAATTTTAACAAGGCACATAATATTTTCAAAGAAAGAAGCACTTAAAGACACCAAGTCTGGAAAAATATCTCAGTTCTGGATTTCTAAGTCCCAAGGGTGGAAGTCAAGAGCCAGGTTAAATGATCACGATATTCAGTCCAGAATGGAATTCCACTGTTTTTAAAAATTAAAATTAAAAAAGTTTATAAGTATCTGGAGCAAAGACAGCCTAATATAACTTTATAAGTGACAGATGAAGCAGAGCCACACTTCACAACTTTATGATCATCCTTGGGCCAAAGTTGTCTTCCTAAAGGAAGAAGGATTTCCTTAGCTTTCTCTAAATTAAACCATGATAAAATAAAGACAGTGGCAATGCAATGGATTTTAAAACCGCAGAAGTTAACCTCCCTCTACATGCATCCCCACTGCCTGCAACATGCTCAGGAAAAAATTAAGCAGCCCTTCTCCCCTCTTCCTGCTGCACCACCACTCTCCTCATTCGCAGTCAATATGGTCTGGAAGCAAAATCTGCTTTTGTGACAGCATTTAATGAAGGTGCTAACCAAAGAAAAAATTAAGACAAGAACCAGAAATCTATTTGATCACCCTTAAAAAGTTCCCTTTTATTTTCATGAAGAATGTGTTTCATTTACCACTGCATACTGTCATGCTACCAGGGCTACTGATCCTCAGAACTACAGAATATAGAATACAGAATATAGCACAGGGAGGATGCTACCGTTCGTTAACAATTCACTAACAATTCACGTTTTTCATATGAAAGGAAGACTTTTAAACTTCTCCATCCACACCTGAGGTTGCACTGCTACCACAAGCAGTCCTACCGACAGCACCTGGCATGGCCACACGTTGAACTTGAGACACAGCAAGCATCAAAATTAAAATTTTAGGAAGAGCCTTGAGCACTTTTAGTGTATCTGCTAAATCATCCCACCACTCATGCTGCAGCTCCAGCCTTCTCCAGCCAAGGAGCAATTTACCACCCACCTCCCCCAGCATGAGTCCTGTTGTTCTGGCCAGCAAGTATGCATAAGACACAGAGTTAATTTCCATATTTCCTGGAGAAAGTATGTAGATGATTATCCCCATTTACCCTGGTGTGCCTGAATCCAAGCCAACCAGGCACAGAAGCATGCAGGTCATTTTGAGTGCCCTGAGCACCCTCACAGTCTCAAAAACCATGTAGTCCTGAAGGCCTAAACTTGTATTACACAGACAGTCAGTGACATAACCCATTTAGATCAAAATATCCTGTAGAGTCACTTGGGTCTGTGCTCACACCACTACAGCACTCCTCTGATCTGAAACCAAAGACGTTTCTCCAAATGCCAAAATGAGCATGAACCAGAAAGATCTGGGGGCAAAGGCATCTGCAATTCAAACCTACCCAGACGGTGTCATCTTGTCTGTACTGTTTCCAGTTGCGGCCAGTGTCGCTGAACATCAGTGTATAGCTGGTTACCCAATCTGAGCTCCCGTACCTGCCCTGGGTAGCGACCGCAACAATCTCCACTCTGTCTCCCAGATCAACCTGGAGCCACTGCCGCTCGTTTGAGTCCAGCGGGGACCAGCCACCAGCTCCTGAAAGAGATTGGATAAAGATAATTTAGATGACAGTGACACCCCAAGGAATTATACTTGACAAAGAATCATGTTGTTATTTCAGGTCATCACAGAGGACCCTACTTCCTGAACATACAGCTGCTTGTTCATATTTTTATATTAGGAAATACACTACAAGGTGTGCTTCCTTAGGGTTTTCTTAATTAACCTAAAGTTCATAAGGAATTTTGAGTTTCAAATAATTTTAAAGACATTTACTCTTTAAAGATATTTACTGGGCAAACGTCGGTGAGGTTGGTACATCCTCAGTCACAAAAAACATACAGTATCTATCCCCTCCTCGCATGCTTGTGCAAATCTGGGAATGCTGATTTCTAACTTCTAATTTGCTTTGACATTTTCACTTTTGCTATGCTTTGAAACACATTCAAAAATATTAGTTATCTTGATTTGAGACCTATTAAGTATTTGAAAGAATGGTTTAATTACAGGTTATAAAAGCACTTCAGATAATACATTGTAAAGCTAGAGACCATTTGATTGAACAACTGAAAGGACTGCCTTTACACTGGGAAGTAGCCTCTTCCTTACACAAGATGCCTGCTAAGTGAATATGTATTTTATCTTAAACAAAAGAACAAACAAGATCTTCATAAGGACAAACATGAGTTGCAAATTATCCACTTCCATGATCCACTTCTCCATTCAGGAATGAAGACTTCAGAAGTCACAATCACATGAAAGCTGATAGCTTGTAACTCTTGTTTGTCCTTTAAAAGTGAAGAAATGTACTGTCCTTTGAATTCTTTTAGGGGTTAAACAGGCCTGTGGTAACGCCAAGCCAATGAAACACAGAACTGCAACCACTGCTGGAATTTCACCACTTCACTCACTACAATAAATGTGAGCTTATGGTTAAAAGGCAAATCTTTCCAGACTGGAATATATTACTCTAAGATCTTTTGCTTTGTTTTACACCTTAAATTATAGGCTATGTTTATTTTCTTTTAGCTTGTTTCTATTTGCACACATTTATTCTCCATATACACCCAGCATTCACTTCAGCCTTAGAAATACGAGAGCAATGCAGATATGAAGAACACAGAAGCCACTAACAAAGTATCCAAAGTAGCAAATTTTCAGGCTGTCACTGCTTCTGCAGCCCATCATCTTGTTTGTTGTGCCATTATTAGTGAAGTTTACAAGAACTGTTCTGCGTGGTTACAGTGAACACAGTCACATTGGGAAGGAAAGGGGGAAATACAGGGTTGAGAGTAAAACATTAACAATTCCTCATGTGAAGTACAAGAATGGTTCCAAATGTGCATTTCCAAACAAAAAGCATCACTAAGCTTTGGTTATAAATAGAAGGATTTACCTTAATAATTTTATTAACTGATACATCTCAAAGATGCTCCATGAAGAGTTTATGGAAGCGAACTGAGTTAAAAGATCAATAAAGGTGGTTTATATAAAAGAATTCAATTTCAATAACTATGCCTTTTAAAAAATTTCTTGATTTTCCTGTAGTGCACTGCATTTTCCAACTCACAATTGAAATTCCTTTGTCTAAAAATAGGTGTTAGAATTTTCATTGTTTACAATTCATTAAGATAGGTTTTAGTCCTAATTCCTGAAACAGAAGCGTGTTTATTTCTTTGCTGGAATTATTGTCCCTGTTCCCCTGGATGACCCAGTCTTCATTTCTCTATGAGAAGTCTCCAGGGAAAATAGTTTGTAACCAATAATGCATACTGCTTGCTCGTGCCATGCTTTATTTTACTTTTTTCAATCCCAATAGAAGTCTTCATTGTCATTGTGATTATTTTACCTGCCTTAAATAGAATACTCTCCCCTATGAGCATGCCATGAAAGACCTAATGAGAATGTTGGGAATTTCATTACTCGGTTCTCTCTAACTACTTCATGGCTCTCTTAACTCCATACCTATAACTTATATAAGACTATAGTACTTCCCATTAAAAATCTTAACAATGGTTCTTCTTCCCCCTCACCCTTTTTTTTTTATATATTTAAAATATCATATAAAGAATATTTCTGTCTGTCTTTTAAGATACAAACTATATAACTGTCTTCAAAGACAATAACCTGCATATTCCTCCTACATGGAATCGTGACTAATATATGTGGGAGCCAAAGGAAAATTTCCTTTGGATTGTAATATCCAGTATCTGAAATAGACTCTGAACACTATAGTTGCTGCTTTGTTTATAGCTTTATTTCAGGAACTGGCTGGACATAGAACTTCAGTTCAGAAGTTCTGGCAGGTCTGTGGCAAAGTTGTTTCCTTCAACACTCCAGAGAGGCTATTCTAGAGGTTTTCAGCAAATATTATAAGAAATGTGGACATTTTCATCTTTCCTTTATTGTTCTTCTACAACATAAACAGCAACAACTAGATGGAAGAAGATCACTTATAACAAGTAATCTGTTCGATGAGTTTCTCATTAAAAAAAAAAAGAAAAAAACACTTTGCTTTCTCTTTCTCTCTTCTAGTTTATACACAAGTTCTTAAGCCAAGCTCATTACCAAAGGTACTTTCCAGTATTTTGTTAGACATTATAACTAGCATCTACTCTACGTAGTTTATGTGCTCTCCCTTCTGCTGCTAGAAGTGACAGAAAGGTGATATGCTTTCCACAAAAGTATTTGGCTTTACTGAGCACTGCTATTTTCCAGTTTGAGCATGGCACAACAGGCTTATATTTTCAAAGTCAGTCAAAGAAACGATACACACTGAATGGAAATTTGGGAGATCTGTGGTGAGCTTGAGCTCTCAAATTGCAGATTACAGGGCATCTCTGAACTGCATCTCTCTTCATATGAGCACATTTTTCTGTTGGGAATGTCACGCTTTAGATGTAAGCACTGCATGACACAGCAGTGACACCTGCTCATCTCATTACCTCTCCAGAAGCTGGTCTTGCAAGGGAGATTTTATCAGTTACAGACCATGTCTTTACAAAACAGCAGCGACTTCATGCTCCTTTTCCCACTGGGAAAAAAACCACTGTATTTCCCTCTCCCAAACTTTCTACCATTACTATTTCCACAGATGGACAGTAATTCTACTGACTTGTAAGAATGGCAGTTAAAATCCCTGCAACAGCAAAGCTGCATTGACTGCGTGACTGAGGGCAAAACTAAAGCTTCTCCCATTGGGCCTCTCTCACTTCTGCTAGTAAAGCAAACACATAACTTCTGCTTACTTTTGTGGGTTTCCCAAATCCTCAAATACTGCTGTAAGTACGAAAAATCAATAAATGTTCTTTTTCCTCCATATTTGCTCTCTTATACAGAGCAAGTAGCACAAAGGATAGTGGCATCTTTTTCCAGCACAATTTGTCTGCACATTTCTTTTATGCACGTCATTCATTATAGAGCGTCAACACCTCACCCCCTACTTTTTTTAGTAAGTAGCAAAAAAGCGCATCCAAAGTATAGCAACTCTTTTACAACCATTTTCTCCTCTACCCAACAGTGAGGCAGGCCCAAGACAAGGGACAAGAACGTAATTTGTGAAGGCTCTAACAGGCAACAACAAGGACTACTGAAGACACAATATTTACAGGACATCAACTCCTTTGAACAGGTACAAGCAAAAGCCTGACTCCATTTTCCTGCAGCTGGGCATGAGGAAATTGAAGAGGACTACCTTTTATTAATAGTGTGGCATAAACATAAACCAGACAAAATGTGGCTCTGATCACACCCACCAGATATGTACTTTTTTTTTTTTGATAATCTGGAACGTACTAATGTATGAAGATGCCACACTGACTCTTTCACAAGAAAACAAGAGAGAGAGGGTACTCAATAAAGTCAACACATTTAGCACTTTATGACATCATGTCTGAGGGGCATTCAATTTCCCGATTCTTCCCACCAGGTTCCCACTGACATTGATAGGATTCTGTGCATTGCACTACACCATCATTCCTCACAGTTCACACATTTCACATTTTCTGTGGATCATTTAAAGGGAGAGGTTCAACACAGTATGGAGACAATGCCCAAGTGGAGAAACAGTACCACAAGAATCTGATATATTGCTTATATTCTCCATGGCAACAAATCATAGTGCTAGAAATATGAGGAGAACAGAGATCAGATGGTTTCTCAGTTGGAGATCCCTATGACTCCAAGAAATATGATCAAATACTTTTTTTTCTTTTTCAGACTATTTGTACATTTTGCCATAATTGTTCAAAAAATTGCATTTAAGCCCAGCGTTATGCAGTCAGTGCTCCCTGATGTTCCACAGGGCTGCTCAGGATGCCGATACTTATTTGTAGTTTATTAATACGAAACAAAGGGAATGCTTGTTTCCACCCTACAGTGCCTTACAAACAGCTCTACTGTCTTTATATTGTGCTACAAACTCTTGGACTTCCTGCTGCAACTGTGTGCTTCCCTGCTGCAGAATTTTACTTTAATGCCCAGATCAAATGCTTCCTGGCCATAAAATATATTCTTTTTGACATTGTATATATTTTATACTCCCATACATAATTGTGTATACTGACTACTCAGGCTGAGAACTAACAGAGAACTGAAAAAGCTCAGTTGATACAGTCATACTGCAGCAATTTTCTTATTCTTTTTCATTATTTATTTACTGTAAACAAAAAAGCCGATTAATCCCTCTCATGGGAAAGCAATATATTTCATACCTCAGAATCATATTTATCAGAATTATACTAACTGCTATACTATTACGAGTACAGATTTATCAGCATTTTAATTGAGTGCTTTCAGCAGCTCACACAGTGCTTTACTCATGGGTAGTTTGTGTGGTTTTTTTTTAATGGCACATTTCACTGCTGCAGGCCTTTTTTTAAACAACAGCTTTTTAGTTATTGTTATCTATTACTGAATCAACTTGATGAATTAGAACTTTCTATTGATGTAGGTCTGGACTGTATTTTATAAACTCATTTTCACCTGCTGCATTCATATTTACTTTAACAAAAGTATTTATTTGGCTTTCTACCTGGAGGCACTGTTACTTGCAGCACTGTCTTATCAATTACAAACAAAGCTAAGCCAACTCATCAAAACACTCCAACATTATTAGAAAGCCATGGCACAGTCCTTGTTAGTGAATATTATTTCTTGTAGAGATATCTACTGTTTGCATTCAAGTGCCAGCCAAAGAAAGTTCCTTCAGCCACCATCTACCACTGCTTGCTCCTCTAACCCAAGATGAACCACCCATATGAATTCTGCTGGCACTACATCTGCACATTTCTACAAAAGTCTGTGCAACAAAAGAAACAAGCAATGTAGAATTTAGCTTCTAGGTCCCTGTGTTGGGCTTAGCTCATCAGTTATCACATAAGTCTTCAGAACATGACATAAAAGTTGCTGAAACAACTCCCTTGCTTAGGGCTCAGTTTCAATATTCTGTCTTCCTGCTCCCATGATTTATGCCAAAGGACAGTGTAGACCTTACTGATGCGATACCGTATGTCTAAAAAACTAGAATACCTTACCTCCTACTACATGGCAAGACTACTCTAGCACAGCTAAATAGGACCTATTTAATTTTCTACCCTTAAATTGAAATCATTGTCAATTTATTTTAGATATTGTTATACCACTTTAAAATACAGTACAACCAGAGCTTGACTTGCAATAATATTGACTTTGAATCTCTTCTTCTTTTCTGCAGATTAAATTAGTCATTAGAGCCATTTGCAAAATCACGTAAGCACGTCTGTTCACTGTCCCAGCTAGCAGTTGGAGACAAGGACAGAGCAAACTCAAAATTCATGCTCAGTGTCTACAACTTTCCTTATGTTGAGCAACTACCATATGACCTTCTACTTGCTGAGGAACTCTGGTTCAGGAGTTTAAATATGATATCGTAACTCCCATCTAACACTTCTCCAATGATCTAGCAACTGTTTATCAAGTATCTAAGAGAGAGCCCTTTACTGTTTTTCTATAGATTTATCAAATGGTGTTTGATTAAAACAGACATTTCAGAGATTAAGTAGGAAAATTATCATTTATTTTCAATTTAAAATCTCTTTTCTAGTAGTATACTTTCTAGTGTTTCTCACTATGAAAATCATATGTAACGTGATAATACAGGACTTTCCTCTTTTAGAGGCTCTAACTTGGGAATAAGATGGGAGCCAACAACGGTGGCAACACGGTGTCAAAAGATGTCCTAGATACTGCCAACTTCTCTTTTCTGGTACCAAGTTTGGTCCTAATAGTTTCACCTTGTGTGTGAACTCAAGCATTCTTCATTGCAAATGTCTGCAAAGTTTTTTCATTCATTTTAACTGTTTCTGCAGAGATCTGTAATCATTGAATTCCGCTGGAATGTTATTATCTAGTTGCTACTAGTTTTAACAAACACCTACGCTTTAGAATAGGGCCTCAAGTCTAATGACCTTCAAGCTCTAAAGATTATGGGAGCTCTTCAAAAGCAAAAAGACTATCTGAACTTCCTTCAGAATGTTTCTATAAGTGGAGAGCTTTAAATTTAATGGAATTTTTCTATAATAAAGGAAGGAAATGCTCCTAAACAGAGCTCTCACAGAAGCATAAATTAATGGCTCTATTCAACTTGGCTCTTAATGCATTCTATACAAACAATATAAAAATTTATTCTTTGTAAATGTGATTAAAAAGAATAGTTTAGGCATTTCATACTGCAACCTTACCATCTCGCCTGTTGAGCTTCGCAAAGCTGGGACTGTGAGTACTGAAGAGCTCAGAGGAACTGGTAAGGGCTGTTGAAGGTAAGGGAGATACCAATGCATCATCACAATTATCTAAAAAAAAAAAAAACAAAACAAAACATACAGATGTCATCACATGAGGAACAAATACGCCAACTTGTGCTATCTTGAGGTGGTGGTTTTTTCTACTTACTATAGAGAGACTGGAGAAAGAGCACACTTGTGTTTGAATTCATGTGCAAGACTGAAATTTACCCTCCAGAATGACAGTCTGGTGGGATGGCACCTGGATGGGAGCTGTTGTGAAGACATCGAATACTTGAAAAGCTGGAAAATGTTTTCCTTTCAGTGAATGAAATTTGATGATCTACCCTCCAGTTAAAGAGGGTAATGACTCTTGTTACAAAAGCCACTGGAAGAATGTAGTAATGCCCTGGCAGACTTTAAAGAACACCCCAGGTGTTAAGTAAAGTCTGTCCACAGAGCAGATACATAATGTAGGAGTTACAACTTGATACTTCTGTATGGAAGCGACACACAGGGATATGCCACCTGGCCTGTTGCAACATGTAAAATCGTGTCCCATGCTTCACAAGAGTCTCGTGCTGCACTGTGATTACAAAACCTGAACACTTCCTTAATTTCTTCCTCAAGCTCATACACATACGTTGACAAATTAGATTTGTTCACTCAAATGAGTAGTTTGCCATGTCTTTCCCCTCTTTTCACATCATCATCTGAAGACAGACGGGTTAGGCTAACACTCAAGTTGAATTTTTGAGCCCATAATGTCTGAATAAGGACGGAATTAGGTAAAGTAAGTTTGCTCATTACAATGCTGTCACATACACATTCAAGAACATAGTGTGGGGTTTCAGTAGGGAATAATAATAATATAACCCTCTCATTTTTAATTGAATCTCCTATGGAGCAAACATGGATCTAATTACTGGAAAAGTCCTGCAGGTTAGTAGGGTCTCAGGCATCACAGTGTTCTTGCACTCACAGAGTAAATGTACAATTTGCAAAGGGGTTGTGGGGGCAGGGAGGAAGTAATGCATTAATGATATTTCAGGGCAGGGCTACAAAAGACAAAGAATAAAAGCAAAAATTGTTTTATAGCTATAACAGCAAATATAGACCGTTCCAGAACTGGATAATACCTTTCCCATAATGAGCTAGATTACATTAAAATATTTCTCATCTCTTTCTACAATGACTCTCTAGAACAGCCCAGATACTTTTGTAATCAAAATTCAGCTCTATATGAAAAAATCAGTGTAATCAATATAATTCATATCAGTGCATTGACTGATAGACCTCAAAAAGTAAACTTAACTACAAAATCCTTTCCACCTCTTCGGTTGCCATCAGCAAAAACGCCTAACAAGATCTGCGAGTTAGATAAATTAAGGACAAGTATACCACTGATGTTTTGAATAAGAGGATAACTAGCCAACAAAACAAGTTATCCAGATCCTGAGCAGGTTCTCTACCCCTCTACAGCCTTTAAGTCTTAAAGAGAACTTCTGACTGCAATGCAGGAAGTGGACTGCTGTGTCCCCTGGTATGGCATGAAGTCAGGCCATACTTGTTCTGTCTGGACTTAAAAAAAAAATCTGTAAATTAAAATGAGGCTCTTAAATTCACTGTCAGTTGTGACCCAAACAGTGATTTAAACAAAGATCTCAAATGGTAAGTACATCGGGGCACCAAACTCACCCAAACGTCTATAAAACGCAGCAGAGGGGTTGGGAACCTCTCAAAAGGAGGTTCAAGGTCTTAGCGACAGATCTACATGACTATTCAGCAACACTTAAAACCTGAAGTTGAAAATAACTGAATGCAGAGATTTCAATTTAAATAGTGCCTAGACTGCTGGCTCTCTTCTGTTCCCTGTTGCCCCTGGACCACAAGAGAACTCAGCACATCAGCCTGTGATCCACAAGCTGTTCATAACAAGAGTCACAGTGACAATCTCTGGGTTCTCACTGTTCCCTGAGGATAGGATTGGACACCTATGGGACAACAAGTGTCTCAGCACAGCAGCAAGTGTAAACCATTTCAGAGCAATGCATTTAAGGTCTTCCCTGGGATCTCTGGAGGCTTCAGCCTGGGAAGTGACAATTATCTCTTCTAACTACCAGATACTTTGTCTACATTTCCACATCCTTTGCTTCTGTCCCTAGACATACTCCCCTGGATCTCTGCTGCTACAACATTACAACGTAATTTTTACACCAAATTCTGGGATCCTTATTTGCTTTTCCTCTACAAAAAAACCCCACTACTGCCAGGAGTTCTTCCCTGAATTCATATTTAACTATAAAAACATGTAATTATAAGGCTTCAGGATTTATGACAGCATTGGCAATTTAAAGATAGTTCTGAGAGCACCAGGGCCAACACAGTCCAACTTCCAATACATAAGAGAGTAACGACTGATTGACTTTAGAGTGCAAGCAGGAATTTCCTCCAAGTGAAGTTGATTTTTGAATAGATAACTCTGACAAGATGTAAGGTCACTCTTCTGCCCTTGCCTCAGTCAAAACTAACCTTGCAACATTGGAGGCTGCACCTGACAGCTCTACATGCACAGACCTACAATGCAGGACATGGCACAGCTTTTACATGCCAAACAAAATTTCGAAGTACAGTACAGTAAAGTGCTTGGAATGCATCAACTTGTACATGCACAACAATCCAGATCATATGCAGAATAGCTTTGATGCATCCCTTGTCAGAGACACTACACATATGGCCCGTACAGATTTGAGATTGATATCTCTTTGTAAAATTTAGCTGAAATAGGCCACAGGGTTCAAAAAGGTAGGATGTGCACATACAGTGAGGCTCATCCCATAGGCCCTGCTTCCATGAGAAGGCAGAATTGACAACAAATAAAACAAAATAAACAAAACATCCAACACACACCTCTCAAGATTACAAAACTCTTTAAGAAAGGATGTTATCGTATTTCCTTTTATGATGGGTGGAGACAAGAAAGAGATGAAACGTTTTGTGCTGATGCAAGGTCAGAGAAGACCCATGGTAAAGCCAAAAGCAAAGCCAATGTATCTTGATTCCCACCACATAATCCCAGCACACAGATTTCAAGAGACTTCATCTCCCTCACTTGGTGTGACAGAAATAGACCTTCATTCCAGGTGCTTCCACATTTCTAGTTTCTGACGTTACTTCTTTTGCTTTGGCAGTTTGCCTGTCAGAACAAGAACTTTGCTTCTTTGAGTCAACTGCACCATATGTATGTTAAAAACATCGTTTTTAACAAAGAAAAAGATCTACACTACAGAATCATTTAAAACATCCAGACACCCACAAAGAAAAGCATTTACTAGCCAGTTGATTTCTCCTGTTTTCTTGCCAAACAAATAAGAAAAAAAAACCAAAACACCATGGAAAAAAGTGTCTAATTGTACCTATAAGCCATCTTCTTCATGCAAGTCACATAATAATACAGATGTTGACTTGCATTTGAGAAACGGGTGCTGACTTTGACTATGCTGACTTCTGAGAAACAGGTAGTTATGGATAGCATTTACTATCATGTGTATTATTAGAACTGTCATTAGCAATCTTGCTACTGAAATGAAGAAAAATATTTACCCGTACCAACTTAATTTTTCAGGTTTTTATTCACTTTTGATTTTTAGAAAATAATGATAAATTAACAAAAAACAAATGAGAAACTTAACAACCTATTATGAAGCTGTTTGGTTTATTGGTTTTAATTCCTTTCTTGTAGCTTTCCTTGTTCTCCAAGTAAAAACAAGGAAGTCTCTCCACCTTTCCCTGTGTATTTTAATTTTGTCCAAAACCATTTCTTTTAAAACACAAATATAAATGCTATCAGTTCAAAAGCATCCAAATGAGATTTAGACACTAAAACTCTTGGAGTCCTTTGAAACATGATAGATAATACCAGCATTAGCTAATAATCCATGAAACAGTGAACTTCAGTTAAGGCCTTTTGCCCAAATATCTGATTAAGCTCTATATTTTGTGAAGGCCTTCAACACCTGTGACAAGTATGAAACAAATAACCGAGAAAAATGTATCCAAGTCCTAAAGACATAGGATTTCAAATGCTTCTGAAGCACAGCACTTATGAAACACAGCTAACCTATTACCAAAATTGAGTTTGCATAGAAATCAGAGATCCAGCCCAACTTCACTAATTCTTCTAGTACATGTTTTACATTGGTGTTGATAGGCATGGCATGAGCTATTTTATAACTTTCTTCAAGCTTGAGATAACATTCAGTGGCAGCAACCAATACAAATTTAGAAGATTTCTGATCAGTGGACACTGAAGATATTTAGAAAGCCATAAACCACAAAAATCCAACATGATCATATTAATGTTTCTTTCACTTTGTTCTTTGAAGAGGATCAATCCCTGTAATGTGGGCAGGGTTATTATCAGCCATGACTGAAATGTGTTAATAAACCTGTCCTGTTACTATTTTCCTTGTCCACTTGAAGAATCAGTGGGACAAAACACATTGATTTCCACTTGTGAAGGCCATCCAAAAAGGTCACTAACATATCCTTAATGAAAGCTTTGATGAAGAGGACACGATCGGTGAAAGATCACCAACCCCTGAGCTCCATAGATTTCCTATATATCAGATTTTAACTGCTTTTAGTAATGCTGTACCCTCACAGAGACAAACATGCAGAAAATCTTTGACTGTGAAGCTCACATTACTTCTGCGCGGTAGTATATTGCTAGTCAAGATCTCTTATCAGTATGATAAGTAGTACTATACTTAGGCCAACAATCTCATACCACCGTAAATGGAAAGTATTTGACAAGTAAGACTGTGGTCTATGCTGCAGCTACTCTATTAGTGACCATAAGCGTCATGAAATAGTTAGAAATACCGCAAGACAGCACCACCCAGAGTAGAAACATGGGACTAGTATCACTCAACAATGAAACTGAAGGAAGGGTAAGAAACAGGACCCAGCATGCACATTATTAACAGAGCAAATATTGCCTCTTCTTTGCAAGATACACAAATTGGAGAAGATGAAAAAGGATAACCCAGAAATTGGTGTGGGTATGTCTCACAATGGAGTCCAAAAGACAAATTCAGAAGAGGATAAGTGACATGCCTCCTGCATCATCCCACAGTAATAAAAGGCTTTTTAAGGGAAGATAACTGCCTTCTGTAGGTGCTCTTCAAGTACATAGGCCCTGCCATATCACAAAGAGCTCCCAGATTAGACCTCGCTCATACATCTCTGCCGAACCAGATACAAGTTGTGCAATGAGGGCAGGAGTACTTGTGACCAGCTGTGCAAAGCCTTGTCTGAACCATAGTACCTGAGCTTCAGAGGTAGTTTAACACAGGCTTCACAGAATCACACAGACCTTTTGTCCACAGCTTGCTCTTTAAATGTAGATATATCTATTTTATAGTAAACATGAAGGAGATGTCAGGGTAAATCAGAGACCTTGTAGTTTCCTCTTGGAGGCCTCACTTGGAACTTAAAGGTATTTTATTGAAGTGGGACTTTTGTTGCCAAGATATAATTTTATTCATTATTAAAATACCAGCAGAGTTACAGATGGTGCTGAAGTTAAATTGTGTGCATCATTTTGATTGCAATTGTAAATTGTCTCCGTACTGGGATTTGAAGTTGAAAAGATTCAGTGGTATTTATAGGCTAGATAAAATTCCTCTTAGTCTCACCCACTTAATGGCATACTTTGTTTTAAAGATGTAAACCATGCATTTTGTACCATGCCTCTAACAGTGCTCAGGAGTGATGCCTTCCACTTCATCTGTTTTTCTCCTGCCTTCTGTAGCTACAATTCTCCTTTGTAAAGACAAGAAATAAGTATTTGGACTTACTGTGGAAATTAACCTTCTACCTTTACAGTACAATGAGGTGTATGGGAGGAGGGTCTTCTGTGAGGGCCAAAAAAATATACACACAAAAGACACAGGAAATGCAGTAACACAGAATATGACTACAGATTTGGAAGAGACTGAGAGATTATTTCCATATCAAGAGTCTCTACACAAAGCATCTCACCAGGACTACCACATACTACTAAGTTCTACTACCATGAATATCTTAGTGAGTGGTTCTTGGAAAGATGAAGAGAAAAAAAAAAAAAAGAGAACTGTTTTTCTGTAAAGAGAAATTCCTTCTTTTTTTTTTACTAGAGACTGGCTACACTTACATGCACAGCTGTGAACTCCATCTGTTAGCTGAAAGGCATGGCATATTTTTCAAGATATAAGACACCAGAGAAAGTACTTAACAACACAACAACATTCCTTTTTCTTTCCTCACTATACTGCAAGTAAACATCAATAGTTAAGCTAATCATGAACTCTTCCTAAAACGCCTGTAAATTATGTAAGTGTTCTTTCATATGCCTGTAAACCTTGACATAAAAGTATTACTCAATCAGTGATTTTGTAGAGCACCCTTTTATGATACAGTCTGCACATGTAACCTTGTCTCACAAAAAGTGGTCAAGTCTGATTTTGAATAATGCAAGGGGCTCTCAGAAAAATCTGATTCAATAGTGGACCTTACATTTTTACTGAAACAAGCATGTTTGCCATTTAACTCCCACTCACAATAATGAAGTAAGAGTCAAACTTGAGGAACAGAGCAATCACATGACACTTGGGCTTATGAAGCCAAACTGGGAATTTCAAATAACCATCAATGCAGCTCCAGTCAACTAATACACATAAGCAATACTTGTTTTAAGAGGGTCAAAGAACATCAGACAAAGCCAATTACCAGCAAAAATTAGTTAAAGAAAAATGGCCTTATGTTTAAGGAATGAATGTTCTCAGATTCCAGCTCTCTCATAGTCTATGCCATTTAGGTGAGTCGTAATGTCTGTATCTCCAAAATGAAGGTACCTGTCACTTTAGATTATACACTTTTCATCAGATCACAGACTTTTTTTTTAGGACAGGAATGAGGTGTTGCCAATGAACAGCAAATCTGTCACAGAAATCCACTGAATAAGAAGATAGTCTGAGATTTCAAAAATTACTAAAATCATTGTAATTTTTATATGGAAAAGAAAAAAAGACCACATGAAAAGGATGTAGTGACTCAGCTTGTCAACATTTATATTCCAATGAACAAACCTGCAAAAGCATATCGTTGTCCAAAGCTGTGATTTACTCTCAGCAGGTGTAACAGCAGTTGTCAGGGATTCTTACTATTTTCTAGTCAGAATATAATGTTTCTTGTGCCTATTTACCTTTTCCTTCTGCATTTGTGACATCCTGATAATTTAAGACTGCTCTGATCTTTGACCTGAGATCAGAAAGCTACAAAGCTGACCCAGTGGATGGAACAGGTTTAATATCTGAAGTTTGCCCTTTTGACATGTAACACACTTTAGTGGACAGATGGTATAAATTTCTGCAATATGTGGCAGGGCAGTATATCCAGAGATATATTTCCTGTACAGAAAAACACAGGCAAGTGATTTTGTCAGCACAGGGGAGTTTTTGCTACATTATGAAAAACAGAATCCAAGAACACAGAGCTCCTTCATTATGGCCACACAGCATCACAAGCATTCTTTTTATTCTGCCCTACATAAGACTCATTACTTGTGCATTTCAAACAGAGTAGTTGATATATTCCAGAGATGAAGACTGTCTTTTATAGTTTCAGAAGTTTTACCAGCACTCACAAAAACATAAACTTGATGTTCTTCAAAAGCATTAGACTTTGCTACAAGCATGCCCTGTTCACCAAAGGTCATCACTGAGGGAGGAGTTCATGACTCCATCAGTTAAACCATGGATTTCAAAAAACAGAACAGTATGTGCCTTAAAATATCATAATACATGCAATTAAAACAATACTGAATTTGCAGGAAAAAAAATGTTAATGTATCTGCACCCATCAGCAAGGCTGCCGGGCTCATTATTAGAAGACAAACACAAGAATGATCAGAGGCAGCTGGACTGAGTTCGGTATAGGCATTCACCAACATAAAATTAAAATGCAGAGGGGGTAAGGCAGATTTTCTGTTGATGTTATTCAGAGTTAAGATTGTTCAGGAATTCATTGGTGAAGCAGTTTTTCCAAGTTGTCTAAATACAATTTTTTAAATGGGAATGTAAATACCTGTTTCAGTGAGAATTAGGTTTATTGAAAAAGAGAAATAAAGAAAAGCTTTCTGCACAGAAGCAGCAGCAAATAGGTTACCATGCTGACTGGAACATGAAAATCATTTCAGGAAACACAAGTGCTTTATTTGTAAGGGTGAGGGGAGTTCACCATCTCAGGTAACTAACACCACTGGAGAAAAATAAATCTGTTTTCTAGTCCAATTTGGAACTAGAATAGCTTCAGCAATCTAAGTAGAGCCATGACACCTTCCACCACCTGATATTCAGCCCACTGAAACAGAAATATAGTTCTGACTACTTCTCCAAACTGGATGAGTCTTTCACACAGACAGACATCTATGCTCTTTCCCACACCTTGAGTGACCTTCAAATTCAGCGTGCTTGCAGCAGCACCGCTACAAACTTCAGTGGAGCATCTCAACACCAACTGCTTATCATCGTCACACCTGTGACCAGACACAGTCTCAGACCCTTAAATGAGGACTCCTATTACCTTACTCTGCCTTTGTAGAGTTGTACAGTGTTAGTAGGGATACCTCAGAGAATAAAAACAAGAATCTGATTCCCATGATGGGTTTCCTTTGAAGGATTCACACTTGACCCTGATTTCCATGAGTTCAGCGATGAATGTAAAAAGGGAAGTTAAGGAAAAATTAGCCTTTTATAAGTTCTGGGTTCCTCCTGCTTCCCCAGCACAGTACTATGGTCCACATACTCTTAGTTTGTTTGCAGTGCTACAGTTTTCCCCCCAGCCTTGGAGCAAGACCCACGAGTACCTGCCTCAGTGTGATGCCCCATTCCCATTCTCTCTCTTTTTAACTCAAACAGCAATTCAGAAAGGCAATGAAGTTGGGCAACCTCCATCACATGGGGAACTCAATGAGGCCTCAGCTTTCTTATTCTGAAACAAGATTTTTCTGCTCTGGTTTTCCTATGGACCATTATGGAAAAGGCTTCATTTATACAGGCAGCCATTGAAAAGACTTTCAGATAATGCCATATCTTTGTCTGGCAAGGTTATTTTGTGCACTTCTAAATTTACAGCTTCTATCTCTGAGCAAACAACAGAAGCAGCTAGAAAGGTGTGGAATGCCGATGAATTTCATGGGCATACCCATATAACAATGTACAGCAATTTAAAAGCCATCAATAACCAAGAGGTTGTCCCTTGAATTTTCAAATCAATCATGGTCAAGTGAATTCAATTTTTATTTTTCCTTTGAATCTTTGGTGAACTCATGGATAAAACTGATTAAAGTGAAAAAAATACACAGCATGGGGTTCACTAAATATTTTCTGTTTGGAAGAGAACCTCTTCAAATCGTGTACCATGCAGGATAGCATACTGAAAAGCAATTATAATTCTGAGAATTTCAGTGCATCCCATATAGCTGAGAGAACGTTCAATTTGCAGGCTGTGAGCAAGGATTAACAGAGATGAAGGTAGTAGTAAGTGCCCATGTACCATTCCATTTAAATGTAATGTCATTTCAAGGGATGATAAGTAATCATTTCATGTCTCAATAACCTCCAACAAAAACGCCTTATTTAGCCCCAAAACACCAATTTTTAAGACTCTTCTATGCAAGTTAATGGTTTAGATAGGGGACTGGATTGAAAAAAAGTTTAAAATTCCCATTTTTAAGCAAGGTGAATGCAGATTTGATGACAGTTTAAAGATGGAAATTTTCTGCCAGGCATTTCTTAGGGCAGTGTGTTCTCTCTTCATCAGTCACAGTGGCATCTTTAGTGCCACAGGAGAAAAGAAACCTATAGATCTCTTAGTTCGAACACATTGTCAAATAAGCAAGAGAGTTTATACACAGATCTTGATTTTTTTCTCTCCAAACATGATTATTTTGTGAATCAGTATTGAGATTCTCATGCTATAGTCTTTGATACAATCTTATGTTACGTTAGGCTTCAATCCCATGCTCTGAACAAATCCATGGCACTAAACGATCATGGTCCTCAGACTTCACATCACTACAGTTCTGGCTCATAACTCACTTCAGCATCTCTGTCATTGAATTTTTTTGTAAATGGAAGGTATTTCCTGACTGACAAACTTTCATCACCCATTGACATTATGCAAGTATACTAGAAGATGTTAGCTAATGTGAGGACAGAGGACTCCCCATCAAGCAGTCAGAAGACTGGGGCACACCATGAGGGTGGTGGCAGCAGCATCTATCCATCACCCTCAAATACAATCCAAGAACTGTTAGAAAGGATGAGCTTGTGGTCCAGATATCGAATTGATAAAGATATTTTTAATTACCAGTTCAGTCACAGAACCATTCAGGATTTGAGCCTTGCTGAGATCAACTTTTCAAACAAATTATTTCTTGCCTTCACCGGTCAGGACAGCAACAGTTGAAGAAAAGCTGTTTCTCACTTTTGTGAAAACCTGAACTTTATTTGTATGCAGAAACAGTATCCTTCTCAGTCAGTAATGAAGATGCTTTAGAGAACAGATACACCCCCAAAAACATAAATATTATCCATTTTTAATGGATCATCTATTATTAATAGATTCAGCATACATGTTCCCTTAATCCACATTGATGATGTTTTTTAATTCAGTATACAGGAAAATCTGTATGAACCCTGGAATGCCTTTAACAAACCCAAAGAATTAGACTTTTTTTCTTAATGGAAATCTTAGAAGCCAGGTAGAGTGGTGGTGTCAACGCCACACTTGTCACACCTGGTTAGTGGCTCACTTTCCAGTCCTGTACAAAATCAACTAGAAGTTTTACATGCAAAGATACAAACTTGATATAAACCTAGCGCTTTCTGCATCAAACATTTTCAAAGAGGCAGACTGCCAGTAGCTATCCTGGATTTAACACAGAACACAGGAGGACTGGAGGGTGGGGGAGAAAACTCTCATAACCTATGCAAGTACAGTATAATAAAAAAAAAGGGGAAAGGACATAACCAGATCATAGTATGACTATGCACACTAGAGTTTTGCAAATTTGGTTTTGCAACAAGCTCACAAACATTAATAACAGAATTAAGAGGTAAAATACACTAAGGATCATGGTGCAGTATTCCTTTCACATGGGATTAAATAAAACTAGGCATTCTTCCTTTTAGAAACACAGTGAAAACTAAAAAAACAAAAAGGAGAAATTCAACAAGATGGCAATTTCAATTTAAAATATTGATTAACGTATCAGTTTAAAAGCCAGCAGAACTCTAGTAGTCAGGTACCTTTTGTCTAAAGAGGTCATTTTTCACCCAACAAGGAAAAAGGATCATCTTCTATCAGTAGTCCTCCTTGTGATGAACTTTGCATATGGAAAATAAAATAGTCTTGATTAAAAAAAACCAAAACCAAACAAAAACCCCATGTTCTACTACCTCCTGTCAAAAACCATTATACAAAACAGAGCCATCTTGACAAAGTTACTGTTGCAAGAATCCTTTGTAGATACAACTGTCAGATGTGGAACAATTTGGGTAATAATTTGATAACTTTATTTTCAGATATGACAAACAGACAAGTCCCCCAGGCTCTCTAATTGCTTGTCACTGTTTAGACAGATCTTACTCCTTCAATACTGAATGACTAGCTCAAACGCTTTCATACATAATTATGGCTCAGTTCAAGGATGCTTTCTTAAAAACAAAAGAAACTGTATATATTAGGGTAATAATCTTTTAAACACAGAGGAAAGATCATCTGTGTATTTTCTTACTCTCTTTAAACCAAATCCAGATCCTGGTTAGATTTCTGCTGGTTCACATCCCATTTTAATATAAACTCCCACAGGTTTTATCTCTTCAACAAAGTAATTAATAAAGCATGGCTCAAGCCATTAAAGGTTTGTTTTATGCCCTTCTGAATCCTTTGAGATAAATAGGAATTGATGTTTATTTTGAGACTTTTGAAATCTGAATCATTTCTGCAAAGTTCTGCAGCCCTTAAACTAAAATCTAATTACCTGCAAGTGTTTGCAGATATAAGTATACATTCAATCTCACTCCCCTATGTGGCAAGCTTTTTAAAGATCAAAGAGTTTCCTCTAGCCTTGAGGCTTCTTGTTTGAAAATGCACGTTAACATTTAATGGTGTCACTCACCAAAGCCCTGCGTTTTGCTTTAAAAACATATCCCTCAATGGTGGAAGTAGCTTTCCTTGCTACTAGTGCTAATCAAAGGGACCAGGAATATATCTTCAGAAGATCCATGGCCAAGGCCTCCACCTCAAGAAACGCAAAGCCCAGTTGCCTCGCAAGTGGTTATTTGCAGCATCCTAACTCAGTACATCAGCCCAGCAAAAAGGTTCCCTTCAATTTTGCCCTGGAGGAGTCAACAACCAGCTCTTACTCCTTTCTTGCCATTGAACGGAATCACTTATGAAACTCAAAATTGAAGAATAGTTGAGTTTGTGAGGGACCCCCAGAGATCATCTTGTCCAGTCACCCTGCTCAAGCAGGGACCCTTATGGCAGATTGCCCAGGACCACATCCAGACTTGTGTTGGTGCTGGTAAGGCTTTTCCCTAACCCTTAGGGGCAAAAAAGCAAGGTCCACTTTGTAGGTTCATTAAATCTATCCTATCCTACAACAGAACATGGCATTCAGGAATAAAGAAGCTCTTATAGTGTCTTGATGGGCTATAGCCTGGAGAAACTCTATGAAAAGCCACCTTCTGTGTCCTATTATGCTGAATAGAAGTGGGAGAGCTTCAGATAAATTAATTCTCCAGGACAGAAAAAAAAAAAAGATAATAGCATCTCAAAATTTTTGTTTATATGGTAACGCAGAGCATTAAAGAGATTATGATATGGAATTTGTCATGTGTCTTTGGGGAAGGGTTAAGGAGGGCAGATCATTTTCTTCTCTTGATCTGTATTATTCATATTTGTTTTCCTATTTTCTGGGGGGAAAAAAAAAAATCAGTTCCAAACCAGCACACTATGTAATTGCTTATATTTAGGTGTTTATTTGAGTAAGTTTGTTCATTGGAGATACATCTAAAATAAGGAAAGATTCAGGAATATGCTTGAATAAGGGAGGGTGGGGGGTGTGTGTGTGTTGTTGTTTGTTTTTCAACCTTAGGGACTTTCAAAATTCTGAAAAAAAAAAAAAGAAAAGAAACATGTCAGTCAATTCTAACGCATATTTCTCTGTTACACTCAGTTTCAACTGTAGGAATCCTGTGTTACCCTAAAGATGCTAAGGTTGGACCACATAGTGAAACACCATACAGAATATCACAGATTTCACACTGGCTTTTGCTACTTCTCAGATTGCTCCTTTCTCTTAGATTGGTAATAAAGAGAATAATGAGCAAAAGTGGTCAAGCCCCTCCCAGCAAACCCATGAAGCTCCAGAATGACCTAAGCAATCCCTGTCACACACTCATCCCTGGAAGGTTAAGTGGATTTTGATGAAGCCATCAGCTTCAGCCACAAAGAGCTTGAGCCAATGCCAAATGAAGTCAAAGGGATTTTTTTTTTCCCCTCCATTAGCTTCAATGGGCTCTGAATAAAACCCAGTGGGCTCAAACATGCCTACTAATTGCAAAGGGAATTAGAATCCCAGTAAATCATTTCAACTATAGACACTTGAAACCAGAATGTCAAAGGAATATGATATGATCCCTTGCATATCACTGTGTCAAACACTGAATTCATGCCAAAAATGTGATAATGTTGTCCCAGAACCTAGGAATACCACCTCAGGCAATGTGAACCAGCACCTAGTATACCAGATTAATTCTTGTCCCCTTCAATTCCAGAGCAATAATTCCTCATAAATCCAAGTGACTTTTTATGTACTCACATTAAACCCCCCAAATAGCCTCTCTCACTCTCAAAGGTAATCTAATTTTCACAAAAAGATTTTGAAAGTTCATGTCTATTGGTATAAAGCCAGAGACTGATTCAAAGGCCATGACACTATATCTTTTAAGGATACAAAGTATCGAGTGAGAAAGGTTTATATGGCCATATGTAATCTTATTTTTTAAATAAAGCTAGGCCAGTTTGCTAACCAAATTCACAGCACAGCAACAGAGAAGCTGTTGCCATACAGAATTTCACACTGAACCATTCTTTAAATGTTGGTCACCAACAGGATGCTACTTAGCAGCTTGTAGCAATTTGTCATTGCCCTCTCTAATGATTAAATATGATGAGTCATGTTATTTAATTTTTGTTTCTTCTCTTCACAAGTGTTTTCAGAACAAGTCCACGCCCCTGTGGCATTCACAGATACTCTCTGCAGACAGTTGTCCTCGCAGAACTACGCACAGTAATGTCTGTGGGCAACATGTATGAAATCATGCCAAGGCTAGTTAAATGAACTGAAGCAAGTGCAAGCTTGTTTGTTATTCAAGTAACATACAGCAATCCTAACTGAAGTAGGGACCTTGCAGGGTAGGAAAAGCATGCAGCAAGAGACCACTTCGAAATGGTGCTTTACATAACATAAAGCACGCCTTCCCTTTATCTGGCAGGGCACGTTACTTTAACTCCACATTGCATACATGGAAATGAGACAGGAGACAAGGTCACACAGAAATCCTTTTGGATAAGTGGGAACTGAACTGTCCTCCAGAGCCCCCAACACCAAGCAGCTCTGCTCCCATTATTCCTTCTTCTTGTTCTCATAGAACCACAAGAACAAGTCATTTGAAATTCATCAAATGCATGAAAAGTGCTAGAATTGAGTCTGGGAAACGGACAGAGAAACTAAAGAAGAAAATTAAGAATACAGGCATTAGAAGAGTTGAATAGGACAACACAATGAGAAGAGGACAAGCCAGAACAGTTATAAACTTCCACTTTTAAAAGAGCTCAGATCTGTTAGTATATTATTTGAATGAAGCAAAATGGAGTGCTATGAGGATGGTAGAGTGGAAGCTAATTTAGGTACATGTCTGGAGCTTAGCTTGATTAGGTCATTCACAGCCTGAAGCTTTCTGTCCATAATAGCGCCTATTCCAAACCATCCCTGCTGTGTCTCACTTCTGTTTATTTGACTAGTTCTGTTCAAGGTCCAGATTTGGCAGACCCTCTGTTCCCCCCAATGTGCATTTCATTTCCAACCATCTGCTGAAGACTCAGAGCCTCTTCTCTGAAATTTGAAAGATTTAATGACAATTAGCTTGAAAATACTCTTTTTAATTTTATTAACAGATTGTAGAATCAAGAAAATTCACAGGGGAAAAATGCATTAAATAGCATTGCCTTTCCCCATCACTAGACCTGCCTACCAAGCAGTATGTACAAGGCACATATGGGGAGCTGCAAAGCACTTTGAATTCAGAGCTATGACATTAATCCTCTAAGAATAATCACGATGCCCAACTTGTGCTATCATATAGCTTTACTGACTCGAATAAGACCTTGTGGAGATGCCCTAAGCCATATGCGAGTCATTCAACAGAATCTTGTTATTTAGTGTTAAGTCCCCTACCACTGGCCCAATCTGCCAGCTCTCTGCTCCCTCCCTAAATATCAAATTCAATAAATATTAGAAGAAAACATGTTCTCACATCACTGGTCTGAGAAGTTCAAGTTGAATAAGACTTCATCTGGGAAGTTTCATCACTACACAATAGATATACAATATCGGACAACTTTCATATTTAGAAACATTTTTACTTTCTAAAAAACAAAGCTACTCATTAAGTTCCTTGTTTCAAGATTTCCATAAATTCATGACATTTCCATATGTGTCAAAGGCACTTTTCTTTCATTTCCTGGAAAACTTTTTTTTTTTTTTTAAATATACACTGTCACTGTACACACTCTCAGCTTCATAGTAATTTATGTCACTGGCAACCTTTAGAAACTTGACTCATACTGTTAATGTAGTAAAACAAGGCAGACATTTAATTATGCCCTGAAAATAAAATCTTTTGTAAGCTTTAACAGCATCTCAGACATCAATTGGATTAGTTCCACCTGTCAAAATTACAGGTGGTCAGATATGTCTCAAGAATGCCTATCTACTTGAGAGTTCATATCCAACTACTTATATTTCTTCCAAAGGAGAAATTATCTCTTTTGGTACATTATGAAGCCAAAATATTTTATTTTTTTCCAATTGGAATAGGCATTAGATCTTTCCCTCTGCAAGCTTGTACCCAAACTCTGCCTTACAGACCCAATGGAGAGGTATAATTCCAATCTATGGCCAAACTTATTTTTGACTCAGATTCCACTGTGTATTCCATATGGCCAAGCCACTGGTTCTGCACAGGACTGTCCACATCAGTGCAACTGAAGTCTGCTCTCAAAAATAGTTTTTCCATAAAAATCATACAGGTCAGGACTCCTGAGCTAGAGTTGGAGGAGAGGCAGCACTTCAGAAAACTTGGTATACAAAAACATTCTAGAGTACTTTGGGAGGTTTGTTTACTTTCCAACCCTCTGAATTATGTCATCTGGAAACCTTTAGTTTCAATGGGCCAAGGATAGAGTCAAAAGGTGAGTTACCTGTGTTCAAACAAGGTACATTTTCCAGAAAAAAGTCAACAGTCTTGCACACATCCCCAATTTCCATGAGGAATAATTTGTGCAGTGTCCCTTACTGAAAGCACAACTTTATTATTTTTGGAAGCATAGAGGGAGGAGGTTGGATTTTGGAGCTACAGGAAAAGTAATAGCTAATAAGCCAAGCAACTGCAGCATGAAAATATGACAGGTGCAAAATTAGCTGCTGTATTTCCATGCCAGACAGAGTGTGCTTACTCATTCATAATTAAGCTTTTCACACCTTATATAGTCCAAACGGATTTCTGGCAATGTTTACTATCATAACACTCCTCTTAATAGCAGAGACCTCAGTAAGTAAAAGTGTATTTTGATCACGCTAATAGGGACCAGGTTTCCGAGTCCTGCTTTCATGTTTTACATTATTGTTTAACCACTAGTAAACAGTTTTGGTTTTAAATTCTTCCTTTAAGTACCATTCCATAGCTCAACAAATACCTCATAAAAATACAGGTAATTTGGACAAGTGGAAAAGTTTTCAAAATAAAAACAGTTCTAAAATCATAGAACTAGTTCATTTTCAATCTTGCAAATCAGTCATTCTTTCCCAATACATTCCATAATTTTTTTTACATACAACCTCAGTAACATTTAGTTTAAAAAAACTCAGATATTGTTACACGTTCCTATCAACTTGTCATATGAAATAAGCTGTACTTATCTCTCTATAATTCAACAGACTGGGTATTGAGAAAAGTCCAACCAACAATTAAGAGGGAAAAGTATTCCAGTAAACTAGAAGTATCCAACATTTATTCTAACAAACTTCAATATGCAGATAGATATTCCCCTCCTGGGGGAAGAGACCTGAATATATGTGTACTTAAATCCCATAGATTTTCTAGAAGGATTTTCCACTTGAGGGACGTACTTTAAACAAATATTTCCATCTAAATTTTTTTTTTAATTTCTCATTTTAAGAACTTAACTGGAAACCTGAATTATATTCATGTAGCTCAGTAATGGTCCTGCCATTTACATGTCTGATGCAAGTAAAGGTTACATTTCTCATTTCATCATCTGACTTGAACAAACTATGGAGTGGAAGCTATTTTTAGTTCAGACCTAGAACAACATGGCACTCACAAAATGAAGTTTGATTTTTAAACATGACACGCTGTTTTTTCGGTGAAATTTACCAAGCAATATTATTTGCATTGTTCTTACAAGTTCTCCAGGACTGGGTCATTTCTAACTCTTACTAATTGCTTATTACTAATTATCTTTTATACTTGAAGATGTTTGTTTCTGTTCTTGAAGGCTAATAATATTTACAGTCAACAGCCCTCATGCCTTTTTTGCATTAAACCACAGCTCTCACCATCCTCTAGAACCAAAGATCATTTACATCATGTTGTCTGAAGCTCTTTACGGTCCAGCCACACCTCAGCAGGCTGTCTGGTGAGAGACAACAGCCTACAGAGCAGGTCCTGCCCAAGAGTTCCTTCCTCCCTTCTTCCCAAAGGATCAGGGAACAGCTGGCTTCACAGTGAAAGCTTCTCAGACAGGCTGAAGCCTTCCCAAGCCTGAAGACCTGTCACTACTGCTTCTGGCTCATCTCTTTCTCCCTTTTGGAAAGCAGCAGTGGAAGCACCTTGCATGGTGCTGTACAGGAAGGTACCTTAGCTGCCTACCTTTGCTGCCACTGGGAATCAGCTAACAGTGATGGAGAAGCCCATGACCACTTTTGGGACCTCCAGATATGCCTCTGCAATGTGACATCGAAGTGCAGTAAGAGACCTCTCCTTCCGTGATGACACGCTCCAATCCACTGCTCATTTGCTGTATCTTCAATCCTGTTTCACTCCTTGGTTTTTGCTAGACTTGCTAGAAAATGGACCATCACCTAACAGCCCAAGTAAATTTCTCTTTAGGCTATTTCTTCATGATTTTGCAGATGATTTCATCAACATGCAAAGGAAGATAATCACAGGTTTCTGATTTGCTCAACTAGATGCATCAAATGCTGTCACTGACTTTTTCCACCAAGGTATTTCACCGCAGGTGTCATTTCATTACCAATTCAAAAGACATGAATACAAACCCCAGACGATTCATTCATACTTAGGATTAGTCCCACCAGGCTATTAGTTGTGTGTGGTATGGAAAGAAACTCTTAGTAATGCATCTCACAGTCTCACTCCATATCTAGGTCTATACCTTTCTGAGGCTTGAAGGGTCTGTTACATTACTTTGTTGAACCCCCAGCATAACTCAGGATCTATAACTGTGCATAGCCATTCTTCTATCAAACACAATAGACTGTTGTCAGATAAAGTGCCGGAAAACTTATTTGAGGTTTGGGGATTTTTTGGTTTTGGGGTGGGGTTCTTTTGATTTTTTTGATTGTTTAATGAGTATAGGTGCTTTTTTTAAAGAGAAGAGCAAATTTAAAAAAAAAAAAAAAAAAGAGAGATAGAAGAATGAAGTTATGGCATGTTTTTTAAAATGCATGAGGAATTTTTTTTTTAATGTGCAATCTTGTGCTTCCTTCCTGCACTGTGAATTACTGTAATCCAACCATTATTTTCATCTCCGAACATTTGCAAGGTCAGCACTGACTATATCCAGCTCCCAAAGGCAATTCTGAAAATGTTCCTTCCTGCACTTTTCCTTCATAAGAACCCTAACAAAGGTGTTATTTAAAGATCCCTCCAAGCCAATGAATGGCATTGCTATGTAAATGAGCAAAAGTAAAGCTGTGCTGATAAGATGACAAGGGGAAAAAAAGAAACCAACCAACCCACAACACATGCTCCTGTGCATGATTCAGCCCTTTACATTTTTCATGGGAAGAGCAAATCCGCATTTCTATGAACCTCATTACACCTCTTTGATACAATCCATATCGGTCAAGATCTCTAAACGCTGACACTCACTTGCATTGTGGACTCTGGACTACTGCTGATAAACAACCAGGAAAAGGGGACATGAAGTTAAAGATTTTTAATATTAAAATTCAGCTGGTATTATATTTGGTTGCTAATTTAGGGAGGAGAAAAACAAAAACAAACAGAAGCCTTGGTACTGATGCCACACAAAAGCTGAAACCATCAGTAAGCCACACCAGTTCTTCCCTACCAAAGCCAGCAAGGTTTATTCCTGAATATCATACAACTCTGGAAGGAGGAGGTCTAGAACCAAGCATGGAGAGTGGTGCTATCTGCCAGCATCAACAGGAAGGCAGGTAAAGGGGGAAATGCAATGAAAAATGGGCTCCAGTTGAAGGTTGGGTTTTTTGAAAAGATGAATGACCTGACTTGAGACCTGAGACTCTTTACTCTGACTGTAACACACCAGGATAGTACTTTTTCAGAGTATTATCACATTATTTAAACACAGAGCATTGGTTCTCTCCAAGTCTCACAGGCCAGAGAACAAGCAGTAAAGAGTTAGTCAGATAGAGGAAAAGCTGTCTACAAAGCAACCTGCTTCCTTCAGAAACACTTCCACAGGGCATACAACAGATCAGAGAACTGTAGATATGGAGTCCAGCGATGAGGAGAAGTTAAGCAATGACTTCTCAGCACTCCATGGACAGGACTGACAAATCCAGAATTTTACGCCTGACAAAATGGTCAGATAACTGCATTAGGAGTGCAACAATGTCTAGATTATTTTCCCACTTACAAAAAAAGAGGGTAAAAAAGAAAACAAAAAGAAAAAGCCCAACAACTTTCACTTCAAAAAAAGAAAAAACATTCTCTCCCAGTGTGAAGTGCATAAATCATCTGCTTTTCTTGAGTAGCAATTTTTTCCTCAAACTCATCTCACTTTTCTGTGAGGAATATGACAGAGAAAAGAAATTAAGGAAGCAAATTAGGAAAAGACTAAAACCTGACTCCTACAAGACCTAAAGATTTTAAGCAATTAAAAAGAAAAAAAATCGACATGCCAATAGAACCGGGAAAGAAACCCACATTTTAGAATATTTCAAACAACTGAAAAGTCTGCTTTGCCCTTTGATTCAGTGTCATCAAGTTGCAAAGACCTATTCACCTGACAAAACCAGAGAATACAAACATAACCCACAAATACTCTAGGTCATTAATCTTTCTTATTTCTTTCTTATTGACTATATCAAATAGAGAAGCGATGCCTATTGACACTGAAATAGCAAGATGTAGGAGAAGACAGCAAATTTTTAATCCACATACCTTTCACAGAGAACTGAAATGACTTTAAAAAAAAAAAAGGAGGCAAAAAAAGCACAGCCCAGGAACTAATTACTAATTAAACACATCCTCCACTTTTTTGTCTTTTCCAAAATGCAACTTTTCATCATAATGTTTTCTTTCCATGTACCTAACTTCTGGATTTTTGAACTCATACAAATGCAACCATCCACTTTCTTTTAGCACAAAATCAATCATCCATCACTGCCAGCAAATTGCACATAGTCCCAAGTATTATACAAGCCCTGTAAAACTACCTGTAGAAGCCACACAAGTTTCTACCTTCAATTTTAAATGAAAACAGTTTAAAAATGTTTAACAACATCACGGCATCTATTTCCACCACCACCTTTCCCTGCCAAGAATCCTGTTATTCTTAATCGCTCTGCTATTTCAGCTATTGGGTCCTAAGGACAAGTGCCACACAGGGACTTAAACAAGAAATATTTTCTCCAGGAGTAATTTTTGCAAACAAACAAATACCAATACAGTGGTCAAGATCTTATGTGGGGTAAATTAAGATAGAAGTCCTAGATGACTCTTGCCTGTGCAGCTACAGTCACAATTCTACACGTTACCGTACCACTAGCAATAAACTCTTAAGGGTAATTTTACAGCAATGTCTTCCCTTTCAACCGACATAGTTTAACACAGCTTAGCACAGGGAAGAAAGTAACTGGTTTTGCTTTACCAGTTTGCATTTTAATGTAGCACATTGAATTTAAGGATTTTTATGCTACCAATAGAAAGCTGTAGCAGTCCAAATAGAAGCAATAACTTACTGCATGTTCAGCCAAAGCCTGTATGGGTTTCTTTTTGTTCGGCTGAGTTTCTTCTAAGTTTTACCCAATGACCATAAATCTTTGTAACAGAAATATTACCTAGAAGTTGGTGTGAATGAAGTATGAATGGAAATGTGTGTGAAGCATCAGAAAGCAGCACAAAGGGAAAGAGAAAAAGACTTAATTGATAATGAAGGAACCCATTCTCCAGACACTGGTTTTAGCAGTGGACTAGAACAGAGGAACTTATTGTTTATGGCACAATCACAAAGCCTGCACTCTTGAGACTACAGCATGATGGTTTGTCAGCAGAAGACACTGTGTCCTCCCAGCAGGAGAATGGCAAAAAGGTTGTAGCATGATATATACCCTTTTCTTGTTAACCAAAAGGAGGCCAGAGCTTCTCCGTATTCAAAATGAGGAAAAAAACAGACAAGAGAGAGCAACCCAGATGAAGATTTATAGAAGCTGTAGTCAGCCAGGTCCTGAGGCAAAAGACCACTCTGCAAGAGCTGATGAGTCCTAGACCATAAAGGACCTCTCCAGAAAGTAGATAGTCACCGCTATCAAGAGGCACCTCTCAGACATGATGAGGAGTTGTCAGCTGATGTCCATTATTCTCTGCAGCCTGTCCAATTGGATATGCTTATCTTGGTGCTTGCAAGTACACAGATGTAAGAGAACTAAATCTATGAGTGCAAAAGTATGAACACTTAAAATTAACTTGCTTAAACATTTTGTAAATAAGTATCACCTTCCCCTTTCATAAGATCTCATTTTGATTGTTTTTACATTATTTTCCCTACATGTTTAGGGCTGAAAAACATCTATTGGAAACCCTCTAAGTGCTAGGGAGAACATTTAGCTGTTGTGGGAAGAGGCAGGAGAGTCTCAAGGTCCTGTATCTTCCTGAAGCACAGGCATATGGTTAGTCCATGCATTAAGAACAGATACCAGCTGAGTAAAGAGCATGTTTTCTCCATGCAGAAATCAGTTCTGTTCCTAAAATAAGCCTCAACTGGAAGCAAATAAGACTCATTTTCATGTGCTTTGTGATAGTGTCTTAAAACCAGACATCCCTAATTGCTACTTCATTGTGATTATCAATTCATGCAGGGATGATGCATAGCACATAGTAAAACACAGCACAGCCCTGCCTACACAGAGCACATCATACTTACAGTATGATGGGAAAAATTAGTAATAACTGTAGAGGAGATGTCAGGCTCAGTTTTATAGATATTTACATTTGGGTAGGCCCAGGAAAAATGATGCTTAAGGGAATGTGAACAAAACACAGATCATTCAGGTTCATCCCAAAAGTATTTCAAGCAATGGTAGAAATAGAAACTATATAGCTGCTACTATTAGGAAACCGTGGACATGTTGAATTCCCAATGAATACAGCTCCTGAGAGAAAAATAAACATCTTCTCTCCAACATCCAAACTTCTTTCAGTTCTTTGAGGCTGAGCAAGCATGTCTTGGTGAAGGATGTGATTCACATGCAAGGACAAGCTCACCAGACAAACGCTCTAAGGAAAAGCCATGCATTAGTAACTAGTATGTGCAAACATATTTGGTCACGCAGCAGAATGCGTCTTATTATCTTGAGTCTTACTATTGACCTCACTATGACTAGGTGAGCTCTGACTACAAGTGTTACTGGTTATAATCAGATTCCTATATCCTGGGGTGCCCTTCTGACCTGCTTTCATAAGAGACGGCTCAGAAAGTGGGCATTTGCCCTTCATTGCCCTACAACTAAGCCTATCAAAATCTTCATATTTATTAAGTTTTCTTTCATTAGAGGTCAGCTTATTGCCTTGTGAATATTTAATTTTAAGCTGAAATGCAACGGAAAAAATTCCAGTCCAGCCCAAAATGGGGGGGGGGGGGGGGGGGAGGGGTGGTGTGTGTGGGGGAAACACCCTCCTAAGAGCATATTATACAGTGTTTAGCTTTGTTACTTCCTTCCATTACTATTTTTACTCACTTTTAGAAATAGAAATGTTTCAAAGCGCAGTTACCCTGGTTAACATTTTTCTGAAAGACTTTATTCTTCAAATCACATGACTGGGTGATAACCTCAGCAGAAGCAGCAGTTCTACCATGGTCATGCATTGAAGAAACTATGTCAGAAAATCCTTCTACAGGGCTGTGCACAATGTCATCTTTTGGAATATCTCTTCTTTCAGTAAAGTTCTGTAACTCCAGCCAGCATAAAACATATTTGCCTCCACAGATATTTCTGCTAACAAGTAACAGGGATCTTAATTTTAAAGCTTGTTTTAGCTTAAGACAAAACTGAACAAAGAGTTAAGGAGGAAAAAAAAATATTAAAAATTAAAAAAAAAAAAAAAACAACCAGAAACAAGAAAACATAGCAGTTGATTTAAATTTGCACACTGGGGTAGTTACCTTATTTCATAACTTTTAAAGACAGTTTCATTGCACAAAACAAACCCCCACTTAGGTCTGAGCTGGAATTAAATGTACTTAATCACTGTCAACACAGCAGTGAATATTTCTATAGTGAACACTGAGTGGCGGAATAGAGCTTTGCACAGATAATGATAGCAATCAAAACACACATGGACTGCAAGCAGTGAGCTTTCACTGGAGAGCACTTTCAAACGATTCATTGCTATAGAAGTAAGTAAATTTGGGAACACATTTAGAGCTATTTAAAGGTGCTATAATCAACAGCCAGTGCATTTTTTTAAATAAACAAAAGGTCACAATGTCCCAGAAGTGCCAGAATGAATGATGTTTGTGAAATGCTGGTTGGACACTCTTGAATCTGAAATCTTTCATGACACGGTCCTAGGCTCACTGGCTACATCGGGGCTCCTGGGTCACTCAGCGCACAAGACAAAAATCAAAGCCAGTGTAATAAAGTCTGTAGGGTGAATGAATTATGTCATCATCCTCAGGAGTTTTTCTACAAGACCACTCCTCTTTGTTGATGTTGGAAAATATGTAGTTGAGTAGAAAATATAAGAGAAAGGGAGTTTCAAGCCTCACCTTTGCCCAGATCTCGTAGTTGGCTAAGTATAAAGACAGTTTCTAAAAGTCATTCCTACATGGAAGGGTTAAAGCTTACACAAACTTGTTTCCTGTCTGAAGAGAGAGACTTAGCATCAAGCTGAGCAAGCACAGGGATTTGAGAGGGCTGATCTTCACGTATCTGCTGGTCAGCAAGGGTTTTCCTCAATTCAGAGCACGTAACGGTAGTTACTGCTCTCACCCCGAGTCTCCACTGACCAGCCTCTGATGCTGTCACCAGTCCAATGAACAAATCTGAAATAACATCATATTGTAATAACTCTTGCTTGCCAGTATCAATGTTAGAGCAAGAATCAGACTTTAAGGGCTCAGCCCTGAAAACACTTTAGTATCTTCACCACTCTGGAGCTCTTCCCATCCAGCTGTTGGGCAAATTAACCACAGAGCTGGTTTAATTAACTGTTTAGGGATTTCCAGGGTGAAGGTGGGATGCAGACCATCGTCAGCTCTAATTTATCCCTATTTTCAGTCTCCTGTGTACAAGGCATTGAGTTATTAATTGGTTTAAAGGCATATATTGAATGAGAGAAAGAATTACTGTTATTGATTTCTTTAAAACTAAAGATAGCTTTGGATGCAAGAATTTTTTTTTTTTTTTACATCACCTTCCTTTCCAACTTAATCACTGCAGGAAACTTTTTCATCAAAGCAACTCCAAGCATCTGTTCTCTAAAAATCACAGTAGGAACAACAACAAAAAAGATTACATTTTCATTTCTCCACCAAGATCTACCTGATCTGGATGAAGATCTTAAAATGAATATTCTATAATATCCATGTCTGCAGGGAGAAAAGATGAGCACAATCAGTCTGAGGTAAAGTACCAGCTGCTGAGACCTAAAAATCGAATTTATCAAAGATGCACTAAAGTTCTGTTAATCCTCCAAAAGACATGAAGGTTTTAGTGAAAGGAAATTGAAGCACTCCTGTCTTCAGACAAATTAGGACAGAAAATCTTCTCTGCTTAGTCGGTCTTAGATTATCAGATTCAAAATGGTATCTTAACTTCTATTGTCACTCACTCCCAAGGTCTGCAGAATGTTACATTTCAAAACACTTTTTATCATTTAAGCAAGTATTATAAGCAGACACACCTGAAAGTCAACTGATTTTATATTTTCATATTAGTAAAATTCTGTGCTAACTTTACAAGTCTGATACTGATTTAAAGTAACCTTTTAAGTGAGGACTAATAAATACATGTGGCATTCGTCATCAGAAACATGGTTGCATTTTTTTCCAGATTGCAATTCACCTCTGCCGTGAGAAATATGACTTATGGCTTTTAATTTCTTCTGATAAACAATGAATTATGCAGATGTAAACAAAGTAGATGTCTGTAGCTTCTGGTCTCAGCTCACACTATAGAAGGAAGAGATTCTGTCATTCTATTGTACAAGGATTTTACTGTATTGTATTTCCAGTTTCAACCAGGACCTTGAATCATCCACACCGGATGAAGCTAGAAATGTACAAGAGTATACAGTAAAGTGTACAGCTATTTCTTCTGAATATGTCTTTAATTTTAATAATGATGCTGTTATTCCTAATAACAGTGAGGATCACATACAAAGTATCAATATATTTCCACATCTCCTTCAAAGACAAGCTGTGTTGCTGTGAATCCAGCTTGACATATTTCCACCCTCATGCCAATTACTTCAGCCAAAAGACTGACATGACATATTTAGGAAGGATTTATTTTTATTAAATGTTCAGCAAGCAAACAAGGACAAGTCCTGAACTATGAATGATATAGCAGGGGATACTACAAACACATCATTAAGTTCAGCACAACACTTAAAGTCAATAATACCAAAGTTTTCAAAATTTTTCCTCTTTGTATCCAATTCCCTTACAGTATAATACTATAAATGGAAGATCACCTTTCTACATTTCTAGAGCTGTCTGGAAATTTTCTGTCATGATTTCCTGCTTATCAAAAACAGTTTCTACAGAATCTTAGATTTCCATGGAGCATGTTTTCTCTGATCAAAAATCAAAGTGAAATCTGGCTGTATCATTTAAACTCAAGCCAATTCTTTTGTTCACATTTTCTCATTCAGCAGATTAAATTCGTAACTCAGAGAACCAAACTGGCCATTACTTTCTACCCAGTCTGCACTTAGCTTTATTGGTATAAATTGAATAAGTAAGGACTAAAGGACATGACCTCTAGTTTGCAATTATAGAGTTTGAGATTATATCAAGAGCCCTTTTCTTTCCAGATGACCTTGTTAATTTTTCCCCATAAATACACTTCTTATTATACACAGCAGAAGTACCTGATCAGAGTCTTCAGCTGGTGTTTTTCAAAACTGCCCCTGGGCTTTTGTGTAACTGAGCACAAGTATGCCCTTCCATATTGAGATGGTGACATTGTCCGTTAAAGCATTATGGTCCCATGAGAGTTATAGATCATCCCAAAGAACATAATATTCTCAATGCATTAAAAGTAGAAAACATTCAGTAAAATAATTAAGTCTGCCTTGGTCAAGGAAGTGTCTAATTGTGAAAAGGAGAGAAGACACAAAGGCAACTGAATTTTCCTTACCCTACAATAGCCAACACCAGGCAAATACGGGAGACTTGACCCCACCTCAAATACTTCTTGGTTATAAATATATTCATCGCGTATGCACAGCTGCACAAAGCATATGAGGGTAAAGCAGATAGTTATACTTTTTCATTCTTGTATTTATCACCGAATGCTACTTGTTACACAGGAGATTTATGAATACAACTTCAATTCATACAGTATTGAACACCTATCTCACAGGTCTGTAGTTTGAATGCCAGCAGGACTGCTGACCTATCTGTAGCAAGAATACATATTTACAAGCAGCTACCATTCACTTGCATCTCAACTGTAATGCAAGCTCACACACACTTTGCTCCAGTCTCCAAAACTAGAATTAAATTCAGCTTTTATTATGCTATTCTGCAGAACAAAGGCATTTCCATAACAGCAGAAAAAACCAAAAGCACCTGAACCCATAAGCATGTACCTGCATTCTATTTTATGCAGCTGTAATTGTTCATGTATAACATGCTGATGTACAAATTCCGTAGACAATTCACATATGGGGTTTTGTGGCAGATTCACATTGAAATGCACCACAGTGCCAGGCTGAGGATGAATGCTGAAAACAGCAGCAAGACCAGAATTGAACCTGTCTGACATTTTACATCAGCAACATTTGATGACAGCAGCACTGAGGAAAATTGTTCTTAATCAAATCCCAGGTGATACTCAGGAGGGGGGATGACGACAACTAAATTATCAAGCCACTTCCTCAGCAAAAAGAAGCCGAAGGTTCCTCTGACTAAGATAAGAATATGACCCACTAAATTTAAATTTCTAGAGCTATGGTAAATTTAAAGCTGGTAGAAGGAGAGAGATTGGCTGCAGTGAAAATAAATTTCTCTGTATGCTTAGAGAAAGAGATAAAAGGTAGTCAGAGCAGGACTAATTTTCCCCTCTCTGAGCTTGTCCTGCAGAGGTTATATCCACCTTCACCCAGAAGTTCGGTCTCAAAGCTGAAGGACTGTGAATGAGGTGGCAAAGATGTGTGAAAAAGAATAAAAACCTCAGCTAATCCACAACTATTAATAAGAAACAAACAGAAAAGCCACAAAAGCCTTGTCCCTATGACATTTTACTTTAACTTCTTACAGACTCAAACAAAATGCTAAATTATCCTACAGGCATAATCTTATTTCTAATTGAAATATATGCAACTGTTACAGTGCACTGCATTATTAAATGTAACTCAGTAATACAATTTGCCTTAATGAGAACTGTATAATAACCACAATGAAATATCACATATGATGTTTTAATGAGGATTATGGCATGTTAATTTTAAACTGAACAATAGGGCGTGTAATGTAATCCATGCCCTGTGTACAGTTCAACAGCTGCTAACGTGCTGGACCGGTTCGTACTTGTGCCTGACATAGCTCAATAATGAGCCAATTACAGAGCTGCTTGGTACACCCGTTTATGGTGCTAACTACTTTTTTGAACACTGAAATGAAGTAATGAAGACCCCATTCAACTCCTGATCTGTTGTGCTTCTACAATGAGGACAACGTTTACAGTCCTAGTGTTCTTTCCTGCATCTGTTTTAACTGGGGAGCACATAAATCTTGGTCTATACTGACTGGTCTTTATGGAGACCTTCAGTTATTTCTAAACAAAAGTTTACTTTTCATCCCACATGTAAAGTTCCAGGAAAGCTGTTATTCTTCTACACTACTGCAAAATTCTGAAACCAGTTCCTCACAGTCATTTAATACGTGATGATTTAAAATGATAAAGAAAGGCCGTAATTTCACGTGGTCCACATACAGTTTTAGTTCTCACTACTAATATTATCCCTCAGCAAACAGTTCCTGCAAAGTACAGAGCTCTACAGTGTAAAGTGTAAGCATGAAACTTAATGAAATGTTACATCTAAGGGAGTGGCTGTTGAAGATAGTGTTCTCACCAAAACACGGTATCACTGAACAGACCAAGCTGGCACAATCAGTTCAGCGATTCCTACAGATTCAGGAGACTTCACGTGAGTACAAACCAAGACAGGCTCTCCTGAGGTGCAGGCCAAAGCTGCCATGCTTTCTAGGAAAACGTGGATGCTGGAGGTGAAGATAAAGTAGGAGTTGTACTCAAAGATGACCTTTGGTTTCAGAAAAAAACCCAACACAAACCAACCAAAAAACCAAAACATATAACAAAAAACACCAAAAAAAAAAAAAAATCCAAACCTTGTCAAAACCTCCCAGAAGAGCCATGCAGAATACAGTCTTTTCCTCACAGCAGGGTCACACCAAGGTGGCTTCAGCTAGAGCCAAACTTTGCTCTGCAAGGCCCTGACCACTGAGAAAAGACAAATGAGTCTGCAAATCTTGACAGTGTTGATGCTTCCCTTCTCCATAACCCTTATGTTTAAGCCTAAACGTGGTGAACCCTTCAGCAAGGCCCTCACTTGAAAATGGCATAAATAGGACACGTTATTTTATTTAAAAAAACACAACACATACCCCTCACTGGCATTAGAAGTAACTTAAGGTCTGTTTCATCACAGGAAGGCTAAATAGCTGATTTCTCAAAATCCTTGCCTCCCCTCTGCATTTTCAGATGATTACATGACAAGCAGCAGACTAATTTAAAACAAAATCTCTTTTCACACTAGAAGCTTATTTTAGTAGGGCTTATGACATATCCTGTTTCATCTGAAAAAAAAAGCAAAAATAAAAAAAATGCCTACCACCACAAACACATAGGAGGAATGAGTGATACTTCCCTCCTGGCTCAACTATCAGATGGAATATGTAAATTTTAAAGGATTTAAAAAAAAAAAAAATTAAAAAAAAAAGATTAAACCTTTTTTACATGGATGTTTCCTTAGATCCTTTTAATTCTAAAGCTCTAACATGTCTAAAAGTAGAAGTAGTAAGAGGAAGAAACAATTCCTCACAGTCCAACATGGGTGAAATTCAAGAGAGGTTTTTCAATAGTTCTGCCCTTCATTCCCCAAGAAAATAGAGTTTTCCAAGGTGGTATTCACAGATATACCACCCTAACCCAGTACGTTTGTTATGATTTTTCCCCATGACAGTCTAAAGGTTTTTCTTTGGAAATGAAATATGAAGCTGTAGTGGACTTTTCTTCAGCCTAAAGTTTCAGGCAAAGAAAGTTGAATTCACAAGAGAGAGAGAATTTAAAATGAGAAATTCATTTACATTAGCAATTTTGAAAAAGCAGTAATGACGCTGGTGAAATCAAATACCATTATATTTCAGAGACTTGATTTTGGTGTATCAGTTTTTGGGGGGTTTTGGTTGTTTTTTTAATTAAAAAAACCTTTTTATTGAAAGCTCTGACTCAAAGAGAAAAAAACCCTCAACTGATAGTTTCTATATCCAAGCAGCAGCTTCCGAACTGTTATCAGTAAAACATATGCTACCTGCCCTTCTTCTTTCACCTCCCTCCCCAGAATTGTTTCCCTTCACTGTTATTCTAAGAGGCCATAAATTGACATGGGATGTGCAACTTCTTACCCCTTTTTTCTCCCGCACTGCAGGCTGAAAAAATGAACCAGACTGAAGAGAGGTTTCTACAGGGAACTGCACTGGAGATAGAAAGCCACCAGTTTACCCACCTCAGAACCACAAAGCTGCTGAGCTACTAGCCTCAACCGAGCTAGGCAACCTCCCACTGAAAACTACTAAAAACTTCCCAAATGTATCTGGGTTGTGGATGGTGGACATGATGCGAGATGGCTTTCTTCCATTCAAGGAGTCCTACTTCCACTCAAGGTTCTTCCTGGTGTTCAGAGACATCTGAAGAGACATTCTTAAGTTCACTGATCCTGTAGATCCTCCTCAGCTTCCCCAGTCACACTGTATTGCACTGAAGCACAGTTCTGAATTAACTGAATGTCTGTTTTGAATTATTTAGGATTAAACAAGCAGGCCATAATGTAGTTAAACATGCCAAGAATGAACAATGCAGAATGTGGGTGCTTACAGCTGTCAGGAATTAAAAAGGGAGGCTGCATGAACATTTATTATTTGCATCAGCAGCTGGTTACTATAGAAGGGAAAAGCTAAGCTCCCTGGAAGCATGCTTGACCTCTTGTGCAAATACTGAGCAAGTGTATTACAGAAGCACAACCACTACTGATACAGTCAATGTGAGTAAGAGCATGAGCATCCAACACAGCAGATTTTCTACTGCATTATTCAGAGAGCATATGTTTTCTGTTAAAAATATATGAACAGAAAATACAATTCAAGAGAACCAGTCCTTGTGGTTTCTCCTCAAACACAGTTTTCACCCTTGATACTTGAATGCACTGAACTCTACCACAAGTAACCAGCAACACTAATAATCTAAGCTTTCCTTCACCACCTGACTTCCAACTTCTAGAGAACCTGAACCTCCTTTGACAAGGACAGGGCAATAAAGAGCAAGTAAAATAGGAACTGTCTTTCTCCTTCCAGCCCTAAAGCTCCAGACTGACTGAACAAGCACCCAGCCTTTGGGAAAGAAACTGCCAAGAGACATCATCCAGGAATGGAAAGTAGAGAAGATGTACAGGCAGTTCCCTAATAAAACACCTTTTTTAAGAGAAGCTTAGTTCTAGTTGAAGTGCGTGCACAACAACACAGAAGACTTATCACAAACATAATACTGCAATCTTTTAAGTTTGGCAGAAGTTGCTTTCTCAACTTTCTCTATATGACCAAGAGAGAAGTGTTTCCAAAAAGGTTTCATTTCATTTTGCAAGATACGCATCCCACTTGTGTAACACTGGCCGAAGTTCCTTATTAGGAAACCAAACTTTTCCCCCTCACTGACAATCCCCTAATAATAATAATGCAATTCATTTATAAAAATAAATAGAAAAAGAACTTCTCCTTTCTCTAGCTTTTGGGGAAAAAAAGGAAAAAAAACCATCACCAAACCACAAACCAAAACCATGTCTTAACTGTGGAGACTGTCACTAGTTCAAACAAAAATTCAAACTACTTCGAAAAACACTTTAAAAATAAGAAGTTTTTAACACACACAACAAGATAACACTTGTAACAGCTTCTGAGACAGCCCAGAGATAGTTCAACACACTAAAAATGAGTGATTTCTCCTCCAGAGTAGAGAGAGATAACAGCTATTTTTCAAGTATATTCAAATTTCACATTTGCTCTTGAGGCATTGTCCTGTTAAAAGACAACAGCATAATACAAAGGTACAGTGATAACATAACCATGCTTCATCAAGGAAGAGAAGCATTACAAAAGTGATACATGTTCAAATGCTTTGGAATAAAGACCCACTAAGTATAATTTAAGGAACATAAAAAAAATCTATTGAGAGTCAGCTACTATGATTTAAAATGCTTAAAAATTAACAACAATAAAATCCACTTAATGTTTTTTGTAAGTCCTGTGTTGTACCCTCATTATTTCCAGAGTGTCTTATACTACAGCATCAAGACACTAACTACAGCAGTTTAGAATTATAGAGTATTGTGCTTTGAGGATTTCACAAGTGAGTTTCCTCTTTGCATCTCCTTTCATTTTGCAAGTTGATAATTCCGTATCAGCGAGATGGGTTTTGACCCCATCTTACCCTTTCTCAGACAAAGAAGTACCTGATTCTATTCTCTGTAGATCTTTTGATGATCTTCTTTAAGCTTTCTTGGAATAGGATATTCTCAGTAAATCACAAATGGAGTAAGGCTTTACTGTAGCACATCTTGTCCCGTCAACAGTCTTTGAGATTGAAGGAAATTAAATATGTGAAACACCAATGTGACATAGTCTACAATTCACTGTGCTAAGGACCCAGCTTGCTGTAATAACCCAGTCTGGAAGTAATACATGCAAGTTACACTGCAACCAAATCTAAAGAAGACAAAAAGCACACACCCTCCACTGTAGCATGAAGAAGGTGCTGCACCACATGCTATGTACCTTTTACTTCAGAAGATTAGCTGATGATTTTCTTGCCCCATGTAGCCTGGATGAATTTGGGTGAAAGAACAGACTTTCTGACTAGAACAAGCACTCTGCTCTATCAAGGAACAACAGATAAACACAATAGCCAGTGGTGTCTCTCTCGACAAGCAAGCATTAAAAGGGTTGCAAATTGTTTTAATCAAAAGGTTCAAGAGGCAATAAATAGTGAGTTGTGTTGGACACAGGAAACGCCATAGATCTATCCCTTTTAAACATTTCCTGATATTTCCCTGCCCACCTGCTAGAGAGGAACAAAATCAGTTCTTTAAACTTCCCTACTAAAAGTGGAAGTTTTTGTTCTGACTTTATAGTCTGGATTCCTTTCATCCACTGCTTTAATAAACCATGGTTCAATGCCATCAGATACAACTTTCCATCGACTACCTTGTCTGCAAGCTTTGGGACAAAGCTGGAGATGCAAGAGGTCAAAGACGTGCATAAAACACTATGAAATCTGGTGATGATGCATCTATGGCCCAGACATAGAACTGTATTACTGGAAGTTCTGCACATACCTCCTCCTCCAAGCAGCACACACGGTCCTTCAGAAACATCTTACGTGGTGGTGCCAATAAAAAACACTAAGCAATGAGGACTCCTACTGAAGCTAAAGGAGTTACAGCTACCGTAATGATTTAGGTGAAAAATAATGGGAAGGAAGGATTATTAGTAGCTATCTGATTTTCCATTTACCTAATCAAACAGCTTTAAAAGCCAGGGAGGTATTTTTCTACATTTCCACACCACAACATGACTATCTTCGACTGTCAAATTAGTTAGCAAGGACAAGCACTCAGTTTAGGTTCCAAGTGCAGCAACAACTACATAAATCAGTCATTACCCTGACTTGTCAGAAAAAAACTAACCTAATTTCACCCTGACATTTGAGCTGAAAGAATAAGAGGAAAAAGAAAAGAGAAAAAACTAAACACCCAAACAACATATTTCATGAACATCACTTCTTTTTTTTTTTTTCATTCTTCAATGAGCTTCTACTGCAACAAATTCCAATAATCCTTCCTCCCAAAACTAGTAATTTATCTTTTAATTTTTGTCATTTTCCTTTTACTAATAAATACTGCAAAAACTGTGTGCTACTTCTCTCTACGCATGCAGCTCACTTATTGCCTTACTAACTTTTATTACAGCTGAGGCTTCCATAATTCATTTCCACTCCTAGTTCCTTTTGTTAATCATAGGCATAATTTCGCCCTTTTCTTGGGGCAGCAAACAGAATACCTTCTTAGTTTGCCTTCTTATTTTTGACACCCATCTTATTCAGTGGCATAAACTCTGCAAATCCATGCTACCGCTGTTTCTGTTTGCAGCACTATACATTTGAAGCCTCTTTGGGCTGCGATACTTGCACTGCAATCTCTGAAAAATTCATACCAAAAAAAAAAAAATCAAAAGAAAAAATAGATATGTGGGCAAAGAAATATGTGCTGTTTGTCTAACTTGTTGCAAACATTTAAAAAGCCCCTAGCCCCCAAGTAATTAAGGAAGACAGCTTGAACAATTTAAATATTAAAAATGCATTTTATTATTTAAACATTTCATAAGAGGAACACAGAATCTCTGCAGCAGACAAAATTAAGGTACAGTCAGAGCGCCAAGTGCATAGTATGCTGTCAAAAAGAAATAGAATTTTCCTGTATTTGGTACAATATAAATTTACAAACCCTGCAGCGAAAAGAGGGAAATTGCCTCGTGTTAACCTTAAGCACAGGGTTCTGGAACAAAGCTTTGGTCACAGCTTGTGAACTCCCTGCTTTGTAGCCATCACAAATTCACTGCCAGTGTCTACAGAGGTACCATTCAGTTCAAACCCAAAAATCAGCTAGTCATTTTACATTATTCTACAAAATACGCAAATGCTGCCTCCCCACCTCAATGTCCTCAGCTAAGCATTGGTATGTATTGCTTTGAGTGACCATGCTACTAACGTAGTAGCGCTCTGGAGGAAAGGCAGGGAGCTTGTTTTAGTTTGGGGTTTTTTGTTTAGTTTTGAGGGGGTTTATTGAGATAAGAGATGAGAAGAAAAAATGGAGAGCAGAACAGACCCAGATGAGCATCTAGCCTCCTTCATTCCCCCAAAGATTCATTTGCATACAAACTCCAACTGCCAATTTATGATTAAAGAAAATAATCTTTTAGAGAGCTACAGCACCAGGAGAGATTCATTTGTGTCTTAAAACATCTATGTTACTGAGGTTGTGCCCTACTCCTTGAGAGCCGATATGGTGGCACTGTTCTCAAAATGCTACTGCCTTTATTCAGAACAGCAAGGGCAAAAAGTGGGCAGAGATAAAGATGATTCATCCATGCTTTGACATACATTTACAGTGAAAAAAGAGCAAACACAGAACACTACACGTTTTGGTTGTCTCAGCTCCCCCCTACAGCTGTCAGCCATGCCTGCAGAGCACATTTTGGTCAGTCACCATACTGAGCTTAGTCCTTCTTTGGCTTCCGACACCTAAGTGGAACTGTCTCTATTAGGAGACATCTTTGTAGATTCAGCTCAGTTTCATACCTTCCATTTAATAAGGGCCACAGTTTCCAAATTACTTAATTTCAAATATACTTTCCCTTACACCCCATAAAAGAAGTGACAGCTTTCCTTTCCTCTTCCTGAAAAAGGTTTTTAAAACTCTAGAGTTCTTTTGACATTTTATTCGTCTGCAAATTAAGGCTGGTAACCTATTTGAGGCTGAAGACAAGAACATGGAAGTTAACAGCTTTTCCCATTGCTTTCTGAGCACCAGAATGTCTTTAGCTATTATATGCCTATCTCCACTGGTTTTCACACAGATCCCATTAAAAGTTACAGTACTAAGCATTCATGCAGGATATGCTTAATAAGATACCCATAGTTAGATGAACTTTATTTCCCTGACAGATCACTTCCAGACTCACACTGTTACTGTATGTTATTATTCAAAGACCAACACTTTGCAGCATTTGCACAAGCTCCACACACTCAGTAATGTGGCTCCACACTCAAGTCAGATTTAAGCAGTTCAAAGTTAATTTTCCAGGAATGTCAGAGACTTTGACTAAATGACCAACTATTGAAGGACACCTCAAACACCACCCCACAACAGCTTTCAACCAAAATGTCTGCCACTTGTGTCATCTTAGAGCTATCAGGTCTACATCATCCCAGGATAACAGGGTATTTCCAAGATGCTGCAGGGTATGACAGGACTGCACTAAGAGACATAACACACTTCCCTGTCAGTGGCTGCTGTCACCTGGGGCTTTTTACTTCTGAAAACCACCACCTTTCCCACCAGGCAGCCCCACTCAGAAGGAAAGAAGCACAACACTGACCTTGTACAGGTTCAGGCCTCCTCCTGAAACTCTACATCGCAGATTATTCAATTTTCTCACTGGTTTCTTAGTCTATGCCTCACTGCTGCACCTCAACAGCTTCCTCTCCAATGTTACTCTCTCAAAAACTCCCCCTGAAACCTATCCCATCCCAGCAGGTGAAACGCCTTTGCAGGCCTGGGTGTCTGCTGGCCATGCCTGGGTGCAAATAGCCACCTGGTCACAGCTAAGCAGAGTACTTGGGTCACTCTTGCAATCCTGTCAGTATGGCCCAGACCACAAAGACCTAGAGCATTTCCATTGTTCTAAAGCAAGATTTCTAAGTTTTGCCCTGGTGTTTTGCAAGCACTTCCATTTCTCTGTTCCTTCAAAAAACTGCTACGGGCTTTCTGAGCAGTATGGGGCAGGAACAAATAATTTAACTCCATTCCAATTTACTGATTGCAGGGTACTTGAATGAGTTTTCTTATGCAAAGTTTTACCTAGCCTTCAAGTTGTGAGCCAAGCACTACATTACAAACTACACCACTGTCACAAGAATGGGCGGAATGAAAATATGAGCTACTGACCACAGCCTAGGGAGCCTTTGAAACTTGGACACCTGAGAAATTGAGTGAAGCATTACGGGACTGTGAAGAAAACTTCTTATCAGCGTATCTTCCTAAAGTGTTAGGCAATGACAATGTTAACAAGGCTCATTTTTCTTATGTCCCACATGATTCCAGCATGCATTATCTGAAAATAAACTCCTGTGCTTTCGACTGCAATGCAGCAATAGAGAGCGGAAGTCTGTATCTACTTCGCAGTGTCCAATCTGCAAGCCAACATCTCAACAGCAAACTTAAACCTTGAACATAGAATACCAAACACCTCAGGAAGCTACTGTGCCACAGGAAGAGAACAGAGAAATGAGTCATGCATTAACATGAAACCTTCCAGGTGAATGTTTCTGTGAGATTTTACAAGAGTTGGCCTGCCTTCATTTTGCCCCATCCAGCCATAATCCATTTAACTAGATTTTCCTTATTTCTGCATTACCAGTTATAAAATTTGAGAAAGGACATTTACCCCTGGATTAAATCCAAAAACACATTTAAGCATACTTGGAAACATGAAGGACACAAGTGGTCCAATTGTAGTCAGTGAAATGGAGCATACATCTAATTTTTCAGAATGCCAGCTGTCCAGCAAAACCCTGTCTTTTTCCTACTTATTTTATGAAATTTTAAAGCAAAATGAAAACTTCATTCCTTCCTAGAATTCTAAAATTTTATTATTCCATTCCAAATAAATATGACATGAGAAGACCAAGTTTTTTGACAGAACAGGAAACATCAAACTTAGAGAAATGCAGAAATGCTAGTTTATTTTCTCTCCTCTACATCAAACTATACCACTCTGAGTTGTGAGATTCTTTCTTTGTCCCTGTTCTTCTCAGAGTCAAAGTCCCTCAGAGTTCATCTTTCATGATGCTCTGTGGTGGGATCAGAAAGGAGGGAGACAGTAGTACATCATGAGGGACATAACTGCACTAGAAATCCTGATCCAAGTAAGAGAATAAGCACACTAAGAACCTGAAAAATCCAATTTTGTGATGCACCAAAGCATGTCCTATCTGAGTATTTAATAGATGTAAAGCATTTTGAACAAAATGCTTCACTTATTGTTCCTATAGAAAGGAAATTATAAAGATGAGCTTCTAGTAAACTTTACTTTCCACTGAAGAAGACTCTCAGACAAGGATATTTCAGTCTGAAAATGTTTTGAATGTACAAAATATAAAACTAGCACAGAATATAAAATAGTCCATTCAATCTTAAAATAATAAGGTGAAAAAAAATGAATGCACTTAGAAGAATCACAAAGGCTGAGATGCTAAGTGATATTGTCAACAGGCTACAGCAAGTATATCCTGAATGCTTTTCACCTGCAGTATGTTTGTTGTTTCAAGTATGTTTTATGTATGTGCTATAAGAATTTTTTCCAGGTTATTTTTACCTAATTTATATAGAAATTATGGTAATTAACCCCATGTACATGCTCATACACGTACTTGTTAGTTTGCTTGGCTCCCAAATACTGTATCTGATATTTATGAGACAGACAGAATGGAAGCAAGGGAAGAAGACATTTGCAGCTTCAGATTGCCAAAAATGTAATTTTTCAGAAGAAAAATTTCCAACTGTAATTATTCACTCCATGTCATAACATTCTTTAGGTTCCTATCCCCTTGACTTACTAAAGCACTGAATACTCACTCTCTTCACTACAACTGAGAGCTTGTTGAGGAGACTGCTGTTGGCTGGAGATGTTTGGAAAATTTAAAGGTTAGAACTTTATTCTTCTTTCACTTGCAGTTATTCCTGATAAAGTTCAGGATTTTCCATTCTTTCCCTCTTACTTTCCTTGCCTTCCTTTCCTAATACAAGCAACCATGTAGTCTGAGGTCTGCATGTGAATTAGGTCATCCTCAGTTAGCAGATACTTCTGTAGAAATATATTGCTCAGATGTGCTTTGTTAGATTGAGCTACTGATTCTTGTAGTTCCATAACCTGTCCTGAGTAATGCTCCCGATACACATGTACATTAATATATATGCGAAGAATAAATTTTCACACTCCTTCAGTGATCAGTTTTGCCTGTGAAACATGGTAGAATGATTGTTTACAGAGCAAAATGATCATATTCCAAACATGAGTTTGTTCCTTCACCTCCACTGAAGTCAGTGAATGACTAGCTATATATTTCACTGTAAGAATGTTATGTTCTTCTTGGTGACACTGATAGATACTTTCATTATATGTTAGAATTTGTACCTAATCATCTAGAGGGAATGGAAATTATCATATGGCCTTTAACTCTTGTAAATTACTTTCTTGAATGCACAGAAAATAATCTTCCTGGTCATTTCTCCCTCACTATGTAATTTTGAATTTCATGGATCTCTTTATTCTAGATCTGTTTCCTTTGCTCTGTACTTATTACAGTGTCTCAAACTGATTTTATATATGATAGCTAGGTAGGTCAAAGATAGCTCTACTCATAGATTTGTTCATAAGTTCGAACAGCTACAAAAGTTGTGTCTCCTTTCTGATGATCAGCTTCTTTTGGAAGGTCCATCTTTGATCTGACATAATATTCTACAGTTTCATATTTAATAAGACTATAAGTAGAATATAAGCATCACTGAAATTTATAAATTACTATGTCTTTTTGGTTCTTAACTGACAAGTCTGATTGCAAATGGAATAAAAATATTTTATTCTCACCTCAGTAATCACTGTAGAGAGATGTAACAGCGTAAGGAAGAAAGATCAATTTTTTTTTTAAAGTGACTTAGTTACTTCACTCAAAAAGGTACTTTTCTTAATGCACAGAGGGTTTTTCCATCAAAAATAAAGAAGAAATGTAGCCATGATGGATTAATTCTCAGTTGAGATATCCACTAAGAGAAAAACAGCGAAAAAAAAGTGAATACCCTGTTGACACACTGCAAGAGCACAGCTGAAAGCACAAATGTGCCTCTGCTGGATCATCTGTGGTTCTGTTTGTTTCATGGATCAGGATAGTTGCAACTTCAAAAGGGAATTCCTGTATTTATAGCCCAGGAAGTTCACTAGTAATTAAGCAGTGGCAAAACATCTATAAGAAGGTGTGGCAATCAGATGGTTGCACTGTTGTGCTTTGTTCAGAAAGTGCACCTTCTTGATTTTTGGCACTATTTCTTACTGATAAGCCCCAGATGACTGTTTCACACTAATAATTTTCATAGTGTACAGTAATTCACATGGACTCTGCACAATTATTTTCCTGGTGTGCATCTTGTACTTTTCCTGGCTCTGACATTTTAAAGAAGGAATGCTACTGGTCAATAACTACCTATTAAATGTCAAAACTTTCTAGTTTTTCAAATGAGCTCTTCATATTGCTAATTAATATCACTTTATTAATAAATCTGAATTATAAAATGTATTTTCATTTGATTGCTAGTCCTTATCTATAACATATAGAGACTCTTTCCTGCTAAAAGTGCAATGGAAATTAAAGCTAAGAAATACCCTGGGTTTTTTCCAAGACAGCAGGAAATATACATACAACAACTTGACAGGCAGTAATTGCTCTAAAGAAACATGAAAATAAGAGTCAGTTAAAATGAGTGGTATTTACATGGACAAGATGTTTATTTTTACATTGAATTATTTGCCATATGCAGTTATATGAAATGGATCCAATTTAAATTCCCTGAATGAAGTCAACCCACACATAACATACTGTTCAAGATCATGGTGGATTTTCCACTGAACAAACCATGAATATAGCAATATCATCTTAATTATGTTGCTGTAGGACATAAAAATATCAAAAGGATAAATTTAATCCTTACCATGCAGCTTGAATAACTGCGTTCAGAAAAGAGGAAATGAGATTAGGGAAGAAAGGAAACTCCCACACTAGAGGCATTTGTTGCCAGTCCTTTGTCTATCTCAAAGTTACACATACAATTGCCTGAAATGTGTGTGACACAAAAAAACCTGAAATGATGCATAGAATGTAATAATTATGAGATTCCAGTATAGGAGAAACACAGGTCAAAACTGAAAATGACTCTGAAAGAGAACCTCCCCTGGACTGCTCAAACTATCAGTATCTTTGAACACCCCAACGGCACAGCCTCTCTCATGATCTGAACCAGCCCTAAACTAGACAGCAGGAAGCAGGAGTTTTGGAGTCTTAAAAACACAAACATCTGATAGGTAATTATCTGAGTGAAGAGGAGATATATATTTCTTAAGATGCTTCCTCACATCTTCCGACTGGTTTATTTCCTTATTGATAGTATTGGTAGGATCAACTTGTTGCCTTTTGCTATATTCAACTCAGAAAATTATATGAGCTGCAGAGGAGCACCAAGAGGCAGCTAAGAAAATAAAAAGGGAAGAAGGGCAGCAGAAAGCAAATAGTTTGGTGTTCTGTTGAAGTGGGTTTACAATTCCACTTCTACAGTTGAAATCCAAAAGCAAATACAGAAGCCCTAGAATACACTTGTCTATTTGTGGTTAGAGCAGAATGAGGGAAGGGATTTGGGACATCTTGTATCGATGTTCTTCAATGAACAATTTGTTGTCAATTCCAGACATAACTGTAGCTGCTTCCAGACACCTACTCCATAACATCAACATGACTGAAGAGAGGTAATAACACATATAAAAGACCTGAATAACAGAGATGTTTGGCACTGTTTGATCTCTCTCCTTGTCTTTGATGATACTACAAAAGCAAAACCCATGAGATTATTAATAACAGGTGGTAAGACTCCTCAAAGGCCCTCCATACCAGTAAAAATATAACCAATCTAAGGAGGGACTTCTCTAGAGGCTAGCAGAACAGATTCTACCCCACTGTTGTCTGAGCACGTAGTTAATTTACTGTGTATTTACACAGTGGGTTTCTCAATAAAATTGCTATATACAGAGTCTACCCTGAAAGCCACTCAGAACTCTAATGGTGTCAGATGTGGCTACCTTTTACTATCTTCACACTGAATGTCTCATTTGCAAAATTTACAAACTAAACTTAGGAAATATCATCAAGAGTTTCCAACTAAGTGAGCTTGCTCTGCCTAAAGAGGGACATAACTGGAGCAGAATTAATATCTGCATCTTCCAAAACTCACCTCTACCAAACTGTTATAAGTCTGACTTAAAAATATACCATCTGTTCTTCCTAGGAACAGTAACTCGCATGAATACAGTTAAAACCAAACAAGCTCCTACTGAAGCAAATTGAGAAGGTTGTGTCACTACAAACCTAGGAAGGGAAATTAAAACAGATGCTCAGTGCATTGCTGCTTTTCACACTTAATAGACTGAGTTTTAGAACAACAGTACCTGTTAATAGATTTGTTAATTACAGGTGATGTGAAGTTTTTAAGAACTCATTAGAAAAGAATTACACTGATCACCCAACAGTTTGAATGTCCTCAAAAATAAGCTGAACTCAACCACTCACCAAAGCAGAGTCATATTTATTACCTGGCTACAGCAAAATACCTATAAAGGACCTATTCGTTGAATAGGAATCCCTTGTGCAGGGGTACCGGGGCTGTACTTCAGAGCAGGTCCCTCAGGATAATCTGAAGACACCCATTACTTCCCAGAGATAAAGAATCCTATGACATTTGGCCAGTGCAGTTATTATGGTCATTTCTTTTCTTGTATATGATCTTTATGTATTTTTAATGTGTATGACTATGAGACAAACATTCATACATCAAAAACATCTACTAGTATAATTGAAAAAAACAAGTTCCAGAATTATGCATTTTACTTAGTGGGTTTGTTTCTTGTGCTGTAGACAAATAACCTCTTCTAAGCCTCATTGGCTGAGGATGTCATTTGTCCCCACAACCTGTCACCACTTGCCATCTGGATGGGCAAAAAAGGATCTTACACCTCCTTCTGTTGTCTGCTCCAGACCGAGTCAACTGGTCCTGCTTTAAGCAGCTCAGTGAGCCCAGACAGGTTGTCCCAATGTGGTGAAAGAAAAGCTCTCACAAATCACTCCAGCAGCACAACTGTGGGAAAAGCAGTGTCCAGCACTGGGGTTCATAAAAAAAGAAAGGTGCTGATGTCTCCAGCTGGCACAGCTGTTTACCTTATGAATGTCTGTTCAGTGCGTTAGATGGTAATGATGAACTGAAAAAGATGATAGGAGGTTATGTGTAATAACTGAGATTCTGTTCCTAGCTCTGCCCCTTCTTTTTCACAAGGGTCAAGGCAATTCATGCATTTCCTCCTTTATAAAAATGGGATTATCAACATTTATTAATTTACCTTAGAGTTTTGGAATAGATTAGTTAGTATCTGTGTGGTAATGTGAATATGTCAAATGGGCAATAAAGACTAAGTGTGCTTCCCACCTCTATCAAGAGGCAGCTCACACCCACCTGTAATGTATGAAATATGTATTTAACATTTTAAAGCTTCCTTCATAAATCACTCCCATTTGTCCACAGGAACCCAGATGGATTCTTGAAAATCCCTTACTGGCAGACATACAAAGCCCCCAAATACAGGCACTGAAGCAAAACTTGGTACATTCAAGCAGGAATTTTAGATTTTCATAAATTTGCTGCTCTCATAATACAGTTTGAGAGGAGGGAAGAAAATAACCTATCATTTTTTGCACTATAACCACAAGCTTCACATACTGGATAGATTTTTGCCCCTGTATGTCTCATTATTTCACTTGGGAAGATTATTTTTTTTCCACACACACACAAAAAAAAAAAAAAGACAGAGAAATTAAACTCAAATTCTGTATTGTGTAAATTACTGGTGAACTTGCCTAAAGTCAACCTTTGTCTATGTGCCATCATTACAGGATTCATTTCATGGCTAAACAGCTAATAAATAAATAAATATAATACAGTAGCCTTCTATCTAGTGATTAGATAGAAAATTCCTATATATTGTTCCAAAACTACTTTTGCATTAATGAAACCATTATTACTAGCCACAGCCTAAGTGCAATTAATGTAAATGCCATGAAGATTCTATTCATAATTTTTCCACAACTTAATTAGGATGGTGAGAGTTTTAATAGCTCTGCACCTCTTTCCCCTAAATGAAGAAAATCTCATTGTCCTTGTAATTCTTACTTTCATTTCAATGGCAGCATGAGAGATGGATTAGGTCTCTAATGAGCCTTTGAATGAACAGTCCCGTGAACTTGCTGAGGCATTGTAGTGAGAAATGTACATTAGCTAGGCTTTGGCCTTTACAAATTAGAAAAAATTCAACATGAAAATTTTCCCCCTTCATTTTCCCATTATGTTTTGAAATGAAAGATGTTAAGAAAGTGGGAGAAAACAGTCCCAAGAGCAACTGTATCAAAGCATGGCATCCGTTATCATTGGTGTCCTGTAGTGTCCTTTTTTCCCTTTGTGTTTTAAGACTACTAAATCAAAGATTTTAAATCTTATTAAGCTAAAACTATGCATTAAATATCTTCTGGCCATTGCATTTTATTTATTTATTCTTAAAGATAAATTTCCTCATATAGCCACAAAAGCAAAGGCTAACAGCAGGGCTGGGAACATGCTTGGTTTTATATTAATTAATTGATATTACATTAATTATATTAATAATTATTATTGTTAATATATTCTTTTATATTAATGAATATTATATTAATTTGCCCATGTTAGTAGTTCATGTTGGGGCAGAACCTTTAATTTATATTGGAAATCTGCAGAATTTTATTTGTGTGATTTAATGTCTGTCAAACTAACTACAATGCAACAGAGAACATCAGGTGTAGAATGAAGAAATTCTGCTTTCTTGACCTTAAAAGCCAGCCACTGGAAAGATCAGCCATTGAAGTGACCTTGAAGTAAGCGTTTGTCTTACAGCGTGACCTGTGAAATCTTAACCACCCTGTGTTTTCGCCCATACGCTTTGCTGGGTGAATTTCACTGAATCACAACACATGCAATGCCTCTATCTCCTACCTAAAGCCCAAACTCTGCCCTAAAACTTCTTTTAAATTCTAATAGTGCTTCAACTTTTCTCTAATACTGAGGAAAACTATGTACAATACCTCTGACTATGCTTCTTCATACTATTATGAATATTCATATTGCATTGTTTACATTCATGCTAAAGGAGATGTGTGAATGAAAAATAGGTATGAACAGAGGTAAAGACATGGGGAATGCACCTGAAAATAAAAACCAGCATATATTCCGACAGGAGAAACCCATTTGTACTTTTCCGATCATTCCTCCGTGTATGCATGTTCAACATCCATCAGCAGCAAAGCTACTTAAAAGAAAGTTTTTATTTTGAAATAATTTCTGAAGCTAGAAAGAACAAGCTTCATCTTGGCAGAGAAGACAAGCTGACAAGGGTTTCCCTGAGGCACATGTGATGCTGATTTTTGTGATGCACGAGCTTTTCCACACAGAAATTATCAGGGAGCAGTGTGACAGCCACCAGCTGGGCCAGACCCCCATGCCCCTAGACCTTCGTTTGCACATCCATCCCCTCTGCACCATTCTCCAGACAAGGGCAGGGCCCATCTTCAGATAGTTCAGTCCTGACTACTGAAAAGATGTAGCAGCTGGACGAAACACACAGGAATTCAAAGGAGGATTACAACAAACACGTGCAAAGATGTAGGCCCATGAGGCTTTTAAATCCACTCAAGGTCAGAGTCTCCATGCACAGCCTTGGTAAAGCTACTCTGACAGGATCCCACCATGGTGAGACTAGACGTGGACCTGGTGGTGTGCCTGTGTCTTCTCCCTGAAGAACCTCCACAATCCTAAATAGGCTCCAACCTGAAAAGCTTTTTGTTTGCAGATAAATTAGAGCAAAGAACTTTTAAAAGTAAATAAAACTTAGAGATAGTGGCTAACGAATGTCCCCATGTTTCCACATTGTCCTAAATGGACAGGTTATCTCCTTAGGCCTGTTGTCAGTCCAGCATGCGATTAAAACTTTAGTAACCTCTGTGTTACATTTTTTCACTCTCTTCTCTAGGTCGCTAGAAAAAGCCTGTATTCCCACTAGGACATGAATGTGTGTCTGATAACTGCTTTTCTAGTGGCCTGTGATATTTGCAGATACACAATTCTGCTTCCCCAGCAGGTTCTCCACCTGTTTGTCCCTCTCCTTCCCTTTGCTCTAGTCGGCTCAGCTGTGCTGCAGGGAAGATCCATCCTCTCTCTCTCTTCCTCCAAAGTGCAGAGTCAGGACAAGAAGCATTCAACACTGCTGTCAAGCCATGCTTTACAGATCATGAGAAAATCATCCATATTGGTCCTTCAAGATTTGGAGGTTCATTGTTTTCAGGCAACACAGGATTTGAAAAAGTCCTAACAATGAACATGATTTAAAGTGGCCTCGAAAATGAAAGATTAAATGATACAACTGCTGGCAGCTGTTTCAGAATTATTTCCAAGTAGCAAGCCTGTATCAGGAGAGCCACATTTTAATATGGGAAAAATAATAATTAGGGAAAGGTTTCAGAAATATAATTTCCACACTATCCATTTATCCTGATAAAGGCTTCCCCAGAGATAAGATACAACCTGGGAAGACCACCTCATTTTTCCCTGAGTTTGAGATTATGTCCTAATGTAGACCTGTTGAAGCAAGTCCAGAGAAGGGCCACAAAGATGATCAGAGGGCTGGAGCACCTCTCCTATGAAGACAGACTGAGAGAGTTGGGGTTGTTCAGCCTAGAGAAGAGAAGGCTCCAGGGAGACATTCTAGTGGCCTTCCAGTACTTAAAGGGGGCTACAGGAAAGGTGGGGAGGGACTATTTATCAGGGAGTGTAGTGATAGGACAAGGGGTAATGGTTTTAAACTAAAAGAGGATAGATTTAGATTAGATCTAAGGAAGAAATTCTTTACTGTGAGGGTGGTGAGGCACTGGAACAGGTTGCCCAGAGAGGTTGTGGCTGCCCCCGCCCTGGAAGTGTTTAAGGCCAGGTTGGACGGGGCTTTGAGCAACCTGGTCTAGTGGAAGGTTGATGAAGGTAGAACTAGATGATCTTTAAGGCCCCTTCCAACTCAAACCATTCTGTGGTTCTATGAAATATAACGTCTAAAGAAGGTGCTTTATTGAGCTTTCTGAATAGAAGACTGGTGTCCTGTTATCCTCTGAAAATGAGACGGTGTATTTTAGAACAATGACACTTCATATCAGGGGATGAAGAGTAATGTGAGGGAGGAAAACAGTGTGCTGAAGGAAGATAGCTTCTTATCTCAACAAAATGAAAGGTTTTAACCACACACATTGTAATCAAGTCTATGGGAACCCTGCCTTTAATTTAAACATAGTTACAGTAAGTAAAAAAAAAAAAAAAGCTGCATTTATATGATCTCAGCCATCTAAAAAGGTTCTTTAAACAAGGCATCTGTCTAAGTTTTGGTAATTAGATAAATGCCAGTTCTCAACCACATTTCTTCAGTATAACTTGTCAGAGCAAATACTCCTAGCCAGACACCTAACAGGAAAGATGCAAACATCAGGTCTTTCCTTGAAGACCCTCTTCAAACGCAGCAGAAAAAGAAGTAATTGATAATCTTCACATCTACTGGGACACTGATTCTAAAATTCAGACCCAAATATTTCTTTTCATAATAACATGTATTTTTGTGTGCACATAGAGAGCACCACAAGGCTCGTGCAGAGACACGAGGTTCCACCTCCTCAAGAGAAGGGCAAGGCAGGGCAGGGTGCCTGACAACAGCCACACCAGGCTGCTAGACCCTTCCTCAGTATTCCTGCTGCTCCCCATGTGGTGAACAAGTGCCAAGTAACTCAACACCGCACAGGGAAAAACCAAACACCAAATCCCTGTCAAGTCTCCCTTCCAGGCAAACACCCATGGCCAGACCCTGTCCCTCTTCCACATAAAAGTAAAGCCAACAGATTGTACAGGAATCTCACCTCTAATCAGTCACTACTGGACATTTTGACTGGGATACTTAATGATGTAAAATGAAACTGATTTGAAGTGTTTCTAATGCATTACAGTTTAATTAGTAATATAATCTCTCTGGGCAAGCTTTTATCAATCACGTTTGAATTAATTCAGTTTATAGCTGTCTAAATATGGGTGCTTCGTGAGTTCATGTATTAGTCATGAATGAAGTGTACACTTGTACAGGGGGAGGAAACATCACCAGGAAATACTAAACTGTGTTAGAAGGCTGGATCAGTACTGAGATGTATTCAGAGAGACGGTTGTACATGCTGCTCCTTTTTCTGCATTTATTTTTCCTCAGTGGATTGCATGATAACTTGCAAGTTAAGATTTGATTTTTCTAACTGGCTGCTCACATACCAATTTTGAATCTGGAAAGGGCTAGACTTCTCTTGCTTTGTATAGCTCATTGCCAGCTATTTTCTCATGTATATATATTCTGAAATGCACAGAAGCTGAGAAAAATCCAGTGTTCCTTTCTGCATCCACACTGTCTCCACTGTGCTGACAACAGTAAAACCAAATAGTTTCCTTTGGCAGCAAACCTAAACAGATATAACCTGGAAGATCTCCAGGAAAGTGATATTAGTAGCATCAAAGTACAGCTCTGATAGAATCATTCCTCTGATCCTAGAAATGTTTTTGAACCTGCCGTTCACTGCATTTCTCATCCACTCTGTCAACATGGGAACAATTAAAAAAAAAAAAAACCTACTTGTTTTGTCAAAGGTGAGTGCATTCCTTCTAGATATCAAGGTAAATGAATATCTGCTTTCTACATCTTCTGCCAGGGTTTAGGTTTGGTTTTTTTTACATTTTTTACTTTCAAAAAAAAAAAAACCAAACCAAAACAAACCAAAAGTTATATGAAAGAGAGTTGAATACATAGAAAAAAAAATATCTGCAGCCTGAAGGAAAATAATTCCCTTCACCTGAAATACTGCTGAGTAGTATTTATGGCCAGCTCCTGGAAGCAGTGGCCTGTAGACCAACTGTGACTCTCTACTGCAGTCATACAGCTCACAGTAACAGTATTTTCTTTCATATTATTACCAGTGAATGCTAACATATCTCTTAATGTGCTGCCTTGTGAAAGGTGTTTGAGAAGCCTTCAGAAAGGAATAGGTTTCCTTTCACCCCAGATGGCATGCAACACAGAACTCAATACATGACCAAAGCCAGACTGTGTCAGAAATTGTCTCGCCTTCCATCAAAAATATGAATCAGAGTTAAATATCTACATGGATATAAACCTATGGAGAAGTGTAATGTAAAATGTCTTGCAATGTTTTGGAGGCAACATCCAATATACTTAAACTAGTGTGAGGGGAAAAATATAGTAATTTTTTTGCAGCCATATAAGAGAATTTCTGCTGAAGGTAGCTTGGACCCCTGTGCCAGCCTCGTAATTTGTAGCTTTCCTTTGGCACTCTTCCAACCCTGTCCCTGGTGCAAATCACACTCTAATCCCTTCTGTATTTAATGTGCACCACCTCTAAATGCATTTCCTAAAACTGCTCTTATTTTGGTTTTGTTTGTTCTAAGGGAACTTTGTGAGTCATATGACTGGAGGGAAGATTTAACCAAACTCCTAAAGGATAATGTCATCTTTAGATCATGTTCATTACAATTCATAAGTACTTCTCCACTTGACAGCTCTTGAGTTGCAGTTTCAATCTGATGCTAGTTTATTTCTTGAGAGCCTTTTCCAATTTTCCACATTGCTAATAGAGCCTGAGCCAAAGCTAAAAATCATTTGGGCTACTTAAAAGGATCAATAATTTTTGTGTGCCATGCATTTTAGAATACACAGCATCACTGACACAAACGCTGTCCCTGCATTGATAAATATAACACATCAAATAATGTCAGAAGTTTCCACACAACAGTTGAAAAAAAAAAAATAAAAATTCGATAACTACCTGCAATCCCACATGCAGAGAGCAGTGTTAAGTATATCAGAGGGGAAAAAAAAAAGTTTAAAATAAAATTACCGGAAGATTGATTGCATAAATTCTTTGCCAAACACTGTCATTTTCTCTGAGTCCTGGCTCACATGAGAGACTAAGTAGAGCTAGAAGGTCTAACAGTTTCGCTACTTTTAGGTTTATACCACCACAAAATCTCATGGAAAAAAGTTCACTCAGCTTTCCCTATCACCCATCCAAGCAGTCAACGATACCTGATCAAGTGCTTAGACATGCTGTACTCAAACAGTTAGCTCAATAAATTATTCATTCAGCACCATGGAGAGCAAATTATATTTTAGGTGGACAGCATTTTTGTTCGCAGTTCATTCACTTACAAGACAAGCAAGAGACTGCAGTGAAAGAAAGGGAAGGAAAGGATCACTAATACAGAGCTGTGTTTTTCTCAATTTAAAGCTTCTAAAGAAATTGCTTACAGAGCACGTTGGGGCTGACAAACTGAGTGCTACTCTACTGATGTCTGTTTAACCCTTGCCAAGAGCATGTTACTTCACTTACAATGTTTTGAAGCCTCTAACAGACTGAATGGAGATGCACATGCTTCTCAGAGAAAGCAAGTGTCGAAGCAGCATTAATCAGACCATATAGCAAATGTGGTTTTACATAAAGAATTCTCTGAGACGTATTACAGGACCAGAGTATAAGGAAGGAAACATGGCAAAGACAGATTCTTATGTTGGTTTTTCCCCCCCCCCCTCATAGCTACGCTCCATTCTTTGCTTCTGCCCTCCCTACTACCATTTCCAATATAATTTAGATTGCTTCATCAACTCCTAGTGCCTATGATTTCAAACCTTCATTTTCCTCCTCCACTGCTGTATTCTTGAGATCAAATAGGAAACTGAGATTCAGCACACTCTGTATGATTCTGCAAGCAGGTCCTCTGTGCAGGCAGCAGAAAATAAACGAATGTCAAGTGTTGATGTGTTAGTGTTTTGCATCTGCTGAGCTGATCTTGCCTATACAGCATTCAGCAGAGCAGAGCGCATTCTGTTGTATTTGCATGTCTGACTTTTACCACAATTAAAAATACATTTTAAAATTTAAAAGACACTTTTTTCTAACTGAAAATACTTCACTGAATAAAGCTGTAATGAAAGTATCTAAACCTGGTCAAAAGCCTTTCAGAGAAATATTAATTGCAACCAAATATTGTTTAGAAAGTTCCTAAGGTTAAAAAAAAGAATCACCTGTTTGAACAACAAAATATTTTTAAAATACATCTCATCCCAAGTGGAAATATCAAAAGATATTCCTTCCCCACCCCCCACCCCCCCCGCCTTGTGGGGAGAAAGGAAAAGAAAGGAGAAAGTAAAAAATGGCAAGAGAACTGTAAATGCATATTCAGAGAACAAAGTATCATAGTGATATTGGGTCCAGATCATTTGGATGAGGCTGAACCAGATGCATAAATTAAGACATCCCAATGTGAATATCTGCCCAAAATACATTTTTTTTCCTTGTCATCAGGTGGGGAAGCTCATTGTCCTTTTCCCCCAGCTTTTCTAGCTTGCTGTACAACCACAAAGAGACCAATCTCTGACTTGTTGGAGGTTTTCTTCCTGCTGAAAGGAAGAGCTATGCTTCAGCTTTTGAATCCAGAAGCATTTCCCCACCTGGATGCATGCCTCTATTTTTCCATGTTGGGAGGAGACTGAGATGCTCTAGAAAAAGCAGCTCCCTGGTGGGAGAGGGCTGGGCACCAAAAATGGGACACACTCAGGTACTGCCCGCGCCACTTGGCTGGAAAAAGGACATAACTGGAGTTATAACTAAATTGGGCTGGGAGTAAGGGTGGAAGGACTGAGAAGTGACCCACTCTCTTCCATGCCAAACGGTGCCCATAGGTGGTACTAATTGGAGGGTTACGAGCTACCTTGAGATCCACTTAGCCCAAAATTAATGATGATTCTACTCTCCTTCCCAAGGAAAGTGTTATAACTCTTCATTAATCTGACTGACAGCTCCTCTTCTCCCTATAGATTTAGATAAAATTTGTGAGGTAAAATAGTAGATTAAACCTATGCCTCATACCTGAGTAATTTTTCCAATCTGTGAAGGGAAATTGTCTCAGTTCACTGCAGAAGTCCAAGTAAACACATCTTCTACCCTGTGGCTTGCTTTCCTCTGGCTGCATATTTCTTTTGCCTAAGCTGTTCCCTTGCAGCAAGCCGAAATTGTTGCTCCAAAGTTTCAGGAGACATGCCTTTAATAACTCCCACTTTCATTCCTCACTTACTGTGCTGCCACCCTTTCATCAGATCAGCTTTCTTTCATCATTGTTTCTGAGCTCATTATTCAACATGTAGCTGAACTGCATTTACCATTCATTAGGTATTTCTGAGCCAAAGGTGATCATATGATCCAATCCTTCTTGCATTTCATTGTAGCTTGTTATGTGCTATGTTCCCATGGTTTAGTGGTATGTTTAAATTTGGCTTTGAATACCATCATTGGGAGCAATTTGTATGAATAGCACAAATTGCAAGACATGAAAGATAATGTAGAGCAGCAATAGGAATCTCTATAGCATCACCTGATCAAGCCAGCATGCTAAAATGATGCTGACAAATCTCCAGTCACTTTGGTGATACAAGGCTGAATCTACTATCTGATAAAAGGGGTTTGAGTCCACTGCTATTAGCAGGCTAAATGGCACATACTTCTAGCATGGTGATATGCATTACAGAAACAGTAAAATAAATGTTAAAGAAGAGAGGAGGAAAAAAAAGAAACCTGCCTCGTTTCCCCAAGTTTTTGAATGGTACATTTCCATTTGAATTGCAATTTTCATTTTTATGTTAAAAAAAAATGGAAACAGGTTTTGAAGTGAAAAACAATGATCAAGTCTTTCCTTCTTGCTTCTCTATTCTCTCCCTCCTAATTTTCTTTTTAAACTACTGCAGCTCTGAGAAAATTACAAAGATAAGAACTGAAAAAGAGAAGGGAGGGAAAGCAAGGAAATAAAGAGGGTAGAAAAGGAAGCCTAACTGGTTCTTTGAACTAATAATAAAACTAAATGAGAAGCCTCCTTCTTATTAACAAATCAAACTCATTTTCAGTAACAAAACTTTCCATTCAAACTATCAAACCTTTGCATATAAAAATACTTTGAGACATGCTTAGCCTATTTCTCCAGTGGGACTCTGTGAACTGCAGAAATAATTATTTCTCTGCATACATTCCCTCTTTTAATGGCTTTTGGAGTCCATGTCCCTATGAAAGGGTAAAAGGGGATTTAAAAGTCTTCTCCTCCTTCCTATCTCCAGTTACCTCTGAGATAGTTCTGAGCAAGAAATCACACAAATCCATGTTTTGTTTTCAAACATTTAACACTCACATGTAAACTTCATTTTTCTCCTCAGTTTTCTACTGGGATAAATATTGCTCTGAGACCCATCATGCTGTGGGTATCTTCAGCTCCAGCCATGGACTCTGAAACCAGGATCCATGTCTAGAGTAACATTTCCCAGACCTGCAGCTCCACACACTTTATACACTTTATACTAACATTAGTTAACCTCCATCCCTCAGTCTCCAAGAGATACTAAAGTCTTAGTTTGAGTTTCATACTGAAAACAGAGGTTAAATTGTATACAGAGAAAAAATATTCCAGGTTTCATATTGATTGCTTTCTATAATTTAGATTGCAAACAGTTGAGCTGTTCTGTGATGCCTGTTTGGCCAGCTGACTTATTAAAGAAAAAGTTTTGGAAATCCTGCCACCATGCTGTTTTCTCTTTTCCAGAAATGGGAAAAAAAAGAAGTAATCACTGGCCAAATACCATACGTCTGTGTCGTCTCTGGCATGGTCAACCTGCCAAGACACATGATATGGGACTGAAGATGAGAAGTGGCAAGGTCATATTAGAAATGCTACAAAAGGACATGTTTGAAAGACTCTGTAATAGGAAAGATTTATGGCAGTAACTTCAGATACCTGTTGATAAGTATTTTGCAGTTCACCCTGTGACAGTATTTTTCTTGATGACACATATGCACACAAACCACTGGAGGAGATGCTACAATCAAAATCAAAATAACGCAAGTGGATTTGTCTTATTGGCAGATAGGAGTCTTGTGCAGCTCCCTGTAGAGAATGCAAGGTAATGAGATTAGGGATGAAAAATAAGATACTGTATAAACCTAGAAAAGCAAGCATGAGACACCTGAGGGTAGTTGTGGATCATTTCACTTAAGCCCTGTGTTTGCCAACAAGAATGAGCAAAGTAAGCCGTGGGATATTTACAACCAATATATATGTGGATATAGCACACGGAAGGGCTCTGGCACAGTGCCTCCAAAGTGCTGTTTCAGGGCTCCTGCTTGTTCTTTGACATACAGTGTGTCAATGTGTTGGTGTAGGCACGTGTGTGCTTATGAATATTCATATGAATCTGCTTGTTCCATATTGTATTTTCACTATTCTGCTGTAGTAACTACTTTTCCATCATGCAGGAGGAAAATTATGTGAATTTTTGAACATGATGGTTCAAACATTTCTGTCTGTTGATTTTCCTTAATAGTTCACCTTAATTGTATTCTAGGCAATTGCATATTTGTCACCATGCTTCATTATCAGAAATCTGATTTATATATTCATCTTTATAAATATGATACAATATGGTAAATATTTTATCTTACAACAATTCCTCCTTAAAAACAAAAACATAGCATATTTTATAAAAGAAGCTAGCTACATCTAGGGAGAAAAAAAAAATTGTCCTATCTTATGAAAATTTTAATCGTGAATTTTTGTTTGTTGTCACTTCACTGTCCTCCCACTCCACTCTAAAACAGAACATAAATTGAAATAATTTTTATAATATAATAATAAGTTTGCAAAATAAGATTTTGATTCAGATCATTGGAAGATAAAAGGAACAATAAAAATACTAATTCAATAACCTGAGTATCTTTAATGTTATGTCAAAACATCCTTTCACAAGTCTTCTGTGGCTTGACTGAATCAGCATTTTAGAGGGGAAAAAATGCAATTAAAGCACTACCAAGCTACTCTCTCTACTTCTGAAAAGCATGCAGGAAGATCCAGCAGAAGCTGGGGCATAGAGCAAGTTGGTAATTTGTTCAAGCCCACACAAGAAATCTCTCTTCTTTTTTACGATGTCGTCCAGCTGGCTTACTAGCTGCAGTAATTTTAAATCCTTATTACTGCATAAGACAACCATATAGTTTTCACAGAGAGGACAAGTCTGTAGACAGTGTATTTATGCAGTTAGATTTAACTGCAAAATCTTTTAAAACATTGTAATCCCATGAAGTCAAAATTTAGTATCTGATTATTTTTTTTTTTTCAGATGAGATGCTAAATGCAACAAGTCCCACAGAAAAGCTTAGGGTCTGCTTCATAAACAGCCAGTAGAAGAGATGTAAAGTAACTCTCCAATCTCCAGAAAAGCACATTCTGTTAGCTCTATACAGGTTTTTAATATTTTTTGGAGCATGAACATCTGTAAGCTGCCAGATAACCTATATATATATTTATTTGTAAGTACATATTTGTGTATAAACATATACATACATATACATAAAGAGTAGATAATTACCTGTGTATGTTTACATACATATACACACTTATTCCTGTATGCAAATACAAAAGCATTCAAAGGAAATGGGAATTAACTTTGAATGCCAGGTTCTACATGATTTTGGACCTCATGGCTTAGAAGAAAGGACTTTCCAGAGTCAAATAAGAAACAGATATAGAGGAGAGGTGCTAGATTGAAGCAGATAAAGCAGACTCTGCTGTCTCTCTGAGCTGCTTGTTCAGCCTGAACATAAGCAATCCTGATCTGCAGTTTCAGATAAACCCCTTCTTCTAACAGGGGTTGTGTCTCTTTGTTTGGAAGGTGGTTTTCCTGAAATCAGGAATATTGCTAGAGTTTTTCACTATTATTATATCAAAAGACCCTCAGCTTCCCTTCTCTTTCAGCTTTATGCAGACTTTCACCATAAACCAGTACTTCCCATCTTATCAACCACCTCAGAAGAGAGGAAGGATTGTATCTATCAGCATGACATGGAGTGGTTGAAGATTGTATTTAATCTTGAGAAAGTAATAAGATTTGGACACAGGCTGAACTGTGGAAAGCCAGGGGAGTCTACAGTGGTAAGCCTGAAGGACACAGAGGACAGTGAGGACACTTAAAAGCGATGAGAATTAGAGAGATCGTGGGAGGAAAAGCAACTCACCATTTGTTTTCCTTGACTTACGAGACACAGATTAGTCATTGAATCAGAGAGCTGAACAGAATAAGCAAGAGGAAAAGAGAAAAATAAACATAGAAAACAAAAAAAAAAAAAGAGGACAGTACCTGCAGTGTGACTGAAGACATGTTGAAAGCTAGTGAGAGAACCAACTAAATGGCAGAGACAGAAATCAGAGCAGATGCCTGCATGAAGGTCCTTCTGGATGCAATCTTTCTTCTTACCAGAAACAGCAGCAAGTTCTTGAGCAGAGGGCTCAGAAGGTGTAAGGGTAACTAATGATGTCCCTTTCTAGGCAACTTCTCTGGTATTCTTAAAATGGGATATATTCAGTACAAAGAGTCTACCCCTCACACCACTGGAAAATTTCTGTGCATGAATTGTGTAGTGAAACAGGGAGAGTTTAATTATAGCAGATTCCTTCAGCTCATCACAGTGTATTTTTCTTGGTATTGCAGACCACAGGGGCTCACTAGCCATCATTAAATGAGAAATGATAGAAAGTCACAAATTAAAGAAATTCTTGGAAAGGATTGTATGTAAGAGTCAAGTTCCTAATCACTCATCTTCAAAAAAAGTTATAAATCTCTGATTAAACAGAATATTCAAGCTTCTCGATCTTAGAAAATTTTTCCCGCCCCAAAAGAAAAAGAAGAGTATAACAAAGGCAAAAATAAAATACAAAAATGGAAATTAATGTATTTCATCAGCGAACTGTTTAATTCCATCACTTCATTTTTTTTGTTTCATTTTAGTAATTATAATGAAATGGTTTCTATAAAAGCAACAACATCTAAAATATTATTCTGCTCTGTACAAAGAGCTGAAGGTATTCGCACATACAACTTTTCTCTTAAAATGTCATATATAGGTAAATGCACACACAAGTCTGGGCATACGTATTCAAGATCAAATTTCAAATGTTCCATTTACAAAAGAAAATTGCAAACTGAATAGTCACCAAAATTCAGGAGCAGCATATCTTGAGGATTTGATGTCTCATCATTGGGGCTGAGCATTCTTTATCTAATTTCAAGGTAGAGGAACTAACATTTAGATGATAGAATGAAAAAAAAAAAGTTAAATTCCCCTAAAAGAAGGAGAAGAGGGAGAATTTATTTTCATCAGCTCTACATACTTTTCAGTAATTGGAGTCTATTAGGAGGTATAAATACTTTTCTTTCAGTTGAACCATTCTGGCTTCTGGTACTGTTTACTGGAACGCTTGACTTCAGTGAGCATACAGAGTTCTGATTCAGTTTACCATTGCTTAAGTGTGCTATCGCTTTTCTAAACAATGTGCTAAGAATTAAATCCTCTGGACTCAACTGAAACATGTTTATACTGTAAAACCTAACCTCAATAGTCCTAATGATATTCTGTAGCCATTTGCTTTTCCAACTACAAAGGCACATATTTAAATGTTGAACAAACAGAGCATCAGGCACAGAAACATAATGTGACCTGAAAAATTAAGATAATTTCCCCAAAGATTCTTAGAAACAGCACTAGAAGTGCTTTCTCACTTGTTCTTTCATCAAAACTGGCCAAAAACCTTAGAAAACTATTCAGCCATTTCTAGAAGACATCCATCTGAGACAAATCCTTTACTGACCTGCAAAATATCAGTGCTTTTCTGTATTCAGAAAGGTCTTTTCCATTACCTTACTTATTTGACAGACACTTGATTCAACCAGCATTTCAATATTTGAGGGACTCTGCTTTTAATCTAGCTGAAATGACACTACAATACCTAAGTAGCTTGATGTTGCAGCCTTCTAGATCTCAGGTCTCTGACAAGTTGGTGTAATTGAAATTGCTCTACCCGGAAAAAAGAAATAAAGGACAAAGCTAGGGAAGAGCAGCCATTGCTGACTCTGTTGCTATCAGGGGTGGAAATACTGAAAACTGCAGGCAGGAAGGTCCAAACTCACGAAGGAGACGGTCCTACTTCTTTCCTGTTTGCACCTCCAGCTGTGCAGCCACCTATTTTCTAAGGCTCTGGCAGGGATAAAATAGACATGACTTACTATTCTGAATTCCCCTTGAATCTCTTTTTAATTAAACCTTTCCTTCCCCCCAGGGAAGCTTAATCAAAAAAACAACCCATCAAATTACTGACTTAACACAGGCAGATTCGCTCTAAGCCTTGTTCATTTGCATAGCTGGTGACTGTTTCACTTTGTTTTGATCTTCTTGGTCACTTCAGTGAATGGTGAGGTTATGTGTTATGTGTTGATATTCGTAATACTTACACTAAGTATGAGCATAAGATTTATTTGCTAGTATATGTAAGAACATTACAGGAAGTAGTTTTTAAATCACTGACAAAACTATCACAGAGTAGGATAATCATACAGTTGCATTTGGCTTTAAACATACTAGTACTAGCCTCAGACTTTCTCTTCGGTACTCTGTTTTGTACAAGAATATCCTCAATGAAATAAATGGGCTTATTGATTAACGTAGTGCTTTGGAGTATCATGAATGACTCCCACCTTCTTTCATATATTTATGCTCAAAAGTAGGTTACAGACATGGGAAGGAGGAGGGGTTTTCCATCATCATTATTTCCTAGTTGAAGAAAATCTACAGGTACACATAGACTGTGGATATCTAACAACAGCTAAACTTTGCTACCTTCAATATCAGCTTTGTGAGTTTCCTATTTCTTAGTTAAGGGCTATTCCAAAAAATTTTTTTTAATTTCTTGAGGGTTGAAGGATTGGTTTACTAGTCCCAGGCTAGAACTGTCTGGCTGTTCTTATCAAACTAGTTATTTGTTCAAAGACATCAAAGGCTGCCACCAGCCAGTGACATACTTACAAATATGCTGCGGAAGCAGAAGATGCATTTGCATTCATATGTAGTCTTCAGAGCAGAGACTTTGCTGTTATCATCACTGGCATGAAGAGATCCTCCCACTAGGATGAAGACCTTGTGCTTCACACTTACTAACACAGAAAACCCATTCCTATCCTGAAGGAGTCTAAGTCAATTACCCTTCTCTGTGCATCTCATGGAAGACAAGAACAGGCATTTCCAGCTGTGAACTGTTTTTCTCCCTGCCTGCACACTGAATTAAGTGTCTGTCTTGGAATTTACAAAGCTTAGCTTGAACATGACTTTATAGATTTGCTCTAAATTTCCTCTAAGCTAAGATTACAGTTTCCCTTAATGTAAGAAATAAAAGGGAATAGCCAAAAGAACTGCACAAGAGAAGGGTTATCTCAGGACAGTACTTTATAGTCATATTTAACTGGTTGTTATTCTTTAACTTAACATGAGTGCACCATTTCCATCACACAATTTTAGTTTAGCACCAGTGCTTTTGTAGGGAGATGCAAGTTAGCATCCACATGCCCTATAGAAATGATGGGAAGGGCACAGTTTGTTTTCCTGGCTTACACCCAACCAGCCCATAGCTCTCGCGTTAGACTGCATAATTGTAGATTTACACAAAGATCCTAAAAATTGTTGTGTACAGACCCCTCTGGAAGGCATCAGGGAGAGCCAGCGCAATCACAATGGTTTAGAGATTCCATTACTCATCGATGCAGTCAGTACTTTTGAAAGATGTGTGCTAATAGCATTATTGCTTATATTAAGTTATTGCCTAGCATAGGGGCCTCTTTCTCTAACCCCTGTTATGTATAAGTCTGTACACACTAGAAGAGATGAACGTTTAGCCCTAACAAGATAAACCGGGTAAACTCAAGCTCAAAGCATTTAAACACGTCACCTAATGATGACCAGGAAAACTTTCAAAAAGTCAAGCATCAAACCCAGGCCTTTCAAATTTGAAGATGGTGCCTCTCCCCTAACGCCTACACTTTTATCATAACACTTAGGGGTTTTATGTTAATTTTCATATGCTACATTTTTCAGTGCAGCAGAAAAACAGATAATTGCACTTGTAATTGTGGTGTTCCCTTGTAAAGTCTGTCAGGTGTTAGAATACTGACCCCAGTGCCTGTGCTAATTAGATGAAGTTGCAAAAAAACAGGCACTATAAATCAGATGGTACTAAGCTGGGGGGGGCGGGGGGGGAGGGCAGGGTTGGAGGGGGTAGGAGGAAAATCTGTTCTGTTATAGCTCTGACTCACTGTCTGCTTGTAATCAGAGAAAGGCTGTCAAATCAGGACTTCCTTATTTAATTCACACAAGTCATTGATGTCCGGACCCAATGACAGAACTGGTGGGGTTTGGATCAAGCCTGTCAGAGCAAGTGAAATAGCATGTATTTGCTGTGAAGTGGGATGAGTCATGGTGGTTGATACCTCCTTCCATAAGCTAAAGTGGAAAATGACTTATGATTTAGGGAGCAGATCTTTTTTTCTATCTATTCTGCTGAGGTCTCAAGAAAGTAGGCCACTTCTTTCATATTGGTTGACCCTGCCCAACAAAGCCAACCACAGCTCCTGAGCAAAAGTACAGACGAAAAGCACATCTCTGTTGCTCGTCTGAAAAACAGTTTGGGCTTTTGCAAACACTCACTGATGAATGTGGGCGTGTAATCCAAACTCATAATGATGCAGTAAATAGACTACTTCGACTCATGCGCAACCTCTCTGGAGGACGCCCCAGGGAACAGAACCAGCTACCAGATGTAGATTTTAAAGACAGAAGAGTTTATAATTTGCAAACAAATCTAATGTTAGAGTTAAAATGTCTAATGTTAGTAATTTAAGGGAAATTTGGAACTCAGGAATGACTGACAATACTAGTTTTCAGCCTGACTCAGTTCATCCTTTCCTCCCCATAATACCTGGTTCCAGCCTATATGCTTCACACATGAATGGCACAGCCAAACCCTTAAATTCTTTGGTTGCTTTCCTAGAGCACAGAAATCATACAGTAGCTCTCCAACAGGAAACTGGGCCAGAAAACAAAGGAAATTACTCAGTGAATTTCTTCAGAGTATGGAGATAGGGATGGGAAAAACATGGTGTTAAATTTTTTTAAATGTATCTATGCAGACTTCTGTACACTGTCATGAGCAACTTCATGTACTTAATGTTACTAACAAAAAGCTAGCTATATGTTTTCCAGGCTGGAATGAGCTTTCATCTGTCCAACCAGGAGCACCAGCAATGTGAACTCATACCTGCCTGGAAGACAACCAGGAACATCCTTGGACTATCAGCTTTTCAGAGCATTTAAGATGTTTTCTGTAATGCTTATAAAAAAACATTATCACATTGTAATCCTATGTGTTACAGTGGCTAGTAGTCACCTCAACAGAACAGGAGGACCCAAGAAACAGAACAACTGTTGGTAAAAAAATGTGAAGAACGCAAAAGGGTGTGCAACTTTAACTTACTTTGTCAATAAGTCGGACACAAGTTTGGCATAGAATATGACAAAAGAACAGGCCAATGCACTCTCATTTGATGTACCCAAAAGGAGCAGCAACCATCAGGAAAATGAATAGTTCTTCGTACTGACAGGTACAAACACATCTTGTATTGCATACATTGCCAGACAGGTTTTAAGAAAAATAAACTTCACAGGAGAACAATAACAAGGATTTACACTCTGGATGAACTGACTTCTGAGGAAAAGATGATCTGAAATTCAAGTACAAGTCATTCCCTTCATCTTCTGGAAGTTTAGACCAGGTCCTAGATGAACTGAGTCTGCACAAGAATTCAGTGAATAACGGTCCAAGAATAATGAGAATTAATATTACATGTAAGATGAGCTCTGCACTTAAGAAGCAGAGCTGGGAAAAGGGAATTTGATAATCTATAAATATTTGAATGCTGCAAGCTACATCCCATTGAAATTCATCAAATTTTCATTTTCTTTTCCAAACAAACAGTCTGTGTGAAAAATGCCATAGCTGTTTAATCTTGCTAGGGGTTGCTGAAGGGAGTTCTTCCTCTAAAATTAAAATGCAAACTATTTTGATACAAAATTAAAAAATAATAAAATAACACAAGCCAACCACTCTGAATTTTTTGGGGCAGGTAGGAAGAAATCTAATGGCACTGTTCTCTCTGTGTAAGGTTTTCCTTCTCCTTTCTCTCTGCTGTTCTGTTTAGTGTCCACATAAGCAGTTGCACCAAGGGTAGGGCATAAAGTGCCCCCCTAGAATGCAATATATTCAAGTTCATGTTCTGTTTTTTTCAAAGACTTCCTAGGTAGCTTTAGACAAAACAGTTTAGCTCCTCTGAAGCTCCAGTCTCTCTAGAGGCACCAATGTTCCCCCTCCTGCTGATACAACTTTCCAGGAGCCCACTGGCATTATCTGAGTACACAGCATCCTGCATGTCCTAAAAGATGTGTTCTGGCTAGGAGAGGTTCACTGTGGGCATCTTCACAAACATGTGGAGACCATGGGAATCATGGACCCTTACAGCTACTAAAAAGCTACTATCATTACTCATAGAGGTAAGTTTCCCCGGGATTATTTAGAGTATTGAGTCTACTACAAGTGCTCCTAAAGCCAGCTTTAGAGGACCATATCCCGTGAACAGAAGCTCCCTCTCCATTTTGCTTGCTATTTTTGTTGGGTTTAGCTTACCCTCTGCACGGTGGAGAATGAGTGCTCCTTAGCTCATTATCCTGTGGGGCAAGCATTTCTCGTGATCTATTAAATATTTAGACCTTCATATAGCAAGTAATGCTGCTAACTTGTTTGATTTAAATTATACCCCACTGGCAAATCAAATTAGAGAAGATTTGAGTAAATCTACCTTTTAAAACAAAAGCTGATTTTCTCCGTGTTCAGCCATTTGTGGGATTAACTTTTTTAATGGGTTCTTATGTGCACAGTGTTTGTTTTCATGGATACTAGAAGAAGATGAATTATTCATCAGGGGAAAAAAAAAATCTACGACATGCATTTTCATAGCATATTTAGTCCCTTTTGTCCTATCCATAAATCAATTCTGATTACTACAAATGAATGTGTTACTCCTAACGGTTCACTGATGACTCACTTGGACCATTAATTCAGACCTCCTCATTGAGTGCATTAGGAAGCTGCCACTAGTAACTGGAAACTGGGAGATCCTTTGTGACCTCCCCTCTTTCCCCACAAAGAACAGTCTTCATCTCCTGCTCCTTTCCTTACATATAATGTTACAGACACACCACATATTCTCCAGTAAAAAAATGCTATTTCCCCTCCTGCTCCAGTGATAAATTTGCATGGAGGGAAGAAATAAAATGGCTTTATTAATGCTCAATAGGTTGTTTTTATGATCTAGAAGGAGGACAGAGAGCAATGGCTTGTAGTATCTGCACCAGAAGTGGGGGCCATTTAGGCCTAAACATATAGAGACATCACTGAACTAATATGGGAACAACTACAGCTATGTCACTGGTGACATAGATCACAAGGTATTTGTCTCTGTTCCTGGACTGCTGACGAGCTGTCATCAGTGAAGAACCATTGTCATTGAGGAACAATGCCTCACCATTTAGAGCAGAAGTAAATGGAACTTGCCAATTCTTATCCAGGCAGTATAGCATTTATCAACTCCTTATTGCCCAGCTGGGAACAAAGAGAGGATTCTACCCATTTGAAAATTATTATTATTATTTACTACTATATTGGCAACACAGTGCACTGAATAGTTTTAGAAGAGAAATTTATGCTCCAGAATTCCTAAGGGCCAACACTCAATCCTTCTCAATACACACAATAAAACAGAGAATGAAAACGCATTTATTTCCTTTTCAGCCCAATTGCTACTGTGCCACAATGGTTAGTATTGAATACCATTCTGTTTCATGCGTTGGAGCTCTATGCTAAACTCTAATTATCAATGTCAAAAGGGAAGTGTTCCCCAGAATGATACCATAGTTATTCTTTGCAGTTTCCACTGCTGTGGTTGTTGCTGAATATCTTTTGAGTGGTACTGGGCTGAAAGGAGTGCAGTGTGTCCCACTGCAACTCTATGCTCCTTTATCTCATAATGATCACACAGATCCCAGGCAGTTAATAGTTTGGAAAAAAGTATGTTAACACCGGCCTCTAAAAATATTTTATAATCTAGAATGGCATTGAATGAGCAATTACAAAATTAGCTTTTCCTTGTTATTGCTCTTAGGAATGCATGTAACAGTGACGCTCATCAAGAATACCCCTTAACCTCAAATTTGGAGTCGTGTTGTCCAGCATGGAAACAGTGTTGGCATGTTATAAGCTACTCACTGACGTAATGTATCTGATGTTGACTGTGACAGGAGGGAGTCACAGAGACTCTTCCCAGTAAACCAAGGATAAGCCAACATCCAACCCAACGATAAGCCAGCCTCTATGGTCAGGAATCTGGACTTCCCTGGCCCAGTACAAACACACCAACACAATTCTGGAGCTGAAACAACCTCCAGATCTTGAATCAGTGATGTTGATGAACGTTACTTTAAATTTAGTTTCTTAAGTAATCATCATTCATGACAAAACAGAAACCGTTTAACTGCTGTTATCCAAAGCAAGTTTCAATGAGACTCAAACTGAGGAAAAAAAGCTACTAGTTCTCTTAAAAACCCATCTGCACCCTGGTTCGCGAGAAACTTCCTCCCATCTGCAACACGCTGACACACAGGGGTCTGATTCCAAGCCTGACTCCTCTCTCTGATTTGGCATATGCATAGGATGAGGACAAAAGTTACGCTGGCATGCTGCCACTGATACAGAAAGAGACCAAGGCACTAGTGCTTCTTTTGCCATGTGAATCATTTCTTGACATTTCTTTCTAACACTAAAGCCTTCTCCTCAACCAGAGAACATATACATACACAATGTCTGAAAGAGTAGAACAAGCATCTCTCTTCCAAAATTATTTCCACAAACTTTTGCCATGGAGGAAAGAAACCTTTTTAACACATATGACCACGAACTCATCACATTCTTTTGCCCTGTCTATAGCACACTTTTGGTAGTCGGGGTTATTCAATGTCCATACAGGTTGGGACTTCTGGGGTTGCACTAGAGACTGAGAGGTTGAACACTGCTGAGGTCTTTATTATGGTAGAGAAACACTGGATAAAATAAAAGCTACCATTACCTAGAAGACCACACTTTGTCTCTCTGAGATTTATATCTTATTTTCAGTTAAAGTACTACAATTGTACATTCAAAAAATGAACTCTGCAGGCCTTTAATTCACAGGTTACAAAATACAGTAATAATTGAACCAACCAGAACTCTAATACCCATTTAGTATTGTAAATAGGTAGGTTCATACAGAATTCCACTGCTTTATTCAGAACCTGTGTTGATAATCTCTGAGCACAAACTTCTTTAGGGAATAGACCAAGTTATCTGAGTTCCAGCATGGTTTGTAAGAATGTAGAGAAAGAGCTAGTATCATGCAGAGGCAAAACGCAGCCATAAAAATGGGGTTTCCTCTCCGGGAATACAGATCAGGCAAGATCCTTCATGACATTTACAAATGGCTTCATGCTCTCTCTTTTACTAAGTTATCTTCCTTTATTTTTGAAGAAAATACCAGCTAAATTCTGAAATATTTTCTGCATATCTATTTAGAAAGGCAGTTAGATCACCACACTATGAACTACCAATTTTTTTAACTGCTTAACAGAGTGGATAATTAAAAATAAATAAATCAATGTTTTGGCATCTCTTTTTCCTTTAGATTCTATATTGCATTGTTTTCATCATTTAAAACACCGTCAGTTGCACTGATCCAGTGAACAGATGGCATTATCAGCCCACAAGAATCTGCACAGGGCAATTAGAAAATTCAGAGACAAGATTAATACAAGGAAATTAATTATCTATGATATCAGTCCAGCACTGTGTACAAAAAAATTTGTTTTCCTCTGACTCTACAGAGACTTGCTAATAGGTCTGCTGATACCTCCCACTTTACCAAGTGATGCATTCAAAACCTCCAAGAATTGCCTGTAATTTTAAACCTTTATTACATCAGGATTACGCTATTCTCTTCCCCTCTTTCTTGGTTTGAGTAGAGGGAGTTTAGTTAAGAATGGAAAAAAAACCCAAAACAGTCTATGTTTCTTAAAGACTCTTTATTGACAGCGGAAAGAAAATTTTCACATGGATCTACCACTTCTTTTCTCTTTTGCACCCTTCCTTTCTGCATAGACCCAGAAGAGATGTGTCCAGCAAGAACCACATCCTACAAACATGATGCAAATGTGGCCTTTGTATCAGCACGACAGCAGCAGTCTGAAAAAGCGAATGCTACAGGACCAGAATATCTTTCCCCCAATTCCTGGTGTGGAAAAACCCAAGAGAGTGCTTTATTTTTTTAAAAAAGCACAGCATGCTACCTGGTGCCCTATATACGGAGTCCGCTCCCTTGAATACTTGGTAGGACTCTGGAGGCTGGTAGGCTAGGGGAAAGCAGATGCATCTAGAGAGCCTCTGTCATGTGTGATGCTGGTAGATACACCTGCAGTTCTGTGCTTCTCCCATTCTCATCCCTTTCAGAGCAGGGGAGGGTAAGACAGTAATTCAAGTTCTCCAAGTGAGCTGAAACCTGTCACATCCATAGAAAATGCATTTTGGGGGCTAAAAATAAATAAATGCCATCCCACACTCCCACTGCCTTCGGATTCTTATTCATTTCAGTATTCAGCTATCCAAACTCCACTTGCTTCAAATAGCAGCAGAAAAGGGGAGGGAGAGGAAGAGGAAACGGAGAGTAATCCACGGATTTAGAAATGATTACATATAGCAGGACAAACATGAATATGATCTAACAGAGCACAGGACATGCTCACACCATATGAGATCAAGTCAGTTGACCCAAAAGGACTTATTTTAGATACTTAAATGTAGAGTCAATGTGAGAATCTATGTCCATACTTGCTTATGACACACTGCCTCAGTTTCCCATTGATAAAAGAATGATCACAGCGATCAAAAAAATATTCACCAGTCCTGCGCTCACTGGGGTGCTGGCAGAAGCCTGTACGTGCCATGTGCTGTGAATACTTCACAAGTGTGTTGTCCTACCCAGAATCACCATATTTTCCACTTGAAGTCTATACTTTGTACAAATGTACCAAGCACATTTGAAAACAATTTGTTCTTGCTGTTAATTTATATGAAAAATCCTGCTGCATTTGCACGAGATTAAGAGCAAATAAAGAAAAAAAAAAAGTCCAATCAGACAATGTATTTGATACTGAGATGATAATAACCCTGGATAGATTCCTGTGGGCTGGCAATGCCATCTGCCTAGTAGATGCAGAATCCAAAGACCATTGTAGTCCATGGAGACCGTTTTTAAGACTGATTCAAAGCCAAGGAGTGCTAGGTGAGTCAAACTGATTGAAAGCTAGACAATGACAGACATGCAAGAGAGACACTGATCAGCAGTAGGTCATTCACAGTCCTTCTCTCAGGAAACCTCATTATTTTGTACCATTTCTTCACTGTTGCATCTGAGGGCATGAAAAAGCTAACGTTTGTATGTTTTTCTCCCTGTATGGAAATAAAAGGCGGAAAGCATGTCTGAATATGTCTTTTATAAAGAATATTCAAGTACCGGAGCCAGAGAAAAAGCCAGAGATGTGCGTCTGATCCCTTTTACTCAGCCTGCAAGCAAATGAGCCACAAACAGAGATCAGATGATCAATATTCTACCTATTTCAGCAGATCTCTTCAAAAATTAGCATTTCTGACCACATGGATTGAAAGGTCACTGTTTAAGAGACCTCTTGGCTGTACCACTGTTGACCAAATGGGTCTCATTCGTGCTGTTACAAGTCCCAGATACACTACTGATCTTGATGACCTCAAATATCCAGAGTCAAATTTTCTCCTGTAAGTTTTCACTTACACTTGTCTGACTCCTGCACAGTTACCATCAATTTAGATCACTGCAGAGGAAGACTAAAATTACAGTGAACACTTCTGTAGCCTAAAAAAAAAAAAAAAGAGTCTCCTTGTCCAAGAAAATGTATGTTTTCTTCAATTTTTTTTATATTTCAAAATAAATAGAAATACAGACACATACTACCTACCTTTTAACTGAATAGAGTTATTAAAGACAGTCTCCTGTAAGGCCACGTCTAAATCTACTGCAGAGTATCGGACCATACATTTCAATAAGACATTCAATAGGGATCTGATTCTGCCACACGCTGAATTTTTGCAGCTTCAACTGACAGTTATGACCACGTTTAAGGTATGATCATGATCAGGTAGTAAGTGCTAGTGAACTGGGATAATAAACACTAGGGATACTGTGGGAGGAAGAGGAGGCTGTGTTCAGGAACGGAAACGTAATCATTTCTGAGAGTAACTTTTGCAACAGGAGTTAGAAGATGCCATTTCTCCAGGAGGTGTTTTAATCTGCTACATTCTTCTGGTCATGTGAGAAAAGTCAGTCAAAAATTACATAAATAAGGGGGAGTAAGCCATAATGGGTAAAACAACAATAGGAAAAATTTCTAGGATACATGATACCAAACGGGGCAGAGCATCACTAACCAGGAACACTCCTGAGATTCTTTTCTGCAGCTGCAGACCAGCCCTGAACTGCTATGTCAACATGGTTGGAGGAAACATAAGTTCATTTCTCTTTTCATATTTTCACTATTTCCCTCTCCCTCTAACTTTAAAAAGGAAAAAGGAGGAAAAAAATCCGCACTCAACAACTGGAAATCTAGACTTAACAAAGCTACTAATGTTTCCAGATCACAGAATGTTCTGCTAAAGGGCAACTAATTTGTTATGTAGTGGGTAAGGCTTTGTGTCTCCTTGTCTACCTGATAAATGTAGAAGTTTCAGTCCTGCCTGATATTGTATGCAACACATTTCCAATGTTACGTACATGGCTATTTATTAATTTTCTAGTAATTAGTATCTGGGAACTCCTATTGCCACTCTGTTTACCAAATTTAATAAATTACTGCAAAAAGCAAAGTAGGATGAATTTCTTATGTTTTATTAGCATTTGGTGATTTTGATCTTCCTAATGATGTCTACTGACCCCTAGCCTGTAGCTGTGTTTCAAAGCAGTTTCTTTAGCAATTCTTTGTTTAATTAAAAACTATTACCAAAGAGGAAATTGGAATTAAGTATCTCAGTGGTGAGGAAGATTTTGACTTACTCAGGATTTTTACTTTATAGAAACTAAATAATTGAGAGGAGAATCATTTTTAGGAGTTTCCTAATTTAGAAGCAAGGAAAAAACCCAAATTAGATTAATGCCATGTTAGATATTAGGAAGAAAACTAAATAAGTTGCATTCTTCCTCCTAGAAGCATACTCCTTTTCCACTGTAAATACTGTCCCCGGTTCTGTTCTTGTTTGCAAAACCTGTCAGAAACAAGCCAGTTGAAGCCATTGTAAATATACCAGTATAGGCACCTGAATGCGATTCCTTCGGCCAAACTGTTCAAACTGAGGAAGGCAGAGAAGAAATGCTCTTCCATTTGCACTTTGGCTTTCAAGTAGAAGAACCTCAGCTCCTGACAGTGGCCTGTGCTGAAGCTTCCCATCTGCAGAATTTGGTAACTTCTTTTGGAAAGTTTACTGGGTACCTGGGAGCCCAGTAATCCTTAAAAGCAATGGCACTTTTATGTAGCTGTTTAAGTATACTTCAGGATACTACTTACAGGCACATAACATTCAATATAAGCTTTCTTAGCCCAAAACTGAAGAAGGGAGCACAGCTTCCCTAAGCTCCAACATACAGAGATGATTTATTTAAGAAGGTGATGAATTTTCATACTGGATGCAATTATTGAGGTCCGTGTGCGCACACAGATATCTTCACATGCAAATCTAACGAGGTTTCCAGGGAACTTGTAGCTATTACAGATTCACAGGCTCCTTCACTCAGCTCCTGGGAAAGCACTTACAGCTGATTCCATGCTAATTCATTGCTCAATGAATAAGTAAAATCTGTACAGTATAATAAAACCATTGATCATTATGCTTTAAAAAGATTGACTCCTAAATATTTAGGAAGCAGTGTGTATTCAATGGAAATGTTTATTGGCACTGGCAAATTAAACTGTCACCCGTGAAATAGTAAAACTCATTAATGCAGAGTTTCTTTTTAAGTGTTGGGAATTAACTTTATGACTGCATCAGTAATGGCAAGCCTCAGCCTTAAATCGCCTGCCATTTAGTATTCGTGAACATTATTAAAACATATTAACCGTAATTTAATTGACTGAAAATTACAAAAGGGGAAGAAAAAAGAAAAAGAAGGGAAATAAGTTCACCGCCCTCAGCGCGGTGGCTCGTCTGGCAGCCATGGGCGGGCGGGCGGGCAGCGCGAGCCGCGCACCCCAGCGCGGGGCCGGGCCGGTGCGGGCAGGACGGGGCGGGCGCCCCGCGCCGCCGGCGGGGCAACAGCGCCCTCTAGCGTCCGCCGCGCCCCGGCGGGGCCCCGGCCCGCCCAGCGCCGCCCGACGGGCCGCGCCCGCGGGGGAGGCCGCGCCCCGCGCCCCGCCGCTCCCGCTCCCTGCCGCATCGGCCGCCCCCGCCTGCCCGGGGGGGTGGGGGGCAGCTCACGGAGCAGCTCTTCGTCCTCCTCCTCCTCCTCCTCCCCCGGGCCCACCAGCGCCGAAGGTCCCCGGCTGCACCGCGCTGGCCCGTGGAGCCGCCGCCGGTGCCCGCCCGCCGCCGGTGCCGCGAAGGCCAGCGGCGAGGGGAGGCTCCTGCCTGCGGGGGCAGACCCCGCTGGCACCGCCCGCAGGGGCAGCGGCACTACGTGGGAAACTTACGGGGGGAATCTCCCGAGGAAGAAGGAGCGAACAGCGATTTCGCACCCGGGATGCTGCGCAGGGAGCGGGGACGGCGAGCACGCCCCGGGACCCAGCCGCGCCCGTGGGAACCGACGGCGCCCGCCGGGCCAGGACGAAGATGCCCGGTACCACCAGCGCCGCTCCGCCAGGCTGGGGCGAGGCTGCGCCCGCAAAACGCCGGCACCCCCCGAGTCGTGCGGGAAGGACCGACCCCCTCCAGCCCGGCAGGCAGAGGCGCAGCGCGGCGGCCCCGTCCCACCGGCGGCCCGCAGCCGAGGCAAGGCGAGCGGCAGCGACACTGCCCGCAAAAACTGCGGCCAGCGGAAGGACAGAAAACCGTGAGGGAAAAGCAGCGAGCGGCTCGCTGCGGGCTCTAGCGGCTCCCGTTCACTCCCACGTCCACAGCGGCAGGACGGTGGCGAGCAATCCCTCCATCTGGCCGCAACTTTGCGTTTCTAAGCTCCATTAGCAAACCGGAGCCGGGCTAACTTTCTTAGAGGTCATGTTGCAATAACCCCCTTTTTCAGGGAGTTTTTTCCCCATCTCTTCCTGCCCCTGCCCACCCCCCCCTCACCCCACCCGCCCCAGCCCCAGGCAACTCCTTGCGCTCCCGCTACTCACAATTCGTTGCAGTTAATCCCAGGTGCCAAAAACTGAAGAGCAGCAGAGTGAAGCCCCCGAGGGCTCGGGAATCCATGTTCAGCCCCGGAGGGGGAAGCCAGCCGCCCGCCTGTCTCCCCCGGTCCCGGTCTCCGAGCGCCCCTCAGTCTCTGTGCGCTCTCTTTTCCTCCGCTCATTTACTCCATCCAGCATCCAGGCACGGGGGGGTGAAGGGGGAGCCGCGGTCGGGGTCGGCCGAGGGACCCTCCTCCGCGGCCCTCGGAGATGCCGCTCCAAGCGCCGGCGGCAGCGCCCGAGCCGAGCCCGCTCCCCCGGCTGCCGCCGCGGAAATTCACCTTGCGAGCTGCGGCGGGGAAGCGGCAGCCGGGCGCTGGGCACCTCCTTATAGGCGAGAGCCGCGCTGCTCTCCACCTCCTCCCAGCCCCCTGGAAGTCACTCCTCCTCGCCTTCCAGGGAGGATCCTTATTGCAATCTTCACGCGTTGTTGATAAGCATCAGAATCACGGAGTAAATCAGATGCCTGGAGGAGAAAAAAAAAAAAATTAAAAATCTGCCTTTTATCTTTTTTTTTTTTAATTCCTTTTCTTTTTCCAGCGGTACCTCCTTTGGGTACCGCTGTGGCTGGAACATTTTAAAGAGCCCCCAGCTCCGTTGTTTGTTTGCTTATAAATACATATGTTATATACGCATACATGAAATACACTTGTATATCCCAGCATATATAGTGCCGACACAGCCCGACAAGCCCCGGCCCCGCTCAGTCTCACCCCCAGGGAGCAGGGATGGAGCCTGGGACGGGGCTGATGCTCGATCTGCTCTTCTGTCGCGGCTGGTCCGCAGGGTCCCTGCCTAGCCCCTCCTGGAAGGCGAGCGGAGGTGGCCCGGGGGTCCCAGCGGAGACGCGGGAAGCTCTCGTTAGTGTCCCCCCGCCCGAAGAGAAAGGCAGTACCTGGGGCTGCAACCCCCTCCCGGCTGGCGAGGGTGATGCTTGAAAAAAGCAGGTTTCGTGACTGATTGATTGATTGATGGCCTGGCTGCTCAGCTGCTGAACAGGCCGGGATTATGTTCCAGAGGAGGGGATAGAGGAAAGCAGAGTTTAAAAAAGCATCTCGCCTTCCCCAGACAGCCTGTGTGCAGGCAGCTGGCGTATGCCCTGAGCTGGCACCTTGGGCCCGCTCCTGGCACGCCTGCATGCACCGGAGGGAGGTCAACGGCCTTTTGGGAGCTCCCGTTTAATCACGGCTGAGATCTAACCTTGTTGCTTTGCTGAGGCGTCACCCCACATCAATAGAGTGCTGCATCAAAGTCAGGTCAAAATTGCATTAGTGATTCCGCTGTAATCTGCAAGGAGAGCGTGTTTGGACCATTAAAGTCTTTGTGGAGGGAAAGTTGCTGGTCCTCAGCCCTAATCCCTCACAATGGCGAGGAATAATCAGAAGAAACAGACTGTTCACCAAAGCCATCCTGACTTGCTAATGGAGACCGGAGGTTTAAATTGTTGGCATGCTGTAAGCCTCATATTAAAAAGTAAGGAGGGTGGAGGAAAGACATTGTGCTTAGCTATTAGGTACTATATCAAAGAGAAGTGTCAGGGGGACATCTTAGCTTTAAAGGAGCAGTCAGCTTGGAAAGCAACAGTCATGTTTAAAAAATGACCTAATTATTTCACCTTCTGTTGTTACAAGTGACACAAGTGACACAAGGTTAAACAGGAAGGATAGCTGCCTAGCACTGAGGCTTTCAGTCAGAGTCAATAAAGGATTTAGTCAGACAAACCCAAGATTTAGGAAGAACTTAAAAGCCTAATGAGCTCTCCAAGTCTTTAATTTCTGCCTTTAAATACATCTGCGCACACCAAGGTTTCATCTTCGCTCATGCAAAGACCTGACCCACTTGGTCTGCGCTTCACTTACATCTGAGCCCAGCGAGATTTCGGAAACTAGGGGTGGGAGTCAGTCCAAGGCTAATGCATTTACATGAGATGTCTGCTCTCTCTTCCAAAGGCCCTGAAGGAGGTGTTCAACTAATCGTCCAGGAGGCGTTTGTGTAAGGGCACAGACGCCATCTTCTCTGAGCAGGCCCATTTTTGAAGGCAGTAAGCTCTGCTCATTTCCCTCGGCGGAGGGGGAGAGAGAGGGTCTCACCTTCACATTTTCTTATCCTAGTCAGAATCATCTTATCTTCCCCATACAGATCATAGACAAGACTCTGGCCCAGAAACTAGGAACTGTATTGCTTTGCTGCATTAGGCCAGGAGGCTGGAGTATTGAGAAAATTAGGTTATTAACTTGACTTTTTCAGGTGAGTAATCAAGCTTTAGAAGCGCTAGCAGTGCTTCCAGAGCTACCACTTGAGTAAAGCTAAGCAGTAGAATATATCAGAAAGCTTAAAGCCAGAGTGGATTTGCTCTGGAGACACACAAGTCTTTGACAGAGTCACAATTTTGCAACTATGTATTCTGAAATTAGCAGAGGAATTCAGAAGAAGGAGATTAAATGTGGGGATTTTCTTCATGCTTTCCTTTTAAAAAATAATTAAAATTAAATGGACTGTGTTTCAAATATTTTCAGTGTCTCTTTAAACTATCTGGCACAATGGTGCACTTTTTAACTGACTCACTGAACTAATTAGTGGCTTGTTTATGGGAAAGCAGATGTGGAAATGAGCTATGCAGACTAATTAAAACCTATCAGTAAATATGAGCCCAATCCTGCAATGCATCCCAGTGGTCACCAATATGGATCTGACTGCAGGATCTGGACCCCGGTTACACCACTGGTTTTGAAATCACACTTGTGAGATGCATCTCTTTCATAAGCTCCTTTGTATCGTAAATGCCAGGCAGGTGCCTTAAGATTTGTGAACGTTTGGGTGCAGGAGCACTACAACTGAGAAGTTATGACCAGAGTGGAGGGCTACACAGCTGTTCATTGCAGGAAATTATGTAAATAATGTCATGTTTAAGGGCTTTTTGCCAGCAAGATTTTTATTAGAGTAAATTTATTAATCACTATTAAAGCTGTTCAGACAAAAAGTGCGGCTTGTCCTCAGCCACAGATCTGGGTACCCCAGGTTTTGGGAAAACTCAGTTGTTGATTTAGTTTTAGTGTATCTGGACTTTATTCAAAATTACTGCGATGGTTGCCACTGAAGGCATTGCAAGCCTTGGCAATGAGTGAAGGCTTTGTTACACGTATAGTGATTACTCCTTTCTAACTCAGTGATAACTTCTTTCTAGCTCTCCCCTTCATTGTGGCACGTTTTCTCCTCCTCCAAAGCTGACCTTAGCAGTGAAGACCCTGATATTTTCTTCCTTTCAATTCCTGACTCTTCTTTGACACATTTCATTTATAGCCTTTTGCCAGTCACTCGATGTTCACTCCCTGTTTGTTAAACAAGGGGAACACACGCTACCTCATCTCGTACAGATGGCAGGAGAAATATCCTCATGTCTGGCACATGTTCAGAGTCTGCAGTCATGGTGATCATATGAGCACCATTATAATTTCAGAGGCAATGTAGATCATGATTAGGTCATCTGGGACGGTATAGAAAGGGCTACATTAGTTCTGCGTGAGAAAGCCTAACATGGTCATCCAGTTATCCTCCTCCCTGATGGCAGCTGAGTGCCCGCATTAATGCTGCTCAGGACACAAGCACTAGATGACCTGCATATGATGGGGAGAGGAAGACAAGCAGCATTAGACCAGTTCCTATCACAGTCTTACTGGCTTTACAGTGCAAGCAACAAATCGCTGAAATTCAGCATTTAAGTTTTCAGCCCCAGTATCCTACCCAAGTTTGTTCTACCAGTGTGGAGCCTTGTTATTTGAGCAGAAGGAACCATTTGTGGGAATTGGATGAGAGAATATGAATAGGAGAGCAGCAGCAGGACATGAACACATAAGGAAGAGCAGGAAAAGCTGGCTGACACCAGGGAAATAAGGGTATGCATTTTTGAAGGAGAAAGCTTTTTTATTTAAATTCTTATCTGAGGAGGTAAGTTTATCTGTGATCAGATAAACTTCTTTTCTTTCTTAGAGTCAGTAAACAGCATTAGTACTGCTATAACCCATGTTGAGTTTGCCACTAGAAGCAGTAACAGTTTAGGCCATGAATTCAATCAATCCAGCTGTTTGGGTAATTGCAGCTGGAAGCTTTATGTCTGACCCCAACCGCATAGCATTAAGGAATGAGAATAGCATTACGTATATGAATTTTCAAGAGCACATACTACCACAGTCTTCATTGTATGTGGCTTTTGGATCGCATATTGCTGTTTCCTGTTGATAACTAGGACTTTTGTCTGAAGAAAAATATGTTTCTCATCAAAAAACCTAAAGGTCATGTCAAAAAAACCTAAAGGTCATTTTTAAATTTTTCTCTTAAGAGTTCTTCCCTATAAAAAGAAAGGACTCGTTCATTAAAGAGAATATGTGGGGAGCTTTCATAAAACACATCGACCCCAACCAGGTGAGTGCAACAGCAGGCAGCTCATTATCCTTGGATAGTCCCATAGCATACATAAGTCCAGAGGATAAGAAAATTTAATGATCTGCTGGGATAATCTGATGGCTAGTAGCATTTTTGAGATGCATGCTGAGATTAGGGTAAAAGAAATCAGATGTCAAGCTGTGCAGTGATTATTGGAAGACAAAGAACTAAAATCACCTCTTCCTCCCCCTCGTCTTTCCCTACATTATTTTACCACTGTCTGCTGCTATTATGGCTTTCATTACATTATCTTGTCTGCCTATGAAGACGCTTGTGTCAATCACGGCCAGATACAGCTACCAGACTTAGAAGATCAATAACCTGACTAAACAATAGTACAAATGGCAATGGCTACAAATTACCTAGGGACCTCAATAGGCCTTATATGGGACACACTCCTCCCTGGTGTAATTCCAGTAACATTATATGCTGCAGTTCAAGACAGAGTCACAGAGGTCACAGAGGACAGCATCCATGGTTTGCTCTCTGTGCTGGTTCCCCACCAAACACAGTGGTCAGCTCCAGCTGGGACAGCTACAGTTGTCCCTGAGCAATACTGTATTTTTACTGAGCAATACTGTATTTTTACTAAAATGCAGTGTCATCCTGGTGCATTTATTGTCCCAGAACCAGCTGTTGAACAGTGTCCAATGGAAGGATGGACTCCATGAGGTGTTGACATAAATGCAAAATCCATTCCTGTGATCTAATCAACTACAATCAGCCCTGAAGAGAGAACTCATACACAAACTAAATCATGCCACTTTTCCCCCTGTTTTGAAGCCACACAAATTAGAATGAAGAAACCCCTAAAAGGTCCCTGGACAGTTACGTGTCACAGGATGGAGGTAATCCTTGGAGAACAGCTGGCTAACTAATGGGAACAAACTGTTATAAGAACTATGAGTCCCAGCTGAGGTCAAAGCCCAGAGTGTGCCTTACAGTGCTTAGAAACTTCAAGGCAAACTAGAGAAAAAAAAAAGACAGAAGGGGGGGAGGCCTTTTAGCAAAAATCTCTGTTCAATAAAGACTCCAGTTCAGACCACAGAGTCAGAAGGTAGACAATGTTATCTGTATGAATGCCTATTTCCATACGTAAAGAAGGCAGCTTTATTTGTCATTCATTAGAGGGTATCAAGTCTCCATTTTGCAGAGATTCAGTCATTCAGTCATGGAATTAGAGTATCTGCCATGTCACTGATGTGAGTAATGACATATAATGAATAGACACTGGGATAGATTTTCAGAAGCAATTAATGATTTTGCTTGAACAACCAAGGTATCCCTCAAGGGGCAATTTTTCAGAATGATTTGGGCCTTCAGCTGCTGAATATCAGTGCCATGATCAGTCTGTCCAACTAGGACAGTTAAAGGGAGAGGCATCCAAAATCATTAGTCTCTATAGAACACTTGCACCTCAGTGTACCACTAATCCATACTCTCATGCTTAAGGAGAGAAACAATCACCTGGGCCTATATACATAACGAACACCTTTGAACGTCTCCATCATTTTGCAGAGAAAGTTTGCAAGGAGTGAAGAAGAGAACTAATTTAATCAAATAAATCATTCGTGACAAATGGCTCATCCAGTGCTAGCACTTGGAAAATTATTATTAGCAACAGCTGGGTTGGGTATGACAACCTATATTCAGGCATTCTTTTTACTTTTCTGCCTGTCCTTCACTAATCTCTGTTATGGATAGAGGTCAGACAGAAGTGAAAAGAGGAAAGTTGTGTGGAAACTAATGCAATCATTAGGTCATTTTTAACCTTGCTGCAATTTTTATACAGAAGGAGCCAACTGAGAATAATGGAAGGTGAGACTGTAATTTAGACTCCCCTGAAAAAGAGGAAGAAATGAATATACCTTCTCTAGGAAGCCATTGGGATTTCTAGGTTTAATCCTGCAGGAATGAGCAGCTCCTGAGCACGCCCTGTGTTGCTCACTTCTCGGTGTAAGCACAGGAGATTTGGTCTTGGGCCCATGTTTTTATGAAAGCCTGCCTTTCTAAGCCTGATGCTGTAATTTTTTAGTGCAGACGTTGAAGGACATGAAACAGAAAATGGGATTGATAGAGGTTCCTTGATCACAGTATCACTGCGCTGCTTCTGGACAAAGTCCTTGCTGAGGGCTGGGCTGGAATTTAGTCTGAACTAAACTACAAAAATCCCCATATATATGTTACGCTGTATACACAGAGAGATATATACATGTGTATATATGCACATATATATATATGTACATATGTATATGCAGGCAGATATACACACACAGAAATAAGTGTAAAACAGGAAATCAAACAAGGTAAACTCAACCCTCACTAGGAGACCCATTTATTTCATACTTACTGACTAAAAATGTTTATTTCCTCTAGGAAGTGGATGCATTTGCATCAGAATGAAACAATTCCACGTAGACCTACCACTGTCTTTTCAAAGCAAAGTGATTTTAACTCCATGAGGGATAGCTGATTATACCGTAATGCGTAGGCCTGAGTCAGACACACTTATCTTACTTTGACTTGAGCCAGCTTGAGGTAGAGGAAGCCTCTGCTTTCTGCCAGTCTGGATTGCAGATTACACTAGAGTTAATGAATCCCTCCTACTCGGTAAAGATCTGCTGACAACATGAGAATATTAACATAATGTAGCTATGTAGAGGGGTGGAAATTCAGGGGTTCTTTTGCAATCAATGTATTTTGCATTAGTTAAACAAAAATTTCATTAGTAATTTTGAGCAACCACTATCAAAACTAAGTCAAAATAAAAAATCCTATTTGATGCACTTTTTTTTCAGACTCTCAAGGGCTGTCTTCTGCTTGTTCTAAGGATAATTATCTATACGTGGATGATGTTGTGAACTCCAGGGTAAGGAAAAAAATCAAACTCACTGTTGAGACTTTTTATGCTCAGGATTTAAACTAGCTGATGGAGCAGATCATCCTGAGTACCATCACACAACACGTGCGGGACAACCAGATGATCAGGCCCAGTCAGCTTTATGAAAGCGGGGTTTATGAAAGGCAGGCCCTGTTTGACAAACCTGATCTCCTTCTACAACAGGGCAACCTGCTTATTGAATGAGGGAAAGGCTGTGGATGTTGTCTACCTTGACTTTAGTAAGGCCTTTGACACCGTTTCCCACAGCATTCTCCTGGCAAAACTGGCTGCTCGAGGCTTGGATGGGCACACGCTTCGCTGGGTAAAAAACTGGCTGGATGGCCGGGCCCAAAGAGTTGTGGTGAATGGAGTTAAATCCAGTTGGCAGCCGGTCCGAGTGGTGTCCCCCAGGGCTTGGTTTTGGGGCCACTCCTGTTTAACATCTTTATGGATGATCTAGACAAGGGGATTGAGTGCACCCTCAGTAAGTTTGCAGACGACACCAAGTTGGGTGGGACTGTTGATCTGCTCGAGGGTAGGGAGGCTCTGCAGAGAGATCTGGACAGGCTGGAGCGATGGGCTGAGGCCAACTGTATGAGTTTCAATAAGGCCAAATGCCGGGTGCTACACTTGGGCCACAACAACCCCCAGCAGTGCTACAGGCTTGGGGAGGAGTGGCTGGAGAGCTGCCAGTCAGAGAGGAACCTGGGGGTGTTGATTGACAGCCGGCTGAACATGAGCCAGCAGTGTGCCCAGGTGGCCAAGAAGGCCAATGGTATCCTGGCTTCATCAGAAATAGCATGGCCAGAAGGGACAGGCTGAGGGGAGAACTCATCGCCCTCTACAACTACCTGAAAGGAGGTTGCAGAGAGCTGGGGATGAGTCTCTTTAACCAAGTAACAAGCGATAGGACAAGGGGAATGGCCTCAAGTTGCACCAGGGAAGGTTTAACTGGATATTAGGAAGTATTTCTTTACAGAACGGGTTGTTAGGCGTTGGAATGGGCTGTCCAGGGCAGTGGTGGCGTCCCCATCCCTGGAGGTGTTTACGAGTTGGGTTGACATAGTGCTGAGGGATATGGTGTAGTTGGGAACTGTCAGTGTTAGGTTAATGGTTGGACTGGATGATCTTCAAGGTCTTTTCCAACCTAGATGATTCTATGATTCTATGATTCTAGAGCAAACAAGTCCCTCTAGGTTCCCATCAAGGGGGGAGAATCCTAGTCAGCCCAACTTTCTGTTCACTTCTTAGATGTGTGTTGAATCAGTTGAGGTTCAGGCAGAAAATGTGAAACTGTACCACAGAGATTTCATTGAGCTCACATGAAGGGCAGCCACCTTGGCTATGTGCAGGGCTGAAGACAGAGGGTGAAGTGCAGCAGACCGTGTCCTGGAGCTCACCAAACCCCCACACTTTAACCTGTCATTCACACAGGTTGAACATGAGGCGAGTTTAAGCTTCAGACTGGATTCCGGCTCATTTTCAAAGGTTGCAGAGATGTATCCGGGGTCAAAAGGCAGGATTAAGTCACAGAGAAAGAGTGTAGCATAGCCAGGAGGTTAGCCCAAGTTGCCTTTGCTTTCTTAATTGGAATCTATGTCCTTTATTATCTCGCCTTCAGTTTACAAATCAATTTCATAAATATAACAACTCAAGAGGATGATAGTCATCTGAGACAACAGCATGTGACTCAAATCTTATCCAAATAGGCAGCGTACAGCATAAACACCTTACTTGACTTTGTTTCTCCACCTTATGGGTTAAGATGCTCATTACAGGCAGATCCAGGCAGCAGAGAATCTCAGCAGTTGACAGGAGGGCCACAGGCACTTAGATGTGCCCTGTAGAAACCTTTAGCATTGTCTAATATGAAGAAGCAAATGTGGAAATTAGCAGTATGCATTGACATGTACCCTCTACATGTGTTAGTACCACTTATGTCATTGCATTTGTTATAAGCAACTCGAATCCCATAGTGCAATTATAGCAGATGGATAAACAAGATGCAATATACTGTTCACTTTATGACAATGATCACATAATTCCAGCTTCACTGCTTTTAACTGTTTGCATGTAACACTGATTAATAAAGCTTTGAAAGGCTGACAGACAAGGATATATGAATGTGTAAGTGATACAAGTGAAATTATTCCCCAGTATAAATATCCCTAACATTGCAAAACTAGTGAAGCTCTATCAGGGATGATCATGATCTATATTGTCCATCAGGTTTCCTTGACAAAGGCTGAGCAGTAACTACAACCAGCTACAATCATTATCCTCCACTTTCCTTCTTTTTCTATCTACTTTTGTGTCCGTTTAGACCATAAGCCTTTGAGAAACAGCCCCTTCTTCCCCATCTATATGTAGATGTGCTGTAGTCTTGATCCCACTATGAAGGTTGTAGATCCTTGCGCAATATTGCCATAGGTTAACCATTATAGGGACAATTAGGGCAGTCTGCGAGAGCATCAGTGTGCACAAGTCACAATAAGAAAAGGAAATAAGAGTCACAAAGAGCTTAGGAGGATGGACGGTTAATTCCTTTATCACAAAAACATGTTACTGGAGCTACATTCTGTGGATTAATATTACTGATACATCCATTTTGTTAAGTGGATACAGTTGTCTGCTGACACATATTCACTTGAGATGATTTCATTTTTAAGGTATTTCACAAAAACTGATACCAATTTACATCAGTGATTTTAGCAAAACTACAACCTACTGGTTTCAGCTTTGAAGATTTTGAATCTTTTTAAATTAAAGAATGCACCATTTAAAAATCATTTTGGCCCTGAATTACAAAATGTTTCTTAAGGCTTAAATTATGGATGAGTGTCAGGAGAAAAAGGGGTGTTTAACAGAAGATCAGATACCTGGCTATACCTAGGTGAATCCCTTCTCTTTTCTATCACCTCAGCAGTGACGGAAATGAAAGGTCAAGGTGAAATCTGTGATGTTGTGCTTATTAGGTGATATGCCATGAGTCTAGTTTGTGCTTCTGGTATCTAAGATTTCCAGAGGAACTCCTCTCTGAGAATTATTAAATTCCCAAACCTGCTGGGTATGTCATGTTGCCCTTGAGAACTGCTAATTTGAAAACTACTCCTTAAACTTTCTGGGTTAGAGCATCCCCTGATGGAACTGTATGTAGCTCCACCTAATTTTAATGATGACTTACCTCAGCTGGATGTCATATGGTGCTAAAATAAAATGCAGAAGCCAAATTCTAAAGGTTTTATATCATTTTAAGCTACCTGGAGAAATCAGGAGTGTTTAGCTCTGGGGATCTTGTGTTAGCTTGTCTCACACTGATACAAAAGAAGATAGCATCAAATGAAGAGGACATAGAGTAAATGGATTTTTTAAATTCTGTGCTAATCTTCACAGTTGTTTTCCTTTTTTTTTTTTTTTTTTTTTTCCCTTTCATAAGATCTTCTTAAAGTGTAGACAATAGCCTATTTACTGGGAATAATCCTGTTAGGAGGATAGTGCTGTATACACACATCTCTCTCTATATCTCATTCTATAGGGACACCAACATTTGAAATCAAAAAGTGATTCCTAGCCCTAATTTTCTTCGAGATCTCACCTTTATTACACTCCATAATATGTATCTCTGACGTCAAATCATAAAGCAAAAACCATAATGCAGAGGTGAGAAAGACACTTAGAAAAGTTTTGTCTTTTTGATATCAAAGGACAGGGTGAGAGGACATCATGCAACATTTTCATTATGTGTTGAACAAGGGGTCTGAAAGAGCCTGAACTAAACCCTTTGTTTAGTTCACTAAACACTAGTCCACTGCTTTGATTTTAATGGCTTTTTTTGATGGCTTGTTTAATGAGATTCTTTTTCACCCAAGTATGAGGACCAATTTTCTCACACCAGTATGATGGGCAACAAACATCCCCCAATTCCAGAATACCCTGAATGCAAGAAATACCAGCATGTGGCAACAAGCTCTCTACTATTTTAATTTTTGTCTGCTGAATGACTAAATTATATGCTTTTATTCTCTATTATGTATTTTTCCAAAGATAAACAGTTATTTTAATGGAACAAGCAACTGCATAATCATTGTGAAGTCCTTGAGCTTTCTACTGGATGTGGATTTCACTGTTCAAGTCCAGACGAGCTCTATAATGCAAAAATATATCTGGTAAGTTTTTCATTGACATTACTAGGAAGGTGTAATGACTGTCGGTCTGATGTCAGCAGGAGATGCTGTCACAAAGGGGAAGGAAAAAACCCTCAAAATCCCCTGCAGACATTCAAGAAGAAATCTTGTACTGTTGAGTAATTACAATTCTCAAAGAAAAAAATAGACTTGGATAAACCTGGAGGCACCTTTATGTTTTTCCTTTTGAAACCTTCCATCTCCCTGACACAACGCTTTGCTGCTCTGTCATTTCTTTCACCGTGCCATGCTGGGCTGGGCTAGCTCTTTTTTACAGGGGGGAGGGAGTGTTTTTGGTCCTTAGAGAATCCACTGTGCAAATACTTAAAACAAACAAAGTCTTTGTTGAGATTTTTTAAAAGTCTTTTAATCAGCAAACAGATATATTCTTTGTCTGTTGGAAGAGAAGCTGCAATTATCAGGGGAATTTCATTTCAAATGGCACATATGTTCTTCGTGTGGGTGGCGAGGTAGGCAGGCATCTCAGTGGTAGGTTATAGTCATGTTTATTATATACTTTGAATGTTACTTTGCTGATGTCAGTATGGTGCTTTTTTCGAAGGTGCGCAGGAAGCCTGGAGCAGTAAAGAGCCTCCCTTCCATGTCATTTTCCCACTTGTAAAGAAATCATGACTGAGATTGCAATTGTGAAGGTATGCAGTCACAGAAATTGTGTCCCAGGGAGGTGTTGTGTCTTGCTGCAAGTTATTGCTGTCCCTTTGTCTAGACAGACAATGGCTGAACTTCTCTCTTGTGTTACACTATTTATTCCTGTTCTTTCCTGCATTAATCCTTTTCACCGCTTTCTTTCTCATTCACTTTCTTCTCACCCGACTCAACATCAACATCCTTTTTCTTCTCAAGCAGTTCATGGACCAGTCAGGTCATGTGCCACCAAATTATGACCGTCCTTGAAATCTCTTTGGCTCTCATATGGTTCCTAAAATCATCAATGATGTCGTTTGGTTTTGAGGCTTTTTGGTTTTTTTGTTTTCTTTGCTTTTTCCCTGATTGAAACTGATGTTCCCTTTAACTGCTTCTTTCTTCCCTGAAAGTCTATTGTACTTTCCACATTGTTTCTATCTCTGCTTTCTGACTCTTCCATTAGTGCTCCTCCAGGCTTAGAGAGCTCCAGTGAGAGCTCTACTATCTTTAGTTTTGCTTCCTGTTCTCCAGTTTGGGAGAAACACTTCTATCCCACTACGGGTAATTTTCCTACTCACTCTTTTTCATTGCTTTACATGTTGTTTTGTTATTACTATCTTTACAAACCTATCTTCACCTGTCACTGTCTGCCCTTGATTTAAAAAATGGAGGGCAGGCTATGTATCTCACTGCGTGGAGGAAATATTGCTGATAGAAAGCTGCAGGGCTAAAGCCGATGGCTAAAATGCTCAAACTTTTCTATGCAAGATTTCCCTACAACCTCGTCTTCTTGATCTATGGCTGTTTTATGACAGTGAAGCAACCACAGATTAGATTCATCTGGCATAGTGCTTTCATATTTCATCTGTATATATGTTGAAATGTATTTGCTATTCGCTGTCTGTATTTGCTATCGCTCTTTTGTATTTGATGAAGTGTTTTTTTCCATCTCGCAAAGGCTCTTTGAGTGGCACTCAGATGCCTAACTATAGGCATAGTGTTATTTTAAACATTGTAGGGTTACCTGTTTGGCCAGTTACTACCTCTCTAGAAGGGTATGAGGCTTGCACAGGTCGTGTGCTCCATGCAGATGTCTCATACTGCTGTGGTATGCATTACCCTGGTGCACATACCCTACTGCATCTGTGTATTAAATGGCTGTGACTAAACAGCACAGTATCTCTCTTCTTATCTTGCCATCTTAAGCTTTCTCTGGCAGCTTTTCAGGAAGTCACAGGAGTCACACTTGTGCAGAAACCAAATGGAGGCACAAATATAGAAAATGAGAAACAAACCCATACAACAGAGCAATACTTTCCTAATGCAAATCCTACTGAGTGAAAATGTAAAGTCAGGCTAATAATAAAAGAGAAAAATAGAAAAAAGTAAAATAGAAATAAACCAAAAAAACCCATTAAGAGTAGCTTTATCTTCCTGACAAGTTCAGCCATCATAGAGGTCAGACTGGACTGCCACATCCTTCTCTATGACTTTTGTTAGCTTAACCCTCACCTTGAGAAATGCCTGTTCACCACTGTGGATCTTCTGCATAATCTTCTACTGGAAACCCTTTTGTGTTTTTCCCTTTTTCTCTCAAATATTTTTCATGAATCAGGTTGTAGTCTGTTTTAGAGTAATGACTCTGTGTGCATCAAATTGAGACTGACATACTTTTGTTTATTATTACAGGGGCAAAAGGATTTTTGCAGCATCTCTTTCAAAGATCTGAGACTCACTGTAATTCTATTGAATTAAGCTGATTAATATGAGGACCTCACCCATATTTCTGGCTCACAAAAAAAAATTTCCGCTGGATAAATTAGAATGTGAAATATACCTCCTTTTCCTGGCATATATTTTCCCTTTCCTTTATGGACTTCATATCCCACATGGAAAAGACAAGACAGAATTTCTACCTATTATTTCTTAAAAACAAACCACCAACAGAATTCTCCATAATTACAGAGTCTTAAAATGTTAGAGGTAATATTGAAATGTTGACAGGCATCTAACTTCTACTGTGGAGGAATGAGCGATTTAGTGAGAATGAGCTAATAATATATTTCCAGTGGTAAGTAACAGCTCTCCGTTCTGGATAAAAATGATTATTTTAATAAGGCTTGAAATTGCAGGCATGATATGTACTGTGATAGTACGTAGGATGAACCAGTAATGCAAAACCAAAAACACTAAATGGAGCTTGAGCAGGGATCCTCTGAGGGATTATTAAAGATTGTAACAATAGTCTGTTAGCCATTGAAATTAGATTTATATGACTTTGCATAAAACAATTATTTGCAATCTGGAAAAAAAAAAACCACCCCAAAGCCTTTTTTCCCTCATCTTTTTCTGTCTTTTAAAAATATTTTTCTTTTTAATATTTAAAATGCATTTTCACACTTTATTGTTTTTTCCTGTTTTCAAGGATGATACACAACTTAATTCTACTACTGTTTAAAGACTGCAGGATATATCTCAGGGTATTATGTTAATATTGGAGGAAAAGTCTAGCTTTTTCAGGGTGCAAGCTGGGGTTGCTGTTAATGTCCTTGTTATATTTTACCAGCAACAAGTTAGACAGTAATCAGCCCTGGAAGAGGCTCATGTTCTGCTATAAAGCAGATCCCGTGGTAGCCCACGGCCCTCCTGGTAGCCAGCTATGTTACTTAGGGCATATCAACTTCTTCGCTTTCTGTCTCTGATTCTCTCCTCACCCCTCTTTTCTTTGTAAGCTAAAAGCTCTTTTGGGAGAAGCTGACAAAATGTACTACACAAGGCTGTGCTTGGCACAACAGGACACGGATCTTGGCTGGAGTTTTTTGGCAATGCAGTGATACAGACACTACATTGATAATAAAGGTTTCACACAGAAGGATCAATAGGGACAAGACATTAGTTCTTTAAAGCCTCCTCTCTTTTATGATTAGTAGGGAACAGTTCATACACAACTCATCACCCTCATACGAGTTTTGTGAAAATTAATTATACAATGATTGCACAGTGCTTTGAAGATGCAAAGGCAGATCCCCAGCTGTGTTAGAGTTCAGCTAGCACAAGGAAGCCTAACACAATCAACCCAAAAAATCATCTACAGGATCTCTTGGCTAGTGGAGAGCAGCTGGGAGGTTATTTCACCACCTCTCCTAGCCTTGGCTGTTAGGGTGAGAAGTCTGCCTCTCTCTAGACTCACCACCCCTCAGGGATGGACTCGAGGTAAACTCTTGGCAGAGAGGATCCTGAGGGTACTCAGTGCCACGGAAAGCTCTCCGTCATGTGATCTGGATAGAGCAGGACATTAGAGCAAAGCACAAAACTCAATCCGGCAGCATAGACCCAGCTCTGCATTAGCACAGCACTGGGCAGTGCACTTTACAGCAGGGCTGCAACTGCCGGTGTGCACTGAAGATACAGAATCGCAGAACTAAACATGTCTTGAGATTTCCTCACTCTTTCAGTGTAGACAGAACTTCAGTGACCCAAAAGCTAGTGTAGATTTCAGGGCAACTGAGTCTATGCTGTGACCCCTCCTCCCCCACCTTATTTTCTCTTTCATCATTTTTGACACAAGATCTAACTAATGAGTTTCAGACTCCATGTCCTGGGTATATATTATCTATATTTCATTCCCAGTAAGTTAACTCCAGGTTCAGCATGCATCCATGAATTACATCTATGCCATTTGAAACCGATCAGCCTGGGTGGTGTTCAGTTAGGATGGAGAAGGCTAGAAGGAAGGAGTTAGCATTTTATGTACCAAATCTCATCTTGCTCAAGCCTTTCGTGTATGGAACTTTAATTATTTCAAATCTCCATCTCCATGTCATGCTGCCATTTGTCACACTGTTGAAAGTAAGTGTGAATGAAAGTAAATACATAAAGCAAAGTCTGACCAAAAGAGTAGATATTTAGTGGGGAAGAAGATAGCCTTTTTTAATAATGTACTCTTATAAAGGAAAAAAGCTGAGGAAAACTTGCTTTTATTTTTTTAAAACACAACAGAACTGAACAACTCATATTCACATCTGTCCATTTAAGCTTTTTAATGGGTCTAGATGGACATCTTTCAAGACTTGCACAGAGCCATAAAACAAGGCCAATTCATGCCTTCCTGAGAGCTCTTTTTTTTTTTTTTTTTTACACTGTAAAACAAAAGCATTTCTCAGAAAAAGAAGTGAGAAGACTTCAATCTACTTTAGAATAAGTCACTAGAACAACCTCCTTAGAGAACTGTTCTTGGGGTCTTCTGATTGTATTTGGTGCCTTTCTAACCGAAGGGGTTCAATGCTGCCAGAAGTTATTAGTTTCTCATGAGTCACTTCACAAAAATCTATGTCTTGTATTATGCAAAGGGTCTTAGAATATTATATTTTCTGACTTAAATATATACATATATCAATTTCTTTACAGTAAATCACAGCTCATCACCAATATTAACCTCTTTGTGGGGCAAAGCTGGAAACAGAGATCCTGATGTCTTTTGGTCCTCTGTAAGACTGCTGTTATTTAACAGCACAGTAGTAGTCACACTGAGTAGGCAATGGAAGAAACAGTTCATTCACCATCAAATGATGGGATTCAGTACACAAAAGCGATGGCAGTCAGGGTAGGAAGCTGTGATATTTTTTCCAGAAGCAGAAAAGATACTAGGAGAACAGAGGTAGAAACCAAGCCCTCAAAACAGCATGTGTGAGTGCTTTTGATGCTCTGATTTTGACCAAGCATAAAAAAGTGAAGAGCTGCTTCACAAGCACTTCTTGTCGTCCATTGGCTTCCATTAAGAATCACAGTTCTTGCTAACCTGAATAATACCTCTGTGTGTGTGCTTGTGTATATACATATATATAGGTGCAAGCTTTCCCATCAGGGAGGATGGAAAGAGCTGATGCAGCCTCTCCTTTCTTCAGAGAGCACCCTCCTGTTTCCTCTTATTTAAAACCTAAACACTTCTAGAGAAACTGCTTCTTCCCAGAAAGAGGCTTTATTTTCAAAGAAATCCTTTATGAAAAAATAAAAAAAAAAAAAAAACCCAACCAAAACAAGCAAACAAACAAAACACTTCTATGAATAACTGAACAGAAGGCCTGAGTCTGAGAGCAGGACACAAGCCCACCTTTACTGTGAACAGAGTTAGGATTGCTAAACAAGCTTTAATGCTAGGTCTATCCCTTTTGCAGTTAGGATTCAAAACAGTCTTTGCTCTGCTAGATTTCTGTTTAAACTGCACATAGGAGTTGTTCTAAAAAGTAATCAAACCAGAATGTTCCTCCTGCAGAAAATATAATGATTTTTATTGCTTTCCATTTGCAAGAAAAAAGAAAATTAAAAATGCTATTTTTTATATCAACATACAGAGATTGGAAAGTTTAAAATTGATGATGTTAATATGGACTCTTCTGAGGATGTTTTCACGCAGAAAAGTTTGCTATTTCAAAACAATTTTTTTTCCTTGAACTAATTTTATGAAATTTTAGAATGCTCTTTTTGAGTGAATGTGAAGGAAGCAACACAGCATTTTTTGTTAGGAAAAGCTCTGACAAGTCAATAAAAGACTATTAAGATCTACTGCAGATACTGAAGAGGTAGTGTGAGTGCAGCCAGCATCTGGAAAAGAGCGGATGGCACAAGCTAATCTCTTTCTCCAAGGGAGGAGTCAGCAGGAGGGGAAAACCCAAAGGTTAGAGCAGCACACTCTAGCTTCTGCCCTTCACTCCTGACAGGCAGTTTTCAAAAAACCCAAACACTTCTTATGCCACTTCCAGTCAGTATAACTGCAGATATTCAGCAACTGAAGAAATTGCTCTGTCTTGTCTGGGGTCACTCTTAAAGCTTTTCTCATTAGAAGTTTAACCATTTGTATAGCAGAACTAATGATTACTTGCCTGCTGCATAGAGACAGGTAGTAGATGGGAGATGCAAATTATTTTGAAGGATTTTGTGTTCCTTTGCTGAAAGTTATTATAGAAGTGGGAAAATACTGTTACTCTTCTACTACCATTTTTAAACAGATTTTTCAAAGGTCATTTTAAACAGATGAAAATACTGGTTTAAAATTCAGAGGACTAGTTTAATGCTACAAAGCTGGTGGAAAAAGAAGTTATCCTCTCCTTTTTATGCTGATATTTGGATTTTGGTTGCATTTTTTGTTCATAGCTATTGTAAAAACAAAATGTAAATTGCACAATTAAACATTTGGAACAGCCTTTGTCAATGTATAATTCACAGTGTGTCGGGACAGCTAATAACATCCTATTACGGATCACTTATCAGATAGTTGTTCAGTTAACTGCTATTATCTTCTTTGCCATCTCCCATAATTTGATGCGAATAGTTTCTGATATTTGCAGGGTGGTAATAATCTTCCTACATTGTTATGCAGCCCTTTGCCTCTCATTTTTAGAACTCATCTCCTGTTCCTGCTCTTGTTTGGTTTGTGTTATCACCTGCAGGTAGCACTATATAGATTATACTACTTCATGCTTGCTCTTTCCTTATTCCCTTCCCATTCGCCACTGCTGTAGACATTACACTGGGCTAGACTGACTTTGTTCTGGTTCGGTAGGGCTGCTGTTATGTTTGCAATTGCTGCTGGTGATCTGTATGCTTTCTAATGCAGATGTGGATTTAGCCGGGATGGCTAAGAGCACTAAAGCTCCTGCATTAGCACTGCCTGTCTGCAGTGGACATTGTAATTGTCTTTGACACTCCTACCATCCTGTTATTTACGTAGCTTGCTGTTAGTGCCAGTTGCTAACTAATGCTGCATAGGTGTGGGCCAGCACCAGTTTTGAGGACTCATTTCCCATCCCCCTTCTACTACTCTTTCTGTAGCAAAAAGCAACAGTCACAGCTTTTTGACTTGTCAAATGCTGGGACCACTCTCTGCCGCTGTTCTCTGGGACACCCGCCAGCCCAAAGGGGTAGGAGTGCTGGGAATTGGTGAGAACATCTGTTTCACACCCAAGGCCAGGCAGCCTCAACGCGTGGTCTCCACCATGAGCAGCTTCTGCTTCTCTGCCCTCCCGAGCATCCTCCGTGGAGCAGTCGGCTTCCAGATTTGCTTGGAGAAGCTCTCTGCAGACAACATTCAGTCACATGTGGGGAAGGGAACTGGGAAGAGGCAGGAGCCACAGGATCCATGACCATCGTCCAGTCTCCAGCTGGCTTTGTGCCTTCTCACAGCATTTTTCATGAGGATTTGGCTAATCAGGCAGATCAGTTCTGGTCAGGAAACCCAGACCGTGAGCTCTGTCTCACTGTGACCAAAGAAGTTTAGTGCCTGGGCAGTCTCTGGCAGCAGTCAATACAGGCATCTTTCAGCAAGTTGATCAGGGTCTTGAGAATTATAGTGCAAACTTCTTATTTCTTATTGTCCCTTTCAGTTCTGATTTTTAAGCACTCTAGTTCTCTGGTACATCAGTACTAGAGGTTTCTCAGTACATTATAGTTTATATTGTGTCAGTTATAATGTCCGAATATGCACCTGTTAGTTAAAGACACCTTCAGTTTTCCAGTCTTGCCTTACCTAGGAGATTAATTTTTAATCAAATGGAAAAGCTGACTAAGCAGTGATTTTATAATACTTTCTCACCAACTGACCTGAAGTTGGAATGCTTAATGCATTTTTAGTACTTCTCACTAAAGCAGGCCTATGTTACAGTGTTAATATTCCCAACTAGAAATACCCAACGCTCTTGGGTTAACTGTTGTCTCTGTCCCTGTGAAATACTCATGAAAAATGCTTGAGAATATTTTGGGATCATTCATAACAAAATAAAAGAATATCTTGTAGTGCATATCTTTATTTTTTTCCCTGTCCAGATACTAATTCAGCACTCGGCTCAAGTCACCATAAAATACATGAACGCATTTCCTAATAAAAAGTGAAGTTTCCCTATAGGAGCAGTGAGCTGTCAGATATCTTTCTGCCTCCCTTTATTTATTCTTCTGCCTTTCCCTTTGCTAGCTCTTGTCAAATTTCTCTGGAACATTTTTTCTCTCTTTGCTATTCTGCAAGAGCAGAAGAAAAGAAAATTGGGAAAAAAAAGCTAGGGGCTTTAAAGTTTAAAAAATAAACACAATTTGGGAACTGTAGAAGCAGGTGTTAGTTGCACAGGCCATAATTTACTAGAATACACATGGCTGTAGTCAGCAAAATTAGTGTTTGCTTGGGTTTGCATTTCAGGCAACTCACCAGTTTTGAAACTAGCATATAACAAAGAGATCAAGGAAGGTAAAGAAAAAGGTTTTTTAATATGATTTTTAGTCTAGCACACTTATTCTCTTATAAATTCCCCTTCTTCAAAAAATGTGTAATTTCTTTCATTTTATGATCACTATCATCATTCTGTGAATATCAGCAGTCAGTCTAGTTACCAAGAGTATAGCCTCATGGAAGCCTGAGTTCAGGATAAGGAATGACTGTGGATGTGGAAGGTTTATGAATTAGGTGAAGAACTACAGTTGCTTGGCTTGACTACATTTCATTTCCCTTCCAGCAATGTGTCTACTTAACATTAAAAGATCTTGGTGAGAAAAACTTTACTTGCAGGGTCCCACTCCAAGGACCATCTGCTCTGCTTCTCTGCTTATTACTAGGAAGGAAGAATCACATTTCAGATGCTTGGAAATTCAGAGGCAAATGAGCCAATTCCTTCAGTTAAATTCAAATCCACCAGCTAACAGAAAGAAATATACCTTGGGGTTTCTTAACCTGTTGCTTCATCAAAGCGCACCCAAAAGTGACTCTGAGCATTCCTCCATTCCCCCACAACATCCCTTGTGTCCTGCCCTGCCACTGCATTTGAGGGTCTCTGTGAATCCCACAAACTGTCACCAGGGTAGGTTAATTAGACCTGTAAAATCACAGGTCAGCTGTGATATTGTAAAGCTGAAATACCAATGATGTGTTAGTGCTCACATTAGCGCAAAGCACGAACAACTGAACATGGTCGTGTTTGTTTATAGATATGGAGCAGAATGGATAAGTGGAGGGGGTGAAAGCTGTTCCTGATAGAATAGAAGCTGCTAAAAAGTTTCATTCAAAACACAATCTAACTTTAAAGAGTTTTTGCCCAGGAATGGATAGTTAATATGTTTCCAGTAATGGAAATCCTAATTCTTTAGAGGGCCCAAAGACTTAGCATGAGTCCCATGAGACGTGAATGAGTTCAGATGATGTGGTTTAAGTCTCCGCTCTACCACAAGTTCTTATTTAATCTTGGCAAAACTCTGAGGATAAAATTAAGGCTCTTAATTAAAGGCTGAAGGAAGTTAGGTCCCCTAGTTACTACAATACTTTTGGAAATGTTTACTCTTTGACCTTCTCTATTTTCAAAACATGCTTCAAAGTTCTTCCTGATAATGTTGCCAACACAAAGCCATTAAGAACTATTCTTTTCACAAGAAGGCAAATAGCTGTGATATCACAGTAGCAAAATGTAAAAAAACCTAAACAAAACAACCCTCAACTATTTTATGGTTGCTACTGGGTTCCTAAACAAAATGAGTCACAATAAGAGACTATGAAATATGTGGCCCTTGAACAACTGTCACTACTGCAAATACTGCCTTTCTTCTTGCTTTCACCTTAAAAACCATCGCACTAAGTGAAAATTAACCCCATTTGCCCTTCAAGCCACTGTTCATTATATTACCTATCAGTACCATGCTACCGCAGCAATGTTTGATCAGATGGATATTCCATCAACAGAATTGAGCACGAATAATAAAAATAATGGGGAGAAACAACTAAAGATAAATTTTCTGATTAAATATTGATGTAGAAATTATTATTTATGTTTCCTGACTTTCCTACATTTAGTACTTGTTAGCAGTGTCCCTCACTCATGAAACATTAATGCTCTATTTTTATAGCTCACTTCTGTTCTTAATCTGAGTTATTTTATGAAATGACTCCTTTTTATAGTGCTGAAGATTCAGATTCTTTCTGCCTATTGAGCTACACCATTATTGTCACTTCAAGTGTAGCAAATTTTTTAAAAAATATTTTTAGAGAGAAGGATAGACTTTGTTACCCTCTACAGATTAGCTGTTGTGAGAGATTTGAGTCTGCCCATGTTCACAGGCTGCAGAATATCCTCCAGACACATTGCTTTAGGTGTTACGCCCCTGTCAGAGAGGTAAATCCTGTAAGCCTTGAAATATGTGAAGTACTGAATCAATGCAATCTCAAATGCATGTGATATCAGCTACATGAACATCAGGACAGTCACAGCCAGTCAGACTGTGGTCCATTTAGCTTAGCATCCAGTGTCCAAGCAGGGCTAGTAACAGATACTTGAAAAAGAGTATAACAAAGAACAGAGAGTATGATCAAGGAAAGAATAATGTTTTCTCAGTATATCTACCCAGATTTCACCTAATCTGCTCAGAAACTTTCTGAGTCAGAGATAATGTCTTGTTCTTTGACAGCCATTTATTCATGTATTTGTCAAAATCATTTTGTGGGATGCACAGCCTTCTGCAGCATGAGCTATGCAAACACACTCTGCAAAATACTATGTTTGGAACACATCACTTGAACATTTAATTAGATTCCTCCAAGTTTTGTGTTTTGAAAAGCAATGAACCATCATTCCTCGCTGACCTTCCCTGACCTAGTTGTGATCTTGCATCCAGTGCCCCTTTTTGAGGCCTGAGTCTTAGTGATTTTTGTCAGTCCTCAAAAGTAAACCATTCCTATGTTTGGTCATCTTTAGAGCACTTTGGGCATTTCAGATTTTCCCAGGAAAAAAGAAAAGCCACAGATCAGCAACTACTGGCTATAATTTTTCTCATATTTATCGTCCTTTTCTCTATTAGTTCTGTTAATACTCCTCTACATAAAAGTCTGTTTGGAACTTTCACTTTAAAATAACTTTAGAATAACTAATCATCAGTAAAGGAATTGGGATTTCTAAAGTCTTGAAAAAATTCTATGATCTCTCTTAAGTTTCATTTTGCTTATGTGCAAAAAAAAAATGCAGCAATTCAGAGCAGATCTCATCCTGGTGTAAGTCTAATGGCTCTCACAGCTGGTGTATATTGATATAGCTCTATTGATTTAAAGAGTGCTACACTGATTTATATCAAGCAAGGATCTGGGCCTCTATGTCCCAGCAGAACACAGTTATAAACTTTGTTTTAAAACAAGTTAGGGGGAGTAACTATGTTGAACCACATACTTGTGCCAGGTACATACGCCTAATGAGAAATTTTTAAATGTTACTGGCCTTAGAAAGGCAACATCTGTGATAATAGCAGCATATCTCGGTTGTGGCCACAAGATGGCCATATTTCTGAATACAGTTTGTCAGGAGTGTTATAACACAGGAAGTGAATTTATTCCTTTCAAGGCAGTTACCAGTGACAGTGGCATTGTGCTTAAGGCAGTTGCTGTGTCTCAGCTGCCTGTCCGATATCACTGAATACAAAAACCTGCAGGAATCAGCAGATGCTGATATGCTTTAATAGAGGAAAGCAGCCTGGAGATTGTAAGAAGTGTGTGAACTGGATGTGATGCCTGATATCCTACAGATGACGGACCACACTCTTAATTTATCTGTGCCAGTTATTCGTAGGTCTAAAGATACCCACCATCAAATCTCTGACTGTCAGGCATTGCAAAACTGTCCCATGCAATTTGTAGCACCACAATAGGATGCTGCAGGAACATACACAGTATGTCACTGGCTGACAAAAAGGACAGGGTCAAGACATAATCCATATGTAGTTTGGTCTCAAGTTTGAAAGCATGATGTGACCAAGACGATGCTGATGTGCCACAGGTTATTGGATCAGCAAATCAATTAACCAATGTGGCAAGCTGCTAATTGGGAAATCAGAGTGTGCTAGTTGATAAAGCATAGCTTTCTGGTATGTACCACACAGCTAAGGTTCAGTATTACAGTGGAAGAATGCCAATAACTCTTTAGTCTTTAGGGGTTTTTTAGTAAAATAATTCTCCCATTTTATAATTAGAAACTGCAAATCACTCACTAATCTCTCAGTGATTAATGTCTGAAGTTTGTTCTTTATTTAATCTATTTTATCAATTTACAGTTTATTAAGAACTTCAGAGATTTATGTATCTGTTTATTTATCTACATGCCCACTGACTCATGCAACAGAGGAATAGATGCAGGAATGAGAATTTGGAAACTTAATGGGTCACAAGTCTCCCAAAAAAGGTTTAATTTAATATGTCTTTGTAAGCTCCTGTACCCACCCTTCACAGCTAAACAGAGAACATCACTGTCTCTGTGTTTACCTGCAGGGGGCTGAAGCATATGGGTGAAATGTATTAATCTAAAGAGATCCCACTTTGACTTCAGTAGGAATAGGATCAGAATGGAACAAGCAAGAACAGGGTTGCAGTAACAGCCTCTGTTCATGGGAGAAATTGGGTGATGAACTTTTGACTCCTAGTCTAGTTCCTCAGCTGCTCAGTTGCCTTACAAACTTCTCTTTGACCTCGGTTTAAGAGTATATACTTAACCACATGATAACTTCAGGAATGTGACTCAACAGGACTACTTATGAGCTTATATTTATGCATGTTCTCAGGTATTCTGCTAAAACTCCGTTCACTCTTTGAATAGACCTTTCCGATATCATATTTTCTTTTTATTTCCCAAAGTATACTGAAATGATAAAAAACAAACCAAAACAAAACAGGAATCCAAGCAAGAGAAGCAGATGTTAACTTGCAAAGCAGCTTCCTAGTTTGTTACTATTCTTTTGTAATTATGACAGAGATCAAGAGATCATCAATAAAATAGGTTGTCTTCGTTGCTCGTGCCAGTCTCAGTAAGATCTGCTTTTCAGAGAGGTTCTTTGATATAAATGGTTTTATTGATTGAAAAACAATGATACCAAACTACATATGAGACTTACAGAGATCCCAGACAAGCATTGAACAAGAAATCACGTAGCAAGAACATGCTTCTGGGCTACAAAGCTTCATCTTCAGCAGTCCCTGTTCAGCAGTCTAATTGGCAACCTTTTCACAGAGCTATACTGTGTAATATAGGCCTACGACCAGGAAAATCCGAATTTCTCATGTTTCAGGAAAATCTTTAATTGTATCAAACAGCTCTGCAAATACAATATTTGCAGGAAGTAATTTTTGTATGTCAGCTGGTTGGTATTTTAACACTGTAGAGATTCCTTGTTTAACTGTAGATAATTGGAGTACACTTAAAAATGCACATACATTGCAATTCTCATATTTTAAGACAAGACATCAAATATTAAGGTAGCATACACCTATTATTTTCTCTCTGACATTTAGAATCAGAAAGGAATAAAGCAATTTGCAAATGTGCGTTTGAATTAGATCAAGAGACTAGTGAATATTTTAGCACTGTCTGCCAGAAATGCTTTCTGAACAGTGCAGCTCCCACAAAAAAAAAACTACTGGAACATCAAATACAAACAGTATGTGAAATGCATGCACTGTTCTTCTGATATCCCCATGGCAAGATCCCAGATGCATGGAGAATAAATGGTATGGAGTATTTCATGTTCTCCTGATCATTATGTAGTATTATCATAGTCTTCATAAATTTTAGACTTGAGGCAGGACTTTGTGAACACAATATAAAAATATGGAACCAAAAGAAGGCACTCATTACAATTCCATGAAAAAATAAAATAAGAGAAAACAGATGAATGGCAAAACAGATTCCAACAGAATGTTTCACAGTAGGATAAGTCATGGTCTGACAATTTACCTGTTGTCAATAATTTTTGTGGGTATCTGAAAAACATTTTAACAGAGGAACTGAAGACAAGGAAGTGGCTTTGTGGGTTCCTTAGGAAACTTCTCGCAGACAGCAGAGAGAATGGTGGGAAAACTATAAGTGCTTGCTTGAAAATTTAACAAGTGGGTAAAATGGGGACCAAGACAGGGTGGGAACAATGAGTTGGCCTCTCCTCAGCTGGTAAGAGATATGATATGGAGGGCAGACTGGAAAGGACTTTACAAGAGGGACAACCACCTCACACTTAAAAGTTTGAATTAAACTATTAAAACTGTTAATATGAAAATGACTACAATCCTGAATCTTCTTCACTGAAAGAATTCACTGATCAGCACAGCAGTTAAATAGATGCTCATTTTGCAAATCAATATTAAACGTTTCTTACTGTCCCTCTGCTAGACACTGAGGTTGCATGACCTCTCCTTAATCTGCTTCAGACTCATTAAACCATTAAGGAAAGTGGATTGAGTTTACCCCACTCATTTAATCTGAAGCGGATTAGGGAATGCTAATCCGTTCCCTACAGATTTGGGGTTACTAAACCTTCCAACATCACTACAAAATCTGGAAGATCATGTTTATTTATGACCACATTAAAATAATAAAAAACATGGGCCTGACATATCCTTTGATCAGACAAGTGATTTAGGCTTTTACCCAGCCCTATAGCTTGTGACATGGGATGTATTAAGGTACTGGAGTACCTGGCATATCCTGTACAGCACATGCTCCAAACAGACAGGTTTCTAATGGTCCCTGGAGCCTTCAACCCTTTCCATAAGGAGGGCAAAGACCACACAAGAAGACAGAAAGCTCCAGCTTGACTACTTGGACTGCAGATCCTGGGAGTCCTTGTACCAGTGCTGGGAGCAATGTGGGCAGCAAGTCCTGGAATAGTCAGAATTTCACTAAGCATTGAGCAAACTCCTTAGTCTAGAATAGTTTTATAGTAAGGCCAGTTCCCCCCACTCAGAGTTGCTGTTTCACACTGTCACTAGCTTCTGCAAAGATATGAGTTAAACTCAGACATGTTTTCAAGCTTCTCCGTAAGAATCTCCATCATTACCATTGCATTTGGAAACATGTTAATACAGTCACACAAGAATCATAGAATGGTTTGGGTTGGAAGGGAACTTTAAAGGTCATCTAGTCCAACCCTCAACCCTCTTCCCACTGAACAAAGCAAAGCAAAGCAAAGCAACCAACAACCTGCAACAACTTTCCCCTCCCCAAACAATCTCAGCATGACAGTAAATAGCATGTCCTAATGCTGACATGTGTCTTGGAACAAACTAAAGTTCATCCTTCAAGCCTGTGGCTCATTCTTTGCCAGTTTTAGAAACCTGAAAATGAAGCTGTGTTCCCAAGCTGAGGGAACTGAGAGCTTTGTACCACCCTGCTGTTCAAGAGAAAAAAGTCCATGAGAAGAACAGTCCTCTGGGGTTGGGCAGAGTGGAGCCAGGAGGATGACAGAGAATGAAGAATGGGCCTTTGACTCCCACCAACTGTCAGCTGTCAACTCTGGCATCTAGAAACATTTTATGATTTTACCAAAAGCCAAGCTTGGACTGTTTTTGCATAATTCCAAGATTCAAACATCTTGGAGGTTTCAGTGGGTTGAAAGACCCCAGCCATCCCAGCAACAGAGGGACTGCAACAGAGCTGAGCTGAGGTGGAGCAGACAGCTAAGGAGAAGTCCTCTCTGGCTGCCCTTCCTACTAGTCCTGTCCTTGTACATTATGGACATCCCTCTTTATCTTGGCAGCGTTTATTTATTTTTCTTTTTTCTTCCCCCATTGTGGGCAGAAAAGGAACTGCCTATATTTTTTGGCATTGTCACATAGTGGTTCTGTTCTTGTGTCAACAAGGGTGATGACCTGGTTGTGTCTTGGCTGGTTTGGGCCCACCAGATATTGAGCTTTACTTCTGCTTCCATAGTAGAGAACAAGAGAAAATCCAATGTACTATTTTGCACATTATCTAAGAAGTTGCACTTGGGAATTTGTGAAAAAGTGGCTTTGCATGAAAAAATACTTGACTTTGGCTGTAATGTGGTCAGTATTTTCAGATCTACAGGTGCCAAACTGTTTAACAGCGCATGATGCAGAAACAAGATTAGTAAATGATTTGTTGAGCTTGATAGAGAAATCCAAGCATCATCCTTCATAGAGGTCAGATAGTCTACCTAGGGTGAGAAAGATCATTAGATAACCATCTCCCTCTTTAAAATGAGCACCTGATTATTCAAGTCGGGTTTGAATTGTCTCCTTTGTACAAGTGAGGTGTTATTTTAAGATTTGTTTTAGAGATTGTACTCTGCATTTAAAATCTCCTTTGTGTGTAATCTTCTGCTATCTCCTTTGTTCTTGTCAAACAGATGAAGAAGGGAACTCCTGCCAGCTTTTTTGTTTCTCATTTGGTGTATTGCTATAAATTGTACACACAAACCTTCATAAAAGCTTTTATTCACCACCTTTTATTAAGAATCTTTGTGCAAGTGTATGTGTCTGTATTTATAATCATCTATATTTGCATAGAATGGAAGACACCATTACCCAGAATAAAACCAAAAAAGAATGTGAACCTTGGCAGTCTGAGAATTCAGCTATGAAATTTTTAGACTCATTAAAGAATTTGGACTAATTCATGAGAGGTTTTGTCTTTGAAACATGCATTTGCTTATACAAGTCCAACAGTTAATAAACCAGAATTCTCCAACAATTTTTCCATTTTTTCATGCAGTTTTCCAAACAGTCTGATATAGTGAGATGTTCTGCATTAGAATTGAATGCTATTCTTTATAACTATCATGCTGAACACATTTATATATGTGTAGCGCACTTTAGAAATACAAGGTAGCACTATTTAAGTGCAATATATTTATTCAGTGTTGTAAATATTCATGGTGTTTCTTATGTCAATAGAAAATAAAAAATTATATTGTGCTCTTGGTTATGGTGATACTGATCTTTGATTATTTCATTGACTACATAGTGGTGCTCTAGACTTTAATAAGTGTAACTAATACAGGGATATGGCCCATGTAAGAAAAGATGGAAATAAAAAAATAAAAAGCATTGAAGTACAAGGCTTTTCAGGCTCTGCATTCGTTCCACTCTGAGATCTGACCTAGTGTTAGATGACAGGCATTTTGTAGTCAGACTTGAAACTGAAGCTTGAAGTGTCTGCCTTGGGAGAAACTGCAGGCATGTAGAAAGCCTTTGTGGATGTTGTTGTAATTTCCAAGTGCCTGGCGAAGGCTGTTAAAAAGTAACTGCTGTTTGCTAATCTGAGCTCTAAACTTTCAGATAATTACTGTGCTAATGAATACTGACTGAATTAAACCGGTTAATGTCAATATGACAAAAGATGGAAGAGGAGAAAGGAGGGAAATGAGCAAAGTTTTGTCCAAACTCTCCAGACTGTCCAAACTTTAGTTAAGGGATACACTGCCTTTGTTGTTTGCATAGCTGCAGGTGAGCACACTTGCTCTTTTTTAGTATCCCTTGCATTTAATCTGGAACTCTGCAGAGACTTCATATTTTAGGTACTGGAGCAGTCATCTAGTATGTTAGGAAGTGGCAGATGAATAACAGTAAGTCTGAGTCTCAGTGCAAATGTATGTAGCTGGAAAGCAAAGGTTTGCAGTAAAAGCACTCTGTAATAACTGTGACTTAGGGTTTTTGAAATCAAATAACCTGACTATGGCTTTAACAGTAAAGGGTGCAGGTGTCAAGCTTGCCCACAATACCTGGGGGTTTAGGTAGAAGCTAGAAGAGCCAAGTCTGGACACACACTGCTGACATCTGTTCTGGGGGATCTTTGCAGCAGGGTAAAGTGAAGTTACCTCTTGTTGCCCTCCTTTTCTTTAGAGAACAATTTAAAAAAAATGAGATTAACAGAGAAAAAGCTTATATATTTTTGTTCCTTTTTCATTTTGAATGCTGAGATGATACCCCACCTGCATCTTCAAGAAAATCAAGAAAAACACTGAATGAGATTTCAGTACCTAGTTCTTAGATAGTATCTTAACCTTCACCAACGTACATTATTGGCTCCTACTTTGTTATCAAAACTTGTAAAATATTATAGTTTCTCGATTCTGAAAAAAATGAAAAGCTGAAACTTTGAGAAATAGTCTACAAATTATGAGATTTATAATAACCTGTGAATGAGCAACACCATTAAGTTCTAATGTGAATTGATGTTACCTGTGCAATCAGTTCATATTAAATTGTGTTCTCATTTCTTCATAGACTATGTGATTTCTTTTCTTCTCTGAAACTCATAGTTGGGTTTTTTTTCTTCTATAAAATAGGATTGATATACTGAAAAGGCAGACCAAAGGTAGAAATTTCACAGATGTTTTTCAAATAGTTTATGGACTAATGCAAAATCAAAGGTAATACTTCACTTTGTTGTGGCCATTTATAAACTGACCTGCTGCAGTAAAGGTAAAGTCAGGGACCTCTCTTCTGAGTGAAGCCTGTGAAGGAATCTAAGACTATCTATCTCAGACACCTCTCCTTTCATCTTCAAATCTTATCTTAAATATTAACAATATCATAAAGTCATTTAGGTGGGAAAAGACCTTTATGATCATCAAGTCCAACCACTAACCTAGCACTGCCAAGTCCACCACTAAACCATGTCCCTAAGCATCACATCTACACATCTTTTAAACACCTCCAGGGATGGGGACTCCACCACTTCCCTGGGCAGCCTGTTCCAATGCTTGACAACACTTTCAGTGAAGAAATTTTTCCTAATATCCAAGCTAAACCTTCCCTGTCACAACTTGAGCCACTTCTTCTCATCCTATCACTTGTTACTTGGGAGAAGAGACCGACACCCACCTCGCTACAACCTTCTTTCAGGTAGTTGTAGAGAGCGATAAGGTGTCCCCTGAGCCTCCTTTTCTCCAGGCCAAACAACCCCAGTTCCCTCAGCCACTCATCATAAGACTTGTGCTCCAGACCCTTCACCAGCTTCGTTGCCCTTCTTTGGGCACCTCGATCTCTTTCTTGCAGTGAGGCACTCAAAACTGAACACAGTATTCGAGGTGCAGCCTCACCAGTGCTGAGTGCAGGGGGACAATCTCTTCCCCAGTCCTCCTTGCCACCCTGTCTCTGATACAAGCCAGGATCCTATTGGCCTTCTTGGCCATCAGGGCACACTGCTGGCTCATATTCAGTTGGCTGACGACCAACACCCCCAGGTCCTTCTCTGCTCAGCAGCTTTCCAGCCACTCTTGCCCCTGGCAGGACCCAGCACTGAGCCTTGTTGAACCTCATACAAGTGGCCTTGGGCCATCAGTCCAGCCTGTCCAGATCCCTCTGCAGAGCCTCCCTACCCTCAAGCAGATGAACACTCCCACCTAACTTGGTGTCATCTGCAAACTTACTGAGGGTGAACTCGATCCCCTCATCCAGATCATTGATAAAGATATTAAAGAGAACTGGCCCCAGTACTGAACCCTGGGGAACACCACTTGTGACTGGCAACCGACTGGATTTAACTCCATTCACCACAACTCTTTGGGCTCAGCTGTCCAGCCAGTTTTTCACCCAGTGAAGAGTATGCCCATCCAAACCATGAGCAGCCAGTTTCTCCAGGAGAATGCTGTGGGAAATGCTGTCAAAGGCTTTACTAAAGGCTAGGTAGACAACATCCACAGCCTTTCCCTCATCCACTAAGAGAGTCACCTTGTCTTAGTAGGAGATCAGGTTAGTCAAGCAGAACCTGCCTTTCATAAACCCATGCTGACTGGGTCTGATCACCTGGTTGTCTTGTACATGCAACATGATGGCATTTAAGATGATCTGCTCCATAACTTTTCTCAGCACTGAGGTCAGGCTGGCAGGCCTGTAGTTCCCTGGATCCTCTTTCCAGGCCTTCTTGTAGATGGGTATTACATTTGCTAACTTCCAGTCAACTGGGACCTCCCCGGTTAGCCAGGACTGCTGATAAATGATAGAAAGTGGCTTGGTGAGCACTTTTGCCAGCTTTCTTTCTCGGTACCCCTGAGTGGATCCCATCTGGCCTCATAGACTTATGAGTGTCTAAGTGGTGTAGCAGGTCACTAACCATTTCCCCTTGGATTATGGGAGCTTCATTCTGCTCCCTGTCTTCCAACTCAGATTTTAAGAGGCACATGAATTATGGATTTTCTTCTCAAAGTCTTTTTCTTCTGTGATTTCTTTAGTGGTCATGAGACACACTGGACTGTTCAGTTTTCAGAGTGGTGTCCTGTATTTGTTAGCAAGACATATAAAGGCTTCTGTGCTTTGATGCTGCTCACTACATCTCAACTGGTGAAGCACCTTTGGCATGTAAATACATAAGCTTGTCTATGTGTCCTCTTAGGCTTCTTGACCAATGGGCCATCTGTGCATGTTAAACCTGATGGTGGTTTCAGCAATGTGCATCCAGATATCTCAGCCTTTCAAACTCTGTATGTCCCCATTTCCTAAAACATAGTCAGAGGCTTAGAAAAATAAAAGATGGTTTTGGTTGTTGGGACCAGTCCCCCACGTATTTGTCTGCACCTCTTTGGGAAATTAATGATCCCAAGGACAATAAACTGCAGTTTAATTTCACCTTGGTTTAGGCAATTTAGGCTGCCTAAGGATAATATTGTTTGGTCATAGTTACATAGTCCATAGCATGGGGTGGGTAAGCAGAACTGCCAGGGTTGGAAGGTTTTGTAATAAATAAAGGGAGATTCCCCAAACTCACTGGCTGTTCTGCTCACCACCATATTTCTCCTTCTTCATGGCATTATGTTTATACTGGCTAATTCTGTAAGCAGCATTTCTATCTTGCCCTCAATATCATGTGGCAGTGAGCCCCAGAGCGTGCTCCATGGAGCAGTAATTCATCCTCTGTGTTTTACATCTGGACAGAATAATTTCTTTGTTCTGGGAGAGTAAATAAGAATGTCAGATTTACCTTCCTCAGGTCATGTCTCTCTATATTGTGATTTTTCTAACTCTGCTCCTCTCTAAACTAAACAATATTAAGCTATTTCAATTTCTTCTATCATTATCCATAATGGACTTTCAGAGCTAAGAGAGGTGAGAATAAATATGAGAAAAGATCATTGTTTTTCCACAGAAAGCTGATCACATAACTTTTGTTTTACACAGCTCTCAACTCTTTACTTATTTACTGATTTAGCAGAAGAGTAGGAGCAGATAGTACTGATGGATACAGCCATAGTGAGAGGGTAGCATAGTTAAATAAGTTTGCAGAAGAGATTGGAAAGGAAGAAATGAAATCACTGAGCAAACAGCACAAGAAAGACTGCAGATTCTGATTAGCGTGGGGAAAAAAGCATGACAAAGGTAAAGGAAGGGTACAGTGGGCTGAACTCAACCACCTATAGGTAATAGCACTAACTGAAATATTTAATTGACATATTGCTTGAGAATATTTTGCTTCTTGTGATCCAAAGGTAGAGGGAAAATATAGACTATGTCAAAAACATATACCAAATCCTACTAATTATTAATATTAAAAATGCTTAAATATTTCTCCATTGGAATATATATATTATTTCATTTTTAAAAAGTTATTTTATTCACTGAAAAATCAAAACACAAAAAATTATGTAAAATAATTCTGAATCAATTACACCATATGTTTTTAATAGCTGAAATGGTCAAATAAAATAGTGGAGACACAAATAGTCAGACATGAATACCAGGCACAAAGGGGTGTAGAAGGAAATGAAACTTAAAACATGCAGATTCCCTATGTTTTCCTCTAATGACATCACTTCTTTATTAAATTTGCTAGAGTTTTACTTTTCTTTTTTTCTTGTCAGTCTGGATTATTTATTTTTACAGTCTACCATGAAGAGCTCTGGGGAATTCTGGAGTTCCCTGTACTTTGGTAAACTGTATATTTTATAATCACTAGAGAAGAAGCTGATGTTCTGTAATATCAACTTTATAATCTCTAAATTACAGTATTTCTGCATCAAAGCTGTCAGGACAATTTCCCCATAGGAGCCCCTGCAGCAACTCCACAACTAATACGACCATAGAAAACATCCTACGTAATTCTTTGTTTTAATGAACTAGTTTACACAGAAGGGCTTTGGGAACTAGCTGACAATTTTGCTGAGGATGAACAAAGCAGATGTAGACTCAGTTTCTGCTCCTTTATGCTGAACTGTGTTGGTTAAATGGAATTAAAAACTGTAACAAAAAGCAAAAAGCAGTTGCCAGCTCCCTGCCAGCCTGCAGGACGAGTAACATTTTGGCTGGTCAGATCACAGAAGCAGTGAATGATTAGGGGTTTGAAGCTTAATACAGTTAATAGGGCATTTGGAAGAAGATGAAACCACAATGAGCCTCCTACCTTACTTTGAAGTTACAGTTTTTGAGAGAGCTTTTTAGTGTCACTTTTGCAACTCTTCTTGAAGAATTGCGCACAAAGGACTGCTTGTTATTGTCATTTAATCTAGATCCTATTAAAATCAAGGGAACATTCAGACATTTAACTGTGTTATTTTCAATTTTTACATATATTACATAATCATAAGAAAGCTGAAAATAACATGCACCAAAGCAGTGTCAGTCACATTGGAATAAAATTGAAGATAATTTCATGGATTTGAAGGATGGTTTAAAAATCTAGGAGGATACTTCTCTCACAAATCAGACCTTTTTGTCTAGGCTTAAATAAGTATTTTAAGAGAAATTACTGTGTCTTCTGAGGCAGACTATGAAACAGGATTTCTGTGCCCTCTACCTGGTTCTCTTATTCCTCTGCTATATACACTCCATGACTTTGTCTGTGTTTTCTTCTGTCACCTATCTGCGCAGCTAAGTTCTTTCTTAATGGATTTATTTGCACAGTGTTGAGCATATGGAGCCTGACTGCAGTAACTGTTGCTGCTATATTATTTTTTAACAACAGTGCTCATGAAGATGCAGTGATGTTTTCTGATGCATTTGTCTCATGACCCTTGGGAAAAAAGTCAACAAAAATGTTTACAAATGTCCCCCCCTCTTCCCCACTGTAACGCCAGGAAAAACTGGAGCATAAACTGGATATGTTGCCATAAATTAAAAATTTAAATATCTAGGACAGAGTTTCAGGTATTTTTTTTTTTTTTTAGAAAACACGTCAGATCATTTCCCTAAATGTAAGAGTGGAGTAATTCCACTTAAAATGTCACAGCTACTCTAGGTTTGCATCTGTATGAAAGACAGTGCAGTTCCCCATTCAGATAATCCAAGATGAGTTGTAAAACCCAAAAATATCAAAAAACAGTGAAAAGGATCTAAAGAAACTTTTAGTTCAAGCTCTGGATAACATCACTGATATTTCTTTGTTTCCATGCAGCCTATCAAAGCACTTTGAAGAGTTAGAAAGGGAGTGGATACTATGAGTTCCAGTCTCTACACCCATCCCACTCAAAACAGTGTCTCAGGTAGAGGAATAAACCAAAAACCTGTGTCAGTATCAGATGATAGGATTGCATCCAGCATACTCTGAACTTACTCTGGCAGGGAGCTTTGTGCAATCTGTATGATCTAATCCGGAATTACTTACTCTCACTTCAGAGTTTCTTAGGTGGTGAACACATTTTGCTAACAGAGCATTTAATGATGGACGGGAATGTGCAGATCTTTGGATCTGGTCAAGATCTGATTCTGTTGTCTTCTCCTCAGGTTGCTGTTCTGGCTTTGTCACCATGATCAATGTTTTCCATTAGTGGAAGGGTGCCAAGCAGGTAATTTTTCATTTGCATCTTCTGTTCAGGGATTATTACCAGGGATGTCTTTACATAAGGACAACAGGGAGCACTGTCTATTTAAAAAGGAACAATTAAAGGAGTTGGATGCAAGGAGAAAAGTAGAGCTGAAGTCCAACTCCTGAAGTCTGGAGGTGGTAACTCCAGGTGCTGCTGACTCCAGAACACAAATTTGAGCAAGTTCCCAAGAACTTCATTGTTTCTTCCTTGACTTTTAGTTTCTCATTGCAGTTAGCATGTGAGACTCTGATGAGCTTTTCTGTGTTCCCACATATTCTGTGAGCAACGTCCCAGATACTTGCTCTGTTCCCAATAGCTATCACTTAAAGAAATCCTCCCTTCCAGAGCAGTGAATGACTAGTTTTCCTGGCTAGGTACAGTCTTAAAGCAAATATGATGAAGTTTGCTGATATGGAGCATTAGCTAGATCTTCTTAGAAAACCCCCTCCACACTGACAATTTTGTAAAGAGACTGCCAGTCCCTCACCTCAGTTATAGGCTTCTGAAAATCTGGTGGCTAGCCATTCAGTCTTTGTGACAGGGATCATTTTAGCAAAGAAAAACTTAATATCCCAAGAGCTGTATTCATCTTACTTGACATTTACCATCTAAGCCATTACCATGGCTTCCAGGCCAATCTAGCTTTCTAGTCTTCCCCTATAGTCAATGGAGAGACAAAAGAGCAATTCAGAAGGTTTTGCTGTACCTATTTTAATATCAGCATATGCACCAGTGTCTGGATAGGAACAAACATGCCCTAAGTGATTAATCTGTGCTCTTTATTGGTTACAGGGGGAGCTGAGACAAGACACTGAATCATTACAGGACTGAAGTTAGCATACATACTCTATCCATCTGAAGGTCTGTCAGGAACAGAAACACAGCCAGCTCCTCTGTCCTGTTTCTTCCCTTTTTTCTTTGGGAATATGAAAGACTAATTCCATGGATGTAAATTCAAAGCAGTTATTACAACTTTTAGATTTTGAATGGGATGAAACAAGGTTTCCTTTCTCCAAAATAATAATAAAACCCAAAGATATTACATTTGGACAATCTAAGTGTCTGACCTGTGCATTCTTTCTGTGAATAGAGGCAGACTCGTCTGCTCTCTTCATCCCAATAACAATATTTTGATTTATTCTGCTAGGCTTTTCCACAATTACATAAAAGAATAAAACACTCTCCTAGAGCTGTAGCAATCAACTGCTCAACCATTTTTCTCCTGTGCTTTAAAAGGTATCAGGCAACTTACTGTTGCAGCTGTTTCCAAAACTGATTCAAAGGCAGGTTCACACCTTCAACAGACAGCACTGATATACTGTGGCAGCATGTATGTCAGGGATTAGGGTATGTAGGAAGGGACAGAGATGCTTCAGCTGGTCTTTGGTATAATAGAAATATGATTTACTGCAATGAGTTTTGGTCAGGCTCTTAGTTTCTCTACTTTTCTACTGCCCATTCACCACAGAACATCATTAATGGGGCTCAGTGCTGCCCTTAACTGAGTTTAGAGAATAATAGATACTGGAAAATTAATGGTGAGGAGGACTGAAGGGATGTTATGGCCTATACTACCAGTGAATCACTGTATTTTTGCCCACTGCCACCAGAATGGACAAAATATCGACGAAGTTGTTTGTAGAAGTCGATGATGATAAGCAAGGGATATTTTAGGACTTCTTCCAGTTTAAATGATGCTCTGAAGCCCCAAAAGCAACATTCCTCTCTTCCTGCTGGTCAAACTTTCAGGTAAATAATCTCCATTTAAAACTGAAAGATAATCTATTTCCTTTTTGTCTGAGAAGTGAATGATATAGAATCCATTGAAATTCTTTCTTTTCATTTTAATAAAAGTATTGTCCATTTTCTTTCCCTTCTCAGATCCTCAAATTCTGTTAGGAACCATCCAGACTTTGGTGAGCTTTTGTATGCAGGTTTTGGTGAAGGAAAAGAAAGTTAAAAAGACATTTTTACATGTGGGGAAAATCCAATTTTACTATGGTTGAAAATACTTCATAAGAAATAACTTTTAAGTGAAAATGATTTTCCAATTAGAATAATACAAACAAAATGCTACCATTCCTTCTTTCATTCATCCTTTTTTTTTCTTTTCTCTTTTAAACAAGGTTTGTTATAGGACTCCGTGAAAGGAATAATGCAGTCTTTCATCAATGATCAAATCCCATCTCGAAATGTATCAGTCCTTGCTGGCTGAATTATATAGAATTTGGGAATTTTACTTTGATGTACTGCTGCATGTGTGACTTGTTATTCAATATGGTTGTTAAGAGGGACTTATCTGCAAAGCAATTGCTTCATATCATACCTGTAACACAAGAGGGTATTTTTTTAAACTTTCCGTTTTCAAAGGAAATCTACTTTGTTTTCCTCATTTCAAAAGGCAATGCAAGGTTCTCTGAGTGTATGTAAAACTCTCCTGGCACCTAATGTATGCATAAAAGACTAGCTTCAATTTACCTGGTTGCATCCCTCATTTCAAGCTACTGCAGACTATTAAATCCAAAGTAAAGCTTTCTTATAGAAAGCTAGTGACCTTGCTTTCTCTTCCAGCAGTCTAACTATAATTTATTTAGTACTTAGTGTTACATGGTACTTTGATCCTGTAGGATACAACATTGTTACTGGATACAGTTTCAACTGGCCTTTATATGGCCCAGAAAATTCTGCATCAAATACAGATGTTTGAACACACAACCTGACTTTTCGAACTACTGTTTTCATGCTAAACCCATTACTGCTTGGAATCTGACTGGATAACAAGTCATCCATCCAATGCACATCACCTTCATGTGGAAACCAGCTGCAATTGCAGGAATAGCACAGAAACTGTAAAAGCTTATTCACAAAATACCGCCCTTGACTTTGGCTCGGCATCGGCCAGTTTGTCTCCTTTATACTCTGGACAGGGAAAAGGACAGTGTGCAGTGCTCCTTCCAAAGGACAGGTTATATTAGTCTTGAAAAACTGCTGTGCTAATCTCCGTTCTGTCTACTACATCAAGAATTTGCTAAAGCATTTTTGTGCTGTGCTTCCTAAGTCTCAGCCACCTTCATGTTCAAGAGGTGTTTCTCTTGAGCAAGAGAAAAATATTTAATCCTTTTCACATACTGCTGTTTTACATGTACTCCAGGACGTGTTTGGTTGGAGAAACTCCCACTCCCATTGCACAGCATCAGATGAGCAATCCCCACTTCACCAGGCAGGGGGCTGAGTAACAGTTTTTGGTTTCCCAGCATAAGGACCACATCCTATTTGAATGGAGTCTCTGAAGTGAATGTGTAAAAACTTGAAAAAACAGTTTTAAGAAGCTGGGATACTTGTTTATGTGTCACCACGTATTTTGGTTGAAAATATTCTTAGCAAGAAGAAAAGCAGTGCTGAGGAGAAATCATTTTCCCTCTGTGAGTGGCAACATTATTAATCTGTGTGATTAATTCTGTGACTATTAAAGAAACTGCAAGGCACTCTCCATTTAGTTAATATCACTAACAAATACACATCTGTCACTCAAAATGCTGTGTACTCAGCAATGTTGTTCTTACGATATTAAATATTTACTATTTATTATGATTGTTACTTTTGCTATTTATTGGCTTGCAACAGCCAAAAACATGCCAGGCAGCCTGGGGAGGAACTAGAAAAACATTTTCAAGCCAGTCTGCCTTAAAGTGAAGCACTTAAATACAACATTGGATATTTTGGCCTTGATTCACAGAAGTCCTTTTCACCATATGTCTGAATCCTACAGGGTGGGTGTTAAGCACATGCTGCAGTTACTTGCTGGGGAGGGAGGGAATTAACAGAAGCTTTGCTGGATCAGGGCTGTGGCCCATGGCTAGAAGTATTGTCCTGCCTTTCACTGAACAATGGCCTTTCCCCTTAGGTAGTGTCGAAAACGGGAGCAAAATTTGGTGGAGTCACAGATTGTTTTCCTATGGGAACATTTCCAGCAGATGGAATTGATATTGTGTTTACACATATTTACTCTATTCTCAGCCTGAGTATTAGAAACGTCTGATACAAACCTTCCTCTTCTGAGCAGCACCAATGGTCTGCAATCCATTCACAGAAGACCCCACCAATCCATTAATGCATTTTTAAGACTTCACAGTCCTTGTATCTCTGGACCTATGACTCTGGTAGCAGAAATTTACTGGATAAGAAGGAAGCAGAAAACCAACTTCTAAAAATAGTAACTTAGAATAATACCTCTGATGTAACACATTAATTTCTGTCCAAAATACATGCATTGATTTTTAGGTAGCTTTTATGAAACTGCTATTAAATTGTGGATGAGTATAACTAGAGCAAATATTGCTCCTTATCATGTCATCATCTTCCTTTTCTTATGATTCCTAAGGAGCTGAATGAAGCTATGATAATAATTGCAGTGATATTCAATTTCCATGCCTCAAAAACCAGCCGAGTTTTGACAGGAGGGATGTTTCCCCTCATGATGTAAAACTGTTTAATTTTTCAGGTTCTTTGCCTGGCCTGTAACTTCTTAGTCAAGTGGCATTAAATATAGATTTTAGAATAACAAAACAAACTAGATAGACCTAAATGAACATTTATTCAAGTGCTTACTGTAAGTAAGGAGTTTGCAAATTGTTAATGAAGTTGGGAAAGAAATTTCAAGTTCAGGAAAAACACGTCTTCTATGTATAATATTCTGTTGTTTTTTGCCTGGTGTGACTTTATTTTGCTGTTGTATTTGTATTGCATATTTTTTTATATCATGTAAAATGAAGTCAAATTCTGTTCTCAAAGCATTTGTTTTTCAGGTTTTGATAAATGACTATATTTCCATAGACTTCACTGAATTGCCTTTAATTGAGACCATTTGTTATGAGATGATATCAGAGCTCAAGACCAGTGGCTGAGTTTTCTCTCCACAATGTTGCTCCCAGCAAACAATCTGATAGGAGACGTTTCAGAAACGTAGAGCCTTTTTTAACTAGCCGTATAACTCACTAGTAAATATAGAAGGTTATAACATCTTAAAATAATTTATGGTACTGTCAGCTCTGAAGAAGAAAAGACTTCTCTTGGGAAGCGGTTTCAGCAGGAACTTCAAAAATTGTATGTTTGATAAATTACACCACAACTAACAATGTTCAAAGTGCAAGAATCAAGGGAACTTTAAATTAGGAATTTAGACTCTCATGTCCACATAAAACTGTTATGGAGGAAGATGCTATGACCAAGCAAAAGACAAACATTTAATGTGTCAATTAAATCAACAAGAGACACATATCTACCGATCTTTTGGGATTCGAGTTCCGACCTGTCTGTATATGAGGATGTCACTGATGAAAAGTGTGAATTTTTATCCTAAAAGAATAATATTTTCCTCCCATCTAAAATTTTTGAGAATCTAAAACACTTTTTTCTTTCATATTCAGGCTCAGCATTCAACATGTCAAAAAAAATCAGTAAAACAATAATAATTATAGCTGAAAAAAAAGGAAATATTGCTGTTATATGATTTTGCAATACTTATCAACTTTATCTTTCTGAGCTGCATTTTAGCTGATATTTAAAAACAATAAGTTACTTCATCTAGAAATGGTTTCAAAACGAAATGCTTTAGTTTGAAAATCTTGATTTTTTTATTTTAAAACAAATTGCACCAAGAGGTCCACTGAAGCAGAAACTTGTGAAAAGTACTCCTTCTTACTAACTGGTATTTTCCAGTGAAAAACATTTTCTTGGAAGATTCCTGACAAGTTCTATCCCTTTTTATAGGCTGTAGCTTTTGAAATAAATACATTATTGAGGACCAGGAGTCACTTGCCTTAAAAGAATGGTCCACTTACCCATATATTATCTAAGGATGGATAGGTAGACATGCTTTAAAATTAGTTACTCTTGACAATATCAAGGTACATAAAATGTTAAGTTTTGTTAAGGCTCCCTTCAGGTCTTGTGGACATAACCATTTAGCATCCTGAATTTAGAGGACATCTGAATTCTGCTACTGTTATCGTGGTTCCTTTGCTAGAACCATATGCTTTGACAGAGATAAGAAAGAGAGGATTTGCTGTTTGTGAATTCTCATTATAACTGTAATGAATGAGATAACACTGATTAACAAAGAAATTAAGAGTTCTGTTCTTTGGAGAAAAAGGTACCCCACTCCGTCAATCCATTTAAGTACTCAACAGGTGAGTTGTTCTACTGATCCTAATTTCCTATAGTTTAAACACCTGCTTTAGAGTTTTATTAACACATGGACCTTGCAACAATTCTGTTTTTCATCAAAAACCTCTTTTAAAAGTAAAGCTAATCAGAAACAAGAAAAATATGTTTTGACAGATTGAACACAATCTGTCCACACCTTGATGTGTCTAAACAGTTGCATAAAATATTTTCTGTATGTCCACATCTGTGTATATCTGTGTATTACCTTCTTTCCCAATGTAGTGCTCTCCTCTGAAACATTTTTTACATGATGGTGTTTAGAACAAACTTCCTAATTTCCCATTTAAATTACCATTTGAGTCATGGTACTGATTTCAGGATATTTCTAATAAGGAATCACTTTTCCCTGAGAAGAAATACTACAGACATAGCATCTCTGAGATACAGATAGCTGGGTATCGGAGAAGAGAATAGCGGTACCTTCCATATCTAAAGACATTTCAGGCCTCAAGAGTATTTCAGGGAGGAGACGAAACCTGGGCCACAACAACAGCTTCATACAGGAATGGCTTAAATATCACACAAAAATATGGACTAGAAAATATTGCTCAAAAAAAAGACCACCCTCCTGCTAATCCAAAGCTTTGAGATTCAACTAGTCCCCTGTGTAAACGCCTGGATATTCACAGAAAGATACTCCCCTCTATACACCCATGCCTCTCACTTCTCTTCTGTAGTGAGTCCTACAGAGGTGGAAACAGTTGTCTTGCACCCGATTTGTATAATAACCAATCTCATCAGGACTGTTGTACTGATTGTAACACAAAAACCTTGGAATTTGTCTTTCAGACTCTTGAAAGTGGGCCCAGCAACACATCTGTCTGTCTGTCTGTCTCCTGGCATTTCTACTGAACTGATTACTGAGGACAGTTTTCCTGGATGTGCAAAGGCAAATTACAGTGATGGGAAGTCCCACTCTGGAAGACCAGAGAGTGGGAATTACAGCAGTCCTTAGGAGACAGGTTGCTTAATATGCTATGCAAAGGTGTTCCTTAGTAGTAACAAATACGTTGCCCATAATCTGACTTTTCGAAGGCTTTTCTTTATCATCACAACTTCCAAGGTGGGGAGAGGGAACCAAAAAAGACAAAATCTACAAAAAAACCCATCTCTTTAGAAATTAATTTAACCAAGAAAAGCTTTCCAGAGGGGCTGGGACAACCACTTGTTCCACACAAGGCTCTTTTTTCATTAAGTTGTTACCTTTCCATTGTCTCTCGTTAACTGTCTTGCTCTCTCAACAGTTGAAAACCATCACAGGTGTTTAAAATGCGTGCCGAGTCCCACACTGTTACGTGTATACAAAGCAGCCGTGCAATGCTCAAAAGGCAGCCTGGCCTCTTCACTGTTCCTGCTTGCCAATTACAGCACAATGGATCTTATTTATAACCTAAGTCTTTAAGTTCCTTTCTCATATTGGCAGTTTTAGAAGTTAACTGCGCTGGGTAAGCTGTGATCCAAAATGCAATGTCAGGGAGCTGTTCCACCAAAACTACAAGAGCAACCTCATTTTAATACACGTTACCCTTATGTGCTCCCTCCGGGATCTGGGCAGGCTTGAGCTGAGAGTCGCATTCAGGAGTTTTGCTGATGTGATCCTTTGCCAGCTAGATAATCACCTCTTAAAACCAGGCAGGCAGGCAGGCATCTTTGTCAAACGAGCACATTTCATGATCGTAAAGTACCATCTTCAGAGTACTTCCAGACCCCACACTGTGATTGCAGGCTGCCTACCCCCCCACCCCTCTTTAATTAAGAAGCCCTCTCATGCTCATGCTGGGACTGTTGCACACGTTGAACCTTGGCATTTCCAGATCTGTTTCTCTTCTTTAAAGCCTTATTACTTCTACACAATCTGCAGAGACTGTTGCATTTCAAACGGATCTTTAATGCATTTATTTCTACATAACTTTGCCTCAGAAAAATTCACAACAGGAATACTAAGCTGCCGTCAGCCTGATGAACACTCAAGTATGAGACTTAGTCTGACTCCAGGTAAATAGCCATCACCTTCAGAAAGATCCAACAAAGAGATGGCAAAAAAGAAAATTTTCAGCATATTTATTGTACCCACTTCCCATCAGTGATGTTCACTGTAGGTCCATCGGGCCAGGTATGGAGGAGGTTATGGCACATTGCACTTAGTGGTATAATATTTCTACAATATTGCAGCCATTGAACCAGGGATGAGGATGAGACACACATATAAAGTGAGATGGAAGAGAAGAAATAGAGACAATCTCAACAGCAAGCTCAGCCCTATGAGAATCTTCTCCCTCTTCATTCCCCCTTCCCTGTCAGGAAGGTCATCCCACCTCCTCTTCTGGAGTGGTAAAATTCACTTCTACTGATAAGAGGACAGAGTGCTTAGGAGATTTTTAATCTAAAAAGAGTCAAAGTCAATCTCAAATAATCTTAATGTAAATTTTCTATTCTTGCGGTAAGATTACCTCATTATTCAGGGATTTCAAGACATGTCTGCAGGTCTTTCAAACTGGAATAGCTTGACTTGACCCAGGCTAGCCTATTCAGCTGCCCATGGCTTTAGAAATCAAGACCATAAATCACATTTTTTTATAAAGTAAAAATAAGGTATGATTGTACATATTTGTGGTCAGATTTGTCAGAGTAGACATTTCTTTCTTTTTGTCATTCTCCAGCAGTTGTATATGTAACAGGAAGTGATTTATATATCACTTTTTTTCTCCTGATGCCTTTTAATAGAGGGCTAAAGTTGAGCTAAAAAGGTGGGGTTTAGTTTGGTTTGGTTTGGTTTGGTTTGGTTTTTTTAAAGAGTCAAGTATCAGCTGTAGGGGCTCCTACAAAACAAGATACAACCTTAATAATTTATGCAGCCTTTGAGAAATGAAGGGATTAATGTGGTGTAGCCTCAACCTAGAAATTACTAATGTTCAGAAAGAATAATAATAATGAAAAAAAGATTAAATGTCCATATCCAGGCTAGAATTGCTATTGTAAATGAGGTTGTAGACTGAGGAACTAACCCTCTTAAACAGAACAGCTGAATCTTTCTGTGAATTATGGAACACCCTTACAAGTTAACATCTATGTACAGCCTGTGATACTTCATACTAGCTAGAGAAATGATGTGCTGTGATGTGGACCTTGCCACATATGCAATCTAGAGTGTGAAATGAACAGTGCTCTTATAAGTAGCTGAAATGTGTCTGACAATGAGTAGTCCCAAGGAAATAATTTTAAAATCCTCGGACTCTGAATATATGCTTTCATTCATCTTAGAGAATCAGAGAGGAAGCCCCACTGCCACATTCAGCCTATCACCCTTTCATGGTGGTATGCTTTCTGGGATGTATCTTCTTCTGCTTTGCTTTGACTTTTAGTGATGAAATAATCATTGTTCCAAGATTTTCTCTAGAAAGTCTGAGTTGCTGGGAAATCAGGGAAATCGTTATGATGCCTGCCTCCAGGAAGCTTTTTTTATAATCCCAGGCTAAGTCTGCTAGAGTCAATGCCTGTAATTCTGGCACAGAAGCACATATGCAGGAAAATGACATTTTTGTAGAAATATCATAAGGCACAGTCCTTGCTTGCTTTGGACAAGCCTGCAAAGCAGGAATGAGGAAACACTTGCTTTTCGATCCATTATGCAACAGCATTCAGTGAAGTATTCGCTGGTGGCAGGGTGATGACTTGGGATGTGGAACATTCAGGCTCAGCTCCCTGGTTCATTGCAAAGGCAGCAGAAAGGAATATTATGTGCCCACATTTCATCTGCTCTAGTTCTCAGCCATGTATGAGCACAAAGGCACCTTCCTTGCTTAGCCCAACAGACAAAAGTGGTTAGTTTTAACATGGATCAGTTACCACACCATTGCTTATAGCCTGGCTTGCAAAGTTAGGTGCCCCTTCAGAGGCTTATGAGTGTGATGACCTCAACTGAAAAGCAAAGGATGAGCAACATATATTCCCACTGATCTTGCTTAGATGGTAATATCTGCATTATTAAGCACTGCATAAGTCTCTTCACCCTTTGATTTCTTATTGTATCTTCAGACCTGCCTGTAAAGCACTCAACATAATTTTAACACTAGATAAATCATAGGAAAGAATAATAGTTTCTGATCATTTATACTATATGATTTTTTTTTTTTTCCCTAACCTGCCCTATCTGACAGCTCTCCATGGATTTCAGCCATGGTCTTGCATGCTGTTTCAAATTTATGTACTTTTGACTGCAGCCTAGCTGTCTCCCACACAGCTAAACAATTATTCGAATATTGGTTCTTTGATGTTAATACCCACCTTTTATTGCTTCATCAATACTGAGCACAGGGTGAAATAGAGCCAGCTGCAACTTTTTAAATCTTAGAGATCGTGGTCATGAAGAGGACAGAATCAAATTCACCTTGTCTATAGTTTATGGGTTTTGTGCTATTCCTCACACCAGTGACATTTTTTTGGCCACAAAAGTGAAATACTAAATTCACTAAATACACCTGAGGAGAGATGCTGCAAGTTCTGATGATTAAACATCAAGAGGCCTCAAAGGAGTTACAACATGATAAAATTAGATGTGCAGATTTTCTATTTTGTGAAGGAAAAAAAATTAAGCCTTTCCAGCAACACATTCAGTTTCCTTTTTCTCAGCAGATTAACTCTCTTCTTTGCATATCAAATTTTGCAATATTTTTGACCAGATTCTCAGCTGGGAAATTTTCAGCCCCAAATAAATGAGATGTTGAAATGTTACAAGGAAAGCAATTTGGTCCAGTGTCAGTAACTGTGCATGTGTTTTCTTATCTGGAGATTTAGTTGTCATCTTTTAAAAACAGTCAAATAAACTCTGAAGAATAACTTGGTTCCTTTAGGACTATCTGGGATTGTAGGTAACTAAAACCTGTTTGTATGCTTATGTTCTCTGTGTTGCTAGATGAGATATTAATTAATGAGAACATAAGAGAACATCATTACATGGTAATGCATGAAGCCAAAGATCAAATACACCAAAATTCTCTAGCACAAATCATGGCCTAACCCATTTTAAATTAATGTAGTTACCTGGCAGGTCTTGGGGTACAGCCGTGTGAGATCAGCTGAGAACCCAGAAAAAGGAGGCCTAAGACTGGTGAATAATAAAAAATAAGAGTTTGCAAATTTGCCTAGATCAAACACTGCTCATTTGTCATCCTGTTACTGCAAAACCATTTACACAGAATAGTTGGGAAAATTATCAGAACAGACTGAGGCTTTCCCCTCAGAAAAGATAGCAAAATCACAGGATCATTTAGGTGGAAAGGACCTCTTGAAATCCTCAGGTTTGATTGTCTTGGCTGGTTAGACAGGGAGTAGTCATACTCTCACAGTATTTAATAAAGTCTGTCACTCAAATGAGAGAATATGGTACAGAAAACATAAACCAAACAGGGTAGGGTAGATGGGAAAACACTGAAAACTAATTATGATTCCTGTTAAACATTTTCTGTTGAAAATTTTTGATGGATAATGGGTTTTGATTAAAACTAATATTTTTGCAGGTTTTATTTGCTTTCTGCATTTCTCAGCTTTTTCAAGTGAGCCAACTGCTCTGCAAGGATTTCTTTTTACCCTGAGGAATTAAATTTATAAAAGAAATATATAATTAAATTTTTATAAACCATATTTATATATATTAATATATATAAGCATATATATATACAATAGAAAATAATTTCCAAGTAACTCTATAATTAAAGATTGACCTAGACCCAGTTACAATTTTCTTTACACAGATTCCTGTTGCTCATGTGTCCCATGTGACCTTCTGGAAATACAAAAATCCTCAGTCGACATAAGAGTTTCAGCAAAATTCCAGGGTGTGTTTAACCCAGGAGCATGGTGACTGTTCCTTTCTTTGGGGCACTGTGACAGCAGCACAGCTTCCCACAGCGAAGACATATGGCAAGGACAAAGGCAGCCACCTGTGTACACATCCCAATCACTTAGCAATATTGCCAAATATGAGAAAACAGAAACTCCTGAAAATAGCAATTTATAACGCTATTATAGCTTAGGAAAGCCTGAAGAGGATTAAATGGTCTTTCCCACAGGAAACAGAGATAGTCAGTTCAAAGATACCATTAAAGGCAGTGATGAATGCCAAGTCCCCATCCTTATCTATAAAAGGATTCTTCTCAACAGGTTTTGATGAGCAAAAATGAAGGAGTGGTTTATTTTTCAGAACTTCCTCTCAGCCATTTCACAATAATGTGAGACATTTCACTGGTCTGTCTCCTAATGAGTGACTCCAGACATGCAGATAACACAGAGCTGTCTCAGCTAGCCATATTTCCTACCCAAATGCAGGATCTATCTGCATTGAAGGATAGCACTGCAGCAAGAGACAGAAGCACTACATGGTTAGAGAAGCAACAGCTGAAGAAACTTAGCAACATAATCATCTGTCTTTTTACAATGTTTACAATGCCAGGGGTTTGTTGATTTGTTCCTGTGCTTATTTTTGTGATACTAAATTTGATTAGAATGAACCTTCCCTCTGGGTGCATTGGCAAACCATAAAGTAGAGATACACTGAAGCCTATTATAAAGTCAAAATCTATAAATAAATTTAGAGTTACACAGAACAATGCTAGGCATACTGAGCATTTTATTATTCAATATGTCTTTTTGCTAGTGGCACATCTACTTAATTCTGAGAGATCTGTGTTTTACTAAGCCCAGCAAGCATTTAATAACTAGCACTTTACAGCAACTTTTGTATAAACAAATATTCAAAGGTGCTTTTCAAAGATCCTAGCTCTTTTCTTCAGTAAACAAGTGGAAATGTAAAGCTTTTTGGAAGGTTATGGACATTTTCTAGCTCATGAGTAAAAAAGAAACTTGGATCGAAACAGCTCAAACTGAAACCTATGACTACTTCTGGTGGAGCACTGTTTATATACAGACATTTATACACTTACATGTAGTTTTGATACCTAAATGAGATATTTGTGCTTTCTACATGAACAACAGAGCTTTCAGTTTACTAAAACTAGGGGTTTTCTCTATTTCTTGTATAAATTAGCTCAATCCTAATCAAAACCTTTACTCTGTATGCCTAACACTGAAGGATGTGAATATCATACATAGCTGAATTGGTCTAGGATGGCATGGGGGTCCCAGGATTCTCAAAATCAGTGGCATTCAGACCTTGCCATGCAATCTTTGTGTGAAGAGAAACTGTCCACTGAGACCTATTCTCTAGCTAAATCCACAGATTTGAAGGAGTATCTGTGTTTCAAACCCACAGCTATCTGAATGCTGTCAATTTAAATTCACAACCATTTCCCCAATTCAAACAATGTTTTCTTGATTTGCATCAAAGCCAAACTACGATCATGAAATGCATACATTTATACTCTCTGCTTACTCAAAGTTAAATAACTAATATTGGAAGGGATTCAATGTAATACACAACTTCTTCTATCACCATAATTTGTGAGATACTCTGTACAAAATTGAAAGGAAGACACTTTATGTAATCTCAGAGTTCGGAGATGTTAGAATCAGTTGCAGAAATAAAATGAGGCATCAAAGGTTTCATTTCAAAGATCATTATTTTCACAACCGGGCATCCTTAGTTAAGGCCTGCTCTTCAACTGGACTGACAACAAACAAATCATCCTGAAACAATGGGGTGAGATAAATGCTCAGTACTTTTAAGCATCTTGGCATTTTCTTTAGATCAGATACAGAGTGCCAAGTGAAGCAACCAGTAAGTTCTCTCCTCATTGCTGTTATGGGGATGACACTACCATTTGACTGGAGATCACCATGAATCAAATTTAATCCTCCATGTAGCTTTGAAACATAACTGAGCTGAGCAGGAAATCTGTGCCCATTTTGTGGATGAATAACCCAAGGCACGGTAGTCCTGTCTCCAGCTGCAGTAAACCCAAGGACCAGTGTCAGTCCATGTCAGCTGAAGTTCTGCCCTGTGGATTTCCTCCTACATGTTCATATGTGCTGAGTAAGGGCAGGAATTACCTCAGTCCTTACTTGTGGGGATTCGGAAGGAGTCCCTGCGAGAAAATGGACACATGAGCAATCCTGCATATGAGCAAGACTGGTAAAGCCTCAGCGTTGGCAAGGATGTGACGAGATGACCCAGAAAGAATGAGGAAGAACCCAGGAAGTTAAACAACTTCAGGGTGTGGGTTTGGGCGGAGAAGGAAGTTTGTACAATGTCAATGTGGCAGAGCTTAAGGAGCATGTGCAAAGCTAACTGTCCAATCAGAAAGAATTATACCATGTGATTGTATCATGGGATTCTCACCCGCATTATAAAAGGCTTGCTTCACCACAATAAAATTGGTATTGCTTAATCACACTGATAGTCTGCACTGTCTATATCTCCTGCACTATCTCAAGCAGAATTTCTTCTGAAGTCAAAAAAATTTCATCCACATCAATTTGGTAAGATATTTTTTGAACATTGCAGTTATGATTTACAGAAGCTATAACTGACTGTATGTTAACATACTAATTTCAAAGCCCTAGTCAATGCCAGGGTAAAATCAAGTAGAAGTCTCCGTTAGGTTTGAAACAAGATGAGCAAATGTTTTTCCAGGTAGAAGAGCAGTTGAATATCTGAATGATGCTCGTGTTAATAGTATTCCCAGTTGAAACTGTCTTGACCTCAGTAAGTTTCACTTTGTGAGCACTTCTGGACCCAAATGGCTGAGCTCAGAAGCTAAATATATAGTTGATCCATAGGTCATGCTAAGCACTAGACTTGCAATTCTTAATTAACACATTTTGATAATACAGAACAGTAGCATTATCAGCAAACCACCAGCCTCCACAGAGAGTCATAAAAGCCACTGCTCTGCATATTCAACAATTAATACTTTAAAATTTTTTAAAATTTCAAGTATCGTCTGTTATTTTTAATAATTCAATTGTTTGTATTTTCTTTCTCTTTATATTTATTAAATCTATCTCTCATCTCACTTTGTGTTATCCTTTACAAAATTTCCAACTTGGAAATAAATTACCACAGCCCTTTTTACTCCTTACACTAACTCAGTTTCTTAATAGAGATAAATATGACTCTCTCTTCTCAGAATGCTACCATATTTTACATGGGTGTTTACTGTTCTGTATTTAGTGATGCATATTAATCTTTAAATCAAACACACCAAGACAAATGCCATTAACATACATTCTAGACTCCAGTTCTGTTTCAAAAACCTCAGATACGCTACGGTTTTGAAAGCATCAGCCCAGAGGTTAGGCATGGTCTACTGCATGAAGAGTGGAAGAAGTTATTAAAACAAACACTGATAATTGCAGCTTGATAACTTCTTTTGTCCTGAACTGTTGTAAATCAAAATCTCCTGTGAAAGAAGACAGGAAGGAAAGAGAATTCCTTTATAGCAAAGATGCAATCCATAAAATGAAGTAATATCTACCTTCTATTGTATTTTTTTTGCAACTCCTTGGTTTTCTGGCAACCCAAAAGTCAAAAATGCAACAGCTTTGGTCGGTGTAGTAATTTATGCTGATTTACCAAGCTGCAGTTTTCATTGTCAGTGCCATCACTGTCTCTGGATTTGTTAAATGAAATTAATAATGTCTCAAGAAAAAATTAGATTGCACCAGAGAGGTAAGTTGGTAGAATGGAGTTAAGTTTTCTACTTCAGTAAGGATAACTTAATTTTGATGTGTTTAAGAATATCTAAAGGCTAGTTTTGCAGCACAAACTAGATCGAAGTAGCTATGGTCCTTGCTCCCTACTGAAGTAATTTGAAGAGAGTTTGCCAATCTACAGAAAGCACTGCTGAATTAAGAATCTGTCCTTCCCCTGAGAAAACAGTGAAATTTAAATGGGCAGTTTCCAGTCTGAGACTGTCTTTGTGATAATACTTGAAATCAAATGTACTTGGCTGTGTTCATGCGATGGTTTAAGTTGCCTCAGTATTTTTTTTTTCCTGAGTCTTATGATCATTAGACCAGATTAACAAAAGGAACTGCCCAGCTATGCTAACAAGTAAGGATAGCTACAAGTTCATGAGAGAAAGAAAAAGAAACTCATATGCTGATCCTAAGAGGACTTCTTCCTTGCCACTGAATAAATTTTGCATTACAGTGGGATGAGTACTGGGAAAAATATGTATTTTATTTTTAATATTTATGTTTGCTGCAATTTATTTTTTTTAAAACATAGGAAGAAACTGAGCAATTGTGTCAATTCTGTCATCGTCAGTGAGACAAACTTTCCAGCCACATCAACAGGTTGAGCAGCTGATGCAGTCTGTCCCCTCTTCAAAGTGATGTGCTATTGATAATTGACATTCACATTTATTTAAAGACATCTGAATTCTGTTTTCTGTTTCTCAAGCATCAGTGAATTAGCAAATTTGCTCTGTTGTAAATCAAGAGCAAAAAGCCTTATACATGGTGTGCATGAAGCCAGCAAACTTGCTGAGCAAAGTGTACAAGAAGTTGTTTAAAACTAGGGTTATCTAGTGATTCTCCACCTCAGTCAAGAGTCCTAGATCGCTTGTTTTTTGCCACAAGAGTTATGAAGGACTGGAGCCTACCCTGACATGTGACAAGCTCCATTGCAAAGGTTCACATGTGCCAATTATTCCCAGAAAGAGGAAATGGTCCCCAGCCTGTTCACAATCCCAGTGAGCATTATGTGCATTGTTCCATTGTTAGGCTGAATCAACTCTCTTTCTCCATTATCTAATGATTTTGCACTCAGTAGTGACAACATATTCTCTCAGTATCCAGTGGGAATCTTGCCATGGACTTGCAATGAAGCCAAGATTTTAAATGAAGTTGTCAGATGGTGATGAAAGGAGGTATCACTTTGGCTCTCTGTGAAAATGAGGCAGAGTGAACTTGATCCTGCCTTGTGCTGTAATCCCAGTATGGCCCCTCATGGCATGAAGTGGCTTCAGAGATGCTCATATACATGTGGGAGAAAATTTGGAAGTCATGGCAAGGAACTGTTTTGTCTGAAGACCAGGTTTAAACACTTAGAGGCTGAGTGTACTAGAGGGCATGGCAGTAAGTGGGAACATTTTGAGGTGGGGGACTCTGAGGCATCGACCTAACTCCCTCTTCTGCCTGAGGACAGGATAACGTGACATACACAGACTCTCAGGACTGTCTGAGCTGTACGCGAAAGCTATCCCACCCAGAGAGCCTGGGCTACCGTCCAGCCTTCCCTCTCCCTTCTCCACCTGCTCTACACCTCTACAGACACTATGCAAAATTATACCCAAAGACAGTAAATGATTTGTGTGTACTTGATGGCCTATGTGGTTGATATGTTTGCTGTCATGGACTCAGTGATGTAGAATGATGGGTCTCAGATTGTGCAGAAGGTCATTGGTATCTGAGTGTTTTTCCTGAAGTAGCCAAAATTTATCCTATTACAGCATTTACCCAATCAGATCACAGTGTTCTTTGGCTTATTTAAATGTAAATTACATGATATTTTTATCTCTAGACTTCTGCATTCTTTACCTAGATTTCCTTTTTGGGGTTTGGGTTTTGGTTTTATTTTGGTTTGGTTTTTTTGGTTTTTTTTTAACTCTTGGTGTTTAGTACATTTGACAGTTTGATTTAATTTAACTTCTAATAGAAGTGTGGCTGATAATCTAGTGCTTGACAAATAACTGCAAATTGCTATGTATTATTTTTAAAAAAAGTATTTAAAGTAGTGGCAACATGAAATACTATCATGAGAAGAATATTCCTGTTTCATGTCTTTGAAGAATCGGGCCTTGTCATCCCAGTATCTGTTCTATCATTCTTAAACATTTTTCTTTTGTACATCTCATTTTATTATTTTTAAGCATGTAAAAAATGATGCCTAAAGGAAGTGCATATTGTTCTATTAAGTCAAATCCTTATATTACATTTTACAGCTTAGCTTTTGTCTTGAAAAAAAACATTTAATGAGTTTTTGTGTAATGTTAGGTATTATTCATGCAGGTACAATAGGAGAAATGGTTTCTTACATAGCTTATAAGGAAAGAAGTTCACTTGTAGGCATGTAATTTCTGAGGAAAACACATTTATTATTCACTTAGTAGAAACCTGAAGGAAAATAGAAAGGAAAAAAAAAAGCTAGACTAGAGCTTTTGGGAAATGCTGCTCTCATCCTCTTCTCAGAGGAAATTTAAATGAAATTAGAACTAGCATATTTTCATACAGCATTTATGAGCATGTCTATTTTGGGGAAAAACTATGATCTGTTTCGACTAATTATCAAAAAACACCTTAATTTTTACAACTATTCACAAAATTCAAGGCACTCACACTCAGAAGTACCTCAACTACTCAACTCCTCTCCCCAGATGACTCCACAGCATTGCTCTGCATGTCAGTGCTTACTGAGGCAACTAATCACTTTTTTTGGACCATGTTAATCTTTGACCAGATCAGCTTCTGGAAAATACTCCAGGGCTAACACAAACAGAACAGGCAGCAAACAGCAGTTTAGATTTAAATTGGCTAAGTTGGCCGCTTACCCAGAGTAAAGCAGTAAGGTCTGGCGAGCTGGCCATATGCCCCGTGAGGGCTAGAGGAGCTGGGCAGTCCCTGGAGGCGGGGAAGTCAGTTGACTATTAGTATCAAGACAGGGAAGAGGAGCAGACAGGCACAGTGTAATAGAAGAGGCAAAAATGAAAAAATTACATCGATTTACAGACTGTAGTATATGATGTTTCCATTTTGGAGAAGAAATTTAAAATATCATGCTGAAATTGAGACCCTACCTAAACTATGACCACAACCAGTGGAAGTATGCTGTGATTGCTGTAAGGCTTGGATCCATCACAGGGCCTTAGATTTCACCATAGAATATAAATTTCTTTGTTCTCAATAATATTTTATTCTTTTATCTTAAGATTTAAATCCTATGCCTGACCTGGTTGGAAGTTTTTCCTACCTTGGTATCTCTCAGTCTTCTGAAAGTTGTACCTCTTTAAAGAGATGAGTGGGGCCCCACTTTAACAGAAGTATTGAAAAGAATAAGAATCCCATGCAACTGGAAAAGGGAAAGATATATGCACCATTGCATTGCACTTCTTTCATTATTTTATATAAAGATATACAAGCAAGTTACAGCTAGTTCTCAATAACTACATTCTCTCATTCACAATACATGAAGTTAGCTCATTTCTTGAGAAAAGGGAATCATGAAGTTTCTATGGAAACTTCATAATTAATAGCTCACAGTGTTAAGCCTTTTTCATTTGCAGATATCTATTTTCCAGTGGAGCTGCAGGCTCTTGTACAACAAATGCAAGCTTACTGGCCACAGTCTGGCCTTTCCTAGCTACAGACTACTTGGAAATATCACATGGAAAAAACACTGACCCACTTCCCTTATGTCCTTGATTCCAATTCATTTAGGCTTTAGTTCAGTAAATGACTTAGGTCGCACTGACTAGATATGTTATTTCCCATTAAATAAACATACTCAATGACTTTGGTTTCAAATATAACTTCTCATGTTAAATGTCAGCACGTACTGATATGTGGTTATGGATTAGGGCATCAGCTATTAAATCCTTTAAGGCATAACTGCTGTATTTGTACCACTTTCATATCAGAGTCTGCTGACACAACAGAAAAAAGAACAACAATAGTATTCGGCATTCCTAACTTCTATTTATAACTGGAATATACTTGGATTCACGAACATCTCAGATTTCTATGTTAATAAATTAAGGACAGAATATTTATACCAAACATCACTGGAAAATTGATTATCTTTAGAGGTCCAGTTAAGGTCTAAATTATTCCTGCTTGTTTGTGATATCAATGATCTTCTTTTAGGTATTAAACTTAATTTGCAATATTTAAAACCATTGGCTGGCATCTTTTTAAATGTGATGGCTAAATGCAGAAAAAATTATAGATGCCACAAAAGATGTGATCATTTATAAAACTGAACTCATTAAGCTTGATTGGATTCATTGCTTACATGGTACATCCATTCTCTTGTACTGAGTTCTTGCAAGATTTGTGAAAAAGAGAGAATATGCAGGGGAGAACTTATAAATAGCTCCTGTAAGAAAGACGTCAATCTGTGAGTCTAAACCACATTGGACCCCAAGGAACCCCCACTTACAGAGGACCATCCTCTGTGCTCTCTTATTAGCCCCTTCTTCCAGGACTACTTATTTTTAATTTCAGAAACTTGGACATAACTGCATAAATCATTTCTTTGTTTTCTCATGAAGCACCTAATGATAGTATATGAGAATTCAATCTTATTTTGCAGGGTTTAGTGGAAGGTTTTAGGTTTCTTTGTTTTTCCCTATATCCAATTAAAGAGTAGATGATAGGACGCTGAATAATTGAGAAAGAGAGAAGCATTATGATGAAAAAGTGTCAGGCACTTCCACAACAGTGGAGTACAGAAAATAGCAATTTTTCTGTCCTTAAATTCTTCTTGCCATGGCAGTTTAAGTAGGGACTACAGTTTCTGTTTGAGAAAATGAACTAAAAGTGTTTCAAATCCTTTGAACCATCATTGAAATGACAGAAGATGGCCTATAATACAAACGTGAAGACATTTATTCAAGGGATCCCCAATTCACTGCCAGATCACTTCCACAATGAGCTGTATATGATTTCTTTTTACCTTAGTAGTTGCTTTTATATATAGATTTCAATTATTTTTAACTTTAATGATTCATTACCATAATGGGAGAGCGTTTAATCAGAAGAATGTTCTCCAAGTCAAACGCAGATTGCAAACCCACACTCTCCAAAACTGGAGGGTTTTCAAGGACCTCACATTCTGCAGGCTCACCCACTTCGTTTAATTATGTAAGTAACTAATGGGGTTAGTGTAAGAGGAAAATTCAGGCTGAGTATCCAGAAGGGAAAAACAATAATCTGGACAGTGGAGGTGCACTGAGCCATGAAATTAGCCTCCCTAAGGGATGTGGAAGAAACAAGAAAATTCTAAAATACCAGAAAGTTGCTGTGAGGCAGGGAGCTAGATAGACGGATCTGAGATCTCAGACAAGCACCCTCTGTCTGACTCCTGGAGTGATTTAACACATTACCATGCTTGCTCTCCTGCCAGATAGGATCACCCCCAGAGCAGAATCAGAAGGCAAATGGGAGTTTTATCAACTTCGGTACCCAGCCTTACTTCCTGGGTTGAACAGCTGATAAAATGGGGTTAAGCTCATGGGTCAGGCTGTCAGTCAGTGAATGTGACATGTAGGCTCCTTCTGGATTATGTCAAGCCTTCCACATAGTGTGGGGGAGGAGATACAGGGGCAAGCTTAGGAAAAATTACATTTTAAACCTCCCTGGAAAGATTTGTCAGAGGCCACCTGTCAGAGCTCTGACAGTTTTTGGGTTTTGCTTCCATTTTTGACTCCCACAATAGCTTAAAACTACAAAAAGAATAGCAAGGAAAAAAATAGACTGAGACACACATCTCCAGAGATAGAGAAATAAAAATAGATTTAAATAAGCCAGGGTAAATAAAATTGTTAAAGGCAAATTCACACAAATTATCTTCCACCCACTTCTGAGCTGGTCCCCCATATTTAAAGATTTTCCTCCATCCCAAGTGCTCTGGTGATGGCTAGAACAACTATTCTTGGCTCTATTTCCTTCCTTCACACACTTTATTGGGTAAGAAAAGCTGCCAAAAAGTGGGAGTTTTATGAAAGCAATCATAAAATGTTATGGGTAATGCTAAACAAATTATGTGTTACTCTACAAAAATGGCCCTTTCTTTGGGTAAAAAACAACAGCTGCCTGATCAGGTTACCTCTCTCAAAGCAATGATAAACCTACTATCAAGGGCTGTAGCTGGCAACTGTGGAGGCTGTGGAAAGTCAATATTATTGAAGCTGCTTTCTTGACAGTCATTTCTGAAAAGCTAATAGTGATTTGATATCTTGATGTCCCAACCTGCAACATGTATTTCCACACATAAATGAAGTCCAGTGTCCTACCCTGGGCTTCAGGAGATCTCAGTTCATCACTTGTTGTTGTCCCGTAGCTGCTGGGACCTGTACTAAGACATTTTCCTCTTGGTCTCTATCAAGTTTATCACTGCTTTACTAAGCAGGAACTACCCCTACCCTTCCGTCTGTATACTGTCTGACATGATGGCACCAGTTAGTCAGGACCCCTACACAGACACTATAAAAGATGCTGTTAACAATATTTGGGCTGATGGGAGTTGGTTTTTTTTCCCCCTGTTTTTTTGTTGTTGTTGTTGCTGTTGTTTTGTGTATGTTATTCAGGTATATTGCAGGCAGTTTATAAAGATATGGAACGCAGTTCAATGAAGTTCAGCTCTGACAGTCAGCATAAGCCCTTCCTATGTCCATCCTACCATTCTCCTAGACCATAACTATGATACTACCATGGATATTTCTGGAGTATCATTCCTCGGAACACAGGGAATTTTAGAAATTGAAATGAGACTTTTGCAGTATTTAAAGTACCTGGGTGCACAATCTTAAAAACTTCCATTTAGCTGGCAACAAAATTCGGAGGTGAAGTGCTTTGGTTGCTTCAAGTTCTGAATCTCCATATGCTAAACGAAAAGATGTTTCCGGTCTGACTTACACAAGGAGTATCTAGTTCCTCAGCCCTTTGTTATCCACACATTAGGCTTTTCTCCAAGTATTGCATAGAGATACCCAATTCAGCAAATGTTGGGGGCACATCTACCACATAGCAATATAGACAATATGGACCCATCTAAAGTCTAAAGTATCCTCCAGTTACACATGCAGCTGAAGAGGAGGGGACCTGGATTTAACTCTTCTTTTTGAGATGCAAATCCACTCTTCTTGAGAGTGCAATAACTACTAATCAACTGGCTAATGTGAGTTGGCATTTTCAATTTCTCCTGTAAAAACCTATTCCACATTGCACAAAAGACTGGACGGAATGGGAGAGTGCAGCAGAGCCTGACTCCATGTTCTTGTGATAGGCACTCACCTGGAAACAGAGAAATGTGGGTCTCTATCTTCTCTAAAAGTACTGTTTATGCATTTCATTCCATGACTATTTAATGCAAAAGATATAAAATTAGGAGTCCATGAAGCGTTAATTAATTTATAACCATTGTTCACTGGCTTTCCTCCTCTGTAAGTAGAACATTTTGTGCTCTGGAATATGAATGACAAGTGCTGCTTCCCTACACTCTCTCTGTTTCCTCTGCTTCCAGTTTCACCAGATCACAAGCTCTTTAACCTACACTTAGACCTTTAGAGTGCTTCAGTGCCAGCTTGTTTCAGGTTACCCTGTAAAAGCCAAGTGTAAAGAGCAAAGAGTGAAATAGCATGGCAGATAAATAAAGAGAGTTTCCAAGGGCAATGCTTCTGGCAAGTGACTTTATAGAAGCACCATAAAATATTCAGAGTTCATTTTAGCAAATTTAGTATCTACCTGTGAAGCTATTAAGCCGTAACAAGGAACATCTCTGCGGCATTCCTTCCCTTCAACGTAATCCCTGCCATTGTTGCAAATTCTAAATGATTGAAATGATAAACATTCACAAATTCTGAAAAGCAGGATTCACCATAAAATTCCAGAGCAAAGTTATGCTTTATTGGCATGATGTAAAGTGCCGAAATACACACTGCTGTCAGGATAAACAAACAGCCCAATTTTCCAAGCCTTTTTGCCTTGCACTTATGCAATCACATCTATTCAGTGTAATAGTCTGTCCTCCTTTTCTGGTAATTTTTTCTGGCCTCTCCTAAGAAATGAAGAGAACTTATTATCTTTGCTCACTAGTTTGTATGTGTTCCGTCATCATTAAGAGGGTGTTAGGAGTGTTACCCTCATGAAAGTCGTATTTTATGACACAAAGACTTTAAGCCAGTGAGTGACTGTTGAGAGTGAGTTATGCTTCTGCCTCTAAAAGTTGCCTTTGTAGATGAAGGTGTGGTGCAAGGGGATATATAAGGGACATGAATCCTTTAGTTTGCAAATATGTATATGATTTTGCTTTTATTGGTATAATCAGGCCTTTAGCTTTTGCTGTCAATACAAGGAGTGGAAGAAGCAGTAAATGAATTAATCTATTTGGAGTGTAGGATCAAGGAAAAGTCCGGAATCATAGTATTTGTTTATAACATTCAGAAAGCCTCTATTTTATGCAATCACTCCTGTGGTGATTTTTTTCTATTTTCTAACTACATACCATAAAGCAGGAGATGCTGTAGGTTCTATCTATATTTTAACTCTGAAAAAGTTATTTTGAAATGTTCCCTATTATGTTATAGGGAAGAGATATTTAATTTCCATTATTGCCTGCTTCATTTATGTTCCATTTTTTTCTAATATGTTAGTAATTCAACAGGAGTGTATTTTGTCATGTTAAACTGGTGTAGAAAAGGAAGACCTCCATTCTATGAAAAATTTGTGTGGTGAGAAAAAAGTTTTGGCAAGTGGAAGGAAAAGTCCTTTGCCTACTTGACATACTGCAGTGCTTCAGCCCTAGTCTCAAACAAGAAGGAGAACTTCTCTTGCTCTTCATAGAAAGATTGGGATTTATTTTTTACTGCAAAGATTCATTTTTCACCCTTTCTTTGTGTTTAGAAACACATGTATGCTCCCTAATAATTTGCACACACTGGAAGAACAGTTATATTAGTCAGTAAGCAGTTAGTTACTGGTAGGTATTCAGCTGCACTCATTATTATGTGCAATGCAATGAATCTGCAGTACCTTATATTGGTACAGCTAAGTCATATCGCTATTGTTTCCCTCATGGATTGACTAACCTTTACCAAACTTATGAAGCCATCTGGATAAGCAGCTAATTCTTTAACATCAGTGACAGACAGAGGAAGAGAAAGTTAGGATACAAAAATAGCTATAAATTAACAAGTATGTGAGGTATACTAGGGAACACTGAGGCAGGCATCACCTGAACAACACTCTGTTGAAGACAACTGATCTACACTGATTTTGTCAGCTACAGGGTTGTGCTGCTTGACCCTAATGCAAACACACCAGATTTTTCAACTGTTTCAGGAAACTATTATTTTAAAGAACTTCATTTCTTCAAAACAAGAGCTGGAATGAGACATTAAAGATTTTTTGCAATGAGATATAAAACTCAGGTCTTCAAGTCCATTTTTTCTACCCACGTAAATCAAACTTATAATGTGAAGATTAGGGAGAAGCTTGCATAGACATATTAGTCTTGATCAAACTGGACTTAAAAATAGAGGCAATAAATACAGTCCATGGATATCAGCATTGTCTAGAAGTCTACATATTTACCCAGGATCCTGGGTACTTTTTACAGCCCAGGCTGAATGCCACACTCTTTCAGCCATACTGTTATTAATATTGTGCTAATGTGGAAAACTATCTAAAATACAACTTAAGCAGTCCTACATTCCTCAGAAGCAACATTAGTGACCAGGGATTTACAATAGTTTCTTTTCAGAAATAGTTCTGAAATCTGATTAATACAGCGAACTGGTTAGTTCTACCTCCCACATACACATTTTGGGTAGACTGAAGTGCTTTGCTTTATCTGAAGGAAAACTTCCTTATTCTGAACATCCATTTATTTAAAAATTGGAGTTGCAGGAATTTCTAAGTAGGATGTCATTTCAGAGAAACAAAACCATTTGACTTAGAAAACATTACAAAAATTTGAAAAAAAAAGACAAAGTTTTTAAAATTATTGAAAGAAACATTTATCTTTTTCCAACTTTTCAATTTTTATTATTCACGGGCAAAAATAAATTAGCCCAGTACCTCAAGGTTAGCAACATTTAAGTTCAGGAATTTATGCATATAATCCATAATGACAAAGGAATGTAGCTGAAACTGTCTCTGTTAAGAGGAATTTAAAACACTAAAACCATATCCACTAAATAATTTTGATTAATATTTTAGATATTTTAAAGAGACTGTGAACCTGTTACTCATTTAAACTGAGATGCATAAACCCCTCTAGCCAACTCTGCCAGTGAAATCAGAAGTTAGAAGCCTAAATTCCTTTGAGGGTCCTGGGAAAAGTTTCCTAATTCTGAAGAAAATCAGATTCAGTTTCTTAAAATGTCATGATTTTAATAATTCAATAAATATCATAATTTATTTTTTTAGGCATAACAAATACTAAGCAAGAGATATACTGCTCTTCCAGGACTCTTTTATACAATAATGAGTAAAAGAACTCAGAATGACACTACTCTAACCCATATATCATAAATTCCCAAATAAGAATAAAAAAATTACCCCAAAAGCCTAAAAAATACATCATACACAAACAAAGCCATAATATTGCTAGCAATATGAGACAAGAGGTGCATATAAAGATTCCCTACAGTGAGATTGAAATGATCTGTTAAATATTTTACTCTAATGTCTTTATAACATTATTTTTTTCAGGTTTTTGCACATTTGTCAGGGCTGAATTTGTTGCATTTTGAGAGAGCCTGCAAACAACAGCAATTGTGCTTATTCTCTTTGTTCAGTCTTGTCTCTGTTAAAAAGAAAATCTACTCCCCACTTTTCCCTCTATTAATTTCTCAGCAGCTATGAGCAAACTTTCAATACTTTCACAATGTATAGTTTACTTGTAGAATTAGTCAACCTTTCTGGGTGGGAATGGGAGTATTAATGAAGCCTTGTGGCTGTTTCTGCAGACAGTCATAATTATTTTGTATTATTTTGTTGCTGAATAATGAAGAAAATGACTCATAATGCAGCACATATATTTCCATATGTGTATGGGTGTGTGTGTTTGTGTGAGTGTATAAAACTTGTGGTATTAGAAGCTAATAACTGATAACAGAACCAAATTCTAATCCAGACAGTAATGTTCTGCCTACCTGATCTCCCCTGCATTTTGAATTCGAAATGTTATTCTTCACTCCCTGTCCACTCACAATCATGTAATGCAGATATGTTCTTTTAAATGCCTGGTATTTCAATTGAAGTTAAAAGGTCATGGATATTTATTTTCAAAAAAACTTTTGTGTAGATAATCAAGCAGTGAAACCTTTATTTCATTTCCACCATCACTCATGAGACTGGTGTGATTTAACTCTCTGAGGTCTGAAAATACTTTTGCATTTCTTAGGAAAAAAATTTCCATTCAGCTCAGTGCAGGTAAGGAAGTTTTAAGGTAAAAGTCTTGTTTGGCCATTGAAAATAAAGTCTGCAAATGGAGAAAACGTTACTGTAGCCATTCAAAACCCCACAAAGCAGTGTGTGCTGAGAAGGACCACCTAACACTTTCCAGAATACTCAATTGTGGATTCTAACACCAGAGATTCATTGCAGCTATTTTGTGCACAAGGTTACAAGAACAAATTTTAAGACAACTCAGGGCTCTAACACTCTTGTGTCTTTCACCTCCCTACTTTTTCCATCCTGTTGGAATCAGATGCTTCAGGTGAGATCTCAGCTGAGAATATAATCAAGAGAGACTTTCCCAGATTTGATTAACCTGTGGTACAAATAGGATAATGATAGAAGGAGTTGGGTCACTTGTCTCAGTTTATGCAGAAAATCAGAGTAATAGCTGGATATAAAAGTCCATTTAAGCCCAAACCAGTTTATGTTGATAGCCATTGGACGGTGCAGCTTCCCACATGACCTATTTGACAGCAGTGAAAGAGAGGAAATTGTGATACTGAAACTTCAAGATGATCCTATGCCATACACTTTTATTTGTTCATTTCAACATGTTTCTTCTTTTACTGTCTCTCCTCCTTGTTACTTGTCAGAGACTAAGGCATATGGCCATATGTGTGCCTTTTGAGGTTGTCCCTTCAGATGACAACAGCTGCACATAAAGACAAAAGCCAACAGCCTGTGGAAATAACTTGCACCACTGTGTTGCTTGCAATGATGAGCAAAGACCCTCTATTCCAAATGTAGCTGAGCACTGGACTCAGGTAATGTCAGTTCTGAGGATGCTGACCATAAATAATGAGGCTGAAGCCAGTTATTTATTCCACTTACCAAGTTTGCATAAATCAGAAGGTAAAGATTTTGAGCTCCTATCTTTCCTTACAGCGGTGTTTTAAGGAATGGTCCCTGAGCTATCTATACTGATGTTTCTCGACTGCTGGGTCACAAAAGTTGTCATGAAAAGATTATGATCAGAGTCATAAGGCGTTGGAAATATTATGAATCTATAACAGAAAGAAAATCTCATTCCCAAAGTATTCATATCCTTCAGGGCCAAGTGCTCTCTGTAACATCTCATAAATAGAGTTAGCATTGTTACCATGGACACTTTCTGTTCTCCCTGTAATAAGAAATAAATAAATTGGGAAACAAGTAGAAACAGAACTACATGATTCTCTTTCCTCCTGTTCTTTCTGTTGTGTTTTTTTTTTTTTTTTAATTCATTGCCAGCATTTCTATGTGAAACATGAAATATTTTCTCGTCCACCTTTTCCCATCAAATATAAATGAAGACTAGTTAAAAAGGGGAAGTATATTAATTCAGTCTCAGTAGTTTAGTGAAAGAAAAATCTCTTACCCATGTTGAGCAGCACTTCTAAAATCTCCATATGCAACAGGTTAGAAGACCAAAGACCAAAGGAAGAGGAAAAGAATCCTGAGGTTGCACATTCTTGTTCTGTGATGGCAAAAGCCAGGCTAGCCAGGCAAAAAATCATGTTTGCTACATAAAAGCAACTTATTCATTTATAATGAAGAAGAGGAAACAACCATAGGAACAAATAACAACAAAACCAATAAACATGCAAATTCCTAACTCTGCCTTCAAAATATATTCAATTTTAAAACCTGTTTATCTTTCAGACCAGCTGAAGAAACAGGAGAGAGAAAGGGAAAAAAAGTGTAATCTCTAGTTTTAAGAAATTGCTTATGGAAAAAGCTTAAGCTGATGAGACTATTGAGTGAACAAGATGATTTCATAATACAATTTGTGCCTGTTTGGTAATGACACTAAAGATGTAGAATAAAAAACAAGAACAATCATTCAGCAATTCAAGCAAAGTCAAGGCTTATTTATTTATCTTTTTAATGCTGTTTTGCTGGTGCCAGACTTCCTACAGAAATTAGGTGGATTCAATAAAACTGGACAGTGTGGAGTTTTAGTCTAAGAAACATTCACCACTTACATCCTCTTCCAGTGGGTGCTCAATTTTTATTGAAGTTTGAAGGAAAAATTTTCTAAGGTGTTTTCAAAAGAAAGCATGAACTGTTTTGCATCTGGGAGCTATGAAGGCACCTTGGTCATTACATGAGATACTAGGCATAAGGTGAGAAAGTGAATATGATCTTTAAGTATGCATTAAAATCACAAACTTAGATCCAAATTGTACTTTTCAAAGGCTACAGAGAAAATTGAGGGTTAAAGTTTTCTTTTGGCTGTTGAATGGGGTGGATCTAACTTATGACATAGACATCTCCAAAGGGAGAATCAGTTTAAGCACTTTCTGCTGGTTACTTTTGTTTTGAAAATTCTGAAGTCTTGTGTGGTATGGCAAATTTTCCACCAAGAATTCACCCCATCTAAATGCAATTGGTTAATAGGCAGCCACTTTCTGCTGATTGATTAGAGTCAGCTGAGACATGGTGGGAGAGTCTTTTCACTGATGGTAGACATCTAGTTTAAGATGTGATGCTTCATTTTCTGTAATGCCTTTCTCTTTTCACTGACTACAACAGAAGCCTCTTTGACTGGCTCAGACTGGACATCTTTCCAACAGACAAGATAAATTCCCTCACTCTGGCTCAGGCTGGATGTGAGTCACAATGTCCAGCTGTAGCCAGACCTCATTTTACTTCTCCTTTACTTGTGCCTGCTAAGACTTGCACAGGAGAAAGCTTGCTGGGAGAAGATGAAGCCCAGATGAAGAGATCTGAGGGAATGATGAGTCCAGGTTTTATCACTTTGTAATGGTTTGGTGTTCATGCACTGACTGTGTAAGTGAAAGCTTCCCTGTGCTACTTGTATCTCTCCTAGCCTTCAGTGGCTTCACAGTGATTTTTCAGAAGGGAAATTCATACCCCCTTGGACTTGGTTGATAGCTCCAAGGATTGATGCAGAAGAGAGATATCCATTGCTATGATCTCAGGGAAGCCCCAGGAGCATGGCTATAAGGTACTTTATAAGTCTGTCACACTGAGGTAGAAGCACAAAACTTGTCTAGACTTTCTTGTGTCTAGTACCAGGTGACTTCTGGGCAAAACAAACTGATGCTGGAGGTAAATAAAATAACATACGGGTTATCATTAGAGGCACTCAAGTGATGCCACTTAAAATCCTGAGTAAGAAAAACTGCAGCTAAGAAAAAATTGTGAGACCAATCCTTAACTTTTAAGCACCAATACAGATAGTACAGGAGCAGATTATTTCTGATCTTTTGTGGGTATTTCCTGAAGCCAGTATTCCAAATGAAACTGTTTGTACTCCACAGAATATGTAGAGCTGAATCATTTGAAAAGATAGGTAAAGCGACTATCTACTTCAATATTTTATAATAGCTTTTCTATTAAAAGATAAGTAGAAAGGTCTGCAAGAAAGAATACAAAACTAGAAAACATGCAGTCCTGGTTTTTAGACCTAATTCTTCCACTGACTTTTGTTTTTCTTTGGTTTTTGGAAAATCACTTCTGTTGCATCTCTTAGTATCCCTAATTATAAATTCTAAAACTCACAAAAATAAGTGTTTTCCTGCTTTCCTTGTTTCAAATATCCATTACTGAATGTACAGTGCATTGAACTTAAAATGTTAACTATTATCTTGTCATAAATACCAGGTCTTAATATTAATTCACTGAAATGGTTACTTTACAGCTGTTATAAAAGTTAGTTTTATTAGCTGACCTTATCTCTCTGCTTTTTGCCTTTGTGTATTCTCTTTCAACACCTGAGGCTCATTCAGTTACATTTAAATTACTTCATTTCTGTGTCTGAAAGCAGTTATTCAAAAGGTAGATTATCTTTGAGTTTACTGAATAAATATGCTTAATATATTGCTGACAAGGCTTGACTCTTAAATTCTATTTTTTAAGTTTTACATCTTACTGCAGAATTGTAGTCCTTGCAACAATCCAGCAAATAGAGATTTCTGGGTTTGTTTTGCCAGACAAAGTACTTTAAAAGGGGCTTCTACTTAAATCTGCTATTCAGACTATGAGCAGCTTAATGGATTGTTGACAGAGAATGTAGAGCTCAAGCGGGATGTGATAATACCAGGTGTTTTCTCACTTTTATGAAGTTTATATAACTTTTATATTCATTTCATTCCTGACTGTCACTTAGCACAGTACAGCAACAATGACCTTCACAATAAAGACTAGAATTTGCAGAGGAAAAAGGAGAAAGAAATTGTAGAATCAGACCACACATCAGAGATAACAGTATGCTTCTTGTGGTGAAAGGCGGCTAGATGTCTGTGACCAATTGCAATATGAAGGAAGTTCAGATGATGGCTTTCAGTCCCCAGCCCTCAAAAAAGGCTTTTTCATGTCTGCAGTTAAGAATCAACTTCAGTTTAATAACTGAATTTATTAAGTTTGAAGTTTACCTCATGAAATTTCAGAAGATGCTCTTTACAGAAGGAGCAGTTGTATGGTTGGGCTAGATAGGGACACTCTCAGAGAGGTAGACTGGTATTTTTGTCATAAGTCTGACAGACTTGTCTTGTTCTTTGTTTTTCCCCTTTGGTTTTGTCATTATTGCTTCAGTAGATCACTTCAGAGGAAAATTCCTAAGCCAGCAGAGCCATCATTAATCAGGAAAAGTTTACTCTGTGGATGTCTGCATCTGCATATACATCTGCATATTACATGCCACCACCTTCCAACACATTTGGTTCCTGTTCCCCTTCAAAGAGGCCCTGTAAGGATATGGTGGCTGAAATGCAAAGTTATCCATCCACTCCTACATTCATGCAGACTGTTCCTTCAGATGATGTCTGAGAAAAAGGCCTGTGAATTATCTGAAGAGCCCCCTCACAATTATATTTTTTCTCTGAATAAGATGGAAGGTGAAACAAAGGAATAGAAACAATCTGCCTGTCCACCTTCCTATGGCATTTGCTCTCAGCAATGAGTTTTAAACTTTGTGTTCATTTTTCCATGCATTTTCCAGGTTTGTTCATACTAAATCATAATTACCTGAAATTGCCACAAGAGACACTCTAATACCACTAGAAAAATTATCATCTTAGCCAGCAAGAGAAAAGTAGAGTGCTGCAGCAGTAGTACAGAAAGAGTTTTTCTTTGCTTGCTTATTTATCTGGGTAAAGATGCGGGAGCATTTTTAGGAACTGATTATTGATAGGCTTTAAAGTCAGGTGACTTTTATATACATATATATATTTAGTGGCCATTTTACATTTTCAAGTAACAAACACCTAAGAGCATATCTTGTACTCATTTTCTGCATTTTCCGTTTCTTTGGAAAGCCAAACTGACAGCTTACAGCCTGTGCAATCAAACCAGTGCCTGTTAAAAAAATGGAACTGCTCTATCTATACACTACCTCTGGCATGCAACAAAATGCATCCAATCCCACAGAGAATCAAAGACATTTTTGTCAAAATATTTATCATGTCACTGGGAATTAATGTAATAACAGAAGTGATCAGTCACAGAAAACTGCAAATTCACAGCTGGAAATGAAAGTTAGGTTTAAGAGAAGAAATTATCTAGTTACTAAGAATGGAGCATCTTAGTTCTGGCCCCTCTTGCTTTATCTTTTTGTTCATTTGTATTTGGTTTCCAGAAAGTAGGTTCTACTAAAAAATTAGTCAAGAAGACACCACAAGGAGCAGGTTTGCAGCTGTTCCAGTTGGAGAAAGGCGCTATTTATCTATCAGTTATGAAAATGGACTGAAATCTTGAGTGTTTGTGCTAAAATTAGTCCTCTGTATCCAAAGTGGTCTTCAATTGACATCCAGGCCCAAATGCACAACCGCTCATAGCCATGAGCAGAGTCCCTAAATTCATCATACCTTAGGGTCACTTTGGTGGATGGGTGTCCTCTAGTGACACCAAATCAATACAAGGCACAGTGCTGGCTGCACTGTACAGTTTGTATTTAGGACTTTTCATTAGCATGGTTGTTCTGATTTCTACATTGATCTATTGGGTTCAATTGCATTTGATATGGTGTCAACCATTTTAACACTAGCTGGCGCTGAGGATGTTGAGAATTCAAGCCCATGCACACGGGTTTATAAGCATCTTTGCAGTCACAGACTGTACTGTGTAAACATCAAGTTTTTTCTATTATCACTTTTCTCACTAAGGTTCCACTAAAGCCAACTTCTATTAATAGCTCTGCAAGCAAGCAGCACTGTCTAGATATATCAATGGTAAATACGGGTGAAGATTTCACACAGTGGGGAGGTAAATTACAGGCAGCTACTTTTTTTAAAATCCTGATAGGACATCTGTGAGAAATTACATTTTCATTCTTGGATCTTTAAGTTATTTCAAAGAGACCTGAGAAAATAGTGGAAAGAGGCATCCATAAATTACCTGGGTTTAGACCTGAGTCCTTGCAACCTAGAAGCAAGATGAAGACAAGGAAAGAAGGAATTCCAACCTTGTGGATGATTTGGAAGACATATCAACTTGCTGACTTCATGTCAGCAGAAAACAATGCAAGACAAATGACAAACCTATTCTTTGATGGTAAATTCCTCATTTATTATCACTGTCTTAGCCAGTGGGAACCTCTGACTGGGAAAGCACTTCAGTGATTATTACTTGTATCTCCATATATATATATATACAGAAATGTACCTTTCCTCTGCTCCATATAGATGTTCTGAAGCAACTTGTAGTGAAAGAAAATGTGTCCAGAATTTCCAGCTAATATTTATCCTCACTTCTATACCTCAAATGGAGTTAGATAATTGAGGTGCAAATGATATTATTCAAACACAGGAAGAATACAATAAAGGTCATGAAATCTCATACTTTGGAGATTTCAGGTATGCAACCTGTGTTGTCAGAAAGCAACTGTCTTCCTAATGTAAAATCAGTCAAAGTCTTTATGACTAAATTTTTCTGGATTTCTTGGTATGTTATCAAGTGCTGCTGAGTTTCCATTTATTTGCCTTCATCCGGGTGCAAGACTCTCAGAGGCCTCAGGGAGCAGATGTGGTATTTGCAATTTTGTTCTGAACAATCTGGCTGTTTTGAAAATATTCACAGGAAAACACCAGCCACAACACCAGATGTGAATGTAGCAAAGCAGCATCTTGTGTTTACATTTTAATTTCTCCAGCTAGGAAGGCTGGAGTGCTTATGCACTGGGAACACATAACACAGGCTGCATGCTCTAATAATCTATTACATTTATGTGGTGCCATTCACCTCACAGTGCTCTGCAAGCCTTTGTGTAGAGGAGCCACCCACTGCAAAACTGTCCCTCCATAGGTCTGTGATACAGCAGCTGTATATTAATTCTAAATAGTAGTAACCTTAGTGTAGGAGTAAAGGGTAAATGAGAGCTGCATCTAACAGCAGCTGCTGAGAGGGCTTTAAGTTGGCAGGTCTCTAGGTGCTTGTGTGTGTGTGATTTTTACAATTTTTGAACATCTGCAAGACTCGCCGACTTTATAGTGCGGCTGCAAACACCTCTAAATAATCAAGTCCCAGGAATCTAAATTCAAGGCACACAAAGTGGAAATCCCAGCTCATCTTTTGCTGTGCAAGTAGTATTTTTCTGTTCTGTATGTTTGAGGGAGCCAAGTAATACCAAAGCAAGAAACAAATCCATCTGGCATTGGGTAGTCCATTTAACTCACTGCAGGCAGTAGCCAGGTAAAGGATCTGACTCTGAAATTCATGCCAGGTTTGAAGTGTGGCAGAGACGCTCCCTATGACAGAAGAAAGGGATGACATTGCATGGAGCTCAAATCTCTGTATTTCCTAACAGTGGTTTCAGGATAGTGCTTAGTATCTTCAGCATGCACAAATCTAGGAAGTAAAACCAGAAAACTCAATTTGTTTTTAATGGGATGTGGTGAAGGCAGAGATATGTGCTAATGGACAAAGGAGCCAGGAAACAAGACTATATGCCCTGCCAGGAGGTCTCAGCAAGTTGCTGTGTTTGTCATTTTATGTTTGTGCAATAGATGGGAGAGGATTCAGCTTTGGGGACTTACAATCAGTGTGTGGCTAGTAAAACCAACAACAGTACAGTCAAAGATACAGAGAGCTATTTTATTCCTAAAAACCTTCTGGTAGCTGTAATAGAGACCTGGCCATGACAGCTCCTGCTCTGAAACCCAAACATAGCACCAGGCTGGAAGAGAAGTGCAGCCCTCAGCAGAGGAAAGACCTATGGGAAAGAATAGAGATGTAACTGCAAAGGCAGTATCCCTGCAAAGCCAATCTCTTAAATGCTGAGCAGGCCACCAACATCCTTGTTTCATCCCACTCTGCTCTACCTCAGTCTTGAGACCAAATTTTTCCCTTTTAGTGAGACCTCTAATGACAAGGAGGAGTAAATTGAAAACTCTTCCTCCCGATTAAATCAATGAATTCTCACTGTGGCTGTTAGAATAAATGTTCAAGGAGCCATAGAACACTACGTCATTGAAAATAGGCCGAGTTTACATGGAATTGATTTGAGCCTGGTATTTTATGACTCCCGTGTGAACTTGATGTGGCCAAATTGGCTCTCTCTTAGGACACTTTATCAGAGAGTTATATCTTTTGTCTAATTAACAGGACTCAGCACTAAAAGACATGACTGTATAGAGAATTTAATGTGCAGGCTGCAGTGGCAAAGGAACACTTTACAACGTACTGCTACTCGAGTGAGAGGCAGTGGTGGTTTTAAGAAAACCTCTCAGGGAAAAAAAGAAAAAAAGATCCTATCCTGTTTTTCCTGATATCATATCTATGTTTGGAAACTTCCTCCCTAAATCTTTAATGAAGGCAGAATGGGGTTTGAAAAACAGCTGGAGGACATTGATCTACACATTCCAATTTGTTTATGTATAAAACATGCATAAAGGATTAAATGCTGCTTAACAGTTGTCTGCTTTCAGCTGCTTTCATGCCTCTGCTTTGCTATAGCACCAATCCATGTCAGAAGATACCCTGGGGGGGTTTTTAAATAATAAATAGGTTCCTTTGGAGGATGTCTTTTTTTTTTAATCTAATATTAATTGGCACGCAAAATGGTAATTATACTTACTCTAGAAATACGCTGTGCCACTCATTCTTCCCTGGTCGATTTGGCATTTGCCCTGTCTCACCGTAGCAGTAGGAGCATGGGAGACCAGAATTAAGGCTGGAGAGTGACATCAGACTAAATTAAGTGCTCATACATTTATGTATCAGCATAAAGCGATGCAAATGCATTTATAAGGTATGAATGATTTATCAGGAAGTCGTTTTGATGCCTTTCTGTTGCATGTGGCTAATATGGTGAACAAGTCAGTTCATTGATTCCAGTTCAGGATCCTGGTTCGTCTGTCATTATGAAGAGGCTGTTTCAAAAGCCTGAATTTTAAGTACTTTTCTTTTTCTTTTTTTTTTAGCCCACAGAGGTTGGTTCACCTCTATCAGTCTGAATGATTTGTTAAGCAAGAAATATGACTAGCTCTGCTTACAAGCTAAATGCTGAAAATGGTCTCTCCAAAATAATACATTGCATTTTCCACTCATATAATCCTATTTTACACAGAGGCACACAAAATAGATTGGAGAGGCTGGTAATTTTAAAAGATAGGCAGCTGTCCATGCAAAAAGAGGTCACGGCCACAAGAAAGAACCAAATAAGTCACCTGTCAGCTCAGTAGTGGCAAAATTCTACTTCGTGATGGCCTAAAATCCAAAACTTCGGCTTTTCTGCAGATATGCCACTGATAACTGACAGCTCTGTAGCATAGCATGGGGATAAGTCTGTAGATAAGATCAAAACAGTTCTAGCAGAGATGTGAGCTTCAGTCTTGTGTTGGATATGCAAGATTTCTTATCTCCCAATGATGTATCTGTCTCCAGCATTCTTGGTTCACAAAGTGAGCCATGCCAAGTTTCACAATAGCATCCTATAACATAGAAAAGCACCATATGGTCACATTCTTTATTCTTATCCCAACTGTCATCATGACTCCAGGGTCTTTTAGGATCCAGTATCAGGCAGTAAGATCAGCAGAGTTAAAACTGAGCACTCTAATATCTCTAATGGTATAGGTCCTGGCAACAGGTATTCTAGGCTCTTATCATAACTTGCACCAGCACTTCCAAGGAATCAAGAGCATAAAGAGTTAAAAATCCATTCATTTAGCATTCTGTGTTACCTTTCTATTGAGGACAGACAAATGCTCTTTTAGTTTATACTGATGCTAGAAAAAGTCACAGAATACTTTAGGAGAAATAAAACAGGTCTTCTGGGAGATACTCCCCCAGTATAAATGTAAGAGTGGAAAACCAGTGAAAACCACGGACTGCAAGAAAGATTTGCTAATGAAATCCCCAGAAAATCCTAGCACAGGCCAGACTTCACTTAACTCAAGGCTAAACTAACTCAACTGATCAGATGTGCTGTCAAGCATTCAAGTTATCCACACAATGGAAACAAATGCTTACCACTGATCAAGTGACTGCAGCTTACAGTACAAATCTTGACTTTTCAGCCTTTTTTCCTATTTCCAGTTTAAAGTTATTCCTAGCCAGTTTAAGCCAAAATTGTCTTTGTTTTCATTAATTAGCAGAAGAAATGCATGTAAATCCCATCAAACTCTGTGACCAAAAGGTAGATTTAAGGGACATAAAGGAAGGAAAAGGAAATCTAAAACTCCAAAGGGACAAGAATGTTGGGTCATTCACTTGGTAAATATAAATTGGCATATTGACTTTACTAGAATTACAGGGGCATATGCAAGAAAGATGTTCGTTCAATTTATGCATCTTTTAAAAGCCTTATTGGAACTTTCACCTCCCTCTACCAAATGTCACCTAACAAACTAAGCATAGAGAAGTGAAATTATTTATCTGATGTCAACAGAAAGTCTGTAGAGGAACTTGGAACTCAGGTCTTCCCACCCCCACAGTCCATTACCTAGTTACATAAAGTCTTTGCCCATCCAGAAAATAGCTCACAGTACTGTGTCTGGGTCAGAAAAGCAGCCAAGTATTTTGGTTTACATTTTCTACAAAATGATTAATTGAAAATGAGTGCTAGTTCCTTTCCCATGGAAAGGAGTTGACAGGTGTCATTGCTTTCTCACTTATATGATGAGATAATAGCTGCCTTAAACTTAGTCAAGATGCATTCATAACTAAGGTGCAAAGAGATACTTTGGTGACCAGGGTGCATGCTTCCTCACCCTTCCAACCTGCTGTACCCAGCTCTTTCAAGATACAAGCCCCATGGCCATCCCTGCCTGAGGATCTTTCAACTCTGTAGTCTTCTACCCTCCATTCATGCACATTTCTCACAGCTCACCTGCATAGTGTCTGAATTCAGTGCTGTTGCACACAACCTAATACAGCTATTCCCTGACTCCAGCCCTCACTACTCCTTGGCACAGTTCCTACAGGTCTTTTGTTATACCTGCCAAACTTCAGCAGATGCTTAGGTCACTCAGGCACATATGTTTAGGAACCTGAATCCATCCTACGAAAAAAATTCTTAAAGCAATTTAGAATTGTTTGATCAATATTATCTCTTGAAGAATATCAGGTGCTTACATAAAAATAATTGCAAATATCACTCTGAGATCTGTCCTAGCCCAGGTTTTCTACTCTGGTAGGCTTTGGATCTTGTCCTAGGTTCATTTGAAAAAGAAAACAAAATCATTATCTTTTTTCTTCTTTTCAATGTACTAAATATAGATGTATAAACAAAATCCGCAGCTAGATAAAGATAGCAGCACACAGATGGCATAAAAAACAAAGCATTTAGCAATCTCTGATACAGGCTGTACCCATATATACTTTGTATTACAGCTTGTTGCCAGCTAATTTATTTCCACAACAGTTAAAATCTCACTCAACCTTGTAAATTATCTAACTTTATTAGTGAATAAATATTACAAATAGGTCTCTGTGACTCTTCCATGAAATCTGAGTGGTTTTTTTGTTCTAAAATATTTACATTTTATTTTGTGGGCAAGAGGTTTCCTGCTTTCAAAACACTTCGCAGGATGCCTACCCTTCCTGATGCATGCATTCATCCAGTATGCACGCTTGTTAGACCCGAGAATGTGGGGACTAGGGTTGGTGAGGTAGCAGATGTTTTTTGGTCTGACTCTCTTCTGCCAGACAAATATCGTTATCCAGAGTGCATTTGGGATTAGATGAGGGAAAGAGCATTCCTCCTAGGCTTTCCAGAACCGCGAGCTAAATTCTCCTATTCATCAACTAAACTATCTATGCTTTTCTTTGTGCAAGGCAGACAAAGATGGTGTTCAGAGAGAGGTCTAGTTTCTAAGTCTGTATTTAAAAAAAATCTTGACATTTTAATGCTATTTTTTAATTTAAAAAAATATAATCTCATTATGAATGCTTAATATTTTCACTTTCCAGATGTTAATTAATGGAAGTTAAAAGCAGAGCCCTCAAGATCTTTATAATGAAAAATAAATACATAGTAGATCTTTTTAAAATATACATATTACAGGTTTTGCTATTTCCTGCCTATTCTCTTCCTAGTCCATTCTGTATGGTAAATTGGGAAACATTTCAGTGAAATAATATGGAAAAAAGGCAGGAAAGGGTCAAGAATTGAAAGCTGAAAAGGGAGAAATTGGAAAACTGGAAATATACTCTGTGTATTTGATATACAAAAATGTTAACATTTATTTTTAAAAAGGTACAGAAAAAACTGAGAACATGTGAAACATCCATACTTTTTTAAACATGTCTTTTTTATTCTCAGAAAGCTCCAGGAGCTTAAAAAAACCTGGTAGGATGCCATTATTTAAAAAATGTAAATGGGATTACTTGCATAATTACAGATCTGTCAAGTTCACATTGATCCCGGGCAAAATACTAGAACAGTGGTACAAGACTCAATAAAGAATTAACAAAAGTTGGAATAATTAATGTCAATGAACAGTTTTATGAAAAATAGATATGATACCCTTCTATGATATTATGAGTTCCATTAATAAATGTAGGAGATTTGGGTAAGGCATTTCACTTTGTACCATCCAACCACTTAGTTAAGAACAATGTACAATCAACACAGTATATGTTCAGTGGATATACAATGTGCTAATTTATATTTCTGAATGATTATAAGCATTCATCATTAAATGGTATAAAACAACATAACAAAAGATTGGGAACACTGAGTCAGCCCAGCAGTCCATATAGCCCAGTGTCTTCTTCCCAACAGCGGTCAGGAACAAACAGCCCAGCTCCTCCTGAGTCTGCAGGACTCATTTTTGGATCAGTACTAATGACATTTTTTAAGCAGTTACTTTTGAGAAAACAAAGCTATTACTGACACGGTGCAGATAATGCAAAATTGGGGGATTGGTGAATTATTCAGTGGACACACTTTTAATACATAAAGTTTAGAAAAGGATTACAACAAATTCTGTGTTTCTGTATGGCCAGATCTAAAATCACAAATCTAGGAACAAAGGTCTTGCTGTGCAGGGGATTTCAAACTTTGACACAGAAAAATGGTTTCTGGAACAGGTTTTGAGGTTTTGGTGGCAATGAAATGAACATGAGGTATCAAAGAAATACCATGGCTAAAAGGTACAGTAAGACCTGAAGCTAAAGACAGAACATGAATTGAGAAAGAGTAGAGTATCCATACTATGCTGTAAGTGGAATCCTATGACAAATTTGGAGTTGAAATTCAAGGAGGATATTGAAAAGTTGAAGAATGAGTTCACTGGAAGATGAGCCTCACAGTGAAAGATGCAAAGAACTCAGTAGTATATTTAAGAGCAGATTGAAGAGATTTGTAATGGATTCATCATCACTGGTATTTCTAATGTCCAGATTGGATTTTTTTTCTCCTGAAAGTTATATTGTCCTACAGATAAGAGTTAAATTTGGGTGCCTCGTCAATGCTACAGCAAAATAAACTCAGTACATCAATGAGGATGTTTTATGAAAGGGATATAGGCATTTAAGAACCAAGTCTACACTTTTAAAATTGTTATATTTTTTCACTCTGTTCTGATAATTAGCTGATACCCTGCAGCAGAAAGGAGTGAAAAAGGAAAGTAATAGAGGTGATGTTGTAAGATGGGAAGTGCACCAAAAGGGAAGAGAAAGAGAAGAGACTTTTTTCCCCCAAATCTTACCTAACTGTGCAATCGTAGACTTTTTTTTTTTTTTGACACATACATAGTAAAAGCCATTTACCTCTCCCTCTTCTTATACAGACATAACTTTCCCAAACCCATGCATTCACTGCCTTCTTCAGGACTAAAGTGCTCCTCATTAATCTCTAGCTTTTTGGAGGTTATCGCTTTATCTTTTTCTTGCTTATCTTCATTCTGGAACTCAATTATAATGACCACATTGGCATGCCATGAATCACACAAGCAGAACACAAATCAATGTAACTGGTACACTTACTTATAGTGGATGTTACAGAGAACAGAGCTAGTGAAAATCCATGAACAATTTCCAAAAAGGGGGTGGGAAGAAAGAGAGGCACATTTTCCTTCTAAAGACCCTTTTCTCAGTATGAGAAATTCTGTAATAAGTTTTTCTGACTTGAGATCAAACTATTGTCCTTTAAAGTACATTGCCTAGGGATGGCTTTTGATGCAAAATAGTTAATAATAATAATAATGCCTAATTAATTATTGGATAGGATTGATTCCAGATGAGATAGGAGAATCCAAGTCCCAAGTCAAAAATCTCCTCGTAGTGCTGCTGAAGAGTAAGTACACCTGTAGGCCCTTTGGATAGCATTAGTGCTACACAGATGACGTCAGTTACAAAAGGATTTCAGGATTAATTAATACTGGATGAGAGACAAACTCAAAGAACTACTTAACATTAAGATCAGACTTTGTCCTTTCACTGGAATGGTTCTGAACAGCCTCAATGAAGTTGGTAATACAATCCTCTAGCATAAGACCAGGCTTTATTACTTTGTTGAGTGAGTTGCTGACAGTATTAGTGGAACAGAAGTATGGCATTCAAAAGGAAAGCTGAGATGATAAAATAGATAAATTATTTTCCTTCTTATCCTCTCACCTGCTGAAACAGTGGGAGAATTTTTGAACCAAAATTGTTGTAATTTTTACTTTTAGTTGTAAAAAGTGAATTTTAAATCTTTTTATTTGGGTGGTAAAAAAAAAATCCCTCTGTGCACTCAGAAACCCAGCCTAACTTTTCCAAGAATCAAACACTTCTATTACATTCCTCAAGTCTCCTTTAAAATAATTGATTAGACAATAAATATAAAAAGTACATTAATTATAATGTGAGAAAAATTTTATCTCCACCTCCAACTTGACACATTTTTCTTCCACAAAAGCTGCTAAATTACTATGAAACAATTTGATACTGCTTGTAATAAATTTCTAAACCTAAGCTGTGTAGATATAAAATGACAAATTTAACTGCATTTATATTAAAGCAATTTTCTGCCCATCAGAGAGATGAGAAAATTAGTATGTAAACCATTAACTTATAGTCAGAAATGCTGTGCACTGCAACTGAAATAAGGATTTTTTTGATGTTATCACTTACATTTTATTGCTTTCTCAAAAGGAAAATGCTTACCAAAAATTACAATCACTGCATTTAAAGGAGGCTCATTAGAAGAATATATACTTTGAGGGAAATCATCCATGAATTATGGGGCAGTCATGTTTACAAACCCTTAATCTTTTTTTTTTTTTTTTTTATTTGTTTCACTAGCATGCAAGCAGCTCAGTGCATTTCCAGTGCAGCAGTCAGCAAACACTGGTACACAGTGTAGTGGTAATGCTCTGTTGCAACCCTTGCCATTGACCAAAATAAAGCTGACTTGGAGAAATTAAACATTATTTTAGAAGCCTGATGTGTTCATCTTTTCTGTAAAAAAAACAGGTTTGTTTCTCCTCTGTGCCACCCCTCCTTTGGCCTTCATTCCTTCTCCATGCCATGGCAGTCTCATTAGCCTTAGCTTTCTCTTGGGTCTCATGCATACAGAACGACCTTAGGAGCTTGACGTGACTCCTAATGAATCAGAAGCCCCTTGCCTTGAGCATCCGCCAGCCTAGCTTTGGTCCCAGGGCTGCAACTGTAGATCATTATGGCTTTCTCACCCTGTTTCACTCCTAAGGAAAGATCCTGCCTTTGCTGGCCTTGCTCGCTATGCACCTGCCCTCCTTCCAGTTTTTGTTGCCACTTCAGCATGGTGGCAGTGAAGTGGGCACCCATCTGGGAGGTAGGCAGGGCACACTGTCCTTCCCAGGAGCCAATTTTAAACTGGTCCCATGTGTATTAAAGCTGCCCCTACGTCTACTGCAACTTAATCTAATCAGAAGTCTAGAGCCAGAATGATGCCCCTGTACTCTGGTTATCTCTTCTCTCTCCCTTGTGGAAAATCCATCTCACCCTGCTCAATTGCTGTCTTATCTGTCCAAACCAGAAAGGAAAATAATGTTTTAAAATCTTTGGGATCACAGTCACTGCTCTGCTACAAAGTATGCTTGCAGCTAGTCAGCATTAATCTGTCTCCATTGCCAAGTGTCTTCCCTTCTCCACCTCTACTTTGTTTATTCCAGATACTACTCCCTGCCTTTTAACTACAAGCCCTCTAAGACAGAAGCAGTTGCCACCTATAGAATAGATGACATCCTACAATACTAAGGGACAGCATGTCACTGAATAGCTTCAAAAGCATAAGAACAAGTTGCCACCTTTCCTTCTCAGCTCTCCCCAGGAGGATATTTCTTCTTTGTGGAGAAGGTTATTTTCCCTCAATACAGCATCCAGATGTTCTGCACAGCAGGTGAACTGTAGAATCACAGAATGACTTGGGTTGGAAGGGACCTTTAAAGATCAGCTAGTTCAACCTCTCTGCAATGGGTAGGGACATCTTTCACTAGATCAGGTTGCTCAAAGCCCCATCCAACCTGACTTTGAACAATCCTAATGATGGTGCATCCCCAACTTCTCTGGGCAACATGTTCCAATGTCTCACCACCCTCATCATAAAAAATTTCTTCCTTATATCCAATCTAAATCTACCCTCTTTCAGTTTAAAACCTTTTCCCCTTGTCCTGTCAGTGCAGATCCTGGTAAAAAGTCTTTCTTCATCTTTCTTATAAGTCCCCTTTATATATTAAAAGGCTGTAATAAAGTCTCCAAGGAGTAGGAGGTCCTCATGGACAATCTTTCTGCAACTGATGGCCACAGAGAATAGACAGCAAGAAGATATAACTCTCTCCTCTCATCCCCCATGGCTGAGATTTGAGATCAGTCTGTACAGGTAAGTCTTTTGGCATGAAACAAGACTAGGCTTGAAAAAGGTGGATAGGTAAAAATCTAGGCACTATCATGGAATAACAGCTTGTTTGCTTTTATTTCTTGTCTCATATCTGGGTATATTTGCCTTTCTTGCAATACTACAAAACTTCTATCTCAGTCTTGGAAATCAGACTAAGGAATAGTATTATAAAGTAAGGAAAAGCCGTGTACTATTCCTTAGTCTGATACCATTTATGTAGTGCTTTCTTAGCTAGTAAAATATGCAAAATATACCACTTATTTTAACAACAAGCTTTAGTTCCAAAACATACAGCCATAGGCTGAGTCTCACCTTCTCATTTGCAGTCTGATTAATGAACTCCAGGTTTTCCATTTACAGATTATAAAGCCACTGCACTGTCCAAGTGTGTGCATTCTTTACTAAAGCATTTAATGGAAAAAAAACCCAACATAATATATCTGGATCTGTCACAAAGGCTACTTTGACCCACTCACTTTCTCATGAAAATACCTCTTGGCACAAAGGTAAATTAACAAGCCCAGAAATATTTGTGGGAAATGTTTCTTACACTGATCAGTTGGGGCATTGATCTACCTTGGGGTGAGGGGAATGGGAATTCCAGCAGGATTAAGTGAAGCATTATATTTTTTTTCTGGAAAGACTGGGAAGAATAAGATGAATAGAGAAGGAATTACAAATGTGTATTGTCCTGTTCCTCAAGACTTTGAAATACTGCAGCTGTGTCCAAATCTAAGTTCTCTTCTGTTGTAACATATGGACACTGAAAAGTACAAACCAGAAAGGTCTTTTTTTATTTTTCTGGTGCTTGGGCGTACATAGACTCGGACTAGCCCTCAGAAAGATGGAAATCTCCTGGGATTCACATTCTTTTCCTGTCCTTGGAACATTTTCTTGGATCCATTGTTTTCAGGTACACAACATTACCCATGCCTTTGATGTTCTCTTGAGTCTAATTCAACATGCTTAAAGTAAAAACAATGGGCTTTTCTCTTATTTCACTGCTATTGCTGCACCTGAGCTGAGTAAAGGGTTGTATTCTCGTTGACTAAATTGAATACACAGTCACAGAATTGCAAAATGAGAAACCACTAACAGAAGTGATTTCATATCAGTCAAACAACATTGCTTGATTTGGATTACAACCTCCTGATCTGATGATCCTGGCTCTCTTCCCTCAATTGACAACTTCAGCCATCCTGGAAGGTGTTTCTCTGACTTTCCCATCAGATTCCACTGTTAAACAGAACTTCCCTACAAGTCACAAGTTTTTGGTAATTTCTTTGGTAATTTGTTTTTAGTTCAAGGCTGTTTTCAACTGAAAAAAAAAATCACAGCATTTGTTACAAATGCAATAACTAAAATCATATATCACAAATGACTTTAGTTCTTCATAGAGAAGGCCTGTGAGTGTCCCAAACGTGTTTTGTCAGTGCTGGGGTCCTTTCCACAAAAGCACAAATACCTTCTTTTATCTGCTGGGGAGCCTTAACTCCTGGAGCCACTGCTGTCACAGCCTTATCAATGTTATCTCAATATAAGACTTTGTAGTACTGACAGAGAGTGAGAAATTACAGTAGCTGGTGGAATAAATCCTCACTGCAGGGTAAACAAAAAAGCCCCACTAATATCGCTCTTTCTTACACCAGTTGGATGTGAGATGCCTGAACGTGAGAGAGAAGAATGGATCAGTCCCTTAGCAGACCCCTATCAACAGCATGCCCATCACTCCCTACAAATTTAATCGGGTCCTGTGGAAATACTTTACCTACCTGCAAACATGATCCCCACAAGAGGCTATTCAGTGTGTGTGGTAGCTGCAAACTATCCCACTATTTACATTGAATTGCAGAACCGCGAAGCAGAGCAGAGGAGCTTGACACGGGAGATAGATGAGTTATACGAATATGATTTCTCCCCCCCACAAATGAAGGCAGCAAATTCAGCTGCAATATGCGGCATCAGGATATTTATTGCTTGCAGGTGTTCATGAAAATATATGAGAATCCCATGAGGTTCACAGATTTTAGAAGGAATTATTGTGCACCTGGAAATTTGTCCTGCAAAGTGTGGTATTTGTTTCCTGTTGTTATTTGCTGTCCGTTCTTTTCTAGTCACCATGCATTATTCATGGTTGTACTTGTAGGAGAGCCAAATTCTACAGATACTCTTCATCAACAAGAAGGAACAATTCAGACAGAAAATCCTCCTTGGAAAAGGATGACTTTTTTGTTTAAGAGATCCAATACAGAGTGAATTTACCTTCTTCAGTTTTTCTTTTAAAGCTAAATTTCTTAACCTACCTCCAGCAAAAAAAAAAGGAAGGAGAGCAAAGCCAGTAGCTTTAACATCTTTGCCATGAGGAACATAAAGCTGCTTTTGTACTAGGTCTACTGTGTTAAGCCAACCCTTTTATAAAGACTTCAGGAAGCTGTGTACAATTCCCTTTCCTTGGAAGTTTCTGAGAAAAATACAAACTCTTCTATGCAAAGTGCATGCTTCCTTCTCTTTGCTGAGGAAATAGAAACAGGAAGACATGCCCAGGTGAGTCCTTCCTCACACATCGGGGTTCCAAACAATTCACAAACACCACGCAGGCCAGTTCTGTTAGCATAACACACTGTGGGGTCACGAGGCTTATTAGAAGACACTTAATTGCCAAAAGCTATGGCAAAATATGTGACAAAATATACAGATGGTCACCCTGACATGATTTTTAGTCAGATGAAAGGATTCACAACAGATCCTCAGGAGTGTGCAAGACATGCAACCATTACTGTAGTCAGAGGGATGCCTACCACATGCCTGCATTTCAGCTATGGAATAAACATATTATTTGGGCAATTAATTTGGCATGCACCAACTCCCTTCAGCCTTTAGGAAAAGAGGTGACAATGCTCTTGCAGTTACTTGGTCAGCCAGAATGGAAGCACTTTTGTAATATTTAAAAATAACAAATCCTTTCCTAAAAGCAGGCCAAATTAAAAAACTGTCTGCAAACAGGAGGAAAAAAAAAAAAATCGGATACTATCCTATACACTGCTGAGATAGTTGACATCAAAATACTGAGATTGACACAATTTTTGTCAAGTTGCATTTTTAGAGAAAAAAGATTAAAGCTCAAAATATTAATAAAACATTTCAGGTTTTTCCTTTTTGTTTTTCAGTACTATCCTCTACCGAAATGTTAGCTTTTGAAATGTAAACAAAAATTGAAATTTTTTTGTGAACTAATGTGCATTTTCTTAGTGTTTCCATAAAATGTATTGCCGCTCTCTTCAATCATATCTACTAGTTCATTGTTGTATTGGGTTTGCATGGCAATGTTTTGGTAGAAGGGTGGCTACAGGGGAGGCTTCTGTGAGAAGCTGCTAGAAGCTTCCCCTATGTCCAACAGAGCCAATGCCAGCTGCCTCCAAGGTGGACCCACTGCTGGCCAAGGCCGAGACCATTAAGGACGGTGTTAGAGCCTCTGTGATAACATGTTTAAGAAGGGGGAAAAAAAACTGCACAACAGCAACTGCAGCTGGAGAGAGGAGTGAGAAGGTGTGAGAGAAACAACTCTGCAGACATCAAGGTCAGCGAAGAAGGAGGGGGGGGAGGTGCTCCAGGCACCGGAGCAGAGATTCCCCTACAGCCCATGGTGCAGCCCATGGTGAGCCAGGCTGTGCCCTGCACCCATGGAGGGTAACAGTGAAGCAGATCTCCACCTGCAGCCCAGGGAGGACCCCACACCAGAGCAGGTGATGCCCAAAGGAGGCTGTGACCCCATGGAAAGCCCACGCCAGAGAGGCTCCTGGCAGGACCTGTGGAGGGAGGAGCCCACGCTGGAGCAGGTTTGCTGGCAGCACTTGTGACCCCATGGGGGACCCACGCTGGAACAGCCTGTTCCTGAAGGGCTGCACCCCATGGAAGGGACCCACACTGGAGCAGTTCATGAAGAACTGTAGCCCACGGGAAGGACCCACATTGGAGAAGTTCGTGGAGGACTGTCTCCTGTGGGAGGGACCCCACACTGGAGCAGGGGAAGAGTGTGAGGAGTCCCCCCCCAGAGATGACAAGTGATGAACTGACCGCAACCCCCAATCCCCATCCCCCTGCACTGCTGGTGGGGAGGGGGTAGAGAAAATTGGAAGTGAAGTTGTGCCTGGGAAGAAGGGAAGGGTGAAGGGAAGGTGTTTTAAGATTTGGTTTTATTTTCTCATTATCCTACTCTGATTTGATTGGTAATAAATTAAATTAATTTTTCCCAAAGTTGAGTCTGTTTTGCCTGTGATGGTAATTGGTGAGTGATTTCTCCCTCTCCTTATCTTGACCCACAAGCCTTTCAATATATTTTCTCTCCCCTGTCCAGCTGAGGAGAGGGAGTGATAGAGCAGCTTTGGTGGGCACCTGGCATCCAGCTAGGGTCAAAGCAGCCCAACTTAATAAATCAGTCAACTGTCTGAAGTCATGGCTAAAACTGGACTATAAAAGACAGAAAATCCTCTAACAAAACATTTCCTTTTCAGCATAATAGTAAAATTATTATAATTATAAAATAGAGCTCCTTCACCCTCTTACAGCACAGAGGAACGAGACAGTTTGACATAATGGAGGCAAATTATTAATGAAGGAATATAAAGAACTTTTTGCATGCTGGCCTGTCCCAGTGAACAGCGGGGAGTCAAACACAAAACCAAGTAGCGTTGCAGAGGAGCCAGTCCTCTGTTTAGCTTCTGTGTTTTCATACAATTTTATATTTGCTTTGAAATGCTATGTTGTTAACTGTTCAGGCTTGATCTGAATAAATATGAGATCCATAAAGGAGACGGTCAGAAACCTTGTCAACTTGTCTATAACAATATTGCATGGCTCAGCCTGTCCTATTTCTCTTCCCATCATTTTCATCCCAGGTGTAAAATGTCCTTCCATTTCCCTTTTGTATTAGAGGGGCTGAGTCAGCAGAGGTCTCGCCCACCTTCTCCTGGATGAGGGAGAACATTTCCATTCACTAGAATTCAACTGTCATTTTTACATATCAGTTTCTCAACTCCTCTCTCCTCTCAAATTTCATAACTCATGAGATAAATAATTGCTCCATGGCAACCTTTCTGTTATTAGCACAGCAAAATGTGTTGGAGGCCTGTTCACAATTTGTTTTTCAGTGTGTTTGGGAGGGAAAGTTAAGACTGCCCCTATCTGAGAACACGTGACAAAGTGACAGCTTTAATTTTAAATGTTTAGCAGCAGTGCCTTCACAGTTCTTAGAAAATAATTATCTAGTGGATGATTCTTTTTAAATTTTATGTTAGAAAACATCCTTTAATACCAGCCCCCCAATTTTCCTCTTGGAATTCCTGCTCTCTGCTAAATGACCATCAGGCACTACTAAAAATCTCTGCTTCTCTCTGCTGTTACTCTTATGATTTAGACAGGGTGACAGCAGTCTCTCTAGATAGGTTTGCTCTCCTGTCTGGAGAAACAAGCCCAGGCCTCCATACTCTGAAACAAATAATGTCTGGACAGAGGCAGCCTTAAAACACACTAGAGGAATTAGATAAATTAGGAAATCAACAGCCTTTGAAAAGCTTGCAGTAGAAACCTTTGCCTCCACCCCCATCCCATGACAAAACCCACAATACACCTAGAAGCTTTGCTGCATTTGAAAGTATGTTTATTAGCAGCAATAGAGTATTTCATTAGCATGCAAACTGAAATTAGGACCATACTGTGGTAAGTGTAAACAGATTGTGCTGAAGATTTTCTAATTTAAATAGAAAAGAGAAAGGGTGAAAAATAAACCAGAACTCAGAAGCACAGAGACTCGCTTAGAACACAGGTCAGGAACAGAGCTAGAAAAAATCTCAGATGTTTCGGCTCCCAGTGCAGTTAGTCTGCTGAATCCTTATTTCACCTTTAATCTTTTAGACAGAAAATAATAATAGTTTTTCCCACTCATTGAAGAAAAACCCACAACCTCACATAATTTTTCATTCCATTTGCTTACATGACTGTCCTGATATTTGCATAGCTAAAAACCTCTCCCTCATAAACACTTTATTTCACATGCCTAACTAAGAATTATTTTGTGATAAAATTGTCTAAACTTCCTCATCATTAACTTCTTTAAATTATACTGTCTGAAGATGTTTATGGATTAGCTAAGTAATCTACTGTGGAGCACAAACTGCAAACCAAAGTGAAATTGAGTTCCCAACTGACTGAGAAGGTAATTAATGATTTAACTGCACAACTGTTAGCAGATCTATAATGCAACTTAAAAGCTAATTGAGAACTGTACAGCCAAAGGAAAGAGGAAAGCATAGAGCAGCCACAATATTCCTTTGAGTAGTATTTGGTCAGCCTGCTGTCAGAGAAAGTGGAAAAATAGCTGTCCCTACCTCATATAAAAATAAAGACACTATACAAAAATATGTGCTAGCTTTGGGGAATTGGCATTTTATGATCACCTCATTAAGAGGGCAAGTTTCTAGCAGAGCACTGGATCCCACAACTTCCCCTTCTCCCTAGCCAGTAACATTAACATACTCCATTTCTCTCCCCACTCATAATGCATCAAAACCCACCCCAACAAACCAGCTACCCAGAAGAGCCAGGAAGTGCTTTCCGCTGCCATTTTATAGCCCAGTTATCTTAATTAGTCCCAGCTGACTGAGGAAGCCCAGATATAGGGTAATAGATTGGGTTGTGCTTTTACCTGGAGGAACTTTTCCAGATTTGTGGCAGCTGCTACAGAATCTGCAAAGACCAACAGCTCTTTTGCCACCTTATGTCTGAGCAAGTGTTAATCTTTTCTCAATACATGTGAGTATTTGGCACCCTACCACAGCCAAAGAAGTGAATAATGATTTAAGTTGCACAAGGATTTGCTCTACTCCAGCAATGTGCAATACGGAAGAAAGACTATAGATTAGATTTACCAGAGAAAGTGCATGCCTAAATCTCACTGTCATAGCCCTCAAGCCCTATAACATACATAGCATCCACAGATCCCAAATTTTTCAAGTCATAATTATTAGTAAAGGTGCCAAGGCCAAAGCGTGTAAAACTTGGCAGTACCGAAGCCCTATGTATTTTTCAGTGTGAGGCACTCCTTTCAGCAGCAAGGTAGGCTACCACATGTTTTCCACACCTATTTACTAGTTTGGACAGCACTACACAAAGTATTTCAGAAGGACATGTCTGTGTTCCTTTTTGCCATGCAGTTATGTCATTAAAGTGTCACACAGACATGATAGAGATCTGCGGTCACTACAGTTCTCTCTCTTAAAGGACATGAACCACATCATCAGCTACTGCCAAGGCAGCTGCCATAACCTGTACCTCACAAGTTGTTCTAAGAGTTAATCTGGGAAAGTGAGAATACATATGTACTAATTTCCTCCAGTAGAAAAAGGGTTTCAGCTTGAATCAATACATTCTGGGTAGCTGTGCTACCCGACCTTCCAGTGTCAATCACTACAGCTCTCTCTAGTCATATTTTATAAGCCAGTGTGGGTACAAGTTGTCAGTACAAGAAATGGACCTGGTTCCTTTTTGAATGTTGCTGTCTCCCTACAGGCCAGAATAAGGCATATGAGAGTCTCACGACATTCCTTCCTCAGCATTTCCCCTTGGCTACTTTCAGTGCCTCCCACTCCCTGTGCTGGCACGGACAGAAATGTCCCTTGGCAGAGACTGTTCCCACAGATTTGTAGATAACACTGATTAGGGCTCTGTTTTCTACTAAGCAATCAAGCCTCCAAGGGTGAGGCCCCTCAGCAACTGTGGATTTACCTGTATTTTTTTTTTACTGTTAGCAGTAAGTTGTTCTCTTTACTGCAGATTTAGCCTGGTTCAAAAAAACCCATTATAAGCTCAAATGAAAGTGTTACATTTGTCAACAGAGGGACAAGAGCAACAGACAGGTAAGATCGCAGGCCAGATCTTCAGTAAAGATCCTGTTACCAATTAACAGAATCACAGAATCACAGAATCATCTAGGTTGGAAAGGACCTTGAAGATCATCTAGCTCAACCGTTAACCTAGCACAACAGTTCCCAACTACACCATATCCCTAAGCGCTACGTCAACCCTACTCTTAAACACCTCCAGGGGTGAGGACTCCACCACTGCCCTGGGCAGCCCATTCCAATGCCCATCAACCCGTTCTGTAAAGAAATTCTTCCTAATATCTAGTCTAAACCTTCCCTGGCGCAACTTGAGGCCATTACCTCTTGTCCTATCACTTATTACTTGGTTAAAGAGACTCATCCCCAGCTCTCTGCAACCTCCTTTCAGGTAGTTGTAGAGGGCGATGAGGTCTCCCCTCAGCCTCCTCTTCTCCAGACTAAACAACCCCAGTTCCCTCAGCCGCTCCTCGTAAGACCTGTCCTCCAGACCCTTCACCAGCTTCGTTGCCCTTCTCTGGACACGCTCGAATAATTCATGTCCTTTTTGTAATAAGGGGCCCAAAACTGAACACAGTAATCGAGGTGTGGCCTCACCAGTGCCGAGTACAGGGGCAAGATCACTTCCCTGTTCCTGCTGGCCACGCTATTTCTGATACAAGCCAGGATACCATTGGCCTTCTTGGCTACCTGGGCACACTGCTGGCTCATGTTCAGCCGGCTGTCAGTCAACACCCCCAGGTCCCTCTCTGACTGGCAGCTCTCCAGCCACTCCTCCCCAAGCCTGTAGCGCTGCTGGGGGTTGTTGTGGCCGAAGTGCAGCACCCGGCATTTGGCCTTATTGAAGCTCATACAGTTGGCCTTAGCCCATCGCTCCAGCCTGTCCAGATCTCTCTGCAGAGCCTCCCTACCCTCGAGCCGATCAACACTCCCACCCAACTTGGTGTCATCTACAAACTTACTGAGGGTGTACTTGAACCCCTTGTCTAGATCATCAATAAAGAAGTTAAACAGGAGTGGCCCCAAAACCGAGCCCTGGGGGGCATGACTCGTGACTGGCGGCCAACTGGATTTAACTCCGTTCACCACAATTCTTTGGGCCCGGCCACCCAGCGCAGCATGTGCCCATGAATTCGTTTGTGTGAAATACAAAAGAGACCATCATGTTTTTTAGATATGACAAATATGTAGCTTTCCTCAAATCTCTCTTAATTTGAAGTAAAAATCTTTACTTAAGTTCTTCCAAATGAAAGTCCAGTAGAATTAAAGAGTGTGAAAAAAATTAGATGCTATAGGGAATTATTAGTCTTTTATAATGACAAGGTCAGTGAGAACTGGAAGTGAGTCTGCACCTTAGGTATTTGTATTACCTCTTAATCTCCTTTAATGGCCCTGAACATCCTTTAAATATTTTGCTAAACAAAAGGTAGCGGTTCTGTATGTGATCTGATCTGCCATTGATCCTAGATCATACACATTCAAGTGCTGTCTTTAAGCAGTTGTACACAGTGTTCAGTATGTATTTGCTTAGTGGCTTCTTCCTCTTGAAACACATATGGGACAGAGCTGGCTTTCTGTAATTAGGAGCAGTATTTAAGTATTTGTCCTCTAGCCAGGTGACAACTTCTATGAAGTTGTAGGAGACAGAACTGCCTGCCTGACATATTTGATTGAAATTCATCAATAAGTTCAAAAGGTATTGGGTGTAATGATTCATTACAAAAAAAAAAAACAACAACAACAACAAAATCATATGAATAGAGAACACCGCCTTTGAATATCTAAGGTAAAACACTGACTGAAACCCCACTGGACTGAAATCTTGGTCTTGCTGAAGTCAAAGGTGATTATATTTCAGTCCTGACAGTGTTTCACCTTACGTGTTCCACGAGCCAACCTATGGAATTATATATCAAAAAGACAGCTGTTTGTTTTGGTAATAAAATAAAAAGAAGATACTAGTAAATCCATCACTGTTCTTCACCTCCCTGATGAATATATTCTCCACAGTCCCTGCCTCTAAAAGGTTAGCTGTCTCCTAGAGGCAGAAGCAATTGAAATCACAGTGTTCAGCTTCCTGCCTTTCTGTTTCACTTAGAACTGTTTTATTTGGAGGAAAAGGATCCTACATTTCCTAAAATCAGCACTTGTGTACTTGAGCCCCACAGCTATAAAGTAACCACAACAGATCTTTGATTAGATCTTAAAGTTTTCAAGCACTGTCTTTTTTTGTTCTATGTCAATACAGTGCCACAATGAAGCCAAAGTCTTTCCATGCTCTAACACAATCCATCAATAAATAAATAAAAAATATATGAATAAAATGTCCCATGCAGAACAAATTGAAGAATCAGAGCAACAGTGGTTTTCTTTTTCCCTTGTTTCAATACATTTTGCAAGCCAGAATTAAATAGCTGAACAGAATGCAGAGAGAGCTCGTGACCAGACAGATTGACTAAAGGTACAGGTTGTTAATCCTCTAGAAATGGCCTGTTATCACAGCTAAATCCCTCTCTTCAGGAAAAAAAAAAAAAAAAAAAAAAGAGAGAACAGGAGAGCAACTCCTGTGCTTTCATTTGTGTTAATTTTTTGTTGTTTAGTTGAAAAAGTAACACATTCTATCCAGGACATTCGCAGGAGATAAATAAGGGTCTTCACCTCCCCCTGGTCCCTTATGATCTGTGTCTTGACCAGAGCTGCTGAAATGTATTAGGTTTTTAAATAAATCAGTTTTAATTTTAATGCAGCTTGTTCAAAGCTAAGAAATGTTGTCACTGCTGCAGAGGTGGAAGGAGAGCTAAGGAAGATATAATCTAGTCAGAAATATTTCCTTTTGTATTTTCCCTGTTGGCAGTGTGATTTTTAGATAAAAGAAGAAATCTTGTTTGCTCTCTTTGGACCAAGGCCATTGAAGAGAAGGAGAAATGTTCTGCAGATCTCTGTAAAGAGAATAAGAAACAGTTTCATCATCTGCAGACTTCTGAGTCCCTCTAAACAGTAGAGGTGAGGGTTTGCAGTAGCAATATACTATCAAGGCATGTTATAGGTATCTTAGAGATATTAGCACATGTAGATGAATGTAATACTTGTAGAAAACACCTGAGGTGTCTATATACGATAGTAGTTATGATAAAACTACTGATGTGCCAGACTGTTCATTAACTGTGTACTAAAATGTCTGTTCTGAATTTAGGATTTCACTACTTACAACCCTCTCCTTAACGTGAAGTGTGGAGGAACAGTATGCATAAATGGCATCTGTACAGTGACTACGTATAATCAACAGAATTGAGGTGATATTCACAGTGAGTTGGGATCTCAAAGTATGAGCTACTCAACCTTATTGGATGTCTTACACGTATTTTAGATTACAGTTCAGCAACTGAAATTGTCTTCCACATCCTGACAAGTCCTGGCTCTTATTTATAATCTTTCATGTACCCAAATATCAACACGGTGTGGTTGTAGTTACTCTAAGAAAGCTGTATGTAGCACTTGGTCATGCTGGGTCAGAGAATGTTATTAAACAATCAGAAGCAAAACACTGGCAAAAGAAAATCGACTTTCTCATGTGCTGCTAATGCCTCAGCCCAGAGGAAACCCAGTTAAAATGTCCATTTCAATTAAATCAGGTATGTGCATAACTGCTTTGCTAAAGAGGGATAAATACAGGCACGTGCCTTGGCAGTTTGCTGAATCCAGGCCTGATATAGCATTTCTTCTTTTAAGCAGGCATTGGGAACAATATGTTCTTATGATATTAATATAACCCATCTGCCAGTTGCATAAAGGCTGGCAAATTACCTCATCGCTTTTCATCCTACATTTCAAGAAAAAAAGTGAAAAAGAAACCCACCTCCAGTATTACTGGGATGCGGCAAAGCGGTGGAGGAAAAACTTGACAGTTTCAAAGCAACCCTTGCGATGCTCTGAGCACAGGCCTGCACTTCTAATTAGATGTACAAATAATCCCAGAACATCAAAAAGTCATAATAAACAACCCTGTGCAGGAATCAATGGTGACAGTCACAACCGTACTCTTGCTGTGCCTGGCTGTACTCTTGGAAACCAGAGCAGAGGTTCCTCTTGGCCCTAACAATGACCTGCAGTTTACGTTGTCCAAGGAGTGAGGTATTTTCACAACTGAGATAGCCACAGCAGATCATAATTTCTTCCTAGACAGATTTTTCTAGATCCCAAAAGAAAGGCTACTTTACCCTATTCAGCCCTCCATAAGGGCACTATTGGTAGAGCTGTGCTGATAAATGGGGATACATAAAAAGGAAGTTCTACTTTTGTAATCCTGTGATGAAAAGTGTAAGAACAGCCCATACAAATTCATGTACAGAACAATTATATCGCTTAGGGCTGATTAGGTCAGGTGCAGCCCTGCACTAGTATGCTGGGTTTAGATTCAAACAGGTTCATATGAACTAACATAGATGCTCTGCTACAATAAGTCTCTCTAAATCATGGTCCACTTTGACCTTGGTCAGGAAAGTCAGTTTTTTTCCTTTTGGTATCAGGTTTTCTTGGGGAGAACAATACTATTCATCTTCTCCATTGCTGTGATCCAGGGACAGAGAATGACTCTGTTGTGCTTACAGTTGTAAACAACTCTGAAATGGTACCCAAATTTTGTTCTGCTTCAGTAGACATGCAATGGCCAAAGCAATGTTTTGAAATTTGATTCTCCGAAACTGAGTGAAGTTAGCAAGGAAAGGACTGTTTCATAAATAATCTTAGAAAAACAATGCTGAAATATAACATAAAATTGTACTTTAATCATATATATTCCATTTATGAAGAAGATTTTACACAAGAACATTAGTTGGTATCAAATATAAACTTATCAGTTTTCAAGGTGATAAGAAATCATAAATGTTAATCTTGACTGACATCCTGCAGAGTACAATCCAAAGGCCCTTACACATTTGCAACTAGACCCATAGTTTTTGGCTGAGCTAGATGTTAAGAAAATATATTCAAGTCAGATACCTAGGCCTGATGAAACTACAAACAAACAAAAATCCTCTAAATGCCATTCTGGGTCATTCTAATGTTTAATTTTCCTGATGTAAAAATAATGACTTAAAATTATTAATTTCAGTAGAGCTATAACAAATATTACCAGCTGTGCTTTTGGCTCTTGACTCAAGTTTTCTTTGTATTTGATAGGAGTAGTTCTATTTATTTGTACCAGTTTCACTATTGCTTTCATTACAAGGGCACGAATCCAGTGCAACAATTCTAGACGGGATCCCAATATAGAAGACTACTTAGAAAAACAGATAATAAACTTCTTTCATAAGACTTGCACAAGCCTGCAATAAAACAAGCAGTAACAATGTTTATGGATATTTTTATTAGCTTTTGTTTTATTTTCTTCCAGGAATTGTTTTAAACTTGAATCACAATCATTCATACCATGGCTCAAAAAGGAACGATATCATGGTGACTGAGAACTGGCTAAAGGATCATAAACAGGAGGTAGGAATAAATAATCATGCATTAAGATGAGACACTGTATTCAGCAGGAAGAAAAGGACTGGTGTTAGGCCTGCTTTTACTCAACATCATTATTAATGATCTTGAAGAAGAAACAAACAGGACATTAATTAAAGTCTGTGGATCCAACTGAATTGAGATGTTTTGCAAACACCATTGAGAAAGGGAAAATTACACAAAGGGAAAGAGACAGGTTAGAAAAATGAGCAGGGATCAGCACAGGCTTCACCTTGACCAAATGCAGGTAATGAGATGAGGGAAAGAAATGTTACACATACATATTCAGTGGATGGAAATTCCCAGAAAGAAAATATCAACACAGACATGCTAGCTAAAGTGAAATAGAAACAAAAATATATTGCGACAGGACAATAAGAAACAAAACAACGAGACAATCTGAAAAAGGATGTGGCAGGAAAGCCCTGATTCAGAAAAACATCCAAATTTAGCCACAGCTATCAGCAGAAGGCAAAATTCTGGCTTGGATCCACAGTTGTTTGTTTTGCATGAACAAGGGCTTCACATGACAGACTAAAGTAACACACCTGAAACTGACTCTGGAATAATACTACTTTCAGATGCTAGAGATATACTGAGTCAAAAACCAGAAGGGTATTTGTGGGAAAATATAAAATGAGTCCCAAGCTGTCATTTTTAAAAGAGGTTAAATCATAGAGCTGTCAGTGCTTATTTTTAATCTCACATGAATGTGCAACAGGTACATCACATTTCTTTAGATAATGTATCATCTTGATTGGCTTTTCATTACGATTAATAGTTCCTACTAGTATCTGATAGACATATAGCTTCCATGCTAATCACACAGAAAGGAGACTATTTCCTTATGTCTTACTGCAAAGAGGAAATACCTACAAAACATGGGAAGATCTTGCAACAATTAAAAGGAGTTAATTGCAAAGTACAAAAGACATTAGAGCCCCAAAGCAAGTAGGTAACTATTGTAATTTCGACTTTGCTAGTGAATCTGTCTGAGGTTTTGATTAACCCTTAGTGAGTAACTCACTGACTCAGCTCAGAGATCCAGCTCAGAGCTATGGCCCCATGAGGTTAAGAATTAAATATCCAAGCATAAATCTTTGCATATGAGCAGTGTGAAATCTGTGGAACACTGAAAGGCAATTTTTAATGAACCCTTTAGCTGATCTACCACTAAAACCAAACCAGGCCTTTCCTGTAGGCCTGCACTCCCTTTTCCATGATCACGGCAGGATTGACTTACTTCTTTCTCTGACATAGATTGGCTAATGTAAATATTCATAGGTCCCTTGGTGTTTCTTTAAAGAAAAAGATTGTGTAGACAGTGAGGCAAAGCTGGTCTATGGTACGCTCTACAATCTCTGCCATCTTGATCAATGACGTGACACATACACACCAACCACATAACAGCAACACAGATCCTTGATCCTGCACTCTCAAAAGAGCATGAATGAACTTGGATAAACTGCAGATGTGTTGAACACCTACAGCTGGATTAGTAGACCAGATCCTGCATTTTTGTGCACCTTTGGTATATCAGAATATATCTATGAGGTTCAAGAATAATTAATGGTTACTTACTTGGCACTACTGAAAGTCAGACCACATCCTAGTTGATAAAGTTGAAATTACATTCAGTGTGATATCTAGGCAAACCACATAAAAGTTAGGAATGGAATTAATGGAATTACATACAGAAAAGGAGTGTTTAAGGTGAGTAATGAGAAAAGTCACAGGTGGCAGATCCATTAGACAGGAGAGCAGTCTTCATTCCGCAGCGAGTGAAAGAAACCTTCAGCACATAGGTCATTTAAAACTACTCTCAACAAAGTATAGGGAAATATACATGAAGGAGCAATGAATATTTAGTTGGAGACATTATGACAGTGCAGCAAGTGATCTAACTGGTTTCTTCTTTCTATAGTTTTAGGATTGACTGATTTGCCTAGATGTTCTTAGCTTCTGATTTTTAAAATTCTATCAGGTGGGTACATTTGTTAATCACCATACAACAAAAAAATCAATACATACAGAAGGCAAGAAAAAAACAAGAATGAGGAGAATTGCTTAAAAAGGCTAAAAGCACTGAATAAAACCTGAAGGATTTTATTTTCTACGATTACATGCGAACACCTTTAGTTTCATAAATCACAGTCAAAAACTAGTTTAACAGCAAAAACCTACTGTGACTGACCATAAATGTGCTGGTAAGAGGAACACATGAATATACAGAAAGTAAATATGTATTAGATACCTCTGTTTAGCATCTAGTAACTCCAAGTGGCATGAAAATCATTGTGGGAGGTTGAATCACATTCTTTCTATGCCCTCCTGATGTAAATCTGGAATAACTCCATGCAATTCACTGTGAAAACTTTGTATTTAGTGTGGTACAAGTGTTGAATTTCTAAAACTCTGCTGTGGATGGCTGAAGTTTTCCAGTTTCTCAACTGAGCACAGAAAAAACCTGTATTCATTTAAATGCAAGTCATGATAGATTTACAGATGGAGTAAATGAGAATTAGCTTTGAGAGTAATGCAAAATAGGAAAAAAAAAAAAAAAACAAAGGTAAATTTAAAATGAGTACAGCCTTGTTGTGTTTTACCCTCCTTGCCAGGAAACATGACTTGCCTGAGATCTTGTGAATGATAAAGTGTTCTTGTGTTGGTTTGCCCTGAGTGAAAATGAAAGATATAACACTAGCACTGGGTACAAAGCAAAGGATGTCACTGGCAGCATTTTGCAGAAGTCTGTTCCTTTAAATACATCCATTGATGATTTAGGCGAGAGAGGGATCCATGAGGTGATAAAGGTTTGCTGATCACTCAGAAATTTTCAGGATAGGAAAGATGAGGGCTGATGCTGAAAAATGGAGAAGGACCTAATGAGACTTCATGATTAGGAAATAAAATGGCAGATGTAATTTAGTGTACGTAAATGTAAAGTGATGCACTTAGGGGCATAAATCTTACCTTTAATATAAAAAGACATCTCTGAGCTGACCATTACTACTTAGAATTGAGATCTTGGTGTTGTAACAGATAATGATGAAAATATCACCTCAGTGCTTAGTAGTGACCAAAAAGCAAATATTGGCAAAAGAAGAAAGAACAGAACATAGTATCATGATGACATTTTAAAAATCTTAATTACAACAGGAAGGTTTGGTCTGCCATCTTTGAAAGAATATAGCAGCACTATGAAGACATAGGAAGATGGTGCAAGAATGGTCAAAACTGTGGAACAGCCACCAAATAAGGAACAGCTACAACCACTTGTCAGCCTAACAAAGAGCTAAGGAGAGAAGTGATAGGGGGTTACAAAATTACAACTGAAGACAGCAAATAGGAATACATTTTTCCAGTTTCTGTCAGTAAAGAATGTCAAACAAAGTTGGGCTACTGGGTTCAAAACAAACAAACAAAACCCAAGTGGTTCTTTATTCAGTACATAGATAAGCTGTGATCCTCCTTACAGAATATTGTGGATTCTAAACATTTTTAAAGGTAGTTTAAGAGGTGATTGAACACCTTAATGGATCTGAAATCTATTGAGGGATATCAAACACAGCTAAGCTGAACATTCTCAGGGAGCAGGAGAATATTCTGAGAAATATTTGCTCTAATATTTCATGTCTTCATAGGTCTCACTTTTAGCAGTCACAGATTGATCTTTTGTCTGAGGAAATACTTGTGTTCTTATGTTCTAAGGTCATACAAAAATGATTTTACCCATAGAGAAAACCTGAATGATGGAAATTGGCTTTTTTCTGTTGTTGTGACACGTGGTAATTTTATTTGTTTAATGTCTGACAGGGCATTTCATATCATTGCTCAGCAAAGCATTTAAGCACACACTAATTTAAGCCACAGGAACAGGATCTTCTGAGTTTTTATTCAAAAAAATATGGATATAAAGGAAACTACATAGAGATCAAAATTTTGGACAAGAATGCTTAAAGAACATCCTTTTATACGGGAGTTCAACTACAGCTCTCACAGAAGAAAAGGGAATTGAAGATGAAACAGGTTCTTTTTCATATGTGAAGGCAACCAAAACCTGTAAGTGCTTGGTCAACCTCCTTTCCCCCAAGCTATTAGAAAGCACCTTCATTATCTTTAACAGCCATGGTATCAGATAGATTTAGATAATACATATGTTGATGACTTTTGTTCTGAATGATACCAGGTTAAAGGTCTCACAGGAGCTCAAGTAGTCTGCTGGGCTGTTATGGCAGAAGCAAGCCAATTTCTTTTGTGGGTTGGTGCTATGCAAGAGGTCAGATCACCCCATTAGACTCAATATTAACCACTTCCCTGAGACAGGGGATCAGATTCTCATTTAAAATTTTGCCAGCTGGAGGAAGCTCTCCACATAAGTTCAAGTGGGCTGAAACTCAAATCTCTAGGTTTGTAACAAGATACCTTAATCATTCTGTTACCAACTTTTTGTCTGCCTGGGGCTTTAGAAGAAAAGAATAAATATAACATTTTAAGGAGATCATAAAATGCACCAAGGTGTGTAGCTGTTACAAGATAATTACATACTCTTGGGGTATAATGAGGGCCATGTACCTTGAAGATATAAGAAATGTGGGTACTTCAGCCAAGTACATTCCCTGAAGTATATAATTCTGTGCTGAATATGGTATAATGGGCTCTTAAGTGGACAAAAACAGAAAGGCTAAGTGGTTCTGAGCTAAGTATTGTCCCATCATCACACAAATTGGGCTCTTAATTAGTCAGTTAAATTACTTTCTCTCTCCTTTTCATTGGCTTCTGTTAGATGTTGTTTCATCTGCAAGCACAATTTTCATTTTCCTAAGGTTGATCATAACCACAGAAGACTACAAGAACTAACAGTAGTCTAATGTAGCCCCCTAATTACCTGAGCATATTAACAAAAGGAATTAAAGGTTACTTTGCATGAACATCACTAAAGTAACAAAAGCAACATCCCACCAAAAAAAAAAAGAAACAAAAATGAAATAGATATTATCTGTAACATCAGAGTCATATATCCATGGTAATAAATCAAAAACATTTATAATTATCTCAAATATCAGATACCGTAATTATTCTTTCTAGGTGGGACATCCCATTTGACAGTTCTTTTAATCCTCTTCATTCTACAACGGTCAAATTCTGATCTCACATGTGCCAGTGCAATATACAACATGGCACCAATAGTCTTACACCAGCAGAAACCAGAAGGAAAACAGAGAGTACCATTCCCATTGCTTCTCCTGCCACCAGCTGTTTCCTGTCATCCATTCCCTCATTCTGTAAAGGTCTTTGAAAAAGTCCTCTGAGATCTTCATAGTAGTCTGGGGATTAAGATACTAAATTTGCTTGGATGGTATATTCACCCCTTCAAGCACTCTGGCATCTAGGTTTTTAGTCTCATATTGTTCCTACCGTCTGATTAACTCTAACCAACTATTTGATAAATCCTATTGATGGGGGCAATATGCTTTTTAGTCTACATTTTGTTAGCAATTAAATATATGCACAACACAGATTTACCGTACGGCATCAGATTCCCAAGATGCAGAGCAATGTATTATACAAATTATATTTGAAAACCTCCTTGTAAATACTCTTACCAATACTACTGGTTTTTATGATGGTGTAAATGACGTGTGCAGGTCAAAACCCAAAGCTTTGCAACATTAGATCTTACATAAAAACAGATTCTCTCTGCTCCCATGAGTTAGAAATATATAAATAAGAGAGATCTTTTTGGAGCCTTCGGTGGGACCTGTCTCACATAATTTCACATTTCTTCTAGAGCTCAGTACCATTTGGTGTGCTCAGCCAATGGATTCAACACATCTAACACATATGTGTTTTGGGAGTATATGTCTGGTTTGTGCCTCTCTATTGACCGATTGAGGAAGGATCCTAGACAATCAGCTCAAACTAAATGTCTAGCTGGTAGGTAACTAGAAGTTAGTGACTTTATTTTGTGATCAAATTTGTATGTTATTATTTGACAAACACCATCAGCTCCTTGGGCCTTTCCAACCATTAACCTTCAACGAAAATGCTCAACTGTGCAACTGCATGCACTCTCACATACTTAGAGACCAAACTGAGCTCACAGTGCCAGCATGCACTCCAAACTGGATGGACACAGAAAGCAGTATTCCCAAATTGTACTAGGTTGTAACTGTTGGGTTTTTTTTTAAATTAGGCACAAATCAGTATATTTTTTAACAGAACTCGTGGAACAGTCTTCTAAGCTTAACCATGTCAATAACATGACCTGAGATGAAGTGCTTAAGTGGAATAACATAAAGAAACCCCTTTTCTTTGTTCAAATATGTAAAAAGAAGATTGCTTTTGTATTTCTGTATCTAATCTTATGATTATTTCTATACCATGTTACATATAAGATGCACTTTATCAGGAGAGAAAAAATAAGACCTCTTGATATCTAGACATGATTTCCTATCAGTCTGGAGAAACAGAGCATAATATCTGATGTGTTTCATTGCCCTGGGCGGGAAATATTAATTTGACTCATAAGGAAGCAATAATACGTGCTATAAATTTTTAATGCATAATTGGCACATTTGAACATATGAAATGGTGAAATCATGATCCTGTTTCTACTGGAACTATCTATTAAGGAGCACATCTGCACCTGCAGACCCAAAGGGGTTTCCTTAAATCTCAATTTTTAATTTTGTCTCTCTCTTTTCCAGGAATTCTCTCCAGCCCACTGGGTCATCGATAAATATTCCTGAAGTATACAGATCTGAAGCATTCAGGGAACACTCAAAAGCCTGGTTTGGCTCTCTTTTCATCTCTACCGCTTCACAGATAGTTCAAACTCTTTCTGAAAATGGAGGATTTGTTTCATTCTTGAGAGAATAAATGTATGAATAACAGTGGATTGCATCATTTTATTAAATAGATGTAGAAAATTCCCTCATAACCATACAATTATTTTCCTTCTCTCAGAAGAAAAGGTCCATACAACTCTCACAACACAGGAACAGATGTGGAGGTAGCTCCAATGAATTTGCTGTGATACCTGCCAGGAAAGTGGCCTCCAAACAAATTCTGATTGATGTTAAGAAAAAAAAAATGCATTTCAGGAAAAAAATAATGCATTTCAACCCAGGATGATTAAAAAATGAGAGATTTCCTATCTAGTGGCTGAATAAACATGACATATTTATACAGTAATAAATTTAGCTGTGTCTCTCTTTTTCCTCCTGATCCAAGGAAGTAGAAATTGTAATATCTCATAATATGATTAATAATGTTCTTACTGTTCTAATCACAGAAGGCTCATCTACTACAATATTGCATTTGTGTCTACAGATAATTGCCTTCCTTCAGAGAGTGGTCTGAATAATAAGCTGGAGTAATTAAAATAAACTGGCATAATTTCAGAGTGTACTGCTACTGTACAAAAGTAACCAGCAGGCACATTTTTGGGAAGTAAACTTCAGTATGACTTATTCACTCACAGATGGCAAAGGCATTTTATGGCATCATAGTTTTAATTCTTGGCAGTTGAGAATTCTGCAAAAATTTGCCTGGATACGTAGAGTTTGAAGAATCGAATGAGCAATGTGAGTTGTTAAGTATATGGCTGCATGGATGCACACAGAAAGTTCCCTCCTCTCCAACACAGAATCATCTGGACATTAACCTGTCAAGAAGCTGTGCAGCCATGTGAAAGGCATCTTTTTCTTTAGCTAACATGTCAAGGCTCTCAGCCAGGGTTACAACAACATGCAGAACTAATACAGATCCATGATTCCTCAACCAGTTTTGGCACAAATCCAGCGTAAATTATAGGTTTTAGGCTCACATCTTCTCATACTCAAGAGAAGAACTGCAGGTGAAATTCCTTCTATTTAATTTTAGCTTTTTAAGACTTAAGCATCTAGTTAGCCAGGCTCTCTGTGACCGTGGAGCATGGACTACACAAAGAGCAAGATGAAAGCCTAACCTAAAATGTTGCATCAGGTAGATGGATAAAGTCATCTTCAAAAGGTGTCAGTATCTTCCCATTGTCTCTGGGGAAGAACTTAGAGAAATAACTTAAGCCTGAAGTTCAGATTTTTACAGGGTTAATGTTAAGAAAAGCAAGTTTCTGCACCCAGTCACAATACCCAAGGTACATTTTCCTTTACACCTTCCAGTTAGCATCCTGTCTCTCTATCCACTCATTCCCATTGATGCTGGGCATCCTTTGTAGGAAGGCTCTACTCTGAAACAGATGCTAACTCAAGGTCCACAAAGTTCTTTCATTGTAAGATATTTTCTCTTTTCTCTATAAAATGTTATAATTTCCTGCATCTGCTACAGTTTTGCAACAACATACTAAAAATATGACCAGATGTAGAAAGTTTTAATTTATCAGTCTTTTGGTTTGATTAATAAGCCTAAAAATCACCTCCTCATAGCTATTGCTTCCCAGTTTATAAATCCAAAGATCATATTGTACTTTTATTTTTGGCTCAGCATCTCATGTCAGAAACGGAAGGAGCATTTCTTGTTTACAGATTTTTTTTCCAGGTATCTTTCCCCACACTCTATAGAATGACTTCCAGTTATAGCAACAAGGTTTGAAACTCTGAATTGTGTTTATTAAAATGTATTTTATCTACTCCATTTTTGCCATTTGCAATTCTACCACCCTTCATCTCAGGTCCCAGTTTTAGCAGTAGTAATATTACATGCAGTTTACTGACAAAATTACTGAATAACTTTGGGTCTACCACTACTTCCAGCAGTGAGACAATTCAATTAGCCAATTCTTTATCAATTTAACATGTGCCCTTTCAACATTTTATAGTGATTATTTTCTTTTCTCAGAATAGTTTGCACTACTTAATCAAACGTCTTGGAAAAGTTTAAGAGCAGTTCATCTTTGCTATTACTCCTCAAACTTCTAAAGTCACCAGAGAAAAGAAATTGTTTGAGAAGATTTATTTTCCATAAAATAACCTCGGTATTGATTACATTCGTAGGCCTTAATTGTTTTTTAATTGAATACTGTATCAGTTTTCCATTATTTTACATAGGATTGTTGGTAGACTAACAGTCCACTGCTACTCACATCAATTACATTCTCTTCCAGGCTTTTGGCTTTTCTCCAGGGATCAAAGTTAATGGCTACCCAAAGATTTTCTCAACAAAACCTCCTGGGATTCCTGAGTGAATTCATCTGAGCTTGCTCTTTAAAAATATATTTTCCTTGTAGAGAAAGTTTGGTTTATCTTAAAGTTCTTTATTACTAGTGGACTAGGAGTTGTTTTATTATTTTCACCTGCTAAAAGTACATCCTCCTCCTTTCCAGATACTGAACACAAATATTTATAGAACACTTTCCCTTTTAATGTATTAATAATAACTATTTTATTAGCTGCAGGTGTAATAGTCTTACTCAAGGTTTAATATTTTTCTCCAATATGCTAAAAAACCCCTCTCTTTTTGTATCTAGTTCAACCAGCTCAATACTATTTTCCTGTTACCTTTATCTTCCCTTATTAATGCCTTTAAATGCTCTGCTACTTCAAATAGATCAGTTCCTTTCCCTTATACTCTCTGGGCCAAAGGAAAGCGTTCTGTTAATGGTTAGCTGAGACTACTTTCTGAGGTTATCTGACACTGAAATGCCCCTCACTGTTCATCTTCCTAATATTTAAATTGGGATACGAAGTTAACATGAACTTAAAAGTATCTCCGAGGTAATATTTCCATTTAAAATATCACAGGCAGTGCAAAAGGCATTAGAGCCATGTGGACGCTGCTGTAGGCCTCAGTACAGAGAACACTGGACACCAGTTGAAACTGATAAAGCTGACAAATGGGCAAAACTCCCTTAGCTTTGCCAGCTCCTTACTAAAAACATATGCCTGATTCAACACATGATAAAAACCTGAACACACTGACTAAATTAAGTGGATATTTTTTAATTAATATCAGGTTTTCCTCCTGAATATGACATATGAAGTCAAATTTCCATGTCACTTTCCCTAGCATCTTGCTGTTATATTTCCAAACTGTGAACCCCACAGATTGTCTGCAAATTTTCATGAGTTTCTTGCTCAAATGTTTTTTCTCATCTTGCTGTCTTCTCGTCTTGTATCACATTGGTCAAGACCTGTACCTTATAAGTCCAAGACAACTGCAGTTTTCTGCAGAAGGCAAACTATTTGTTACTTTAGTTGTTTTTGCCAGATAGTTTTGAACAGTTTCTGTGTATAATCCCACAAATCTCTCTGTAATTTAAATGGGGTTATTTCTCTCTTCCTGGAACGGATTTCTGCTTCAAGGTGCTCCTTCAGCTGCTCATAGTTCACCTTGCATGTTCCAAACATTGCTTTAATCTCTTTTTACTGACTACATGTGTTCTTCGCATTTGTTTTGAGATGCATTCAAAAAAGCTTTCATATGATCTTTTAATTCCTTTTGGTAGTGGTCTCTAACCTGTCATTCATAGATGACAAATTGCCAGTGAGGATTCTTTGCTATTGCTTACTCATACAAATTTTTAAACCTACAAATGAAGCCAACAGCAAGAACACAATCCAATACCATCACTCAATGTTACTTGTTCAGCTTTGTTGAAAGTTGGGATCACTGCTTGTAGAAAGCTTCCAAATACTCTTTTGATTAGTGATGACCAATTCTACTTTCTGCCAGCTACTTAAGCTATATTATTCATCTCTTTGTGATTTTCTCTGGGAATCTTGTCTTCAGCCATAGCAGATAAGGAACGTTTTGATTTTTGTTATACCTCACAAAGTATGCTGTTTTCATCACTTTTTAAGATAACGTATTCTGATCTATTTTCTCTCTGATGTTGGAACCCTAACCTGTTTACCTAAATCTAGAAAAAACTCTGTGATTGAAGGCTGTGAATTACTGTTTATATTATGTGGACATCTGTAAAATGCTCATGATGATTCAAATTTGCCTGAATCCATACACAGACAAAAATGAAAACAACCAAATGAGCAACAGTATATTGTGAGGTCACATCAAGTCCTTTTGGTAAATTATGTTTAAGCTACAATACACAGATATTCTCAAAAGAGAAAGACAAACAAACCAGCTTCTTTCTAACCTTTATGTTAGGTACAGATGAAATAAAATCTTTTTTGAGCTTAGCTAACTCTGTGCCTTCAGGTAGAAAACTTGAAAGGAAAAGAAAAGTGATAGAAACATTAGATGTTCCTAATGTTCCTTTGGAAAATCTGAACTACTAAACTGCTCATTGTTATTGCAAATGATCTGACATGCCTTTTCTGTTTCACGAACAATTGACTCTGTCCACTAAAGTCAGTCTTTGTTTAAATCTGGAGGCAATAGGAAATGCAGAATTATTTGATAAATACTAACGCGCATTGCATCTAATGAATTAGAAAGAAAGGAACAGCCTGAGTCTTCATTTTGTTCCTCCAACTTTGCAAAGCAGTTGAATGATGTAAGCAATAGTGTATCACTGAATTAAGCAAGACGAAAAGGAAAACACTCAGTTTCTGAGGTTTTTGTTATTCTTGTTATAATTATTGTTTAACTTAGTTTTGAGTAAACAAATTTGAAAATACTTATTCAGGAAACAGGCAAGATTTGTGGCTGATCACTGGAATTAATGCCCTCCTCAGGATCAGTCCGTTTTGCAGTTCTGGTTTGGCCCAGATTTTCAGGGTTTCCTAATTCCTGACTTAATATGCAAGAGCCCAGAGGGCTATGTCTGTCTGCTTGCTCCAAGATGCACAGCATTCTTGGTTTTCAAGCAGATCTGCAGAAAACCTGCCTCAGGTTTGGCAAGACACCTGAAAGGCAAAGATGACTCAACAAGTTCTCACATTTTTACTTTTGCTAGAAAACATCTCATTAACTGCTCTGGCGAATGAGATGAATAACTTGCATTTAAGCTTCAATTTAGATTCACTTCAGTCTTAAGGAAGAAGTATTTAATTTAAAAATACAATTGCTGATAAATGTATATGTAATGTACAAAACACACAGATGAGAATTACTCAAAAATAGCATGAATTTCTGTGGGAAATGTCAGCAGGAACAATTTTTTAATCTTTCTGCAGAACTTTTTCAGTTTCTGCACACCCACACAAAATAAGCAATCAAAAAATATAATATGCATGTATAGATAATTTATTGAATTTAATAAGGAAATACAAAGCAGAACCAAAGTTTTCTATGGAGAATTAACTATATAAAAATGCATTTTTAAATTTAAAAAAAAGTTCAGTCCAGAACTCCTGCTAGCTCTAACTTAGGTAATCTTCACTGTCTTTTTATATTTGAAATTAATATCCATGAAGAGGTAGGTTCTTAGCAGTGTCAAATTCAGAGAAAAGAAAGATGTGTGTGAGTCACTTCTCCATTCCCATGATCTAGTCTTTGGAAAGTGAAATGTTGCCAGCATTTGTGGCAGAGGTTCTCAGAGGAACCACTCAGTTGTACAGGGGATCAGCTGAATTACAGTGTGCACTGACTCCATTTTCAGCAATGAGGAAAAAGGAAGCCCTAATGCCTGTATAGCAATCCTGGCTTATTCCTTCATTATTGTTTTTGAAGCAGCTTTAAACACTACTGAGTGATTGGGCAGAACTACAACAACACTTTGGCTCACAAATCCACACATCCTTGTGTTGCCAAGAGATGTATCACTGCAATGAGTTGCTCAGGGACAGCAACAGGCAAAGCTGAATGACATGGACTTTCCTCTGGAAGTCAGGTCTTCTGACCCAAGCCTGTGAAGGTAACAAAGAACTCTGTATTTCAGCCATAGCAAGCTCCGCATCTTTCACTCCAGATTTTGAAAGCCTTGTGTGTATTTTTCATTTTAGCTGGAGCAAGGATAGTATCCAAGTTCAGAGCATCATCTAGTGGACCTGACAGTCTCCCCTCCAGCCATCCTCTGACTCCAGAGCATATAAATATGACCAAAGCTCAGTGGCGAAACGTCAAATGCTTCCTTCCTGTCAGATTAGTGAAAAACTTGGAACAAGGTTGCCTAAGAGCAAATCCTTGAAGGTTAACCTTGTGGATGGTGGGTGAATCCAGTCTTGAAAGTAAGTCCACTTCCGGGTTTACACAGCATGAAAGACAGAGTCAGTGGTAGGGTCCCAGGGGGGGTCTGCACCTCAACACAGCCAGCTGCAGAGAACCAGATGTAATCTAAATAGACAGAGTGGGAGAATCCTGGCATGTTTTGACACTGTGCCTCTGAGTTACTCTAAGAGAAAGACAGCAAATGGGAACTTTTTATACATGATCCCTTGCTCAGGGCTGCGTCTGGAGTTGCAATCTAGCTCTTAGAGCAGCAGCTACAAAATGCAGTGATGACTCCTGCCAGGATAATTACATAGCTCCAGTGTCACATCTTTCAACAAGCAAAGTAATACAGAGGAACTGGGAACCTTAATGTGCAATATCATGTCATTGCTTCTTTAGGAAGAGAGGGGTGGATAAATGAGGGGGAGATTGTATTTCAGACATATGGTATGTGCACAAAGGCTACCAGGTCCTGCAGGGAATCCTAAAAACAATTTTCTTCTGTCTGAAAAGCTCAGGGGTCTGGTTAGACCTCAATGACATTTTCATTTTCCTGGTGGGAAAATAAAATATCCCCAGCAGCGTAAACTCGCAGTCTTAATAAGTAACAGGCTTTTTAAAGCACAATGTTATATGATGACATTTTATGCAGAGATCTAACTCATAAACTTAGAGAGCAAAGACGGATAAAGAAAATGACAAGCTAGATACAGTGCACATTAATATATGGCAGCAGTAAAAATCACAAAGGATGTATTGGCCCCTTACACACAGGGGTAAACATGGAAAAACTCTGTTGCAACCAATAAGGGTATGCCAGTTTAGTGCTGGTGGGAAATGAGATCTGAATCAAGCCTCAATAGCTCAAAACTTACTTGTCATAAACACTATCATTTGATACAAAGGCAAGGAACTATCAATGTCTGAACAGCTGTAAACATATGTTATTCAGCTGCTATGATCAATGCAGTCATTAGCAACTTAAGCCATTCTTGCTCTCAATGTAAAATCATTTCTTCTTGCTACATATCTATCAGATGGAGATCTAAAAGAGAGCTGGGTGAAGGCAGGTAGCAAGCATTCAGAATAATCTAAAGGAAAAGACCCTGTAAACACTTTAAACAAGAAAGCACTAGATTGCAATCCTCAGCTTAGGTCTATTTCTCTTCAGGCTAATACAGCTATGCGTTATATTCAAAATCAGTACTAGAGTGTGTAATGGAGACCTTAGTTGTGTAGTGAATGGCGCATTTATGTATCATCCCCTTGTACTGCTTTGAATTGCAAGATTCTAGTTCAGTTTGGGGACTGGTGTTTTCACATAGCTAAAACCCTAATACATACAGAGATGTGTGTATTTAAATGTACGATGTGTATCACACATGTACATTTCAAACAAAATGTACTTTTAAGTAAACTTATTTAACTTTGAATCTCACACTGTAGGTCATCTCAACACACCCCACCCTGCTTAAAGTAGCAGCTTCACAGTTTCCTACCTAATTTATTTAGTGGATCCATGATCTTTCTCTCTATAAATATATAATTTCTTACATGTATATTTTTATGCAGTGTTCTACCTATAAAGGACAGTTCTAGCCTGGATCTTGGAAATGAAGCACTGAGACAGAGGACCAAAATGTGTAACAGGTCTCTGGAAAGATTCTGGAGGAAGAACCACATGTCAGCACAGCAATGCTGCTTCCATTCACTGGTGAGTAGAAGGAAACCATCCTATTGTAATATCCCAATATCTCTTTCTTGATGTTTTCACAGTTATATATAATATATATATAATTATATATAATATATCTAATATATTACAGAGAAGATGTTGATTTTTCTTAAACAATGGGACGAACACAGAAATTAGTTCATAAGCTTAGAAGACTAGAAATGGAGAAGGCAAAGCAAGACCTCAATTGAGAAGCTTCCTCTGCACCAGAATACCTTCTCTGATCCACAGCTCCTCACACTGTTTGAGTTATTCATTGAATAGGAGTAGCAGATTGGATCACACAGCAGCCCTCTGTTGGTCAGCATTATGTTTGAACAATATCCATTTGGCTCTGACTGAGAATTCCCTAGCTTTTTTAAAGGCATCAACAGCCCACACCTTCTGCAATTAACCCTGGAAGTAACACTCAGATCTGAAGCTTTGATACTGAAGCATAATGAAAGTATGAATTTCCAATATTCATTCACAGTGCCTATATCCTGTGAGCTGGGTAGACACACTCTATCCCCCAACATAGTGTAAATCAGATGGCATTAGTTTCTTTATCTATTAGGTAACTTAGTCCAGGTTTTGACTTCTCTGTTGAATATTTTCATTTCATTTTATTCCATTTTAGTTTAATGTAGTACCAAAAAATAACTATGTCTTTGAGTATTTTGCTGAATCCCAACTTCAACTGTTGTTGCAATAATGCATTTGCTTGAAGACTGCCATGCAGTTACTGGATATGTGTTAGTGATACAGGAAATTCAGGACTGGTTACACTCTTTAATAAAACAGGCACAAAGCTGGAGCTTGAGCTGTGTGGAAGTTCATGTGTTTTGCTGTATACTTTTCAGTGATTTCTTATCTTTATTTATAGTTTTCCTCCTTTCTTTGCATTTTTAGTGACACCTTTTTAAGGGCATTTGCAGAGGGTTGTATTTTACTTCTTTTTATGTACAGCCATGATTCCAAGGGCATTTTTCATACAGAGCATTTCACACCCACCCTGTGCCGCCTCTTCTCCAACTTTATGCATTTATTCTCACCCCTGCACCACCCATTCTTTATGCTGTTATATACGTGTTATATAGATGTTTTTGGAGGCTGGCAGGGAACCAGTCTAAGAGACATGCATGTTAAAAATACTCTTCCCACTTTTTTTTTCTTTTTAAGTCTAAGTTTTATCTTGGGTCAATTCCATGATTCACTTCTCTGCCTGGTCCTGTACAAAGTTGCTGTGCAACAGCTAAAGAGGAGATGTGGGAACAGGAACACAGGGTAGCCGAGGACAGAAACTACTGTTGTTAGCACTATTTTCCAGGGACATGTCCATAAACCCATTTCTGGCAAACAGCCCCTTCTCCTCCTTGTTTCTGAAGGTTGGTTCTGATCCAGAACTGAATGACTAGGGGTAGACTTGTAACTGACTGAGATGAGAGGTTCAAGGTCAGGCCCAAATCTGACTTTTTAAGTTTATGACACATCAGGAATTGAGGATGTGAATGTGATTGCAACGGAAGTAAATCAATTGACAGAGTGGTGGAGAGAACCCACTCATCATCCATGGAAGGCAGGTGATCCACAGAGCAGGCAGAGCAGGAATGCTTACCCTGAAGGATTTATGGTGCCTGCTAGAGTTTGGACTGGAGATGGTAGAACTAGCTCAGGCATTAGAAAAAAGTTTTTTTATACCATTATTTGTTCTTGTCACCCAAGGACATCAAGGAAAAGATTGGCAGACAATCAGGAGAGGTTTTTGACAGGCAAAAAGACAGATGATGGTTGGAGAGGCCTAATATGGATATTCTTTGCAATAAACTTAAAATAAACCACAAGAGAAGGATAGTCTAGATAAATTCAGACATCCTGGAATGGCCACACATTCTCACTGTATACACAGGTCAGTTTTTGATTTGCTTCACATATGATTATGAAGTGTTTGAAATACTGTGTAGCTTTTTTAGAGAGGTGAAATGAAAGATGCTCCCAATTTCCTTATTAAGCCACCGCAAATTCCTCTGCACTAAATGATAATGCATGCAGTGTTTACAATACCAGAAGGCTCAAAGTGCATGCAAGGAAAGAGATGGGAAAATATACACTGAGTGTTTTGCAAAATGACTCATAAATAAATTATTCTGATTGAATTGTTGTGACTTGAATGTTTAATCCTGCCATCTATTTTAATTTGGGAAAAATTCTTGAGCAAGCCACGGGTGAGAATATCAGGGTTTGAGTCTAGGAATGCTAAGATTTTCTCACCTCAGTCAGACTGTTAAAAAGGTAATTATTTGTTGCAGGTTTGGCTGGATTCATTGCATATATTTGTTCAGAACTGTCTTTTTTACAACTATAGGAGCCATACATTTCTTATGCTGGTGTGACAGTGGTGCAAATGCACTGACTGTAAGGGAGTGATTTCTGGGCTGTGTTGCTCTAAGTAAGACCTCACTTCATCTCAGGGCTTGCTCAAGAATTCTTCAAGCTTTTTGCAATTATTTTCTACCAAAAAAAAGGAATACAGTAGAAGCCTAGTGGCTTGTTTTTACCCCTTTAATAACAACAAATTCATTCTCCTGTGTTATCTACAAAATTGCAACGTAGCAATCAAACCTTTTTTATTTATATTAAATCATCATAAACATGCGTTCCATTATTTTGTTGATGTCACTGGTGTGATCGCGTATAGTGAACTTACATTCCTTTGGCTGAAAAAGCCCTGAAGTCCTGTAGGTTACAGATATATGGTATTTCAGCTACCTCATTGAGCTTCAGTGTTGGATTAGGTGTATAAATTAAAGGATGTATAAACCAAAGGGCCAGGTTTATAGCCCTAGCTAGACTTTATATACATATGACCTGGCATGCAGAGATTTGGCTGACCTATGAGATAAAACACCAATCTGTCTATGCACTTGTATTTGTTCATGTACATATTATATACAAAGAAACAATAATAGGAATATTTGTTTGCAGCAAGCTAAACAAATTCATTTAACACTGAATCCAAACTTTTAAAACTTATTCGATTTGTAAATTGCAGGCAAAATGTTATTCTTGGCCCTACAGCTCTTATCCCACTGGACTTCAATTAGCAGAAGCATCGCAAAAGCTTCAGAATAAAGTCCTTATCTAGTAGCGCTTCCTCTATCAAGAACCTCCTTACCCAGTAAACACGTTATGGGAAAAATGACTTCTCAGTTTTACCAATTAGTTCTACCACATTTGCCTTCTTCATTCTCTTTCTAAAATAGTGATTTCAGCTGACACCAGCATGCACTTCTTAGGAGAACTGCATTCTCTCCTGCCTCACAGACCTCAGAGTCCTTAAATAACACAGAACAAAAAGCAATCTCTGCTATAAATTGCAGACAAGAGTCCTGGGAATACACCTCAAGGTGGACATATTAAAGCATTCATACAGTTTATAAAGTCAGTATTAGGTGGAGAGGGAAATTAAGAAGTACAAGCAAAGGAGAAAGGATATTTCTTAAATGGGATTTGGAAAATATTGAGATTAAAAGGAATAATGTTGCTTGAAGTACCATATTTTGTTTAATCTACTGAGCACATTCTCCTTCTGGAGCTGCTGTGAAAATGTGTGCACATGGATGCTCACACACACTTCTGTGTGTGTGCATAAATACACAGCAGTACATACAAATACTTCACAAATATGTATGTGCACATGGAAAGTGAAAGCAAACTGCAACCCTATCACCAAGCCATAAAATGTCTGAGATATTACATAAAATTAATGGTCCATCTTCTGAAGCCCTCACCCTACAAAAGGAGTTTTAACTAAATAAGAATATCACAGTTTCATGCCAACTGCATAACACTGATACTTGGAAAGTAATTTGAAAATTTTGATAGAAGGGCATAGAGAAGGTTAGAGTGTCTTTTGAAAGTGTTTCTGTTACATTTATGGATAGGAAAACTGAATACCTCAAAATCTTCAGCATGTTGATCTCCTAATCAAATCAATTCAGCTGAGCTTCTGCGGACGAAGCTTGCTTTCCCACCACACTCCTGCATCTTTCGAACTTAATGTCATGCTTGAAACTTTCAAGCAAAGGAATTCTGTCCACAGCAATTTTGGGTGAACAATCCCATAACATCTTTCTGACTTCTAGACCACAGGCCTCCTCCTCTAGTTGTCCCTAAGCACAGACAGCCCCAGAAGGACAAACAACACATCTGCAAATGAGTTCCTAGAAACAGTTTCTATTATTTTACACATTCCAATAGATCCTGGATAGATCATAATGTGCTCAAGAAATGAGTAACTGAAGTTAGGCAGCCTTGGCAGGGACTGATCGATATAACGGCATGGTGAAAGTATAGCAGAAATGAGCACTGCTACTTGATTCACTTTTTAATACGGCCCGGTTGGCTGAGAGCAGTACACCACTTCTAGCTATTCCAGATGCTTTATACCATCTTTGTAACTGAGGACAGTGAAGGGACACAATGTTCCACCCAGATACCTATTTTGGCCTGAATAGCCTAAAGCCAGATTACCTTTCTATGTTTCTTATTTACATTTCACACTGAGCAAATACTCTTTTTTCACCCCCATATGACTCCACTTTCTCACTGCTAGCACAAACAGAGCAAGCAAGAAAATAAAGGTTTCATTATGACTTTTTCTAAGTCACAACAAGATGTACTTATTCCTAGGGCTCCAGGGGCAGCTGGTGCTGCCTCTTCATCAGGGTATCTCATAGTGTTACCGTCTAGCCCAATAAGAGTCTCATATTAAAAACTCTCATTGGTTTAGTGAGCTAGATAAAACATAGTGGTCATTTTTACCATATAGCTGTTTGGTGTTCCACAAAAACTGGCTGTAAAAACCTACATTGCTTAGATAACTGGCTATCAGTTTTGACCTTCAGAGGTGAGGTTATAGAAAACTGTATAAATATTAAAATTAGAGGTGAGGCTGAACTGCAAAGTTCATACTCAGATCTCATATCAAACTCGCCCAACACTTTAGTGCATTGGGAATGACTGATTTGGTTTGGGACCACCTCTAATTAAAAAAATATATGTATCTAATAATCTCACATCATTCCCACTGCTATTTTTGCTATGTACCTTGCCCTAGGTCTCTCTCACTTATTTCAGAAGCCTGAGTCATACATTTGGGCTTTGGAGAATTGAGAGTTACAGTACTAGTAACTCTAGCTCATAATGAATATATAGTATCCTTAGGAGAGTCCATGCACAAGCAAAGAGCGAGAGAGAAGAAAAATACAGCTGCAGTGAGAATCTACACGAAAGCTGGCAGACAAAAAATACAGCTAAAGTGAGCAACTCTCTGCAGCTAGGAGGCAGAGAAAATGCAACCAAGATGTGCTTGTGGATAAGCAGTGGAAAAAAAAAAAAAAAGCTAGAAATGGGCATCAGAGAGGCATTAAGGAGGTGACTAATTTATTCAAGAAGACAGGACAGTGTGTTACCTATTTCTACCCACATGAATTTGCTGTGGGCCCATCACTTTGGATCTGTGTGCTTCTCCATACTCTTTGAATCAAGAACTACATCCCTCACCATGGGCCTGCAGCAGGGGCTCTGACTTCCTGTGGGCCTGCAATGTTACGATAACACTGGGTAAAACAAAAAAAAAATTCTGGCATATATAATGCAAATCCAGAGTTATGATCCAAAATGATAGCACAGAATAACATCATTTTAGTTACTGGAAGGACAGTTAGGGAGCTAAACCACCACATAATATAAACCCCCATGAGCATGAAATCAATTGAGTTCATTAGAACCATCGCGTCTCACCGGTCTTTGCTGATGATAAATTATCTGCTGACTGTCAATAGCCAGAGACCAAGCTGGGTAACACAATCCACGACAGAGCAATTTTTCTTATCACCTGACAGTTCATCTAGATTTGAGGAAACAATTCCAATAATATGTGGAGTTTCACAAACATACTGAAAGCTTCAGTTAAGAGTTTCATCTTTAGCCATCATGACTAATTCTTTTTTTTTCTACCCTACAGCCAATAGTTACATTTATATCACATGAGACAGAATATCAAAATCAGTCTAGCATAAAATTGTAAGATTCACAGTTAGTATTACCACAAGCCAGACCCTTCCCTGATCAAAAAACTACATTTATTTAACAGGACAGGTTCACACCATATCAGGATCTTCCCTGGTAAATATTTTTATGTTACCTGAATATATCACTAAATACGTATCACTAAAAACATTCTCAGTAAGGATGCTTTGGTGTCTTCAGGAAAAGGCAATTTATGTTAGAGGAGACTGAAATGGTCAGAAAATTGATTTATTTTTCCTACAATGTTGAGATTATTTTTTTACATTTCCCATAGCACACTGATTTTTTTGTGTAAACTATCCCAAAAGGATTTCAGTTTTCTAAAAGAAAAGAAAAACTTTCTAAATGAAGTATGTGCATTCTGAAAACACATCACAATTTTTTAAAAAACCTACTTCCCCTTAAAGAAGTTGATTTTTTCAAACCAATCCTACTACTATGTAAAGAGAGCCAGTAGTTGGTAGCTTCTTATAGTTTTTTCTATACACAGTGCAGCATGCAAATGATCAAAAAGAATTGCAAGAGGGAGGCAATTCATGATTAGCCTACTGTAACACAAATTGATGACAGATAAAAGGGGGAAAATGTATGGTATAAGTAATAGGGGCCATAAAAAGAGTAAAAAAATAATAATAAATAAAGACACTGAATTTCAGCAGAGATAATTTGTGTAGACATGCAAGAAATGTTCACTGGAATCAATGGAATGAGGCAACAGAGGTAAAGGACAGAGAGGAGAAATGGAAAGTGTTTCTAGGTAAATTAATGTATACCCAAAGGGCTGTGAGCTACCTAGCAATAAATATGTTTAGAGTGGGGGGAAAGAAGCAAATGGATGACCTATGTAGTGAAAAGAGTAATCAAATGTAAAGAAGAGGCACATGCAAGGACTAAAATAACAGATCCAGAGGAAGGAGAAGATGATTATAAACATTCAGGACTTCTACTCACTAAGATTATTAAAAGATGGTAGGAACATGCTGGTTGTTACATATGCATAGTCAGGTAGGAAAGGGGAAACGGGGAACAGGAGGAGGAGAGAAGCATTGATCTGAGTGAGAAGAATGGTGTCAAGTGACTGAAATGTGTCCAGTGTTTGCTGCCAGCTTGTTATTGCTGCAGTATTTTACTTTTTAATACTGCTGATGGTGTAAAAGCCAGAATTCAATCCCTGCTGAAACTGATCTTGCTTAGAACAGATTTAAAAAGTGGTAAACTGTTATTTTGTCCTGTAAAATATTAAAAACCCTCAAGAAGATACCACAGACATAGGCATGCTGGTAGCAACAATTTAAACAGGAGGACCCTTCTGTACATCCCCCTTCTTCTCTCTCATTCCTGCACAGTTTCAGCAATGGCAGCAAGGCAAGGCTGCAAGGGAAATCAATGGGAAAAGTCATGCCATTTTCAGTGAGGTCAGGGGTTATAAACATCAGCAGTTAATATTTTCTAATCATGCCAAATTATGCTAAGGATTTTGACACCAAAATTGTAATGATGCTTCTGCACAGAAAATGTCTGCCATGCCAAATATATGGGCAGTGGGAGCCACGTAGCTCTCATGTGAGGACTGGAATCTTAGCTTAGTTGGATGGTACCTTAGAGGCACATATTTGCTATCTCTACTGGCAAGTTACCTGAACTTGCAGGCCCACAAACTGAGCAGAAACGGATCTGAAAGGCATTTCTGTAAGCAGTTTGACGTCAGTGTTTATGAAATGTCTTACTTTTTTCCTTTTTCACCTTAGGAATCTAATCTTTCTGTGTTAGGAAAAAAAAAAAAAAAAAGTCTAAACCCTTTAGGAGAAATTAAAATATGGGAAATTTAAAAAGAAAATAATTTCTGGATGTGTTAAGAGATACAAAAGAATTTAGGACCAGAAAGAATCAGTAGAAATACTTCTACTACTGTGTTATAAACTAATACCATGTCAAGACTACATTGTGAAGATCAGGCCAGCTTACTACAGAAAAGAGTACTAGTAGACAAACAAGAGGTGACATTGATAGGAATCAAAATGAAAGGGGATAAAACCTTTTAGTTATTCAACAGAAAGTTAGGCAAATATTATCTGCATTCTCCTGTCAAGTCACAAGAGTTTCGCAGCTTTTATACAGAAAAAATCGTAGCAGAGATTATAACTTAGATAAATGATAGAAGTTTACTGAGCTGAATACCATTCAGAGTTAGAGAGGACACTGCTGAGCTAAACAAGCAAGTGTTGAGATTGAACACCATGCGTGTTCATAACAAAAGATGAATTAAACTAAACATGGCCTCTAAGAGCTGGCTGTTCAGTGCAGATTTCATGATACGTCTGACAAGGTCACACAAAATGTCTGTGGTAGAACAGCAGACATTCTGCTTCTCTGCATCCCGTTAGCCACAATTTATACAGCTTTTGGGTCAGCCTCTTCCCAGTATCACACACACAGAGCATTTCAAGACACACACTATGTGAACTGCTCTCTTAGGCACGGCTCTCCTGCCCTGACTTCACCTATCTGGTGAGCGTTTTCTTTTTCTCTCATCTGCTTACTCTCATTGTTCCTGGTTACTCAGTGCTATGGAGGAGATGATAGCTATCTACTCCATAGATCCTGACCTTAAACCCAGCTTTTTAATCTCATTTTCACATCTCCCCCCTCATCTTTTCCACAATGGCTTCTGAAACCACTTCTCCCTCTGGTTGGATCCCGGGCTGTTCGTCCATCTGTGTTTATTTCATTCTTTTAAAAGTTGCAGGCTCTTTAGTGATGATTCTTAGAAGTTGTTTGTAGGTTCACAGACTTTCCTTCTTCCTTGTATTTAAATCAATGTTTTGGATTCCCTCCCAAGGAGAATTTGACTGCGTTGTTTATTTATTTATTTCCTCATTTCATTTATCTTTTAGGAAAACAAGAAATATCTTTGGCTGTTAGGGGAAGAATAATCCCTTGATTTATGACCTGGATTAAGGAAGATCTTGTAAGCAATATGTATTGCATAAAGTCAGAAGGGAGAAAAAAAGAAGTGTGAATACTTGCAAGTATATATTAACAATGCTTTTCAAAGCCAGTTCTGAATATTTTGATTTTTGCAGGCTCCAATGTGCAATGCCTTAAAGAAAGGATTTAAGAGAGTAATCAAATAAGGGGAAGAAAATAGATCCAACTGTCACTTTGGTAATTATTTTCAGTCTTCATTAGAAAACAAAAAAACCCTAAACCAAACCCAGCAAAATTGTTATGAGGTCAAAAATATTCAAAGTGTCAGGTGAGGGTAACCACAATCCAAGTTAGTTTGCAGAAAGACTGATACCATGCCTTGAAGAGAAAAAAATTCCCATTCAGTTAAATGGAGGATTCCAGAAATCAGTGATAATATCTACTAGTATCCTTCCCTCATCAAAGCAGGGATGGAAGGAGAGATTGCAGCATATCATTTAAATTGTCTTCCCGTGTTTCTCAAAGTTGAGAATAAGAAGAAGATGGAAATTTGACATGTTAGAGTACAATTGACTGTAAAGCAGGATGTGAAAGCTCATAAGAAGCTACACCATAGCTAAAAGAAAAGCAACATAGATTTCATACTCCTAAGCAGGATATTTAATTTCCATAAAGTGTTGTGCATCCAGCTTCTGTATCACACAAAAGAGCATCTATTCATACCTTATTGCCCTGCTGCAGAAGCCCTTGCTATGTAGCCCTCATCATACCATAAGATCTCTCTCTTATACGGAAAATCAGTTTTGTCCCCTCTGTTGATAGTAAGGAGAATAATGGTTACATTATTTAATTCATGTTTTTGGAGGAATTTAATGTTTTGCTGAAGAGTTCCCTAGAACTTCATAATTGTATGAAGAGATCAATCATTCATTCTTTGTAAGCTCTGGGTAGGCTTCAGGGGGAAAAAAAAGAAAATAAAAGAGAAAATCAACATCCACTGATTCAACAGCTGGAAAAAATATTGATCAGTTGGGTCATTCTCTAAGCTCATTTCATTCTCTGTGTGAAAGAAAACAGCAGTCTTCTAGGAAAAAAAAAAAAAAAAAGATACTCTAAAGGAAGCATCTTAATGCTTTTCCACAAAGGGGCATGCTTTAAATCCTTAAGGAGCACTTTAAGTCCTCATTTTTTAAGCCATCATTTTAATACAGTTTTTGCATGGGCACTTAATTATTGCTTTATACTGCAGTAACAGCTAGAAGCAAGAAATATAATTCAGCTGGGCTAGGTGCTGTGCTAACATTAAGCCACAGCCTGGCTTCCCACTGAGGGGCTGTCAGTCTAAATAGCCAAAACAGGATAAAAAGAGAGGACATATTTGGGAAGCCATTTGGGAAGCCATTTCACAGACATGGAGCAGACCCACTGAGAGGCTGAATGACCTGTGCAGGGTAACACTCGAGACTTGATTCCAGACAAGAATACAATGCAGATTTCCCAAGCCAGCAACTAACACAGAAAACATCCTTCCTTTCCATTGCAGCTATGCTCCCATTTCCAGTAACGCCTCAAAAAAAGCAGAGTTTTAGTGGCAGGCACTTCTGTTTCTTAGGAGTCAATGGCAAGTTAGAATTATAAATACCAGGCTGGGCCATAAAAGTCCCATCTCTCTTATGGTTCTCAGAAAAACCAGAGACATCTTCAGTCCAGCTGTGATGTGTCATTTTGTCAGAATGTGTCACTTGGCACTCTGGAGCAGGCAGAGACTGCGTGACTCAGCACTGAAGCACAGAAGAGCATCTGGCAGTGCATGAAAAGGAAGGAATCTGGAGAGATGGAGACACTTCATTTTAAAAGGACCTTAATACAAGCTTTTGCCTCTGGAAGAACACATCACATTTCTTTCCACAAAAGCTGACTCCCTTCATTCCCATGAAAGCACCCTTCTGCACAGCTGAAGTGCTAATTAGAGTAGTGCTTTCAGGTCCTAACTAACCACATGTGCTGTGGCTCTGCCCCAGGAATGAGATATAATCAAGAGCTAACTAATGCTTTTGAAATGTTACAGACTAAATTAACAAGACTGAGCCATTAAGCATAAGCAAGAAGAGTCGGGAATTAGCTTTGGGTCATGCAATTGCTTTCAGAGGAAAATCCTGACCTGCTTGATCATTTTGGCCTGGGAATGTGAAGGGAGAAATGTGACAGTGAGATCTCTCTATTTCCAGTGATGCTCACAGAATTTTTAGTGGCACCATGGTATAAGTGCTGAACTGGAACATGAGCTCCGTGGTCATAGTGTGCATCCTTTTAAAGTGGAAAGACAGGAAGCAACGTTTGTTAATAGTGTGTGGGAGGAAACCCTTCCTGACAGTAATGGGCTCTCAGCTCTGCCTATTAAAAGCAGAGCAGTGTACGAAATAAGCTTCAAAGCACCAAGTTCAGGGAAGGATATCTACTTCACAGAAGAGGAGAGGAAACAGAACAAATGTGAAATTCCTTTTCCCTCTCAAGCTCTTCTCTTGCTGGTGCTCCCTGCAGCTGTTAGTAGGGACTGGAACTTGAAACCAATCTCTCTCACATCCTTCTTAGGCAAGATCACTGCTCCTTGCTTGATTTTGAGAAACCATCTTTTAAAATCACAGCTAGAGAGAAAAGCCATGATGTCATCTGTCCATCATAGCAAGTCACTCAGAAAGAAACTGCAGCTTTTCACATTGCAGCCACAGGATTCTGATGCCTCGTGGCTCTCATTGGTGGGTCAAAAGATTCTGAGATAATACATTTTGGGTGGGTTTCTTGGCTATTCAGTCCATCCACAACCCTAAATCTCTGATTCTTATTGAAATGGAGGAACACTATCACTTACAGGCTCTGCTGGGGACAGAAAGAGAAGTAGGTGTTTACCTATGCTGCATTTCAGCATTGCAATTACAGGAGAAATAAGTTTCCATCGTTTAGTTTGTAGCAGTAGCTATGACAATACAGCAGTGCAGGCTGTGGTGTGGTAGAAAGCCAAGAAAGTACCCAGAATCCCAGGGCTGACTTTCAGACTCCGTGCAGTTCTTTCATTTTTGTTGCTACCTGCACTTGCTAAATTAGATCTAAAGCAAATATAACTACATGAGCTGCAAACATACCTTGGGAATGTGGAATGAGCATACCCTCAGGCAGGGGAATGTTGGGAATGAGAACAACCTTTGGTAGCAATGTTCGTTTCTAAAAATAAGTGCATCACAGCTGACAATAAGCATTTTTGCAAAGTATTGCTTTCACATCCTAGATTGGAACAGCTGGATGCTCACTCTTTTCACTTGCAGAGTAAGACTTTGGATTTCCAGAAACACCTAACCCTTAGCAGCTACTGGAAAACCAACTGTTAAAGTTTTTAATGTTTGGAAGAAATGTTTGTAAATTCATTCATTTCAAAACAATTTTATCCCTCCAAACACTGATAGGTGAACTTTATTCTGAATGCTTTTGTGAATCTATTCAGATCAAACCTGTGAAATCTTGCAAATCTGGCATTTTTTGCTTGCTTGTTTCCTTCTGAGGTTTTCAGTGTTTGCTGCTTATTTTCTGAACCACTTGAAAATATAGAAAAAGAGAAAAAAATATCAGAAGTTTTTCAGCCATGGATAATAATGCATTTCAGGCCTGGGGTGAAAATTTAGGTCAGTTCTAATTTCATCTGAACCAGTTCATCCACCTCTATCAGCAACACAGGGCACGATAAGCTGCAATAGCCAGTAAACACAGGAAAGGGAAATAACTGTTGTTACAAATAAGGATTGTATCGTAGAAACCCTGGATTTATAGCTAAGAGAGTGGCAGTGTTTCTCTGTATATGTGCGTGCACAGTTGCACTTTTGATTGGTAAGAGAATTACATCTATAGTCCTTATTTACTTGGTGCTGGATTGTGAGTTTCTTATTATTTCTCCAGCTTTGCTTGCACTCACAGACCACAATTCAGATTCCAGTGATAATTAGACATATCCACTTACACATGAGAGCTAAAGTGCTACAGACAAAACCAAAATCTGTGTTACGAAGAAAAATATAATTCTTGTTACTATTGTGTGTTGATTTATCTCCTTCAGTTCCTTTATCTTTTTATTTTGTTGTGAAAAAGAATGTTTAAAAAGTTAAAAATGATCAAAAAATTAGTAAAAAATATAAAATCAGAACTGAAATTCTGTGCTTATATATAAACATAACCAAAGGCACGCATATATTTCTTAAATATGCAAATATCCTTGACATGCCTACATATGGTATTTTGGAGATACTATCTTTAAACATTCAGAAATAGAAGGAAATTAATTTTTGTGGCTAGTCTTTTTGAATCTGTGGTGTTAAATAAGATTCCTTGCTTACATTTTTCTAAAAACTTTTGTTTCTTTGTTCTCATACCACATCTACACGTAGCAATGCTAAGCAGAGATTTTCAACCCTGGTCTCAGAGCAAAGCCCCAGCACAGCTAATGCACTAAGCCCTTGTTTCTGTGTAGAGGCTGATGCTGGGGCAAGCTATGCAGGCTGAGCCATCACTTCTGTAGGGAAAGAAGACCACCTACTTCTGAAATGGTTGAATTAGTAGGGTAGGAAGGATTTCATCAACACGGTCTGTGGGAAGCATGCCCTCTGTTGTGGAATAGGCTTTGATTTGCAAGGTGGATAGCTAAGAGAGTTTGTATAAACAATACTCTATAATTTAAAGTCCTCATTTTTATGCAGTCATGAAAATGTGATAATTTGTGATAGCCCTCCGTGCCAGCACTTTGCCAGACATCAGACACATGTTCTGGTACATGTGTAATGTCTACAGAACAAAGAGGTTTCAACCTGGAATCCTACAGTTTGATTTCAAGCAGTGTGCATGTATATACATGTATAATTAGCCTTGTTATTATTCTTATTAAGGGGTAATTTTTCCTTGAGCAAAACAAACTAAGAGTCAACATCCTTGCACAAATTGTACTATTGCTCTCCGATTCAAATGGTTTTCCTTGGCATATTGTGTATTCATCTCAGAAACACAATTTTCTTTGATTTTAAGAAAGCACAGATTATGCCACAGATGACTTCACTGTAGATGGGTGAGAAGAATCTGGTCCTTGATTTGTTCAAGCTTCACTGCAGGTAGGATGCTACACTACTTTGGATGAGTGGTGTATATAGAAGAAAAAAAGTTTTCACATTGGGTATGATCCATGTGAGTGCTGGAAGAGCACTCACAGCCTATTTGCTGTAAAATAGAATAGAACAGGCAGTGTCTGGATCTGTGACTCCAGCCCTTACTGTGGGTACCACCTCTACTGCATGGTCATATCAGAAGGATTTTCACAGCTGTTAAAAACATGTACAAGCCTCTGTTTTCTCCTAAACTCCCAGCAGTTACTAAAGGAATTTTGCTTATGTTCTTCATAAGAAAACACGGTTCTTGCAAAAAAATTACTTTTCTTAGAGATCTAGTGTGCTCTTATTCAACTCTTAGCAAATCAGTGTCACGGAAATAATACAGGAAATTATTCATGTTTTCCGTAGGTGTCCAAATATTTGTAAAGCATGTGAATTTTCTTAGGCAGAGGTCCCTGACAAAACTTACTTCCATGAGTCAGACCACTGCTGTGATTATGTCTGCTGTCACTTTTTTGTTGTTTTGAATGACTGCTTTGAATCTTTGAGTCACTGAGAGTCACTGCACAACTATTCAGCTATGTCTGACAACAATGAGATGTCTGCTACTCCTATACCATGTAAGTTCACCAGGAAGAGTTGGATATTCAGACGGTGTGATGGGTGGAACATGTATCCAGTAAGTCCATTCCCACTATCTACAGATATTTGCTCTGAAATAAAAATATCTGAAAAAGCATACAGCGTGTTACTTTGTGCTGCTTTCTTTAAATTGTCACAATGAAGGCTAATACTTTGCTTCAAGGACAGGAAATTGCAATAACAATGTGCCATCACATACTTTTGCATTAAATAAATTGGCATCCCATCGTATTAATTTAAAACATGCATATATCACTGTGTAGGACTCACTTATAATCATAAAATTTTGTTGTCCATTTATTTCAAATTACTAGTTTTGAAACAGCATTTTTCTTTTGCAACTTAAGGAAAAGCTAATGTAGTTGTGAAGGTTGAGGCATGGAGGTGTGGGTTGAAACCCCAACAAAAATAGTAAGAATTTTTTTATTACTATTCATGGACTTTGGATCAGTTACAATTTGGGTTTCACAGGATGTTCTTTTGTTCAGAAACATTCTAGTGTAATCCACAGCTAGAGGCAAAAATGTCCATTATGAACCAATGTAAAGTCACAAAATTGATTTCCTGCTGTATTTTTAATGACATTTGCAATTGCAGCCAGTAGCCTGAGCCATAGGGGACATTGGTGTCCCAGGTATTAAGCAGAGGCACGGAAACAGCATATGCTAAAATACTCAGTCTCCAAATAAACGAGGCAGACATAAAGCCAGGAAGCTTAAAAAGTATCTTCTGTGTTCTTTAACCTCAAACAATTAATACATAATAGTGACTCAGTGATTTCAGACCCTGAAAATACTTACTGTGAAAGGGGATCCTTAACTTCTATTAATGTCTTAAATGCTTTTTCAAAGCTTTACTTTAGCAGGTTTGTATAAATTCACAAAAGGATTTAGCTCCAGATAGGAGCTGCAGAGACCCAGAGACAATATCCTTGATGGTTTCAAAAAGCTACTAGGCTACTGGTAAAACAAAATATAGCTCTTGTGTCTCAGAGCACAGTCAATAAATTAATTCAGAAAAGGTGTCATTATTGTGTATGCGTGTATTTGAGGTCTTTCAGCATTAACTTGTACCTAACATAGCACAGAGACCGTAAAACTTCCTCCTAAGTACCACTTGAAAGACTTCTTAATTTAAAACAATTTATAAAAGTTCATTACTGTCTTAATAATGCTATTTATTTACACCAGGTTTTTTAAACATTGGATTGTATTTAAAATTTAAAAACATTTTTAGAGTGCACACACATATAAATATACATATATCTTTACCTCTAGCTTGAAATAACATAATTTTTTTTAGCGCAAAGCACCGTGAAAGTGCTAGGAGAACACAGCATGAATAAAATTGCTATTTGCATTTCTTTGCCTATCACGATAATTTCTTTTAGCAAGTTTTTGTGTGAGATATAGATTAGATTATTCCCTACCCCTTGCTATGTCAGTAAAAATGAAAGATGGTGATATGTAGTCACTATGAAGAAGGATTTAACAACCAAGCTGTGAATTGTTTCCTGGTAGAGTTCTGTCTTAGGCAGCTCTCCTTCTATCATGGCAACTGACTCGACAGTCCAGATTCCCAGGAAAGGGACTGGTGTGCCATTACTGTGACTGACTAAATGTAGCGAACAAAGAATTTTCCTGGAAAAATGGGGGAATTTTTGAAATCACTATTTTCTTCTCAAAAGGAAAAAGTCAACATCAAATATACATAGACACACAGATATATATATATACACACACACAAGTATATGTATGTTAAATGTGAAAACCTGAGACTAAAATGAAACCTTTCAAATGTTGTTTTGAAATGTTGACAGTATAGCTATTTCGAAATGAAATATTTATTCTTCATTTCAGTATTTGTGAAGAAGTATTACCGTGAAAATTACTGCTATTTAAACCTTTCTCATTCCATTTTGGGAAGAAAACATATGTCAAAATAACTTCCCATGGGACAGGGATTTTGAACAGCTCTAATCAATGTCATTTTCAGTAGCTTCTGATGTTTGCATCTGTCTTCAAAACAACTGCTGTTGGTTTTCTGTCATTCAGCAAAAACAAAGCATGAAATCAGGAGATAAGGGACCTCATGAGTTAATCTAATCTGTTCTCCTCAATATCATGTAAACCTGATATATGTGTTTGTTATCAACAATTACTCCTTGGAACAATCTGCTTTTTCAAAGACTGGGAAGAGTCATGGTGTATCATCCTTAATTTATACTTGCTCTTTCATCACCAAGGAAGGATTCACCTTGCCTAATCTGTTGTTATCTGAAAGTTAGGCACCTAGTTGAAACTAATCAGCCATTCTCTGTCAATAACCACAGCAGAGAAAGAGTTGTCTATCTTGCCTCAATATCAATAGGCACTGACAGAGAAAGATTTATCCATTGCAGAACACACAGAAGGACTCACCTTCCCAATGCTAGTTCTCTCCTCTGATTATCATGGGAAAAGTAGGTGAGAATAGATACTTACTTTGAGATTAATTCTTGCCTAGGTCTTCATATAGACATGCTCATTTTATGTGCTAAAGAATGATATAACTTCTACTGTGGGGTCCAGTATTAGCATCTTTTACCTTTCTGCATGTCCCTTCACCCGAGAACTTCCTAGTGCTTCATAACCCCTAACTGGGAGTAAAATATCACTTTTTTTATAGTTAGTCAGACCAAATATTAAATAGAAATGGCATCACGAAATTTAACATTCAGCTTTTTGCCACTGATGTTATCAGAGTAAGGGACAATTAAGGGAGAAGGAGACAACGGAATTAAAATATATTGCATCACCTTTTGCATACGAAGATATTAGTAAGATGCCCATCCACAAGCAAGTCTCTTCAAATAATAGAATTAATGCTTTAAAAGAGAATGTTCATGAAAGCTGAAGGGCAACAAGTGAGCAGGATCAGTCAATATTAAGTGGTGAAACAATAACTGAAGAATAACATAGGATGTGAAAGGGAGAAGTAAGCCTGAATTCATAAAAGAAATTTAGATCGATTCTTTGTGAACATCAACATGAAGTGAGTGAACTGACAACTCATTCTGCTTTTGAACATCCTTTTCTCTACCATCCTGAGTCATAGAGGAAAAGATCTATCGCAGTGTTGCAAACTACAGCAGCTTTGTACCCTTTGGCTCTGTTCAATGTTAAACATATAAGTAGCTCCAGTGAGATCAAACAACCCTTAACAAATCAGGACTTTAGGACACGTTTTGTTTAGTATACTACAGAAGAGTCTGGGCTGTAGGAAAACCATGAATTAATCAACATATTTTTCAGATGAGGCAGAAGAAAAAAAGGAAAAAAAAGTGAAGACATTCCAGAGCATTGAACGATATGAGTGAATAGCATAGTGAAATTCAGTGTTGGAGGACCTGCATAAGAAGGAACAATCCTTGTCTACCATATGGATTCAAAATTCACACTACACTAGCTATAACATATGAGAATGCGTAAAGAACGGAGTACTGACATTTGATAAAGAAGTGGTGCAGACTGACCTCTGAATCTGGGAATCATCTTGATTGCTGTACCTCACAAAATATGAATGTCTAGACACTGGCAGTGAAGATTCCTAGATGTTTGATCTTTATCAGAGGAAAGATGGGCAAAATGACTACTGGAAAGCTAAAGATAAGAGGAAAAGACAGAACAGACTTCAATGTACTAATAAGTGGTATGCCCAAATTTCACTGAGCTGGCTTTTTTTCTTTTTTTTTTTTTTTTTTTTTTAGTAACATAAGCATGAGTGGAAAACCAGTAAATATGAGAAACTGCATATTTTAAAACTGTTAAAATTGGGTTAATCTTCCATGTTAAAATTCATTTTCATGAACTTCTGCAATATGAAAACTTTTGTGTACATGAGTTTTTCAAGATTCAGACAACATTTGGTCATTTATTTGGTCAATGAAACAGCAACAGTTAGAGATGCTGACACAGAAACAAAGATCCATGCCTAAGTCAAACACTAGCCAAGTCTGAAAGGAAAAAAGAAAAGAATGATATTTTAAAACAGTTTGGAGATGCTTAGATTCCTGTGTATGTTATACATGTACCACCCTATAATATATGAATAAGTATCTTGATGGTGGTGGATTTATAAGTTTATTCTCTATCATTTGCTATCTCAGCCTGAAAGTTAAGAGAGAGCATTTAAGAGGAACTCTATTGAAGAGCACACCCCTTCAGTGAATTTCACTGAAGTGCTGTCGATGGAAAGACTTGCACTTTGTTCTTTCTGGGAAGATGTTTTTTGTTTGTTTGTATCTTTTTTAAGCCACCAAATTTAATTGTTTGCTTCCCTGCCTGTAATGAAATAAGAAGATAATGAGTTTTTCATTGTTCACTAATTGTATACTAAAGATGAGACACAGTCAGCCAACTGTAAATTGCGGCTTTACTGTAATGTTTGGATATTTCAGTGCAAATAGTCACAAATACATCTGTTCCTGCATAAAGTAAAATGTCTGTGTTATGAAAACAAGCTGATGTAGAGAGCAATAAAAAAATAACTATAATGATTTCTGTTGATTAGGATTTGGTGTATTGAGTTGCCTTTGACATCTGAGAAACATGCATGTTTCAGCACCATAAAGACAGACGATATTTCAGTACCTTTTCTTGCTCTATAGTATTTAGAATTGCAAACCTGGAACTGATATTCACAGATAATATAAATCCCAAGATCTAAGTAACTTTGCAATGCAAAATGACAAAACCTGTTAAGGCTCAACAGGCACCATCTTTTCCTTATCTTGGTTGTTTCTAAAAATAAAGGTTCCCAAGGTGCGTTAAGAATCAAAGTTATGTTAACTTTGAATTTCCTGGCCTGTGTGTCTTCTCAATCTTTTTCTGTCTGTTTTGGGAATGGGTTAGATTTAACATTCTAATCTGATACGAAGTTCCCTGAAGGATCCAGATAGAAATTTTAACCCTATTGACTTTAATGGCAGCTTTAGTATTGATATAAAAGTGACTAGGATTTCATGTTAAAACTTTCAGTCAGATCATCCATAATGTATAAGTTTCAGTTCAGAGGCACAAAATGACTGTTTAATCAGCAAGCCCATTTCTCTGTGGAACAGCGAGGTGTCAGAAGACAATGTTTCATAATGGACTTGATCCAAAACTCACAGAGGAAAAAGAACAGACTCATGCAAGAAAAACAACAGGTTCCTGTAGACTTTTGGTGACTTTGACAATATTCAGTATGACCACTCTTCAGAATTACACCACTTCTTCCTAACAGCTCATCTCCCTTTAATAAAATATTCAACCTACTTCATTCCACAGCGAAACATGTTTAGTAGTTATTTAGTGATCACAAGATGTTGTAGCATGATTTCACAGTAGCAAAAAATAAGGTATCTAATTTTAATTATGATCTTTTCAAGCATTATTTTCTCTGTTCAGCTTTTCCATTGGGAAATAATAAAAAGGTCTGAATTTAAAAATAATAAATTCTGCATATATTGTACCATGGAAAGACATTAATCTGGGCTCCAGAGGGGCATGCATCTATATACACCAGTTGAATTTGGCCTGCCATTAACCATTCTCCAGCGCAGCACAGCATGACTGGTGATGCAACCTGGCAGCGGGAGGCAGAAGTGACCTCCAGCTGCCTCGTGCATGAGATGAGCCATCCCATGTGCCCTCTGCCTTCACCTGAGAGCTTGGGTCTGTTCCCAGCACATCTGAGACCAGCAGAATGATTACTGAGGAATGCCTTGTGGGCATAATAACCTTGTGGTTAAAAATCATATTTAAAAAACAAATTATTTCAGGGAAACTGGAAGTATAGCACATTTCACTTAAGTTAGGCTGCAGACATTTTGGCTTAGATGATGTTTAAAATTATTATTATGCAATTGTATTTTGAGTTGTGGTTATCTAAACTTACCCAGATCAATCTTTTTTTTTTTTTATGGGTCACATAATTTGCACAAAACTCTGGGTGATTTGGCAATGCCTTGCATGCTGTTGTTTGTTTATTTTCTGAGCCCTTCCACCTTTTTTTCCATTTCATTAAGGAGAAAAATGAAAGCAGAGGTAGTTCACAGTTTGGAAACAACTGTGTGATAAGCCCATGCTGGCAGGACCATTTTTATATTTACTATTATTTTATATTTGTATATATTCATATACATCTTATCTATATTTTATAGGTATTTATAGGCCAGATTTTTAGTCACTGGCATCTAGTGCATTGCTTTGGTGAAGAAAGGACTTGGGAAGGTCCGACTGACAATAAAGGTTAACTAGTTGACTGAGAATTACAAATCTATGCGAAGAGCAGGTGCCTAAATGTTTTAAGAATCAGAACAAACTGGGGGGCCAGGTGATCACTGCCTTACTATCCCCATCTGCAAAGATGGTCTTGTGGCCACCTCTGAGTGTGTTGTTTGGAAAAGGGATACTACTTTTCCTAGCATTTATTAGTTCATCAAGACCTTTGAGTCCTTTTGAACTAAGGAACATTCAGCTTATAGCAATCACTTTTGGCTTAAGCCCACAGTTGCAGGTCTTATCCTCACAGCACTGAAGAAGCAAAGTTTCTCCAGCAGAAGCACCTCCAGCAAAAGAGATCCTGGGTTCAGAACCAAACACCCCTGTTTTCTGGCAGAGGCTGCTGCTGCCTGTGACTAAAGAAAGAATGAGGAAAACATTGGATTGGCGGTCATCATTATATCCTTGAAGAAGGCAGAAAAATAAATTACTAAACTTAACTCCATGAATAAGAAAAACAAATGTAAAGTCTCAAGAGGAAAGGAACAGAAATCACATTAAATCCAAATCCCCACACACCTAACTTTTCCTTGTGCTTGGCATGGGGGCTGAGAGGAAGAACATACATCCATCAATGTTTCTCCCCAAATGAAAGCTTTCCAAAGACCCCATCAAATAATCCAGGAATCTCCAGGAGATAGAATATATGTTACAGAGGGTAAAGATCAAGCAGCTCTGAGAAGGAAACTATTCAGAATTAAACTGCACAACCATTTTAGAAACTTCCTTATTATTAGTGGCTTTAATAACAGTGGTTCTTATGCACTGTACTTCTAAATGTGTGTGTGCATTTGGTACTTGCAGTGGTTATTTTAGTTGCTCATAGTATAACAGATCAACATTTTTTTTCACCAATTTTCATCTAGCTTATGTGCAATTGTCGTTAAGATTCTGCAGTGACTAGAACTAGTATTTTCTGAATTCCCCGCTACAAAGAACCTATAACACAACCAGTGAGCTAAACTCTTCCAATGACTCTGTCATTTGTCTACTTGAAAAATGTAATTAGAGGAGTACCAGGATAAACATACATGTGTGTAGGTGGGCATTAGTATTTGCTTAGTGGTGAATAGTCTATTTGAGTTTATGCTCAGCACTTATTTCCAGGCAAACACTGCTAGTCATGATAGCGTTTGCTGTCTGGCTCAAAGAAGAAAACCACTAAGGCAAATCCTTGGTATATTGGGTAAAATTCAGCTGTCTTCAGACTTGTGCTGAAATGGGATTTTTGCCATTGATTTCACAATAGAAAGGACTGCTCCGTTACCAAGACAGCTGCTTCCAGAGGATCTGGTTGTGTTTGCTGTTAAGGCTGAATCTTTTCTATCTCGTCTTGGCTGGGCTGTTTCCAGCTGTGTGGAGAGGTTAGTTTTAAGGCCCACCAAAGGAGCACCACAGCAGCCCTACTAGCGGAGGCTGCTGGAGGCATGTTTTGAATTAATGTGTCAATAGACCACAAGCCCTACCCAACTACTGCTGGTGAAGATCTCAGCAAAATGCCAGGCCACTCTTCCTATTACTGCTTTTTGCTTTGTGTCCTGCATCCTGAGTCAAATTTTGCTTAGACGTAATTAATTCCTGAAGGTGACTTCTTAGAAGATAACAAAAGAAAGTAAATACTAAACAAAACAGAAAAACTGTAATTAAATTTCTTCACATAGAGTAAAAGAAAAAATTCAATTCGCTTTGAAAAAACATATAATGTTTTTTCTAACCCTTTTCCTTCCCTCTAGGACCTTTATTTATTGCATATTTCAGCAGCTACTATCGGGTGATGAGTCTATCAAATGATAATGTAACTGCTGACTTCATTTATTAAACTTCACAAGGGCCAGGCATGAAGTGTAAATAGAAAAATCACTATCTCTGGATGCCAACAATGATAATTGCAGCTACAGTTACTGTGAAGGCAGTGGAGTGCTTTGCAAAGTAAATGAGAGGCAGGTTTTTCTTCAGTAGATAAACATCCTGTTATAGTTCTGAGCGAGTGGAGAGATAACACAAACAACACAACTGTTTAGCAAATGCACTGCTTATCATTTGGCTAGTTGAAGGGAAAAGGTAGGAATTATAAAGTCAAGTAAAAATATAGGAACGTTTATTGAACCCTGATCAAGAAAGAGATAGACGGCCTGACTTATCTCCAGGTCAACACTATAGTGAGAATGAATTTTCAAATTACATCTCTGCATTATTCAAATAATAGCTACCTGTTTCCAGCACAGCATTCTCCTTCTGCATCCCCAGGGGTATCTTCAGTGTGTTCTCACGGGTATCTTCCAGCAGTTACGACTCTCATGTATCACTCTGCTTTGAAGGGCTAAGCTCAATGCAACACAATATTTAGCAGTGTTTCAGCAGGGAATGATAGAGGGAAGATGGACAATTCACTACAAAGAAAGCAGCTTTGGGCACAAGCTGTAGAGGTCTCATTGTCATGCACAAAGACAAGGCTTAGATGTAAGCTTTGAGGGATTTATTATAAGAACACTGAATGACTGAAAATGCAAAGCTTGGGGCATTGCCAAAGCAGCAGAAAGGAAGTTGCATCCCCCTGTTTACAAACTTGTTCCTGGGTGTTTCTTTCACTCAGTGAGAGTGAACAGTCCTGTCATTATGCCATGAGCTGGAAAGTCAGGAGGCAGTGGCTCAGTTCACCACTCCACTCAAGACCAATGCTAGGGACAGATAAGCAAAATACCCAGTGATGGAGTCTCCAGACCTTTTTCAATATCTCCTCTCTTGCTTTTGCAGGAGAGGCAAAGGAAGTAGTGAGTTCTACCAACAGTAGAGAGAGTGTCAGAGAGGGCAGGGTTTAAAGACTGTCTATGCTTTCTCTCTGAAGGACTTCTGCAGCTCCAAAGATTAAGGAGAAAATTTAATTCTTTCTCTAACATCGATGATAGGCTTGGAAACAGTCTTCATTTTACCACCATCCTTTTGACTAACATCAGCTGAATCAGACCGTTCATCTGTGCCTCAATTTCTGAAGCAACAAAATGGCAACAGTACTATCTCCCCATTGTGTATCTCAGATAGAAATCATTTTAGTAGCACAAAGATGCTGTTTTATTATTATATACCTTATGGTAGGAAGAAAGGCTGGAAGAGTTGTTATTTCTGAATATGTTTAAAGGCAGAAATTATTATTATATGTTATCCCAGCAGTGAAAAAACAAGAGCAGATTTCAGGGCAGGTGGTAAAGAACCAGATGCCATTGACAAATTAATAAATCTTCAAATAATAACAAGAGTAACTTCTCAAGTGAACTCAGACTGAAGTTTTTTTGGTAGTGGGTCAAGCTAACATATGGTCAGCTTAGACACTGAGATGACAGACAGAATCCGAAACAGAAGCAATCAAAACAAAATCTGTTAAGGAACAGACAGCAAAAATATGATCAGTGGAGGCAGGAAAATTAGATTGACAGCTGAGAGAAGCAGATAAATGATAAATAAGTGATTTGTCTTTTTTTTTTTTTTTTTTTGTTACAGGAGTTCAAGCAATTGTCCCCCCTGCTATATTATTTCATAAACTTTGGATATCTTAACAGGTTGAAAATAAGAAAGTCATTTACAAGTAAATAACCTGTTTCTATATGCAGTGAAACATAAAACATCACTGATCCTGTTTCCAAATAGGATATACTTCTGTAGTTGCCTGAACCTAATCTCTCATTTGCATCAATACAAAGTAGAACTACATATATTTCTATGCCCATTTTTGCCAGAGTTTCTGCCATGTTAGACATTGCTGGACACACGGAAGAACTGAAAGACCCAGACAAATCACCGATAGGCAACTGCAGCAGGAGGGTTTCAGCTTTGGCTTTCATGGTTTGCTAACTGTTCCTGCAACACTCTTTGGGAGAAGGTCATACAAGATATCTGTAACAACACAGGTGTTATCCTTTATCCCCTGTCCTGCTGCTGCTGCCCATTACCACGTCTCAAACCAAAACACACCATGCAGAGCTGAAATAAGAGAACAGGTCTTATGAGCACTTTTCATCTGCTTCAGTACAAACTCAGCCAGCTTAGTTCAAACACCCTTTTGAAGTAAATCATCTGCCCAAGTCCATTATCTAGATCTGGCAATATTCAACATATATAGCTAAACATGGCTAAAAACTATAGCTCCAATGGAATCAATGGAAAACCTTCTTATGTCAGTGGAATTAAAATATGTAACAAACACAAAAACTGAAAAACCTGCTGTTGCTATGGGTAAATTACAACCAATGCATAGTCTTACTTCAGGCTTCTCTTGAATTCTTATCTAGAACAGTCAGTGTGTGGAAGGAGAAGATTTAGTTGAAGAACCACAGTTAACGTCTCAGCTTTGAGGTATCTGTGCTTGCACAGGTGGATGTATATATTTATTTGGCATGATGCCATGTACTCAAAGAATTTCAACAGAGTTCCTATCAATTAGCCAAAGTAGCTATGAAATCTCTTCATCCCATTTTGCTTTCCACCTTCTAATTCATAAAAGACTAATAAACTCTTGTGAGTTATTTTGCTAACTCTATTGTGACCACTCCACAGTTGCCAGCTACAACATGGTTTTATTATTTGTAATTACAGAATAGCAGAGTTTCTATGAGCTCACGTGCATGATTGCAGAACTGCAAGAGTAATAACAAAAAATAAAAAAGTTAATCTTTGCTGATTACACTCTAAGCACTTGCATATTCATGTCTTACAGGAATGGTAATTTTCTTTATGGACAAATATTTATATATAATTATCTATTATATGTAAAAATTATAACTGACCTCCGAGTGTCTATCAACAAAGCCCAAAACAAATTGGCAATATAAGAAAGTCAGAGGAGATTTAGATGCCATGTAAATAAATATATATATTCCAAAGAGGTGACTAAAACCTGACCATGTCCAGGGGAGTTGAAAACTCAATGTTCAGCAAAAGGAGCTGCACCGAGACTATGACTTTGCAGATGACACTTCAGCACTGCTGGTTTCCTGACTGGCAGTAGGTAAGAAAAGGCCAACCTTGGGTCCTGGCTCTTAAATGAGAAAAGCATGTCTTGTGCTTGGTGTGGTGAGCCAGAACTAGAACCAAATCTCACTCTCTGAAGTGAGCATCCCTCTGACAGCCTCTCCTGTGCTCAATAAGGCTTGATTTCCTTCTTTGCAGTGTCACAGTCTGAACATGAGTGACAGAAAATGCATTTCCTTTAGACTGGATTGCACTCAGGTGTTTAAAGTTCTTCCTGTGGATGCAGTTTTTAAAGGAAATGTTTAGCTGTGCAGGTGCAGGGGTGTCTTTTGAGCCTTATATCCTCACCTGATTTAGGTGCCCAGTTCCCACAAAGGGAAGAGGATTTAGGACTCTCCATCCTTTCCAGCATTTGTTCGGCTAGTAGAGGTGACCTCCCAGTCAGAAGGAATCAGACTGTGGCCAGACTATGTCATTATCCCCACCGCTCCCACCACGACAGAGTTGCTACCTCACTCACGAACAGATGGGCAGTCACAGCTAGATTCCTGGGGATCCATCGGTGGCACACTGGAAATGGAAGTGCCAACAATGGGCACTGTAACAGGGAAACCCCTTGGTGAACAGAACCCTCTATTGGTAAAAAGGGATATTGCTTCTCTTTTCTTACAAGGATGTATTCATTCATTATGACTAAGTGCTCAAGTTAACTAGATTAGTGATGGTTATTCAAAAATTAGTACAAAAATTAGCCCAATACACAATGGGAAGGAGGTGCAATTAATGATGGATTTTCTGTCTCAGTGAACAAACTTGTTTGCCAGATAAAGTCTTATTAAAGATTAAATTAGTAAAACCCTTCTCTATTTTGTATTCTGCAGGCAATTCCAAGTTGTATATTTGCATTTCAACTTAATTTTTGGTTGTGGTTTTCTATACTTTTATCAATAAGGAGTTGGATTCCAGAATTAGAATGCTGGACTATTATCCCAGGCGTGAAATGTCAGGATGTATATATTTACATTTCCTAAAGAACATATTACCTAGTAGCAAACAGATAATAGAGAAAATATAATACATGTGAAAGATGATGGTATGAAATGCACAGAATTTTTAAGCCCTCTGAAACACCAATAGAAAGGATTTTCTGCCTAGAGATGCAGAAAACAATTTGTAAAACAGTAGAACAATGGGATGTGCTTAAGTCTGTATTGAGTCATCTTCAAGTGTCATCAAATGGATGAAAAAATCCATAAAATCCACACAGATTGCATGAGTTAACTATGTTCAGATTATGATTTGCACTGGAAAGCGGATTATCCCTGCATTGTTATTGTGGATGGTACAATCAAGGCAGGAGTTGCTTTTCAACCAGCTGAAATGAAAACAGCTTAGACTGGACAGACTGGTTCATGTAAGGTAGAGGTGAAATTAGAAAAAGGCAGATCTGAAAGATGAAAACTCTAAGGTCTGTGAAATAGTGTTTTCCAGACTGATGACTGTGATGTTACGTTCCCAGCATGTTACATTATAATATGATCCAAATCCATTAGATTCTTTCCTTTTCTGGAACTACAAGGTTGGGAGATGTTTCCGATTTGGAACTTGAAACACACACCTCACTTAAATATGTCACTCTGATAAGGTTCAAGAGCTTTACTGAATCAAAGCCTTTCCTAGTAAAACATATACTTTGTGATAAACACACAGAATTAAAAGCCGAGCTGCAATAAGCGTGCATCTACAGGTGAGCTGTCTGCTACAATATAAAATCAAATAGCTTAGCTGAAACTTTCTGTTTACTTTTTCTTATATTACTTCAATTAGATAATTTGCAGCTATCAAAACATACACTATCACCTGAGCTGACAAAAATAACCCCACATTTGTTTGACTTCTCTGTAGTTACAGTAAATACCAAAAGTCCCAATTCCAGTGATGCAGGGACAGGTAGGAGATTTGTATGAGTCCTCACAGCACACTGGTTAAAAAGTCCATTTCTTTCAGTGGCGGCCTTCCTGGGACTCAAGCTGTCTTTCTGCAAAAGTGAGACACTATACAATTCAATTTTTGCCTTTTGAGAACTGCAAAGTACTAGTAAATATTTTACTATCCATTTTATGATTTTTTTGTAAATGAAGTGCATAAAGGAGCTAAAGAGTTTATAGCATTTTCTGTATTTCTATTCTTTCTTTACGACCCCCCAAACATTAGGTGAAAATCTGTAAGTTTATCCATAATGTGCAATGATACAGCACATAGATTCTAATAGATGGTATTACAGTGCATAGATCTCCCAAAGCAGAGGCTGATGAAAATGGATTTCACTGCATGTGGAGTTGGAAATGTAGTTGTCAGCTAAGCATTTCAACAATATTAAATTCATAATAAAAAACAAATAGTCATTATTATTCTTGGTGTAGTTCCATGTGATCACTAAGGTATCTGGCTGCCACTCTGATAGAAAAGGCATACTTTAAAATGAAGATTTGTCCAGACCACAGACTGCATGCGAAGAACTGCAGTGCTGCTCTACTGACAATTAATTTTAACCTTACGTTCATTAACATGAACATTTGAAAGAGGGATTTTTCAAACCATCGATAAATGCCCATTCAGTGTTGAGTGTATATAAAAAGATACTTTACGGAATTATGTTTTAAATTTAGAAAAAAAATTTAATCGCTTCTTGTATCTCTTTGTCCTCCCTAATTAGTTAGTCAATACCTGTGGTGTTGAATTGCTTTTGCCAGAGAAAACAATCAATGATATGACTAGAATGATACTCGATCTGATCTTACTGGCTTGGATTTAGATTTCAGGTTGGCTAAGCCACTCTCTAGAGGTAAGGTGGCTGTTATTTTCGGTTCATCCTAGAGACAGCCACAGGCAAATCCAATAATGAAATACGGTGAAGCATTGTTTGCAAATAACTTCAGCAACAATAAGGATATCATAGCTCAGAGGCGACCACAGAGAATATTTTTGAGCTACTTGATTACATTAAAACAGGAATTTTCCACAGAATTCAACCATAAAATGTGTGCCACAGAAAAAACAAGAAAGCAAAACTTGCCTTGCTGATAAACATGTAATATATTTATGAGCAGTCCTGGCTTTTGAGTTGGAATTAGCAAAGCATGGCTAGGCCACCATCAGATGACCTGGACACCACAGTCCTTCAGAACATCTTGTGATTGTAAGACATTGAGCCAATGAAATTTCAGACTGTTGGGGGGTTAAGTGAATAATAGGGAAATTGCTTCTTAGGAAACTGAGACAAGAGACAATCTGTATTAAATTTCAGTTTGCCATTTCCCTAAGGTTGACTTTGGGGTGAGCATGCTGGCTATATCACTCAGATACTAGTAGTTCTCTAGTTACTTCTTATAGATCTGCCTTCAAGCTTGGAGAACCGAGTGAGATGGCCCAAAATGTAGCAAGGCAAAAAAATCATAGCAGCTCAAGTAACTGCATTGTTCCTCTCCTCTCTTCAAAGTCCTTGCAAGACTTAGGGGCCCTACTAGCAAAACCTGAGTAGCCCAGAGCAGGCTTTAGAGTGTACCTAATCTATCCTAAAAATATGTATTTTATGTCTCATTTTTCTTTACATTCCTCTACCCTGGACTGAGAGTATTGCAGTGGTAAAGCCACAGTGGCTGGCGCAGACCTGTAGGAGCCTACAACCATAGGATAGGATCACAGGACTGTGGGATGATCATCTGGGATGAAGGGGACCTCAGGAGGTCTCCAGTCCAACCTCCTGCTCAAAGTGGGATCAGCTATGAGCTCAGATCAGGTTGCTCAAGACTTCAAACTATCTTGACTGCACCTGCAGCAACCACTGCAGCTATGCAGGAAGGCACTGAGTTTGCTGTTCAGTGATTTGCTCTCAGCCATGTCAAAAGATAAGGAAGAGTGGGAATGCTTACAGAATCATAGTCAAGCTGTGAAGTGAAAAGCAGTTTTTTGATTCACATTAGGCATTAATAGGCCCAAGCTACAGGCAGCTGTCCACAACATAAGACCCTTACTAAAGCGCCAGCTATGTCTGGACTCTGACTATGCAAAAAGGAGTTCAGAAAAAAGTATTTTAGCAAGGCTTGAAATGTCAAATCTGGTTTTGGCAGTAGGACTGGATGTGTGTTTAAGTAACAGTATACATGTATTCTTACCTTGCCCTGCTAGTGGATACTTTTTACCTAAGTATGTCTGCCACACAAAGATGAACACAGAGCCCCTGAAAGAAAGAAAGATAATGAAGAAGGAGAGATCCCCTGACAGCAGAAAAGGAAAGAGAAATATAGTGTTTAGATTGAGAAATGTAAATGGGGTCTTTTGAAGAAAGCAGGAGTGAGTTACCCCAGTGAAAGTTGATAGGCAAAGATCTGTTATACACAGCTTGCAAACACAGGCCTGTGATTTATTAGGAAGGCTCAATTTATGGCTGTAAGCCTCGAGCACAATAGCTTTCAAAGTTTTCCGTTTCACAAACACATAGTAGATTATGCTTGTTTTTCTCTGGCCACATCTGTGACCCTGATCCACGGCTCAGTGCCTGAAATGGAAGCAGCATTAGAAAAATACTCACCACTGAAATCACAGAGAGGTGATAAGAGTCTTTCTACACACAAAACAGATATGATGAGTGGTTTTGAATAAGCTACCCTGCTGGGGTGATTGTATTGATTGGGAAAAGAGGGATAATCATGCACTGACTTTTTTTTTTAATCAGATATGCTCCTGAATTTTCTAAGCAAGAAAATCTAGTGGATAAATTTATTACAACTGTATAAATTTATGCAGTGAGGCAGTTGTAGCTAGTACTTTTACCTTTCCTGTCTCAAATTCTTCTGCACTGTGACAACACTTGTTGTGTTCCTTCCTAGAGGTGGCTGCATTTCAGGAGTGAAACACTATTTATGTGATCAATTGATATTGCCTGCATAGTGTGATACAAATGCATCAGGCTTTATTGCTATCTTTATTTATTCTTGCATTATGTAGTATAGTAGCAGCAGCAGTGTTTATCATATTCTTTCATACACATGGTAGTGCCCAGAGGACCCAGGATTTATCCAGCATAAGAACTTGTTAAAGGTTCCAGAAGTACAAACTGATGAATAACAACCACAAGAAACTGTTCTAAAACACTTCTGCTTTTGCACAGGACCATCAAAATAATTAATTCATGTTCTTGTCAGCGGTTTCCATCTCCTCACGCCAAGAGGCATCACTTTGGGATTTGATTCTCTTTTCCAGCATGACCCACTGAATGTCTCAGAATAGTTACAAGAGCTCCAGTAAGCAGAGATGGGCTAAACATGACAGTGTCCCTGTCAGATCATCTTGCAAGATTGCTGGTCAGACAAGCAGTTTCTTCTTTCACCTTCTTCAGCTGCTCAGAGAAAGAAGATCCCAGGATTTTTCCCAGTGTAAGTCTTTAAACCTAAAGAACTATATACTCAGTTTCAAAGATAGCAACTGAAGATACCTGTGTTTAGAGTATATCCACCCACTCAGAGACTTAAAAAGCTCTCATTCCTGCAGTGGACTTGTTATCGCTGAACAGAGACCAAAAGAGTACCTCGATTTTGGAATTATTTGTTCAGGTTCACGTGAGACATTTATCAAAGGTATAATAATTTGCTCAGTTTCTCTGTGAGGTCCCAAAAGCAAGTCATGCCTGTGAAGCAGAGTCAGATCTATTAAGAGCACTAAAGAATGCAAGTATATTCCATACTTATCCTTTGTATGGAGAAGGAACATGTTTAAAAGAGTTACAGAGGCTGGATTTGTAACAAAATGTGTCAGGGCTGGATGAATGTATAGTAGATATTGTGCAAATAATCTTGCATACAGAAGACTGCAGTGAAGAAGTGCCAGTTGCTTTGGCAGACTCCATGGTCACAGCAAACTATAAAGCAAGAGAGAAATATCTGCTCTGCTTCAAGGTGCTTCTTATCAATCTTTTTTGAGTGCAAGCTTCACATGATATCTAACAGGGTAAATTTAGATTTTCTCTGTATTAATCTGGTGGAATAAAACTGATATATCAAAAAGTGCAAAACAAACCTATATTTTGCTGTCCAAAGAGTGAGATACGCAACAGGAACGTAGCATGGCTGATACCTATATGAAAACAGAAGACTACTGGCTGAATAGAGTCACAGCCATACATTTTAGTCATCTGCTTAAGCTGGCTAGGCTAACTGCTTGATTAAAAGAATCCTTTTTCAAAGCATAAAGCTGTATGGGAATGCTCATAACAAATATAGTTTTTATTTGTCAAATGAATAACCACAGGGGATTTTCTAACATTTAAATAATTCTGATGACTACACCAGAAGCATTTTTTTCCCCTGGTGAATTCTCCCGTGAACAGTATTGTGCCTTAGCTTCACATGTTATGAAAGCCTCTTACTTAGTACTAGAACTCTTCCTCACAAGCCTCATCCTTTGTTTCCCACCCTGTGTCCTTTACTATTTCAAGATGCTCTTTCCCACCTTCCCTTCCTTGATACAGGCTGTTTTCTCCCTGTAATTAGAGGGGACAGCTGTAGAAAGAAATTGGCTAGAGTGCCAGAGTGTTTACTTCATTAGAGGGCTCTGTCATCAAGGAGCTATTTATACGCTCTTTCTGCTGTCACATTACCTGTGTTTTTTTAAAAGAAGCAGAGAGTCTCGAAGAAGTGCCTCAGCCTATATGGCAAACAAGTAACTCCAAACCCCCAACTAGTCAATCAGCATTATACACAGAAATCTATGCTTTCTTAAAACTTGTCCCAGTGCTAAATTCCTTCTCTAGCACTCCTGGAGTCAATCTGATGCTTTGTGGATGCCTCAGTGCTTTGCATCCTGACACACAGATGTAAAAAAATTAGCCAAGACACAGATCTGGGCATGGACTTGTGAGCTTGCTTTCTTTAGATGAAGGTCAGGTACTGCAGTTTCATTTTTCACAGGCAATCAGGATGCATTTCCAACCCAGCTGAATGGAGTGCATGCTCTGCAACAGTAACACAGGCTGATTTATTTTAAAAAGCTGGACAGTCTCAAACCCTTTGTATAAATTCTTTTTTTTCCCTGCTTTTAGTCCACAAGAGAGATGTGCCAGCATATCCATAAGGAAGATGAAGTGGTTACTCTCTTTCCACCACTATGCTGTGGTGAGACTCTGCCAGCCAAAGAGAAGTTTCTGGACCATGAGCACAGCCATCGGCTCCGTGACAATCCAGCTCTATTCCCTTTGCTAACAACTGCAGTATCACCCATGAGAGTTATTTGGGACATATTAGCTTTTACCATAAGATTCAACATAGCAATAACACAAATGTGAAATATATTTTGTTGATTTTTTTTTTTCTTCATTTTCTGAAATTGAAAACCGCAACATTTTCCAGGCTGTTCTGCAGTCAATTAATATTTTAAAAGTGTATGAAGGAGCCACAACAACAGCCATTTGCAATGAAAATAGCCATTTAAATGAAAAGGTCACCTGACTCCTTTCCCTGTCACAGCCTGCTTGGGAGGGAGGGCTGTTGCTCCTTCCTTCTGCTTTTTAGTCTGGCACCCAATGACGGGCCTCTATCTTCCACTTCAAGGCATGTGATGAGACAACCAGCCTCAATTTTCCTATTGGTCCTGCTATTTCCCTGTGGACAATCTTCTTCCTAGAAGTCCTATGGATAACTTCCATTCCTTGCAGAGAGGCTAGAAGCTGCAAAGAGCTATATCCCAAAGACTCTTATCTTCTCTCCCCTGCAGCCAGGCGGAGGCTTTTACCCCTGGGTCCATCAGGCCATTCAAGTGTTGTGGATACATAGCAGAAAGCTAGGATACACCTTAATTTCTTCTTCCCTCATGAGATTTGGGAGGCCACCTTGTCACAATTCGAAAAAGGTTTACAAGAGGTAAAAGAAACAGGCTGCCCTTCATGCAGCCTTTACTGTTGGTTAACTTGTTCTCTTCATGATAGATCCTTTCTGGATTGTGTTGACTTGGAAATAAGAGCAGTAATATTGTAAATCAATATGACTCAAAGCCACACAATTAAAAGGTTTGATGCTGTGTTTTAAGCCCATGTTTTATGCTTATTTCTTTACTGACTGTACTTGTCATTTAAGTCAAAAGCAAATTTCACTTCCAGCAGTTTGGGAAATGTGTCTAACCAAAAATAGTATAAAAGATTAAGATGCAGAAAAGCTACATATACTTCAGACATAAAAGTTAAGGAATAAAAGCCCTTGTTCTTGCTGGATAAAATTGAATGAGATTGAAGAGGCTCAAAACCAATGGGATTTCTGTGGTTTGCACCATGGAAAATAAGAAAACATTTAAACTTTGTGCAGTTGCACAAAGTATCCTCATTCATTGCTCCTAAAGACAAATTTGCTGGACAGTCAGCTGGGCAGTTCTGTGGCTCACTGAATTTTGTAATTCCCACTGTAGACATGAAAGAAAATGGATACCTGTTAGAATCACATTTGCCAGCTTCCACCTGGGAAATGAGATGGCACCTGGGAAACACCAAGTGCTGGTGAGCAGCCCTTTACATGGTATTCTCAAAAATGGTATGACTGACTCTGCAGCTGAAACAGCAGAAGTAGACAGAGCAGTTTCCAACTAGTTATGTTTCATGTCAGCAGAAGGTCTTTGCAGCCAAATAGCACCTTTGTTTACCAAAAGCTTAAATAAACTGGGAGACCCAGAATGTTCCATCAATGACCAAAGAAGGACATGTACCATTGTCAGCAGTGATGACGCTTTTCCCTGAGTCTGAATTAAAGTTGTGTTTTGAATCACTTGAGCTAGGATTTAATTCTTGTTCTCCCAGAACCATGCATTCAATATCACAGTCTGTCTCAAGCCTACATGTCTTCCTCAAGTTAAAAATTCAGGTTTTAATCTGAAAAAAAAACAGACATTTGGAAACAATTCCAGATTTTTATTTTTTTTTTCATTTGCTTTGAGCTAACAAAGTTTGAAGCCCCAAATGTTGCTTGGATTGATCAGCATCCAGCATTTCATTAATAGATCTAGTGATGAAAAGTGCAGCCTAAGCAATACTCATGTCAATAGATGGCCATCTTTATAAATCCTGAGTAGCCACCAAAGACAGCTGTCTAACAGGGCACAATACAATTGATTGGATTTTTAAAAAGAAAAAATTCCCCATGTTCATAGCCCCACTTGGGTTACACCATCGCAGCCTGCTGCATTATCTCTCTCCTATGTTGTACCTTTTTAAAAATTGTCAAATTCTAGCTCTTTGTCCTTCTTTGGGGAGACACAATTATGTACTGCACATTTATAAGGTTCGAAACATGTGATCTGTCTGTGGCAGATGTTCAAAAGAGTGAACAAAGCACGTGTTCTAAGAATCACACCAGCAACATAGCAGGCAGCCAGCTGCAAAGATCTGGATGGTATTTACTTTGCATTTTCTACATCTCACCACCAGCTTTAGGCACATTATATTATAGATCCTTTCAAACACAGCCTCTACCAAAGAAGGAGATGTGTCAGACCATGATAATAAAATAAAGGTCAGATGAAGGTCACTGCTTTTAACACCACTAATCACATTACATATTCCAGACATTTTGGCTTAAATCACTGTTCTGAATATGAATGTCTTTTCAAACTGCCTGAGGATGTGGGAAAACCTCCTGATTTGTTTAGAGGGTAAATTTACTGACCCACTAACATTTTATACAGATTAAGTTTCACTACAGGAAACCATTTCCTTCTTTGTGCTTCAAAACTACATAATACTGGATGTGGCATGACTGTCCACACTCTTTTCATTAATTTTCCCCAAGAAAGTTGCTGTCTGCTCTGACCTGTAGAGTTAAGTAGTACTTTTGCAAGTCTATTATAAACACTCATCTTGGATGTTACTGTGTTAGAAGACAAATACACTAATACCACAGAAGGTTTTTTTGAGATAAGCTTTACTTTTCTCTTCCATGCCTGCCACTTCCACTCCAGAAGCAAAATGTAGTTGAAGCACAAAACTATCAGAATGAGAGTTGAAAAACTAAAGTTGGTTTAGATGTTTTAAATTCTTTCATATATGAAAATATATATTTGTACTTTGTACTATATATATATCCATGTCTCCATTTGTAGTACATGGAGAAGAGAAGAAAAACCCTGGGAGAGCATCTGAGAACATTTTAGAAGAATAAACATCAGTTTTATGTTCTGATTTTTTTTTTTTTAAATTATTATTATTTTTTAGTAACTGACATTTGTCTTATGGCCCTTCAGAATTAAACATATCACCTTTCTGGGCAACAGAAAAGAAAAACAGGAACCATGATTTTCTGGTTTTGGAAGTTAAATCTCAGTTTTATTTTTCCTGCGGCATTAATGCACTTAACTGATGACTAAAATATGTTTTAGTTCCTCTAATGAAAGTTCATTTAGTATTGCAAATCTATGGATTAGGACAGCTTTCTCAACAGCTGATTTAAAGCTGGTATCTTTGATTACAAAAAAGTATCTAGGACCAGCCAGCACGTTTGCTGTCAGTGGGTACAGACTAGGTTCTTTTTTCCAACATTCGGGGGACAGCTGCTGTCATCTGCTGCTGTCTCTCAGATGCCACCACAATACATAGAGTTGCTGACAACTGCTTAATTCAGGCCTGTGTTCAAATTGCTCTAGTTCATCCTGGAGACCAAACACAGTCTTGAGGAACTCTGTGTTTACCCCTTGTGGCCAGCACTCAGAAGTTGAGTAACACTGTGACTGACATGCATAGCTATGAGAAAACTTTCATCTTTATTACAGATTTTTACCTATGTGCCATAAAATTGTCATGCACAAGCCTGAAAAGCACATTCAACATCACTCTTTAAATTTCAGGAAATAATTACAATTTGTGTCATTTGAAAAGTAGCAAGATCCCACAAATCTCAAAGCAGTCACTGTTCTACAAAGCAGAACCTTCGCTAAAATATTTTCTTAGCCAGCATTGGAATAATTTCTTCTTCTGAAAGCTGAAAAACACAAAGCTAAGGCCTCTTCCCAGAATCATGATAGAGAAGTCTGTCATTCAATAAGAAAATTGGCAAAAAACAGAACAAAACTTTTCTTTTTTTCTTTTAAATACCATGAGTATTTACTAGCTATGTTATGCATAGCATTGTTCAGCCAGCAGTGCAAAGGTAAATGCTGCAGTATTCTTACAAAACTACTTCTAAAGGATACAGTGAGAAGGCACTAACAATGCAGATGCCAACAAAAGAAATTTAAGCAGCTTTTTTTAGCTATTTAAACTGTAGCATCACTATTCTCAGACCTAAAATAGGATTTCAGGGGAGTGTGAAAAAGGTTTATTTCTTGAGTGAGGTCCTAGTCAGCTGAGCATAAGGGGTTTCTTTATTCCTTCTCTGAGAGGCACAAGGGAACCATTTAAAGGCATGGTGTTACCTTGCCTACAGTAATCTACATTACATTCTTTTGTTTCAAGGCCATGGCCTACAGCAGGGTAAAACAGTGTCAGGATAAGGCACTGCTTACATCCTGACAGACATTCTTCCACATTGTTTGGGAGGAGGATTCACAAAGATCATTGTCTGACCAGGGATGAGATCACCCAGAGCAAGCAATTTACACCCAAGACTTTTGAAGTGTGGAAAGGAGTCATACTCTAGGGATAATTCATAGAAAAAAATCAATGCACAGTCACTGGAGAAGGGCAAGAGCTAGCTCTGATGCTTGTCTATCGGGATACCTATTATTATTACTTGCTCCAGTTCCCTATCCTGTTAGCTAAATTCAAGTCTCAAATTATTAAAAATATTACGAGTATGCATCTGGTGCACTGTTCTTGCAGCTGGAAAAGGAATCTGGCAATTGGCATGATTAGACACTGGAAAAAGCAGGCTTTTTTAAAATCTCTCAGTATGACTGGTCCTTCACCTCCGTGGCTGTCGTCTGCTCTAGTCCCACAGTTGCTGACCCACCTGCTGCTTGATTCTTGCCTTTCAGCTCTGGCTCTTCCTTTCCAGCTGTCTCTATATCCTTGTTCCCACAGATCATACAAGGTTGTCCACAAGCCCGGTCCTTACATCTATAAAGCATGATCTTCCTTAAAAAAGGAAATAGCTTTTTGTGGGAGAGTGGAAGTTGGGAAAAACTTAAAATCAACAAAGCCCATGAGAACAAAGTTTAGAAGTATCCATATTCCCTCAACTGGAAGAGATTGTATATACAAATAACGTATTCATATAGAACATTAACATTTATAAATATGAAGCATTATTTTTATAATTTTAACTCAGTCATCATTAATTTCTAATGTATAGATCTCTGCAGTAAGAGATGCCCTGTAAATAGAAAGATATGTTGTAACTCAGGAAAAAAAAACTTCCTCTCCCAGGTAAGCTGTTTTCTGAACAAGCTCCAAGCCTGACAGCTGGCTCCCATGAGAGCCATGCTCTCAGTGTGATTTATGCTGTTGAAAACTGGCAAATGGCCCTGTAAATGGGTGCCGTGCTTTAGCAAGCTCATACTCCCAAATAATTCTGGCTGTGGCAATCTCAAAGAAATAATTCCTTCATGAAGTGACGCAAAGCTTTGGAGTTGGGTACAGCCTGTATTGAATGCTGATATAACCCAAGTATGTCCTATACCTGAGGTTAGTGGATTTTGCTGGCATTGCTATAGCTACACTAATGAGACACTAGCAGAGAATTCCCATGTGTCAGGATAATTTGCAGCTGGATCTCTCATAAAAGGAACATTATGTGCCAAAAGGTAGATGTGTGCCAAGACAAGGCAGATTGGGGAATCTTGCAGCAAAACTGAGCTCTTGGAGATTAGCCAATGTGGGGGGCAAACACCTACTGAGATGTTCTCTGAAAGCCCAGGAGATGAGGATGCATGGTTACACAGAACTTGTTTTAGTGAGGCTGAAAAAATTCCACAGACTGGATGAAATCCCCTCTCCTTGCCCATTGGTTATGATATGCCTGTTTAAACACAGGAGATGTGAGGGATGGAAAACTGTGAACAGACTTGAAGTAAAACAACAGGTTGACAGGAACCAAACCAAAACAGCCTAAGTTTCTTGGACATGAGATGAGAGGCTCTAACAGCAAGTTAGTTTCAAAAACTTAACAATTTTAAAATCACTCAACAGAGCAGATGTAAAATAACATTTACTGAAAAAAAATTCTCTCAGTAAAATAAAAATTTCACTTTAAGTGGCCACTTTCAAAAACTGTTTAGAACTCTAGCTTCTAACCTCCCTCCCACCCCAAGTGTCTTACTTGTTAAAAATTCATTCTAGTTCAGCAACTTGTTCCTATCGAGCATGTATTAGTGCAACTCAGGTAGTAGTACTGTCCTGAAGACATAATATTAACCACAGAAAAATAGTTGGAGTTACATAGCTCATCAAAACTGGCGATGCTCCCCTTAGATCAATAATTGGAATATTCCTTCTTCCTTCCATGGGGTTATTCTCATCAGTAAAATACCTCTTGTAGTAAAGTAGATGTACAAGCTTATTCTCTAGCCAGTTACTCCAAGGTAATGTAATTTAACCAAGCAGAAAAAGGTGAAAGTCTACCTGCAGCACTGGAAACTGAGTTTAATAATTTTGAAATCATTCTTTTGAATGAATCAGAAGGAGAGAAGGGAAGGAATAAATCGGTCAACAGATCAGAGTTAAAAGTAGCATCGGTAAGTCCACAGACTGGCAGAAGCTTGTATTTAAGCTTTTAAAATGTTCATGCCAGTCACTCATGAAATAATCAAAAGCAAAATCAGAAATTAGAATTATTTTGCATTTCATTACCCAAGCTAACATGTTCCCAGTTTTTGGTAAAAGAAGACTTTGTCAAAAAAAAAATCTGAAAAAATGAGAAGCATTTTATTAATTTTTCAAACTTTGAGATTTTGTGCTGTAAGAGACAAATAAGATAAGTATGTTTACTTCAAATGTATTGACTTTTTATAATTGGTTCAAGAAGGCTGCTGATTCCACTTCTTTAAATGTACACCAATTTATTGTTGATATTAACCAGAAAGTATTGTATTTAAGGATGTATTTAAGGAACATGATGATGATGATTTGATTGATCTTTTCTTTCTCTGAATTATCGGTGTTGGGCTACAATCTGAACATGAATATCTTTTTTAACTATTATAAAATCTTTACGTTTTTGAGGTATATTCTACATCGAATGAATCTATGTATATATCTGCTATCATAATCCTTGCACTTACCATGTAAAACAACAACTTTCCTGCAACTTCAAATAAACAAATTAAGATCATGGTCATGTTGCATTAACAATTGCACAATCACCTCCCAGCTTTCAATATCATGAGTACATTCTCTCCTAAGAAAAGCTCTGTTTAGAAACATTTGATTGTCAAATATTTTAATCATTATTTACTTGCCGTTTCCTTCCATATGCAAGCACTGTTAAAGCAAGACCTGTTATCTACTGACTTGCCCTTAAATCTACAAGTGCATTCCTTCCTTTCTCATACACAGGTGTCAAGCCAAGCATTCTTTCATAGTTATGACGATTTCAACTTTAATGACTTTTTCATAATTAATTGGAACAGGAACATTCATTTCTCTTTATGAAAAGATCAGAATTCTTTGCAGGTTTGTTTTTTTTTTTTTTCCTCAGAGGAAGCTGATTTTCCGGAAGGAGGAATCTCTTCCTATGGCCTTTGGATTGATAAATGTGAAATTATTTTCTTGTTTGGTAAAGGGTATATATCCCATGGAACTGTCATAACACTATAGCTATTTTAAAGACTGAAAATTATGGCATGCCTAATCCTGACTGTCTGAGACTGTACATTATCTGCAGCCTAAAAGCTCTCTCATCTCAGAAAAGGACAGCTAACAACTTAGTTTTAGGCTATATAAGACATCAACAATACAGCCAATTCTTTCTTGCAAAGTGTTTTGTTACCAACTTTTTCACTGATTTAAAAAAAAGTAAAGAGTTATCATTAACTCAAGATCCCTAAATTTACCAGAAATTGCATGCGATTTATAATTAACCAGCTCTCTGAGAGGGACCTTAAACCACGCAGTAAAACTCTATGAAAGGAAATTTATCACTCATCAAGGATTAGTCTTCCCTCAAGACATATGAAGAGGGAACAGGGGCAATTAGGGAATGAGAATTACTGTGTTGCTTACCAAACAGCATTATTCTGGGGATTCTTGAATTGGACACCGAGGAGTAGCTGAACTTTACATGCCCCTCTGGACCTCAAGAGAGCCTGTTAAAATTTCACTGTGGTTCAAAAATGGCCAAGAGGGGAAAAAATAAACTTGAGCTGCATGGAATGAAAACCCTAGTGACTTTCAGTAGTTGTTTAATGCTAACTTCAACTGGTAAAATTAACAAGGGTTTTTTTTTCAAATATAACCTCTTTGATCATTACAGGGCACACCTAATGGTATATTACTCATACGAAATGGAGATCTGAAGTTGCATAAAACCCATTGTGCTTCATGTCAGGTGGTACTCAGCTATCAGTATGACTCATGAGACACTGCAAAGTAGATATTTTACATGAAATAACAATCACAGGGCTCAGCCTACTCTGCCTTTGAGAAGATGCTCTCCCTTTCCAGAGCAGGATGCATTAGTAAGACCTGACTGACAAGGTGAATCCAGAGCTGTCTGCCAAGCTGTAAAGACTTGTACTGACATATTTCTTCCTTTAAGCCTAAAGCAACGTTTAAAATACCAAGATCCCATAGTGACACTGTCAAACCCAATGCATGTACAACACCTGAACCTAAGGAGACTGTAATTCAGCAGTGCCCAGGGAACACAATAAGTGAGGAATCTGAATGAACTTCAAGCTGATATGTGCTGGGGTATCACCGACAGCCATGTTCATTTATCACTCAGTTAGGACTCATTCATCCCTCATATAATTAGCACTCTGTTTGTAAGGTCCTGTTACTCACCAAAGACTGATTACAGTCAAATTGAATATTCCCAGCAAGTTTGATAGCTTATAGGAGAATCACTCTACTGAAACCAGTACTAATGCACTTAAATTACTTGAGAAGGTATAGATACCTCCCAAATGATATTGCTTTGATACACTTTCACAGTAAAAAGCTGATGGCTGGATCTGTGATTGTACTTCAGCACATTGGAACAGATGCTTCTAACTCCAGAATCACAGCCCTTGATCCCTGATTTCAGCTGCCACTTCTCCCTGCAGTCACCTATGGACTACACAAGGTAAATTCTAGATCTCTTGGGCATTTAGAATTCTACTGCTGAGCTTGAACAGGACTGTCTTCATTCTAACAGAGTATGAACTAGATGCACAGATCTCCTCAGGAACATTAAACACACGGTTCCCCTGCCAAAAGCTGTCCGTCTGGTAGATACACCCAGAACACATGTTGAGCTCTGTACAAAACTTTGTCAGATAAACTGGCATTGGTACCTTCCCCATTTCATTGGCTTCTCCTAAATTTTTCCACTTATTCAGAATAAGAATTGTAAGAAATGAGTAAGATATAATTAATTCCTTCCCTAACAAGGATTCAAATTCACATGTCTTCCCTGCCAGAAAAGCAGGCTAATTACCAAGCAACAGGCAATGTTGGAGCACGATGGTGACATTTCTCCAGCAAGAAAGGCCTCATAGAAGCCAGAAGTATTCATACATTAATAAACCAGAGATTGTGGTATCAAACATGCTTCAGAAAGTTGCAGTGCCCAGCTCTCAAATGCTGATTAATCTACATTCTAACCTCTGCTAGTGTTTGGTAACAAACAGTAACCAGCTAAAATTTATTTTCTTTCCCTCTACTGCAGACCTAAGCTTCTATATTACACCAGAAAAGCATGCATGTAAAGTCCAAGGTCAAATAAGAAGTTTATAGGTCAGGAGTTGCAGTACAGTCTGTGACATCAAAGGCATTTCAGGTAACCCTATCTCTTCCCCAGATTATCTGAAACCGTTTCTCTTCACCACTCTCCTTATGTATATACATTAACAACACAGTTCCCTCTGTGTAACTCCCCTTCCCAAGAGAGTCAAAGTTGTATCATGTTTTTCATCCCTCATTACTATCAGTTCTCATTAACTCCATCTTTATTGTACAGTTTATTTCCAAAACATAAACATCAAGAAGCTCATTATCTCAGTTAGAAGCAGAGAAAGCTGGGGTCAGAGCAGACCTGACCATAGCAGAATGGTTTCATCTTTCTCATTCTCTACCAGGGCAGTGCATCCATATACAAAATTGGAGAAGCTCTGAAGAAAGCAAGCATCAGGCTGTAAGAAGCACTAACAGTAGGCAGTGCTAAACTTCAAAGAGAGCACATACACCCATTCAAAAATCTTGGAAGTGCTACTTAAACTTACTTCAGACAAGTGGAGAAACTGAGACACAAATCAACAAAGTGGACATCCCAGCAAAGAAATCCTAATAGCAGAGAACAGATCCAAGACAGTTTCCTTGGTCTCATAAACTTCCACTTTATCCCCAAGACTAACCTTTCTTTCTCCAAAGCAATATGTGAAGAGTGAATTTGGTTAACTGATCATCAGCTTGAACCACCTCTGTAGTCCCATGAATTCGAGTCCATTAAAACTTTAAAGAGCAATGGGAATATCATACAAATACATCATCTCCAGTTTAATCATGACATAGCGAGAGCTAAGAAGTGCTTCTCTCCCTGCTCAGTTAAATCTTCACAGTATTCAATTGATGCACAGAATTCAACTGTCTTTTGATATAATAGCACCAAATTATTTTTGGCTTATCAAGTCTCATACCTCTTGGCTGGATAACTGTCTTGACATCTGACCTTCTGTTGGTTCTCAAATTTAAAGACTGATCTTATCTTATGTATCCCTAAAGCAGGTGGAGATGTAAATTTATTTTTTTAAAGGATGATAAAAAAAAATATATAATTTTGGAAGTACAGGAAGTTAATTTTGTTTGTGTGTCATCTCTTTCACTACTATTATTATTATCATTTAGCATTATTATTACTACTACTACTACTATTATTTTATTGTTACTGCAAGTCCCCTATACTGCTCAGGCTGTCTGGAAAGGACTTACTTTCTGACACTTCCTCAAAGGCACCTGTGACAAGGAGTCTTACACAGCATAAACCAGCCAGGTTCTTCAAGGCCAATTCCAGGTAAATAAAAAAATGCTGTGTACTGGAAAAGCACACACACACACAAACACAGATACACACACCCTCTACAGCCACACAGACACCCCCACCCCACCAGCCTATACATGCCACCTGTGCAATATGTCTCAAATCAGAAATCTAGCACCTAGCGGGCAGGTTAACACTCTAGCAAAATAACACCTCACACAAAGTGCACCTTCAGAAGTGCAAGTTCTTCCAGGGATACAGTATGCCCAACACTTTGCAGACACACCCAGTCACTCTTCTTTATTGCTTAAGGTCTCATTTGCACATAAACCACCTGAAGGCATAAATGAACATACTTGGAAGGCTCATGACAACATGTTAAGCACACACACTTTGCTCCCAGTTACTTTGACAGCCCAACTCCAGCATTAAGCAGGAAGATCTTAGCTGTGTATTGTGCTGTTCTTCATCTGAATGTATAAAAGCCCTTCACCTTCACCAGTCATGATATTCTTACATGACTTCCATGCATATTCAAATTTATATTTATCTGTGGATTTTCAGAAGGGGGAGTTACTTCAAAAATACCCACAGTTTGAATAAATATGTCATTTGGGTTAATTCCCTGGGCAAACCTGCCATGGGATTTTCAGTGCCAGTTGCAGAGAGTTGCATAAATGGCACTGAGAAAATTAAGCATTTGTCTGAGCACCAGCTGCTGCTTTCCTTCCATTCTTCTCTCCCTGTTCTCACAAAGAATCCCACTGGGGTGAAATTAGATGAAGGCTAGATGAGCAGGTAATCTTAGGCTTAACAGATTCAACTGAGACTCAGGAAACCTGTATTTTTAATCCAATATGTGTTATTAGCCTTTGATGCAACTTGATCTATCACTTCATTTCAGTTTCTCTAGTTACCCTCTGCCTGTCTCATCTGATGAGTTTTGCTGTTCAGTTTGCCTGTGGTAGTGTCACAACAAGCAGCCTGGTTCTGTTCCCCCAGCAAAGGTCTGCTTGTGCTGCTGTGACCTTACTTATTTTACACTCAGTCATTTGTGCACAGTGTTCCTCCTATGTGACACTGAAAGAACTTGCCTGTCCTGCACTGGGAATGCCAGAGAGGACTTTGGGGGAGAAGCAACGACACTGTGACAAACCTGCCTCCATCCTCACTGTAGAGTTATGTAGCTAACATTCATAGTTTGCTGCAGTTATCCATGGATGACTCAAAGCTAAGGCAGGATTAGTAAGCAGAGCTGCACTTCCCAACTAGCAATTTGAGGATTTTGCAGGCTTTTATAGAAATGACCTCATGGTGACTTTTGAGAAATAATATATCATAAAAACACCAGGAGAAAAATAATAATATAGGCTTGATTGGAGTGGAAAGAACTCCTCTGTATTGTATCATAACTTCCCAGGTCTCCTTTATTTCATTGTCCTTAGAATTAAATAATACTCATTTAAAATTACTAGGTTCATGAAGCATAATGTAAAATTAAGGGGTATGTCAACTTAAAATACACAGTTCTCCATCAGAGCAATTAATTGGTGAAATTAGTCATTGTTTCATAAACTGAAAGCAAGTAAAATATGTGTTTTCAATTGACAAAAATGTCACCAATATCCTTTAATTATTTTTCCAACTAAGTCATTACTATTTTCTTTACTCTTACAAAGACAGGTTTTTCACAGTATAGTATTAGCTTGCAGATATCACCACCTCTGCTTCCCAGGTTGACTCTTTCTCTTTTTGTGCTGAACAAATAGCACTAAAATGCAGCAATTAAGAATAAAGGCCACCCTCAGGTTGTACATGAGTGGCTCCAGATTTACCACAGCATGAATAAAAGCAGAATTGGGCCTACCTTTCTAACCAAATTCAGATTATTTCCTTTTCATATTTTGCCTGTGATTATTGTGGGACATAATGAACCCAATCCATGCTTTTTCAATCCAATGGTAGGAAGGAATCATTATTTTATATGTTCTCAATATTTCTTCAAGATTTAGGATGGTTTCAGTAGTTCATTAGTTGCTGACTGCTCCAGATATACACAGATTGAAAAAAAATGCTTTAAAGAGAATACTCTGCAACTGAGAACATCCATGGGCTAAGAACATGCTCTGACTTAATGTTCACAAGTTGTCACTCTGAAGTCTATTACCACTGAGCACAGGTCATGTGCATTCAAGCATCTATAACTCATTCATTGTGCTACTTGTGATCTTGTGATATTGATTGCCTGAGACAGAGCTTTTTGACCCTTCTACAGCCATTGTTAATGGAAATGAGATTTGACCCTGTGAAACTGGAGCTTCAGCTTGTGTTTTCAAAATTAAAATATCCACATTTAATCCTACTGCTAAAAATCCAGGCAGAGATATAATTATAAACTGTAGCCCACAGAGGAATTGTGCCTGATAAGAGACATACTCAGAAACCTTCAAACAATGCAAATTTTCATTTTAAAATTCTTTAAGTCTGAAATAATTCATTTGAAATATCTTGAGTTTATCAAACCCTAGAGCAGTGTCTAAGAGAGCTTTGCTGGGATCTTCAGAAAGTGAAGCTAGTGGCACCACATACACCAATTCTCCATTCAGGCTGTTCAGAAAAGCAGAGATACCTTTCAAATGTAGCTGCTTCTGGGCACTGCACAACCTGTGCATCAGTCCTCCAAGGCCACCTGCAGACACCTTACCTTTGCGCCAGGGTCTGTGTCTGTAGCTGCAAGCACCATGAACACTCCTTCAGACTGACCAGCCCCCGAGCTTTAACAAAGCTCCCGCTTTGCCGGAATCTAGTGAGGAGAGAAAGAGGAAATAATTTCCATTGAACTTGGGAGAAATTAAAAAATTCAACTCAGAACTACTGTAATTTTTCAATTAATTAATTTAACGTGGGAAGTGCAACGACCGAAAGATATGTTCATGGATGTCACACTGGAGTAGCAGCTCATCACTAAGTCACTCACAGCACAACCATGAGTCCAGCTGCCTGAATCCTTGCAGACATGCCTCTAGGAGCTCAAACCTCACTAAGAATCAATAGGTTTCAGGAGTCTAAGGCACTGGTATTTTGTCCCCTATAAGCCATACTATTTCTTGGTCTTAGTATGAATTGCTTTAAATGAATACACATCAGCTAAGGGAATTCCATTCCTAAACTGCTTGGAGGGTCATGACTCTTACTTCAAAATTAATTAGTGAACAGTAATTACTCAACAACAGTTAGGAAACATTTAAAATAAAAAGGAATATCCCGAAATACCATTAGAAAATACATTCCTGAGGAAATTATTTAATTAGTGTTTAATTACTATTAAATAAATTTATTAGTTGCTAAATATTAATTACACAAAGCACCATTTTTAAATTGCTGGTGCTATTTGCAATTTAAATAACTACTTCTATCTATGTATTTATTTTCCAGTGTTAAGTGGGTCATTTCTCATTAAGAGTAGAACACAGCAAGTGCTTTATACATGGCATTGATTGCTATTCTGGCTTGACCCCAGCTGCAAGCCTGGCATCTTAGATACCAAGACACAATTCTTAGCCCTTTGGAGTTAAAAAGCATCTCTCATGTGATAGCAGAAAGTAGTTCCTGTCATCTATGCAAACCAATACTACCCCTTGATTGAAGAAATAGGTATTGATTATCTAAGATGTCCTGGACATTCAATAGCTGCTACAATGTATTGCATCAAAGATCAGATTTGAATCCAGGTCTCTTGCCACTGATTTCTGTCCCCTTCAGAACTGAGATGACTTCACCAATAGAACCACGAGCCCTTTGTCCCCTGTACAACCAGTCCTTGGCCATGATAATACTCCTTTCACAGAGTGTTACAGTGAATAATAAAATAAATCATAGGACTATATCTGTGAGCAGTTTGGAGACTGAGAAAGTGATTCTTACTTTATTTTGGTGTATTTTCACTTTGTGAGGTGTTCTGATGATTCTTGCAACACCGTTTGTGTTCTGCTTAGGAATAGAAAAATAGTAATTTCCCCCAAGTCTTTACAGTGGACAAATTATATGGGCAAATTGCAATATAGTTGCATTTAGTGCCAGATTATCCAAACCATTGGGAACAACAGTGGAATACAGTGGTCACTGAGGAATGAATATAATTCCTCAGTTTTCCAAAGGATATCTGATATTGCCTTAGGCCTCATTCCATCCTTCCATCTGTTTAAAGGTGTCACAGAGCAGCCTGACTCCTACTAGGATTAATTACATTTATCTCACAGATCTCTAGTTAGAGATTTAGTTTTTCAGAATTCATTACAATTTCAAGATGAAGCAGGAGAGAAAAAACAGTATTTGCTCATGACCCACATTGCTCAGTTAAAAAAAAAAAGTTCTCCTGCTGTTTTTTAATTGGAACCATCTGTTATTCCACTTCTTTCCTGTAAAGAATAAAAAATTTAAACTCTGGTCTAGGTGTCATCTATATGTAGCATGAAAAGTTAGTGAAAAGTTAGTGCACTAAGTGCTCTAAGTGGAAAGGTGTTAGGAGACCTTGCAGCTGATATACTAAGTATCAGAATTGTTATTAGAGACAAGGAAAAACCTACACAAACCTTGTTAAAATTCTAGAATGAAATTTACCCTTTGTTCTCCCTCATATCCTTTGCTGAAATATGGTTTTGATTCCTTTTTTCATCCTTCCTCTAGTCAGGCAAAACCAAAACACTGTAAAACCCCCTTTCTTTTGGTGTTTGGAAACATTCCAGTTAATTTTTTTTATATTTCTAAGGATGGAGATTCTACAGCTTCTCTGGGAATACTGACCCAGGGCTGAAACATGTTCACTGTGATTATTTTTCCCTCATATCTGTCCAGAATTGCCTTGCTACAACTTGTGTCCAGCTCCTCTCAAATCCTTGTAATTTGAGAATAGTCTGATTCAACTTCCTAATGGATGGTCATATAGAAGATGAGGACAAAGATACTCTCCTTGGCCTTCTCCTCTCCAGGCTGAACAAACACCTCTCCTAGCACATCCATGCCCTCAACCATCTTGGTGACTTTCCTCTGAAGTCCCTCCAATTAATCAACATCTTTTCTATACTGGGAAGACCCAAACTGGACATAGCACTCCAGATGTGGTCTCACAAGCACTGAATAGAGGGGATCAATCATTCACCTCTGCCTGCTGGCTGAGTTCTTGCTAACACAACTCAATATGCAGTTAAAATTTCATAGCCGAAAGTAAGACATGGCATACTCTATGCTAATCCCATTAAAAATAGATAAGAAAATTACCTAGGACCAGAGACTGAAAATATTACATTAACATCTTGACTGTATAAGAAATTGGACCACAGAGGTATAAAAACAAGAGAAGCTAAAATGTATTCATTTTCAGATCAGGAAATACCAATGCAAGTAAATTCCATCCCAGAGTGCAAAGATGTAATCATCTGTGGTGGTTTACAGCTAGTACCTCATTGCTATTTCTGAAATGATATTATTGTTCATTTCCTTCTTTCATCTTTATTTCCCCTGGAGATGATCATGCACTAACACTGGGGCCACTGAAGAGGAACGGGGGGAAGGATCATCCTGTAGATGAAGTGAATGAAATTATTAATAAGGAAAAAATGGTTCCTGCATCCATCAATGGGAAACTTTTAAACAATATCTGCAAGATTAATTTTGCTTGTATTGGAGAATCATATTATCACACATTTGCTGTTAGATGATACCTATGATCACCTAGCATTCTTTATCTTGAGATCTTTTCCTTTCTGGTCTCATCAGCAGATATTACTGAATTTAAAACAAAACAAAACAAAACTGTATATATGAAATTATCATGAAAGTATATTCTGTTTCAAAAGCCCTTTACAGAAACACCTACCCAGCAGAGCCAGCACAGGTCTGACAGGGTATGTTTTCTGGGGTCCTGCATCATGATCATTTCTAATGGGCTTTCATCAGTCAAAAAAAAGTGCACTACATTGGTTTTGCTTCCTAAGTATCCTGCCAAACTTCATATTTTGGGGAATTGCAAATCTGAAGTATTTTAAAATATTAACTTTCCTGCAGCCAGCATGCTCTGAAGTAAGACAGTCCTCCTATTGACATATCACTGACAGCAGACAGCTCTTGGGACCTTTTTTCCCCAAAAATGTTTGATGTCTTTATAATGATACGTGTTTTTTCCACTGACAATGACAATAAAAATCAGTTACAGTATTTCTTCTTCTTTTCTGACTTTCTTTGAAATGCTGAGTAGAACAAATATTTCTTTGTCAGAAGGTAGAATCTCTGAAAACAGTAAGGCAGAAGAAGCCACAAAATGGAATATTCATAAGGTGTTTGCATTTGATGTGATGTAAATTGCTCCTAGTACTACTGCTTTTAAACACCAGAGTATTTTGGATCAGGCTGTCATTCATTTCCTAGTTTCACATAAAAATAATTATATGGATTAAATAGTAATGTTCAGACCTTTTTTTTTTCCCCTGCATGGAAAGGAAAAGAATTAATGATGTATGATGTCCATCATATCTCCCCCTCCTTTTAGGAAGTTCAATACAGTACTTCAGTATATGTACCCTAATTAAAATCTCCTGAGAATATGCTGTTCATGTAGAATTAGCTTCATCTAGCTTTAAACACTTAAGTGAGGCAACTAAAACCTGTGAAACATAGATGTCTGAAGCAAGCTGTATAGTCAATGAGAGATGAGCACCCCTAGATCGTGATTCAACTCATTTAAAACACCACCTTAAAATATGAGTCTAAAGTCAGATAAATTGATCAGAATCATGAAGCTTTGTATGTACAAGAAAGGTCAGGAAAGAATTCACGGGTAGAAGAAAAAGGGGACAATTGTTGACCATGCTTCCTACCTTATAGCCCTCGCAAAATCTCAGCATAAAACATTCCTGCTGTCTCCCATAGTTGGCTCAAATTCATTTTTAGATGAACATTTTTTCATTAGTGTGGCTGAAAAGTCTTACCCATCCCTAATAGATAGCACAGGATGTTGGTGAAATAATTTTAGAACTCAGTAGACAGAAATGCATTAGTAGCAACACCAAAAATATTACAGCAAAAGCAAAACAATGAGATGTACTCTAGTCTTGGTATTTCCAAACACAGATTTATAGTTTCATCTATGGTCTAACTTCCTTCTGAATGCCAGTTACATTATTTGCAGATGAGCTCTGGGAAAAACAGAAATATCATATTTGGAAAAACTGTAGCACAGGGAAATTAAGGTCAAGGCCTTCAAAATAGTTAGATAATTTTGGTCCTTTGTTTCTAGATTCAGTTTACTGGATTCAGATTCCACAAAGGAGGTACCTAAAAAAATTAGAATCTTAAAAATGCATCCTAAGTGGATTTCTGTGGTGATATAGGAAATCTTTCATAATCCCTAACATGGAACCCAAATCTCCTTCCTGCCTACCCACCACGTAATACTCAAAACATTATAAAGTAGAGCAATTGACACTGCTGTATTTATCTATTGCTCAATATAGCTATTGGCATTCTCTATTTGGAAGGCTGTTTCTGAAGAGCTCCTAAAACATTCTGGCTTTTAAGCAGTTGTATCTCTCCTTTCCTCACCTGTCAAAGGGCAATTGTCTACTAACTGTATCATATTCCCAATTTGTTAAGAAACAGCTGCACTACATGCTTCTCTCTCATCTGCTCTTTGAGGGCTACCCTGGCATTTGATTCAGTGATAAGAGTATGATCTGTGTTAAGGTTTGTTGATAACTTTGTCCAGCCATCCAAATCAAGAGTCCCAAAGACCTGGCATTACAGTGCTGCATTATTTTCATGACTCCACCTGTTCAGCAACAAAGTGAGCCAAAAGAGAAATACCGACTTAAAAGTAGTAATTGGAACAAGAGTTCATTTTGTTTTCATTTCCCCTTACCTTGTAATAATTCGTAGTACACAAGTGGGTTTTTTGCTTTGTCTCTTTGTTTCCCTGGAAGCTATTCTCAGAAAAAAACATGTCGGAAACCAGACTCTGGGTTCAGTCACACCATTAAGATCCATATGCCAAAGCCACTATGCATTTTCCTTAATGTGAGGCTGAAGACCTGCTGGGGCCCAGAAAAATCCCCCTTCCTCTGCTTCTCCAGACACTGGTCCCTGAAGCTCTGTGGAGCTCCTGGGCCAGTTCTGTGGTAGTTGTAATTTGTCAAAAAGGACTTACTGTAATCAGCTCTGGGGCCCCCAACTTAAGAAAGACATGGACCTGTTGGAGTCAGTCCAGAGGAGGCCATGAATATGATCAGGGGGCTGGAGCACCTCCCCTATAAGGACAGGCTGATAGAGTTGGGGTTGTTCAGCCTGGAGGAGAGAAAGCTCTGGGAAGCCCTTAGAGCAGCCTTCCAGTACTTAAAGGGGACCTTCGAGAAAGACGGACAGACACTTTTTACAGGGGCATGTAGTGATAGGACAAGGGGTAATGGCTTTAAACTGAAAGAGGGTAAATTTCAATTAGATGTAAGGAAGAAGTTTTTCACAGTGAGGGTGGTGAGGTCCCAGACCAGGTTGCTCAGAGAGGTTGTTGATGCCCCCTCCCTGGAAGTGTTCAAGGCCAAGTTGGACGGGGATTTGAGCAACCTGGTCTAGAGGAAGGTGTCTTTGCCCATGGCAGGGGGGTTGGAACTAGACAATCTTTAAGGTCCCTTCCAACCCAAACCATGCTGTGATTCTATGATTCTATGCCTTCCTGCCTTAATTCCTTGGGGCTTTTAGATGGGAGACGAATGGGAAAAAAAAAAAAAAAAAAAGAAAATAAGCTCTTAAAACCCCCCTAGCAAGACAGAGAAGGACATATTTTTAAAAGTGTTTAGGTACCTAGAAATGGACACAAGCACCTAGTAGGATTCTCAAACAGTCATGAACCATGGTCCCTGTAAAATCAACTGGACAATTGAAAAAAAAAAAACAACCAAAAAGCCTATTCAACCCATGAGACACCTAAATGACTGGAATTTTGGCCCATATGTTTGATATCCTTAGTGGGACAAACTGCTTTTAGCTACACTGCTGGAAATCTCGGGTCACTCTGCTGTGGTCACATGCAATGATGGCTTTTCTGAAAAAAGATCATTTCCCTAGAGGTAGTGCCGTCAAAATATGGCTGTAGGAATCAGTATGTATTTCAGTTCTGCTGTCCTTTTGATCTGTCTGGATTTGCATGATCAGGAGATAGTATTTAAATTAGAGGGACTGTTCCATCAAGGTAGGGAAAAGAAGCAAGTACCATGGCCAAGTCCTTTAAAGGCCCATTGCCTCAGAGCATGATTTACTATTTGAAACGAAGAGACATGAATAACAAAATAAAACTTCACTGACAAACTGCTGGCTGCAATTCCCAGAAACACATCTTCCCCCTGGATCCCCCCTTTTTCTTTTCATTTTATAACTCCCAAGACACAAGATATGAAGAAACTCTTTAAATCTTTCCTGGTACTTTACTCAGGATATGCCTATACTGCAGTCTGCAGTGTTATGTGAATACACTTGAGGTTGCTTTAAATGAGCTACGTTAGATCCTGAGACTCAGTTGCCTTGCAGTAGCACAATGCTTAGTATGAGCTAATTCTCTTCACTTCTGAGGTTACAGAGGGATTAATGCTAGGCAAACAAACACAGATACGCTCCTCTGGTGGGGGAATGACAAGGAGGAAGAAAAATGGTGCATTTCATCTACATTGTCAAACAAAAATGAAAATGGGGGGCAGCCAAAGATGTTTCTTGAAAAGAACAGGTTTCCGTCAGAAAACTATGATTAAACCTACACCTTAAGAAGGCAACGAATTGACTGGTATTTTCAATGACAGCAAAGAAATCAGAACAATTAAAGGTTTTTTTGGTCTGTTTTATGTCCATTTTTCTTCTATTTTGTATTTCTGTTTGAATAACATTGTATCAGTGCTTATAAAACAAATGCTCCTTATGCTGCATTGCTTTGTTTTTAAGGAATTACTTCACAGGAAATTTAAAGCCCTTCTAGTTGCATTGCAAGCAGGGATCTGTGCAACTCAGCTTCTTCCTTTGGTCTCACCTTAGATACCAGCTTGATTATTCTGCTTGTGCTCTCCTTTACAGGATTTGACCCACAGACACTTAAAAGAAAATTTACTGCACTTATACAGCTCTGTTTTACTAGCACTGTAACTGTGAGTAGTATCTCAGTAGAGGCTGCCATAGCCCTGATACTTCCCAGTAGGAGCTTCATTCGGATATTATATGGTGGGACGGAGGTTTGAATTGGTGTTTGAATGTACACTGAAACCTTTTAAATTAAACAATGAAAAAATAAAATGCAATTAATATCCAACCTCAGCTTTTCCACTTTCATAGCTATTCAGAGGCAAGATAACTTATCTTTAACCCAATACACACATTGCTCTGTCAGAATACTAGCTTTTTAAAAAATAAAACAGTACTTTAAATACTTTAGGGGTCATTTTCACTTCTCTGCATTACAATATGACAATAACAATACATCTCAGATCACACTGTCAGCTCTCTGCCAAAATAGCCTTTCCTTGTATATGATGAAATTTTTCTTCATGTAGCCATATGAGTATTGATATGAATAATCTTTTCATTGCAAAACATAGTTGGTGTCAAGAATTTATAAACACAGACAATAATAGAGCCCCTGTCTCAGTTCATTTGGTAAGATCTGAATTTTCACTGATTTGAAGAGATGCAACCAACCACAAGATTTAATGAAATACTGCTCCCAGGGTTGCTTCTAAGTGCTACCATGACACTTTGATTAGTACTGAAAAACTTGGGACCTCATTGTGGGCACAAACCATAGTCATTATACAAGAGAATATGTGCTCCAAGACAAAGGACAAAATCTTGACCACACACTCATGAGATGAATCATGTAAGAATTCTTACTGGGGAAATGAGACTAAAGATGTTTAATACTCTATTGTCATTAATTTAGTTGACCCAAATAGGACCAGGCTACTTGTTAGCTACATCACATTACATTCTTTGCTAACAATAATCTGGGGATATCCTCAAAGTCCAAAGGGATATATGGAACTGATAAGCTGTTAAAAGGTCAATACTTGCCCCTGGAATCTGTAAGTAAAAGGTCCTATAGATGTTCAGAATATGTAGAATATCCCATCAAAGACATTAACTGTTTGACTTTTTAAAGATATAGAAAATCTTCAGCTGTCAGACATTTCTAGCATAAGGAAAAGTGGGTCAGCAAATACATATAGACCTGCAGTACTGAATTTTACTACCACAACTGGTCTCTAATACACTGTAAAAATAAAATGAAGAATAAACACACAGAGCAGACTGAAATTTTAGTCATTTCTACATATGCACAGAGAAATACTGTCAGCGAAAAATCAAAATTAAAAGCAGTTTCAGGATCTGTGCTGGTTCCAGAGTCCCAAAGTCAATTTTTGACAAGCACACATATTCTATTATATACATTTTTTCTCTCCTCTATGACTGCCTGAGATACCCACACTAACAGCAGGATGTTGTCTGCATAATTTTGCAAAAGGATGTGGAAAACTGAATGAACACAAGGTCAAATGGAAAAAAGAAAGGTACTGAAAAAGTACAGAGGAACTATGTTTTTTTATAGTATTACTAACACACTTGGTTGATGAAACCTGAAGTGGAAAGATGGTCTCATGTTTCAAATGATGGACATGAATTCCAACAGCAAAATTCAGTTTTCTTGACTTCCTGGTTAACCAGAAGTTAATTCACTTTGTTTATCTAAACAATACAGACATTGTTGCCTTCCTTTCTGGCTCATCTACTTAAATTGTAAACTCTTCATGGCAGAGATCTTCTCATATTATAAATGTGTGAGGTCTCTAGCTGTTGGTCTATAAATGTAATATTATCAGGTAAAACCTCCCCATTCTTTATTTCCTCCAGCTGAAATCACAGAAGCTTTGTTAGCTCCCCTTTTCCAGCATACTCACTTGTGCCTCAGGAGTGATCCTCCCTTACCAAACTGAAACAATGGAAGTGAGCCCCATTCACTTTATGTGCGTGTTCCCAAAGTTAACCCTCACTCTTGAGAATACAGATGCTTATATTCATAGAACCGGGCTAGAAGGGACCTGTGGAAATCATATGGTCCACCTGTGCTGCCAAAACAGGCCAACTGAAAGCTGACTGTAAGTTGACACATTTGACTGTATTTTTGTCTCTGAGTATTTTTTCCTTTTGTTGTGTAAAGTTATTGAAAATTTCATATAAGAAACTGTTTCCACATACAGAAAGAGTGACCTCAAGTTTCATCCTTATATTCTTAGCCTTGTTTCTAATTTTTCACGCTTTTTAAATTAATCATGTTAATTTGTAAAAAGTCAATTGATATAAAGGTAATGGGGTTTTGAGAAAGCTGTTAACAGCAATTTGCTTAATTAACAAATCATGTATCAAATCATGCTCGCCATAAACACTGCTGTGGAGCAAATGCAATCCATTAAGATTCATAGGAAGGCATCATGTTCTGCTCTGTCAAAAAGGTTTAACTGCTGATGAGCAGGTTTTGAATCCTGAAAGCTGAAAAAATGTATAGTCCCCTCTTGTGCATCCATTAAACTCTCCCAGACTATGGGCTACTTGGGTCCTAACCTATGAATTGCTCTGATCTGCGCTGATATCCTGTATAGCTAAAGGGGATGTGTCATATCGCATAATGTACTTAACAGGATACCATTTGGAAGTTAGTGGTGAGTGTCCGGCTGTGGGAGGGTGCTAGAAACTGTTAGGAACGGTGATAAAATCAAGCAGCAGGTTGTTATTAGGATATATTGAAATGGAAGATGAGGCAGAAGAGGAATGTACAGCACGCCATCACCAGCTCCTCCAGTCACAGAGGAAAACAGAGAATATCTTCAAATCATTACAGCAGATGTAAAGTAGATATTTTATTGTAGTGAACCATCTGTGCATTGATGAACCAGTTTATTAAATCCACCAGTTTCAACTTGTCTTATTAGGGCCCTTCTCACTCTGCTAGGTAAGCATGACAGATCTGCCTGCAAGTCACTGAGTTATCAGCCAGGGCAAGGGCTGGTCAGAAGCCAGGAACACATTAGAGATTTTTCCATTCACCAGACTGGATCTACTTCCTTTAGAGTGATACCACTTTAATGAAGAGAATGAAGCTGCTCTGATTTATTCCATGAAGGAAATTACTTTTTTTTTTCTGCTTCCTTTTTCATTTGATTTAGTGCAACAATTTGCTGTTGTCCTTTATGATATTAGCTGATCACTAGATTCCAATGACCACTATAGTAGTTGACAGGTTTCAGATCTTGCTTTGCCAAATTCAGACCCATACTTCCAAGGTTCCCATCCTTGAGGTGTCGAAGACTTCATTACTCAGTTATGACCAAAGGCAACAGACAGGATCATCCTTCACAGTGATATGAGATCTGTGATGCATTTAGACATGAATAGAGATGAATTCAATCACATTTTCTGGAGGACACTTCATAACAAAGGCCAGGAAAATTGTATATTGATGCAAAATTAGTCAGTAATAAATTATTTATAATAAATGATTTATATGGTCATGACAGATGTGATTGAAAATATAAAAAATAACTTTTACACCCAAAAAAAATTCAGTCTCAAGTCTTTCAGGATTGTTGTCTCATCATAACAAGCACTCCAGAATAACTTCATTTAATCTATTTGCACCTAGTTTCTACCAGGCAATGGTTCCTAATCATGTGTATCAGCTACAGGAGGCACTTACACTAGTTGGAATCATTTGCCAAAAAAAAAAATTTAAAAAACATTTTCCCCTTGTCCACAAGGAGGTGTGCAAACTGCTTTATATTATATGAACTTGCTTTTAGATACTAACAGTTGTGTCCATTTTCCTGTTCACTTACAGTCATCAGACAGAGCAGGGAACCATGGGGAGGGCTTTTTCCACATAAGCTTTGAGAAAAAAAACTTTCTGACACTAACTGGACATCATTTATTTTAACCTATATAGCATGCATTAAAGGTCATGAGCATGTTCCAGCAAAAGTTTGGTGAGGGCCACCCAATTCACCAGTTTGGACACTCCTGAATGTTGTTATTGCTTCTGAAAAATTTTAGATCTAACATGAACTAAGGGTGTTTAAAGAGAATCCTGATTCCCCTTGAGATGAGTGTGTCAGAGACTGCCCTTTTCTCAATTTGAAGTCTTTCTGCACATGCTCTATCAGTCACCATTAGCCTGTTTTCTGTGTCAGTCCCTCTGGTACAGTATACTTGAAGCCAAGAGAGGATGAAGGCAGGGTTCTTGAAATCTGGGACCCTTGCCTAGAAAAACCATGGATGCAACTGAGCCAAAGTCATAATGTTGGACAAGGATTCACTACACATCTGGTTTCTGCCTGCCAGCCATCTGTTAAGTGGATTGGGTGTTGGCTGGAAAACCCCAGTTATCAAGAGAAAAACAAAGAGCTGTGAATTGGGAAAAGACAAGCGAGAAGTGAAAAGGAAATAAAAAAAGGAAAAAGGTGAATAATGGAAAGTTTATGAAGAGCATACTGACATTTTATCAGACCTTTTGTAGTCAATTCTTATTCTTAAAAAGCCAATTGGGTGTAAAATTCTCCTCTCAGGGAACAGTCAGCATTGAAAAAAATATTAAAACCACAGGAGATGTTTCTCAGAGAAACAGTAGTGACTGTATAATACAATATCACCAGGAACACTTAACAATACAAATTATCCTTTCAGACATTCTTCTATACTCTGTATAGAATTACTTTACAAAAGTTTTATAGGACAAAATCTAGTCTAAGGTAAAAAAATATGGATGTGTATGTGTGCCTGTGTGTGTGTATATATGTATAAATATCTATCTATCACTCTGCAGTTTCACTGAAACTATATTGAGTTGCACAAGCCAAGGAGCTGGTTGCCTAAGATGAAAGGGATATAAAATATAGCCATATTGCAGAGGAAAATGAATATCAATATACAGCTTCCGCGTGATGCTAGTATCATTGATTTTTGACAATAGTCTACGTATGAATGAGCTATAGTTAATACCATAGGAAGTTATAACACTCCCTCTTGTAAGTACTGCTTATTTGTTACCACACTCTGCTACTGAGTGAAAGGCATCTTCTGTTGCTGGCTGCTGTGAAACTCAGTCATAGTGTTCTATGTGCCATGTCGCAGTAATTGTTTGGCAAATGATTACAGTGTGTGTGTGTGTGTGTGTGAGAGAGAGAGAGAGAGAGAGAGAGAGAGAGAGAGCAATGCAAGTCTGCCTAAAATTCAGATAAAATGCTGAAAAAATCCTGTAAATTTTCATTATTCAGTGAATGTTAGTTATAGAATCTAAGGCCAGAGAAACCACTGTGGTCATCTAAGCTGATTTTCCTGAAAAATCAGTCACAATACTACACCAAATTAATAACTGTTTGAATTAAATTCTGCCATGAAAACTAAGATATCTGATCTTGATTTTTAGAAATTGCTACTGGTGAAGATCAGCCATTATCCCCAAGTTAATCACTTTCATTACTTAAAAAAAAAGACTCTTCTTAATTTAAATTTTTCTAACTTTAATTTTGACTCGGTAGATCTTGTATTTATGATAGATGGAAAATGCCATTAATGTAGATATGCCTGCACTAACACTCATGTACACACAGATACATCTGGTAACTCCTGATATTAATCCGTATCCTCCCTAGCTGCTTTTTTATACATCGAAGTCTTTCACAATTTCTTACATGTTAATTAGACAGGAAACACTGCTAGGTTATTTCCACTGCTGGTGAATGATGGCAAATTTTCTTTAACAATTATTTAATAAAAAAGAAACAATAATTCATAATCTAAACCAATTCAGATTTACTTTAGATTCCTGATTTACAGCAGTGATTTGCATAATACTTTGGTTTACTTTGGTTTTGTTGAAATTGGTTTCATATCTTGTATGATTTGAGTTGTATGGTGCACAAAGAAGTCTATGTCAACATTTTGATAACAGTCTATGGGATTAAGAACAAATATATGGTAAGCGTTCATACATACATTCTTTCGAGATATTATCTCCATTTTTCTTTCACTGTGCTAATCCCAGTATAACTTAAACTTGAAGTGATCTCAAGATATTAGGGAAATGTAAGTGCCTCTATTTAATTTGTTAATACTACTCAGATATTGATCTTGTGTCCCTTTCTGCTCAGTCATGTCAGGGTGAAGTGTGTGAAAGACTTTTCAAAGAATAGCTTAGATGACACACAAAATAAATAGGTCTGAGTCTAGAATGGCTAAAAGACAGTGAAGTAATTACTTCCGTTTTCCTGATATATTTATTCCCTGGAGTAAAAATATTAACATATATGAAGAGCTCATCTTTTTAAACATATACTATGTGTTTGATTTTTTTAAATTTCTACTCAAGATCCTTAATTATTTTTGTCTTCATCATTGTCTTTGAATTTGCCCCAATGACTTTTAACCATTTTAGGAATGCAACAATGGACCAAATTGTGACGCTCAGTCATACTTTAATCTCACTTTCTGTCTTATAAAACAAAGAAGTCTTCTATGCTAGACCATTCCCTGGTGTGTTTTTTTTTGTTATTTCTTCCAACCCAGGAAGCACTGCTGCCTTTTTACTGGAGCCTTGGGCTCCACCAGTGCCTTGCCTCATTCATTCTCCACTCTCCCAAGCATGCAGGGGACACTGGTCAACCTGCAGCTGCTCACCAATTTCCCTGGGTGTTATTCACCCATGGTATGACATGGCATGCAGCAAAACTATAACATGGTCTTCATTTGCTCAGGGTCTGTATCTCTGTTATACAAATCTCATGCCCCTAGTAAGCTTTCACATATATTCTCTGTGGATCCTTCATTAAGGCATATTTAGTGCTTGATTAATTTGTTAACAGGACAGAGTTATCTTATAACTCCATATTAATGTGCTCTAAGTAGGCTAAACATTAATAAACTTGAATGTGACAGTAAAACTTTAAGAGGCACAGTACCAGCTGAATTCCCCTTCCTTCAGATCAGATGCTGCATAATGACTAAACATTACTCCACTAGTTTTATGTAAATGAAGGAGATGGGAAGCTAAACCTTAAGCAATTTAATATTTTCTTGATTGTATTTAATTTAGGATTAACTAACCCTGATTAAACAAGACCTTACAAGTACATCAGCAGCCTGCAATTAACATGCTGTTGGTAAACACTTGGAATTAGAATTTTTTGTCTCTCACACCACAAGACACATGTATTTCTTATACTTCTGCCTGCAATATCTAGTAGTTAAAATCATGAAACCTGGTGGATTATAAGCACTTCTGATGTGTCCTCAGATATGTATTGTGAAGAAAGAAAAAGGTAGTATTTCTAAAAAAATTTTAAAGCGCAAATGTTTGATAGGTTACACTGCAGAGTCCTCAATAAACCACACTACCGAGCAGAACTGTGGCGAAAGCAGAGGTGGTTCACAATTAACTTCCCAGCAGCCACTTCAGAATGAAGGGCCCAAACTTGGAAATCAAAAGACAAAAAGAAAAGATGGTCTCACAAGGCACATGCAAACTGGCTTTTTCCAGTTTACAGAAAAACATGCCTCACATTTCTTGGAGAATCGCATGGGATAAGATTACAGGAACGGCCATTCAGGACTACTGGAGCAGAGCTCTTCAATCCCCTTTCCAGCAAGAATCAAAGTCCATTCCCAAACAAGACTGCATCCAAGTGGATGCTGCTACACTGGTGCCAGTGCACTCCAGTGCTTTTCTAATAGCACCTGCCATCAATGATACTTTGAATCCCAAAGTGCTTCACATCCTGCCTTCCAGCTGTCCTCCTTGAGTGCTGCAGGTCTGTTCACACATCCTTTCCCACTATCTTACTGCCAGCTGAACAAATTACTGACCTCACCTCCCTTCAGCTGTGCGGCATAGCTTTTTGCTCTCCTTACCTCTGCCTGCTGAACCACTCACGTGAATTCTCCTAACTTGTCTCAGGCAAAAATAACTGAGGTTAAAACAGGACCTGCTGCTTGAAGTGTTGCGTAAAATTTAGATCATTTTTACTTAGAGGGGTGAAGAAGCAATTCTTACAAGCAACTGAGCTTTCCAGTCACCAACGACCTTTAGGTTGTTTTTTAAGTAAATTGTATTGACACCTAATGAAAATTCCCTAGCACACTTCCCAGATACAAGAAAAATGGATAGAAAGCAAGGCACTGTAAGTTTCAGCAGGGGATCCAAAACCTGACTCCTTTCATTGGAAGCACTCAGCTTTGCTAAGGACAGTCTCAATTACCAGGAATGACAACACATATCCCCCAGTTGGACTGCTGTTCTCTGAAAAACTAGGTTTATATCCAGAAGCACTCAAATCATGAGCACAGTTAGGGGTAGAATAAAGACCCAAATCACGGCATTTAATTTCACTTACTGGTGTCTTTCCCATCCCTCTTAGTAGTTAGTGCCAGTTCTTACATGACATCCTCATTTCTCACTTATTTCTCACTTATAAGTCATGTTTGACTGAAGTTAAAATGATGGTGATATGGACCAGTCTGTAAAAGATTGACTATAATTCAGAATCACAAAGAGCATTAAGTAAAACAAAGAGGTTCATCTGATATCTCCTTTGGGATTAGAGCTAGTTGGAAAATTGCTCCTATTTTTGTTTCAGGTAGAAATTTATTTATAATTTCTTTTGGTCTTAACTTTAATTTTTAGTTCTCCTTCTAATTTTAAGTAGAAAAATAGCAGTTTCTTGATAAAAAATAATTTTAAATAAAAAATCCTCAGAGTCCTGAAAAAATAACAGAATTTTACTTAAGGGTGATTTTTCATTTTCTAATAGTTACTTTTAGGAGAAAGACAGACTTTTTTTGGTTTTTATATAACATTGTTTATTTATTTATTTTATCTTTACCAGAATGAAATTTCTTTCCTTCTTCCTGTTTTTTGTTCCCAATGTTCCCTAAGGAAGCTGATCTCTCAGCATGGTGTTGTTAGACAGCATGAAGGTTAAATAAGGGCTGCATTGCAGTGCATTTAGTTGCTTGGAAGCATTCAGTCTCAACTTTAAAGTTATTTTAACAGGTTTTTTGCTTTTCATTCCTTTTGAAACTACAGCCTGTGACTATATAAACCATCACACCAATTGCATAAAGTTATGTAGTGGAAAGACCTAAAATGAGTTCCACTCAAAATTTTAAAAGCTCTTATTGCCTCTGCATACGCTACTTAGCCTTGAGAAAAAAAATCATTTATCAATATAAAAGTACCATGAAAGGCACAAAGCATTTCTTCTTTTTTTGGCTTGAAACCCTGAGTTTCCAGACTCAATTCTTACTGTTTTTCAAACATGATAAATCTGGAGTAACTTCATTTGAAATATTGGGATTACTCTGGTGTAAAACCTGAGTCTGTGAAAGAGGAATCACAGTTTCTAACATCTTACTATAGAGTGAATTTTAAACATTAATCTATTGGGTAAAAAGTGACAGGTCTTTATATTTTTTGTTTTAGTATTCCATATGGCAAAATAAATAAATCAAAACCTTGCATAGTTTCTATTTCAGCTGAAATATTATCTTCAGTCCTTAAAAGAAGGGTTTTTCAGTCATTTGGTGTAAATCTGGAGTACAGTAAATAACAACATTGAAATCACTATGTCATGAAATCAATAGAATCACTCAGGATTTATGTTTATCTAACTGGGCTCACTATGTGGTCTAGCCATACATCTTTATACACAGAACAGCTAGAACAGCAAGGCATCAGCATAGCCTTACAACCAGTCAGACTCCCAAAGTTGCCTCATTAAAGAACATGAACTCTATACTTAGCAAGATTTAAAAGAGAACATTTTCCAGTTGCCATGCCTTATTCTACAGAATTATATTAATTATATCACTCATGGAAGTGAAAGTGGTTAATTACCAGTAATCATGTTGTTCTTGTTCTGCAAACTTGCATGTCAACACCTACCAGGAACATTAGCCGTAGGGAAACTTGTGAAAGGTGCAAAACCCATATTCGGGTCTTTCTATGTAATTCAGGATTTTTAACCAGTTCCCACTGTTTGGAGAGTGAATGCTGTTTTTAGAACAATCCTCTTCTCAGCCTAACTGTTTAGCACTACTACTAGTCCATCAAATTAATGGCATAATATTAACCCTTGAACACTTGTGGTATGAGTAAGGACAACATGAGACCTGATATGCTTTGGAAACAGGGCATCCTATTTTTTATTGACCAAACTCAAAATCCACAGTTATCTACTAAAATGTCCAAATGTAGCACGGAGATCTTGGTAACTGTGCGGAAAGCTCACATTAATTTATCAGCTCTTTGCTTGGCTTTGTATTCTCAGGACATCCCTTGATGCTCACTGAGTCTTTCCAAAACCAAGTAGACATGAAAGATGTGTGTAAACAAAGCTTTGCAGTCAGCCAGATGAATAGATATGTAATTGGACAGGCACAGTTTAGTTTGCAATAGTTAAGGATACAATGGTAAACCAGTATTTTCACTGGTAGACTTTGGTTCTGTCACAGGGGATAGTTTCCTAACATTGGTATAAAACAGTTTACTGATGGCTGCAGCTAGACAATTTGCCCTTCTGATCCACAGCTATGTCTACATACTGAAGTGTTGTTGTGCTGGCTTTGGTTGGGGTAGAGTTAATTTTCTTCATAGTACCTGGTATGGGGCTATGTTTTGGATTTGTGCTGGAAACAGTGTTGATAGTACAAGGATGTTTTCACTATTGCTGAGCAGCGCTTACACAGAGTCAAGGCCTTTTCTGCTTCTCATACCACCCTGCCAGCAAGTAGGCTGGGGGTGCACAAGATGTTGGGAGGAGACACAGCTGAGACAGCTGACCCCAACTGACCAAAGGGATACTCCATACTATATGACATCATGCTCAGAAATAAATATGGGGGAAGAAGGAAGGGGGGGATGTTCGGAGTGATGGCGTTTGTCTTCCCAAGTAACCATTACATGTGATGGAGCCCTGCCTTCCTGGAGATGGCTGAGCACCTGCCTGCCAATGGGAAGTGCTGAATGAAACTCTTGTTTTGCTTTGATTGCGCGTGCGACTTTTGCTTTACCTATTAAATTGTCTTTATCTTAGCCCACAAGTTTTCTCAGTTTTACTCTGCCTATTCTCTCCCCCATCCCACCAGTGGGGAGTGAGTTGAGCTGTGTGGGGTTATACCACAAGAAGTGTGTTTAGAGCTGTCAACCTATATAAATAGTACTCAGCACAGAAGAAGTTAATGGACAAGCCTTTGGTTACTGTAAGATTTTTTCATAAGTAATACCCTCATGTTATTAAAAATAATAAAAATAATGTCTCCAAATTATATTATCCACACCATTTTACAGGCTTTCAGAATAACAGTTTCCCCAACTATAGTCTGTGTATACAGAATCTCCATGCTAGACCTTCACCATTATAGTATCTGGGATTTGCCTGACTTCTCTAGGTCTTTCCCAATACATTTTCTTGATCAAGGGTCCTTGCCACTTGCCTTTTCTTAGATATGGACCATCAAAACCTTAGGCAAGTGAGGAGGTCTTCAGACTTCCCAGTGCATTAAGGACAATCCTTCACAAAGTTCCACTGTGGGGAATCAGACAGAGGAGATGGAGGAAAAGGCCATGAAGAATTATGACTTCACAGTTTATTGTTTCAGAAATGCATAAAACTTGAAGATTTTGTTAAAATCTTTGGAAAACATTATCTCTAGACTTTAACCGGTAAAAAAATTAACTGGCTGGGAAAGAATAATTAGAAAATATCCTCACTTTTCCTAAGGATTCTTTGGTCTTCTAGAAGAAGACTTTCAGAAGTTTCATGTTCCCCTTTTCCACATCTTCTCCATAGGATAGAGGCAAGCTAGTCCCTTAACATTAAATCCCAGACTAGAAACAAAAAACAAACCCGAAAAACCCACACTCTAAAAAACAAAAAAGTGGGGAGAAAAAATGAAGAATCTGCCTCCTGACTTTGGCAACAAACTGATCTTTACTCAATGGTGTTGCATCTAAATGGATGATAAACAGATTTTAACAATTGTCTGTGGTCAGCCTCGTGCCAGATACAAAACTGCCTGGTGCCAGTGCCTATGCGCTGTGCCCCACAACAGACAGCAGAGAAGCTAAGTGAGCTCTGCTTTCACAATGGAGTTTGGCAGCCTGTCAGTTACAGAGTGTCCAGAACTTACAGGAATTTGTAAACTGCACCTTGTCAGAAACCGCACAGCATCACAGGACTACACCAAACTGAGTCTCATTCACAGAAGATTCATTATTTGGATACACATTATAGCTAATTCAGAATTTGGATTTCATGAAAAAATAATAGATTTTTTTTTTTTCCCTAAAACCCCCATGTTAATCATTACAAGCAGAAATAAATATTTAATTCCCAAATTTCCTCTCTGAATACATTATAAGAAGACAGAGAATAGTTCTCACTGAAATCTTAAGAATAAACAGAGTACTGAAAACATACATAGTCCCAGTTGTTATATCTTTCCCTTTTTGGTGTTTTCTTTTTCTGGTTCTTCATTGAATTTCTGTTTTTCCCTTGGGACACACAAGATGGTAAGAATGCTTATGCAATATGGCACATCAAAGAAACCTGTATGTAATGCTTTTTATTTCCTTATATGAAATGTGTGTAGTGTGTAACAAATAGTAAATTTAGCCTAGATCCAGCATATATCAAGATAGAGAAATCTTTTCTCTGTTCTCTTTCCCAAAATGGCAGTTTGGCACTGAAGGCTCCAGGAGTTTTACCCTTTCTTTTCCACATTTATGCAGACTGAAAACATGTTACTGTCTACACACTGATAAATAAGACTGATTTTCAGCCTGGTTTGAAAACAGTATTTTATGGCAAATATTTTGTTTTCCAGTTAGCGAAGATTGTAGAATGACTTTGAAAGGTTAAGCTACTAGATATAACTCTTGCAATTGTGGAGCCTATTCAACAGATTCACAACTATCCAAATGATTCATGGGAACAGGGAACAAGAAGGGGAAAATCTGACTTTGAAAGTGAAGACAGATTTGAATATACAAAACACACAAAAAGAAATCTAAAGCATTTTTCCAAGCTAACAGAGCATGGCACATTACAAAGCTGAAGTTGAAGCTCTGACTCAGAGTTTCACAGTGTATCTAATTTAATAACATCTCAGACAGCTTGTTTTGTGATATTAAAAGGGCTTCATTGAGAATACATAAATCAGTGCTTTCCCCCGCCTCCATGGGACCCTAATGAATTTATTTGCTACTAATTTCAAGAGGTTACCAACAATCCAAGTATACAAGCCATGACTGTGGTGTGAAGAGGCCTGTAAGAAAGCTTTTACAAATTCTCTCTGATGACATCCAGGACAAGACTATCTGGAGTGTTTAATCAAATGCTGCTCAAGAGATTGTAAACTACTGATACCTACATTTTGACCTTTTGCTACAATTCATCAACGGTTTCACCTACTCATATACTACCCTGCACAGAGGGGGAGAAGACAGCAGCAGTGGAGCAGGGGAGGGAATGACTCAAAGTGTGAAACCTTCCAAGGAGTGAAAATAGTTTTTTGTTGAAGCCAAAGGAATGCCACAAATAAGCTTTGCAGAGCATTGTGGGTCAGGGAGAAAAGGGGCAAACTCCAGCAAACTGAAGCAAGTGAAAAAGAGTAAATGAGATGGATATTCTCCTTTCTTAAGTCATTCTTCACAGGCACTCAGACTTCTGCAACTGTCTCCCTGTGTTAAACAGTTTGCTCTATAGAAGATCAGGTTCTCTTCTGAGGTATTTTGCAGTGCCTCAGCCTCCTACGGTGAAGTATGTCTTAATTCATCTATCTTGCTGTACAGTGTCTTTGAGATCCTACAGAAATGCCTACGTTTCTTTTCACAGTAACTTCCAGAGAGAAGGACCTGTTTTATAGATCTGCAAGACCTTTAATAGATTATGAGTAAGCTTATTCATGTCTGGTGTTGCCTTTGTTTTAATAAAAGTATTTGTTGCTTTGTAGTGTCTGTATAGTGCTGTTCATATTTTAGTAGTGTTCTAGTACAGTCCCAACTGTTGTAAGATATTAAAAAAATTCCAGATATAAGCCAGAGCAACTGAACCCCTATGGATTATTTTTAATTGTCTTTGGTCACAACAGCTCATCCTCATCCCCCCCTCAAATATAATACATTTAAAAGCTAATCAAACAACCAAGCTACAAGCAAGCAAAACCCTGAAAATTGTCCATGTCATTTTCCCCCTGTAGGATTACTCACTATGCCTCTCACGGAAAATGAAATCTTAAAGAGAACATGAAATGCTGAAAGGAACCCCAGGTCTAGGGAACTGGAAGCTACACACTTAAATGGATGGCCAAAAATTTTAAGAACAGTTTATAAAACAAAAGAACCATTTTCACATAGTAAGTGAAGCAAAAGCAGCCCACACCCAGTTTCTGCTGCCAAGAGTGAAAGGCCACAGGAGGTTGTTTCTGAGGTGTTATTTATATTGGATTTTAAAATGGTCTGAGGGGACAGAGGGTTAAGCTATCAATTATGTAATTGCAAACGAAGAACCTTTGGGAAGAGAAGCAGAAAATTGTACACTTAGAGAATGAGCAAGACATTTAGGAGAGGTTCAAGGTTAACTCCTTTCCTCCGCTCCTCTGAATTCTGTTAGAGTTCACATCACGGTACAAAGCCCAGGGAACAATTCTGGAGCAATAGGAAAGCAATTCCTAAAATTGTGATTTGCTCAGCACATCAAGGAATGCAGCAAGAGCTGTTACAGGAGGAAGGAAAGGACAAATACAGTCCCTAGCCCATGGAGACCATGTTGTAGCCACTGTAATTCAAATGCCACACATTTTCTGTAAGGCTATTGTAAGGCATGCTTTTAATGTTCCTCCCCTTACCAGCCACTGCCTTACTGTCAGCACTGCCTCAAATGTGAAAAAAGTGCACAGCTAGTGTGTAAATGGGAAATCTGATAAGGAATGAAAACAGAAAATGGAATGCAAATATGTCTGTGCAAGTGCAACAGCAAAAAGAGAGACAGACATGACAATTGCCCTTCCCTAACTCACACTGTAAAGTAGAACTACCCAGTTGTTCCTTCTCAAAAGCTGAGACAAATCCACATGAATCTTGTGGCAGCTGAAAATACTTAGTTTTTCTGGATACACAGGCAGGAAGCACTGAGATGGATTGTAAACCTTTCTCCTCCCTCTTCCCCCTATTTTTTTCTAATACCATCCTAAAACCTAAGACCCACCTTCCCACCCTGAAACCCCATTCATTGGCCTGAGCACCTCAGCCATTTCCTTCAGGAGGTTAACTCCTGCTTCTGCACTTGTCTAGAAACACTCCAGTTCAGTCAGGGCTTTGCAACTGGGTGCTGGGGTAGCAGGCAGCTGGCTGAGCAGAGAAACTCTCCCACCTTCATTCCTTAGACAAGCTGAAGGGACAGAGCAGTGTTCTACTTTGACATTTCCAGCTGGAAAGTCTGAGACCTTATAAAAGTAGCTTTACCATTCATTGAAGCTCAAAGCTCAGTAAAATTCCCCACAGGCATTGTATCAGACCCTCCACAGATAATAAATTGCCAGAACACTCAGGAGATTTGGGAAGGTGTCTCCATTTCCTGCAGTACAGCAGGCTCCCCTGTCAGGGCAGAGAAGGTATGGGGCTCTGACATACAGAGAGAGAGGAGCAGGTGGGGAGATATTCCCCTGATCTCTTTTTGGGTTGGCAAGTTCAGATGCTAGGAGGTAGCAAGAATGATAGTCTGGGGTTCAGACAACAATTTCATAGTCTTCATAAGGTGATCCAGCACGGTAAGACAAGAGGCACATGTTGGATGCATCCTCTTTCAATTAGAGGATTCTCTCACTGTGTTTGTTTTTAAACTATAGCACAAGAAGGGCATAGATCATGGAAATGATGTGCTTGTCCTTCTGTGTGTTCTGTAAACTGCTTAACGTTCTTCTGACTTATGTATATGAAAGTATCAGGCCTGACAAACACAAAAAAAAAGTGATCGCTTCAGGAAATACTCAGGAGGAATTTAAGAGCACAAGTTCAAAACAAATATCCTTTTTTTCCTCTGGTTGATTGATTTCATTTTTTCCCTGTTGAAGAATCTGCAGAGTAGAGAAGACACATATTTTTAATTGAAATCAATTGTCTAGGATTTCAAGTCACATTGCCTGACCCAGAACTCAGTAAAGTCAATGGCAGTCTTTCCATTCACTCCAGTGGGCTTTGGATGAAATCCATGCAGCCGAAAGCAATGACTTGCGCTTTCAGATGTAATCAATGTCTGCAGTTTTTAAATGTATTACTGTTATTTTCTTGCTATGTCTCTTGAAAATCCTGTTTATTCACCATGGTAATGTGCAATACAGAGATATATTACTAAGAACATGGCTCTCCATTCTAAGACTCAAATTATTATGTTTCTCATATAAGCAATTCTTAAGAAATCAGGTAATATAATTAATCAAAAATGAATAGTGGTTTTATTTTTAATCATTCTGTAATGACTGTTTTCTTGAAAAGTTATGTTTCACTGAATCTTTAATAATATTTAATTCCAATGGTAACATTACAACTTAATGATGACCTTTGTGTGAGTATTCTAAGTAGATACACCCTCCAACATATTCACTATCTTAATCCTCTGATCATCTAGACCACAACATGCCATTGCAGACTAATTGGTTTTCCCTCTCATAGGGATGATGCATTCCTCAAATGTTGGCAAAAGACAGAGAGAGCTTGGATGCAAAGTATTCACTCAGTCCCAGGAGCATTGGGAAGCACTCCTAGGTCCTGTAGCTTAGAAAAAGCCATAAAATTTCTTTGTTCTCAGGCTTGGATCAAAGCCTGTGGTGCTTACGGACTATAGAAAAAAAACCCACAACACAAGCCTCTCCCTATGCCAAAAGGCTTACAATCTAAGTAAAAGAGACCAAAACAGACATACATAGCTAGTCTCAAGTGCACTGGCCAGAAAGCAGCAGACCAATAGCCAAACTACTGTGACCCGGTCATAAGAGAGAGTTTTAAGCAGAGATCTGAAGGCAAATAACGCAGGGATCCTGTGGGAGTCTCCCTGCCCTGTGTGCCCATCTTGCCAATTTAAGAAATGTCCATTGTGCTTACCAGAAAAGACAAGAATGCTTTATACCAAAATATAATCTCCTTTTCCCACGTAAAATCATTTAAAACTTCTAATAATTCAGCAAGCTTTTACACCTCATAATGATTGCTAATTCATTAGCAGAGAAGATTAAAAATGACTAATTGCAAGGAGTATTAATTAATTAAAGCTAGTAGAAAGAATGGCTTTGTCTGAATGAATGGCATCAGTGAAATGCCAAGTATTTTGTCACTGACATCCAGGGCTGAATTGGTGACCTCTAAAGCTTCCTTGCAAAAATAGCAAAGCCACCTTGCACTCTAGCTATCTAGAATAGAATGGCTACACAAGTGTATCCTTATTCTCCATGGAAAGTACACAATACCAGAGCATTGTCAGGTAGAGCAGGTGAGCTGGCTAAAATTAAATGCGAACGATAATAACTGTTGTCAAATAGGGAGATAGAGAATTAGCAGAACTTGGATTTATTTGTTCCATCTGCCCTTGAAGTTTCTTCATCAAATGAGCAGGAATTTCAAAACCTCAGACTTAGAATTAATTAAAAAGATGTTTGTGCTTGTCTTTTTTTAGTGAGAAACAAACCCTAGGCTAAAACATCACACACTTTTTATTTTGAAACAGTGCCTCACAGTCATTGTTATAGAAGTGGCTAATCTCTTTGACCCTGTCTGTAAGGAAAGTTTCCTCATTACACACATGTTCAAAATATACCAAGGAGTTGTATGATTTTTTACAGGTAGTGACAGGGACACTCAGTTTAGATGGAGAATAACCGCATATAAAATCATTGTTCCGAGTCGCAGAGAACAGGGATTTCAATCCACATGTCCTCTAGACTGCAATGAGTCCTCTGACCAGCTGGTGGCATCTTTCTAAAGATTTCTCAGAAGAATTGGATTTAATCATCCAGTTAGAGGTGAAAGTCTATCGCCGGGCAGTGCTCAGTTTAGCGTGGACACATTGCAATGTCCCACTACCTCAGTGCACCTTTGAACAAGCAGGAACCCCGTCAGATTACAGGATGTAAAACTATGGCAACTTCAGGATCATCTATCAAGGCACCGATGGAATTATTTTTCCTGCTGTACATCTGGTACATACCACAGGTGCTTCTGTCTGGGCTGTTGTTTTTATTTTTTAAATATTAATATAATTACTAAATGTAAATTAGAACTGAATGTGAACAGATCAGGAATCATTAACTCTAACTCTTTGTTCTATCAAAATCTCCTCTTTAAGCTATTATCATTGGGATTAATCAAGCTAATGTAGGGATGATCAGAGTAACAAATCCACCTTTCATAAATATTATAATTTCTGATTTAGTTCTATAGAAAGGTTTGAAACTAGAGATAAATCAACAGTTTTTCTCAGATCAGAAGCCCTCTTCCTGCTTTATAAAGCAGTCTTTTATAAAGAACAACAAGTATTACATGTAAGGAATTAACTCAGGTGCCAAAGACAAAAATCTTTAGAAGACAAAAGCCAAAAGAAAATAACTGTTACTTCCTATAAAGGGACACAAATATAGCTGGCAATGTATTCCTTTGTAACACCTACTCATCTCTCTCTAAAACTTGCTAAATTAAGATAGAAGAGGTAGGACTTATCTTCAGCATAGGTATGATTTATGGATCAAGACTTGTAAATTCACATAGTTTTAATTATATATATAGTTTGTCTTCTTCATTCTACAAGTAGGAAATAATAATGATTTTGCTTATGTGGCAATAAGAATTTAACTGCCACCAGAAATATGACATGCACTTACACCAGTCATGCGTCTGCCACACAAACGTGTCCTGTTCAGCTGAATATGTGCACTGAAGGTTGAAAGTTACCTACCTAGTGGTGTTTAAAGAAGCATCAGTACTTCATAGCTTGGCAGTTTTCAGTCTTTCCCTGGACTGCATGAACCCAGACATATTCTAGGAAACACTGACCTGCTTTCAGTCATGATTTTTGGCTCAGAAAGATGGTAAATAGCACACAAACCTCCATGAAAACACTGCAGTGTCATTGAAGGCTGTCCTTAAAAAAATCTGAAGAGTTGAATTATTTATAATGCCTTCTTTAACATTTAGCACAAAATATAGGAAAAATATATTCTCTCTTCTAGAGGGAAAGGTGGCAATGCAGTGAAGGACATAACACTTTAAATCTTTGTTTGCAGAGATTTTAATATTAAGAAAACCAAAATTTTGCCCATCTCTACAGAAAACAAAAAGTTCAAATGATCTAATGACCCCAATCAAACTATATATTTTTAATTTCCCTATGGAATAGGTAGTGGGTTTTTCTTTTGCTTTTTCCTCAGAATTTCAACCACTATAAGAGATTTTTTTTTTTTTTGAGAGAGAGAAAAGCCTGGAAATTGAATAATAAACTCAATCAGATAACGTAACATAGAGAAATGACCCATGACTAGATGAATGAAATAAAACCAACATGCTAATTGGAAAGAAAATCTGAAACGGTTCTTTCCCCAAAGGAATAAAAGAAGCAGCACAGACATACCTGTGAAAACACAAGGTAGGAGAACAAGTAGAATTACAAAATTCAAAGATGTGGTATATATTTCCATGGAACCTAAAGGTGCTTTGTGGTGAATTAAAAATAAGCCCTAATAAATAAGTTAAGAACAAACATTTCACAAACAAGGGTAAGACATAAAAAACATACACTGACTCCAACCTCACTAAGAAACCTGTCTAGCTAGTAACATCTGACCTCATTTTTTATCTTTGTATCCAAATTAGGTTTCTCTTAAAACATGGTGCTCATTTTGCACTTGCAATCATCTAATTGCACTACAAGCGTGTGTGGGATACTCAGAGTCCCTGAGGATTTTGCCCTTGTTCACAAGCCAGTTTTTCAGGATGGTTTTGGAGAAATATATAAACCAAGGCTTAGATCAAGCTCTTGGCCTACAATATTGCAGCATGCAAGTAAGTTCTGATTCTTACACTGCAATTTCCTGAGTATGTCCACAGGAACCAATAGTTACTGCTAAAAAGTTTTAAAATACAATCAATAACAAAGATCATGACAGGTCTACTTCTAATTAAGTTAATTGCTGGGTGATAAAGATCAAGGCCAGATGCTCAAACTTACTTTCAATAATTTGAAGTGCCCAGATTATCATGTCATTGTATTTCTGTGCACCTGCTAATAATAAACTATCACAGAATATTGGTTAAGAACTTGATCCTAGAATATGCTTATCTATGTCTCCATAGGGTCTATATAGAGCTCCTTCCTTAATATCATGCATAAAATAAGTATATATTTGTATAAAGCAGTAATATATGTTGCGTTTTACCCAAGGCATGGAAATTCTTATTTCTACACGTTTGACCAAAGTGTACTACAAAGCAAATTTTATTTAAGGTCACCAGTTACGCAGCTTACGCCATGGTCATGAGAAGCAGTTCAGGTAAACTTTTTGTTCAAAAAATTTTCTATACAAGAATTTTCTATACAAAAAAGTCAAAATTTTCTATACAAGAGTGTTTTTCTTTTTCTATTTTGTTTTTAAGAGCACCCATTCTCATCAGCTTGCATCCCTATACTAAATGGAAACAACATTTTCACCCACAAGTGTAGAACAGGGGATAAATTACTGTCTTCCAAGTGGTGAATGAAATTATCATCTTGCCAGTGTCAGAGTTATTTGGAGTTTCTTTCAGAGGAGACACTAGTGCATAAACAATAATGACTGGCACTTGATACAGGCCATTTGTACAGGACATGAAGCAGTTTGAATTCTGAAAAGCCAGTTGCCAATATAAGCAACTGTGTGTGATCTAGGAGAACTCAAACAGAAGTTTTGTTTTGCCTAAGCATCTCTGACTATCTGAGGTAAATTCAGAGTTTTACATACTTTATTTGCTTTATTTATTTATTTGCCCAGTTGTTTTTTACTAAGGAAGCTCAGTGATGTAGGTGTTTACAGAAAATGTTTGCAGATGGCTGCAAATCAAAATTAAGAAAAACAACCTGCAAGTTCAAACACATGTGCAGGGGCTGTGTTTTTCAGCACACTCTAGGTGCTGAATCACAGGTCATGAATCTTCTTCATTAACAAATATGTCAAGAGAAAGGTATTACAGCCCAGCTAGAGGGCATAAATGCTTCCATGATCCCTGAGAAAGGAATCATGTTTCCACTGTTTGGAAGAGGACAAAACAGCAGTGTGGCCTTATTTTGAATATTTGCACAAGCTAAAATAGATTGGTTAAGAAAATTCTGTTTATTGCATGTCTTCCCTAATACATGACTGAACATTATCCCCAGGAAAAAATATTTTGGAAGAATTATTTGTTCCCCTGGGGATCAAGAAATCAAGAGAATACTAGCATCTGTGTCATTGATCAGTCACAGCTGGGCACACCAGGTCCTATGGTATTTTAGCCAAATGAAAGATTGGAGTTCCTCATAGAGGAACTTGAGATAAGCAAGAAGAAAGCTTTTAGGAAAGCATGAGTGAGTGATGTAAAACTACCAGTTGTATAGACTAGAGCAGCACAGTATGGTGAGAATATTATTATCAGCATGAAATGAAGCAAGCCATTGTGACATTTCCAAACTCCACTTTTTCATATAACTTTTTATTCCTATGAAAAAATTTGCTTTTTCATTTTTTTTTTTTTCCTGACTCAGGCCCAAGTGTCAAAATATCAATCTCTTGTGAGACAGAAATTCCATTTTATATTTGGTTTCATACCAAGAGTGACATCTCATTTTCTCATTTGAAGCATCTCTATTTTTACCTTCTCCCATTCAGCCTCTGAAGAAAAATAATGTATGTTAGAACACAGAATCATTCGGGGGTCGCTGCTTCTATTTTATATTCTCAGTTCACATGTAGCAGTTCAGATTTAAGAGGTTCAGTCTGTTTCTTTCCATAAATTCTGCTTTAACTGGCTACATTAGAAGGCACAAGGTATCCACTCTGCTACTGGGAAGGCTCACTACTGTGTGCAGAGGCTGATAAGTTTAGCCCTATAAAGACCACTCTTGGGGATATTCCACCAGGAAAATGTAGTGAAGAACAGCACACAGACCTCAAAATGCTTAAATATCACTGAGAATCTAACAAAGGTCTTTAAGCTATGTGCTCTGGTGCTTTTCAGAGTACATATTTTGATAAGTTTATATCCTACTGGAACTCGCTGGAGGCATGTTTTAATTTTAACTGTACCATTTTGCACTATCAGTTACACTGAGCTGGGGAGAAAACTGCTTCAGTGCAAAAGGAAGATCCACTCCTATCTCAAATTCTCATATATTTCAGAGGTAAACCTTTCCAGCTGTGTAGCAAACAGGAATGGCAAAAGGTGTAAAAAAATTACAAACTACTCCCCCAAATTAAAAAAAAAAAAGAAAAAGAAAAAAGGATCCCTCGGACACATAGGAAAATATCCTCAGATCATTATAATTTTTGTTTTGGGAGCACATGGAGAAACTAAATCAGACAGAGCCAGATTACTTTGTCTACAGGGTAAAGAGTTTCTCTCTTTCTAAAGAGACAATATTCTAAACACAGTAAGGTGCGAAGGGGAAACAGAGACATAGAGAGAATTCCCTTGCTTATGATCTGTCAGGAGGTTCATGGCCAAGACAAATTTGATAATTCTCATTTTAATGCCCTGTGCAGGGACCTTCCAACTCTTGGATGCAAATTGTTATTAAAGAAGTGTGACCTGTTAAAGCAATGTAAGAAGAGTCCAGAAGATCATATGGTTCTTGGAAGAGGGAAAGAACTACAGCTGTGAATAAAAACAGTCGATTTGAGACCAGCAGAAAGAAAGAAACTTTCCTTCATATGGATTTATGCCATCAGTTTGAACAATGTGCACTCTCAGATGTCTAATAAGCAATGAACTCATGCTACAGCCTTTCTCTCATGGGAGGAAATTAAATGGGTCTCTTGTTTTTACCTGCCTTTCTATTTTCACACCGTAGAAAATAATTTCCCTGAGACCTCTGTCCTCCTGTCAAAAATGTGGTTGAAATTGCCCAGTCAGCTCGACATTATGGTGGGAGAGGGACAGTATCAGACATTTAAGCAGTTACACACATATTGTATCACACACACTCATGCATACAGCATGATCAAAGAAGCCATATTTCCTTAGGAAAACAGGCTAAAAATAAATGTAACGCTACTTTTCTGACAGCCATTTGGAGCTTTGGCAGGACAAATTGTTTTATTCAATAGCATTTCATACAGAAAAATATAAGCTACAATGTTGCCTCCTATACTGCATGAGGAAAATTAATTTGGCCTCTAGGGCTCCTTGCTATTAATCTCCATCAAGTACCCCTGCCAACACCCCCCCCAGAGGCCATGATCCCACAGAAATACTTATGCCCGTGAGCAGCCCTATAGATTTCAACTGTCACAGCCTTAAAGTTTAGCATTCCTGAGAGATCACCATCACAGTAAGTTCAAACTTTAAGAAAATATTGAGAAGTTAGGTGTGGGCAATATGCATCAACAAGATGTTGTAATGAAATCCCCCCAACCTGCTCATTTTACTCTGAGGCAATTTTGCACCAGAGGTAAAAGTATCGGGGTCAGTAAAGTTAGGTCAGAATGGATTTACGCCATGTCTGTACCTACAAAACATCTTAATAGTGTGCTTGGCAAAGCACTTGACAAGCTAAGATGGGAGATCAAAGCTGAATGACTCTTAATTGAGTCCAGCTCTGAGGCCCTGAGGAATGCCACAGATACAATAAAGGAATCAGAAGACATATATAATGAGTTTCTGCTGTACTAGCTAAGAACTGTCAATCAGGTGGGTGGGCTTTTTCCCAAGTTAATTACACTTCAGAGTTGATCTAAAATCCATAGATTTAAAAGAAAAAGCTTTGGTGGGATTATTTTCAGAGTGATCAAGGTCTTCTGAAAGCCTAAGAAGTCAAGTATGACACAAGAAAAAATATTATAAGCTGGCTGTTGCAATTATAAATAATGCAAATCAGGTACTTTTGAACTCCTAATTCCTACAATACTAAGCAATAATTTAGCTGTATGTGGCTATTTAATTGTGTAATTTTTGCAAGAATTTCATCTCTTTTCACAGAATGTATAACTAGACAAGTAATCTCAAACTTTTTCTGGCCAAGAAGAAGAAAAAACAATGCAGAGGATATTGTACTTTGCTTACCCTGCCAACTTGAAATATAGTGGTGCAGCTGTGAATGTAGATAAGTCAGAGGTCTCTAAAACAAAAGGTTGCCAGGGAGTGACAGAATAGAATCTTTTCAAGTCATACTTCAAGGTCATGAGAAGGGGGTGTGTGTCTCTTCCTTTTTCCACTTCTCAGGTGTCTATATGTGCCACCAAAGAGGCTCTTTTTAGCTTTGCTTTCATCAATTAAGCAGGCAATGCCTTCTCTGTAACAGATCCTCAAAGAGTTTGGAAATATAATAACAGCACTCATTTATTGATTGCTTTGATCAGATACTAGGCAGGAGGGAAGAAAACCTCAACATACACGTCAATAAACAACCTGGAGCCTCTAAAGCCATACTGAGAGAGCCTGAGAACTAACAATGAGGCTGAGATGCTCAAAAAAGAAAACCCATGACAGCGAATCAATATAAAGCCTTGTGGTAAAGATGCTGAAGTAAGAGGAGGAATGTTGGGTCATTGTGGAAAGAACTCTGTGGCCTGCATTAAAATGCTGAGACAACTAATAAGGGATCCTTCAGGTGCAGGGAGCAGATGAGACCATCTTCCTCTCTCCAAATGCCTATAGAGGAAGCTTGGGGTGACAAGGCCTTGGAAAAGGGTCGGGTTAGACAGGCTGAATCGAGGCACTGATTTTGCTGTATGCTTCTGACATCAGGAAGACATGAGGCTTAGTTGCCTCTCCCTTTCTCTGGAGACCTTGTTCTTTACACAGGTGCTAACGGTATCTGAATGCAGTGGGTTTGGATAGGCTCTACAGGGCTATGAGCTATTTATGCTGAAGTTATTCCTGGAGTGCTTATAGTATAGATACACTGGGGAGTCATCCAGAAAAACAAACGGGAAGGGAAAAAAAAGTAGCAGGAGTTATGCAGTCTTTTATTTAAGATTATTAAGAGAAAATGATAGGAAAAGGCTTTCAACTGAGATGAAAGGAATGCTTGTTGGAAAAAGCTGAAAAAAGTTCCATTACCTCATAGTGTTGTTTGAAAGAGTCAGGTTGTGACCCAGTCAGAGGGTCTGAAAGTTTATTATCTGTCATGGTATATTCTGTGTATAGCAAGATGTAAAGTAGAGCTGCCTATAGACTTTTAAAATCCCATTGATGTGTTTTTCAAAAGTTCTGTTTCTTCTGCAAAAGTAAACCGACAGAATGTTTTTAGAAGCCTAGTCATACCCTTGATACAACAGATTCTAAATTCTCAAAGGGAAAGCTGTTAAGTATGCAGATACAAAATAGCCTCAAGTGATACTTAGCCCCAAAATACAGAAAAGGTACAAGGCCTAATACCAAATATAGTAAACTCAGGGGTCTGAAATGGTCATGAAATGAAATGGAGGTTCAGCAAGTCCTTGAACTATAACACTGCAACAAGTTTTTGGAGTGTGTTACATAAGAATCTTTAATCTTCACATTCAGACTTCAAAGAAACTCTAATCTTAGCTCTTTGGTGGGATCTGGGAGCCAAAGTCATCAGTGTGAGACCATGGGTATACAAACACTCCCTGAGTGGAAGCATGGCCATGAAATATGCACATTTGTTACCTTCTGGTTATTGTCTGTGTGTTCACTTTGTCTCCATTAGTTTTGGATGTTTTACCCCTCAGCAGAAGACATGTAAACTCTCATTTATTAAATGGGTACAGGTATGCCTGCAGGCTCAGAGGGAATAGTGAATAGAATAGCTGTTGTGACCACTCGTCCATTTTGCTAAATCAGGACAGGAAGGAAACAAGTAGTATGTGAACACTGGAACCACCAAAGATTGATTTGACCTAGGATTTGTGTCTTGTTGACTATCTTTGGCATAAAAAGCTCTATAAGTATGGCAGGATTGATTTGCTTTGCAGAGCATCCTGAAATCTTGGTCTCTTGAAGTCCTGGTCTCCCACACGCATGTCCTGACCTTTTCCAACGCTGGGTTACACACAGCTGTCCAGTTCTGGAAGGAAGCTCTTGAGCCCTCCAAAATATCCCCCAAGTTAACCAAGTGCCAGACAGACAACAGAGCTCACAAATGGCCCTCCTTCCCTGTAGCAGGGACTCAGCCTTCAAAGGTCCAGGCTCCAACCAAAGCTTTTTCTGTGGCTCAGGCACAGACAGTCCACATCACATGCAAATGTCCTAGCGTCTAAAACAACTTGAGATCACAGTGCAGTTTCCCGCTCATGTAGGATACAAATAGGTGCTCTCTTTTCCTTCCAGCTGATTAAATAGACAGCAAAAGTGTGAGTTTCATTTCCCTAGGAAACAAGGCTAAGAAGAGAATCCTGTGAACTGCTGAAGATCAAAAGTGCCAAGTTTTATCAGTTCCTGTTGCTAATGAGGAAAACATTCATTACAAGTGTTTTTGAAAGTAACAGTATGTTTGCTCCCACAACCAGCTATCACTGACAAGCACTATTTGTAGATATTTGGTAAATGCTTAAAACTCTATTTTTTAATGCCATAATAAAATCAATGCAAAGCTGATGAGTCAGCAGGACTATGATACTTTTTTGCTAATTATGTGCTAAGTTTTATGAAAATAATAACTGTTTTTAACAATAGTGAGGAGGAGAAAGCTTACATTTAGAGAACGCACTACAATTTGCACAGGTAATTGGATTGTATGGGAATTCAAGATAAGAATAACTTAATTAAAATTAAATTTTAAAACAAATGACCCAGGTTGTTTTTAATTCCCTTCATGCCACCTTGAAAAAATAATTTACATTATACATAGTCATAGCTGGGTGTAAATTAAAAATAATTTACACTATACATAGTCATATATGGGTGTTATGACTACTAGATGAGAAGACCTAGACAGAGGACTGGTATATAAATGAGGAAAAGGGGACTAGACATTCCAGAGTTCATCTATTAAAGTGACATTCGTAAATGTCCAGATCACTGTGAGAGTCAAGCAACCAACTCCTAAACCAGGCAGTCACAATTTCTTATTTCCTTTGTCGCTCCTCCTATCTTTCCCCCCTGTGCTGGCTACTTTATTTTAGACAATCCTCACCAAAGAAAATTAGCTTTTTTCTTGGCAGGGTCAGGTCTACATTCCCCTATTCTTACCCAGCTTCACAGTTGATATCAGCTCTTGTCTAACTCCTAATAAATCTTCTGCATTAGCTAGCAAACACTCCAGCATTTCTGTGCTGTGTTTTCATCATCCAAGTTCCAATTTGGAAAGGTCTTTTAGACTCTGTGAGTCACATGTACCTCATCACACAATACCCTTTTCAGGTTCATATTTTAAATATTTCTGAGAGGAATATAGAGGATATTGAACCTGTTTAGGTGTGAGTCTTGATGATTAGAGAGTGCTCAGGATATGAGAGGAGACATCTACATGCTGTAGGAAAAGGGAAGGTCTATTAATTCTTGTTCTGACTTCAGTTCCTGTAACCAGAGGTCTGAGATCCACTGTGTTTATGCACCCACACCCTGGCACCTGTCATCCTGAGCTCAGTAACTCACTAAGAGTGAACAAAGGGTAGGTGAAAAGAATGATTATCCCCAATTAGAGCTAAGACGGAGAGTGCAAGTGACATGCTTAAGGTCCCATAAGCTGTCCCAAAGCAAAGAAGTGAATCCCCACCCAGGAGTTTTTGCTCTCCTTGACAATCAGCACTATTCCTGAATCACATATCACACAAGGAAACACTTTTTTACAGTGGTACTGAGCACTGATACAGGTTTCCCATCATCCTTGTTGATATTAAAAATATGCCTGGACACGATCCTGGGCAACCAGCTTTAGATAACACAGTGGGGGCATTTGACACAATGACCTATGGAAGTCCCTTTGCACCTCAACCATTCTGTGATTCTGCTGACGTACACCCTTCCAGAACCCCAGCAAAATGAATCACTCCTGTTCCCAGATTTGAAACCTGCACTGCTTTCCTGTCTACCTCTGTTGGGAAAGCCTGTCGCTAAAAGGGAGGCCAGGCCTGAAGTTGCACAGTGTTCACTCCTCTGCCTAATTTCACAGTGCCTTTTACAGGACCTAGTTGGGGAAATGCGATTATTACTCTGGTTTTATTTTGGTTTTTGCTTTCCCAGAGAAAACTGCCTTTCTCCAATAGGATAAAAATAGCCTTCCACAATTGTTCTATCCCTTTAGACTTAGTGAATAATTGAAGAATGCTTTCCCGGTAGTTAGTAATGAAAGAGGTTTACTCTGAACCTTTCTCCATTATCCAGCGCCAGCACTTTCCTCCGTTGCTGAGGTTGCAAGAGAAAGTGAGGGGTGACAGGTGCTTGTATATCTCTTTATGAACAAATGAAGCAAATTCTGCTGCCATCTGGCTGGGAGTAAATCTGCAGTAACTCCACTGGATAACTGAGAAGACTTTGGACTTACTCAAGAATAACTAAAAGCAAAATGTTCAATTACGTTTCTCATCTGGCATGTTCAAAAGAACATGTGACTAATGAGACTGACATGTCTATAAATGTATGACAAAGTATCAACCCATATGGCTTGCTTTTTTTACCAGCTCTTCCCTCCTACTCTCTCAATTATTCACCTGTGGGTATCAACATTAATCTCAAGGCAGTTTTTGTGCTATTATATCTTTGTTCTTCTCTACCCATGTTAACCAAACTTCATTGAATTTCTTCTCTATTAAATAGATACTCCTATTTGTATAAAATAGTTTCCTACGGCAACCACTGGCAGCTTAGACTCCCAGTCTACAGAAGGAGAGATCTGTGCAAGCAAAGGTCTGCCTCCATTCTCAGCATGATTTGGCTTCCCTTCTTTTTTATGGCAAACATCTACCTGGTTACAGGCCCAGACCAGGGTCTCCTGCCTCTACATTCCACTGAAAGATTGGGCCCCTAATTTAATTTTTGCCAGAGATAGGTTTGAACTATCCCACCGTATGGAAGTCGGAAAAGATACTGAATATTCAATTGCTTTAATTTTCTTCTAATTTCCTTCATGGCACTCATATAGGCTCCATCTTAAAAGAGAAGACTTTCATGTTAGCATCTTGGGAAAAAACGGGGAGGGGAATATTTCTGTTTAGTTAGACCTTGTTTATGGTTTTTTTTTTCTTTTTGGAGCTTTTGTTCTTGCAAGTCAGGAAGAGCAGGGGATCTTTTTGAAAGTGTAGGGACTCTAGAGGACACATGTAATACATTAAAAATTCAAGCCCCAGGAGTGATGAAGGCTATTTAGATTCCATTTATCTATGGGCTTCTGGCAGGTTTTGTTGTAAAGAAAAAGCAAAGGAAAGTCCTGCAGCTTATTTCTCTTCTCAGAAGAGGAAATTAAAGGATCCTAGGTATAGTACTGAGAAATTAGAATGAAGCATTGCCTCATTTTCTGTTACTAGAGCTTTATGGATGCTAGAAATCCTAGAAGGAGTAAGGTTTATGTACCCTGGATGGAGAACTTAGTCACAGAAAAAATAAGCTACTAGAAGCCCCATGCTGAGAGTTGGCACTGAATTGAACTGAGCCTGTAATACTTTGAGGGTGAGGGAATCGGGTACAAAGTAAGGCATCCTTTGCTTTGGTGCAGATGTTAGCCTGCTGTCTTTAGAAAACTGAATGTTAAAGGAAGTTGCTGTGCTGGTGCATACTGTAAGATTGTAAAAGAAGAGCCATTAAAACTTGCCTTAATTAAAAAAAAAAACCTGCTGAGGAAAAATCATAGCCCATAATTGTGAGATTGTTCCTTCATTTTTCTCTTCATTTTAAATTTGCTCTGAAATGAAACTCCAGTTGCCTTCTAATGCACAACACTAAACCAGCTGACAATACTATCATTCCCTTTTATTTATTTGTTTGCCTCTGCTTATAATTTTAAAATTCTCATGTTGATTCCTAAAAAAAGTGCAATAAAAGCAAATTAATAGAAAATTAACTCAAGTTTCAGAATGAAAAAGTCATGACTTTGTTTAAAGTGCCTTGTAGTAAGCTCCATATGAGATACTGAAATCTGAATTACCTGACCTTTTGAAGATCTTAACTGATTACAAACCGTTGCAGTTGGCAGTGTTTCTTGAATGATCCCCGCCATTTAGTGATGAGGGGTCATGGAGAAGAAAGGGCAAGTGAAAGCAGGAGGAAAGAGACCACATTTTTTGAAAGGCAATGAAGAAGGAGTAAGGATCTGTGAGCCAGAAACAGTCAACCACTAAGGTATGCAAGAACAGGATGGGAAATGTTTGAGGTTTTCATCACGTTCTTCTTAAGACTCCACAGACTTCACAGACCAGACTAGTGCCATTCCTGAACCTCAGAGCTCACTTCCTCCTACTGAACTATCTTTCCCAGTGAACTACTTTTACTCACTTCCTACCTGTGCTAGTCTTTCTATGGCTTCAGAATGTTCTATGTCTAGCAATTTAGGTCTTTTTCTTTCTCTTTTCTGTTTTTTTAATAATCTGACCCACAAACCTTCCCAGCTAAAGAGAGCCTTGGATCCCTGGACTTTTATTTATGTTTACTGCAAAACCGAAATAATCATTCAGTATTCCAGTATTCTCCTGTGAGTGCTCATTTGTTGGGACAGAAGTTTCTTCCTTTAGGTTCTGTTAAAGTTGATGGTACTAGTTAGAGCCTGTAAAAGCTATGTGACTGGCTTGTTAAAATGCTGACAGAACTTAGCAGGGCAAAGAAGCGAACTGGTGCTGACCAAATAGGATTCAGCTCTTTGCCTAGGATTCACCCTCACATAATGCACAAGAAATCCAACTGTGCAGGCATATATTTTCATTCAGTAATCAAGCTACTTGTTACCACAGAATAGGGACAGTCAACACTTCATTAGCTGGATACAGCTATTCCTATATTGCTAACTACAAAGCAGTAGGGTAAAGGAAGACAGGATGCAAAGCAGGATCACAAAAGACTCTGTGGTCATTGCCATCAAACAAGGTTGTATAGAACTGTGGGAGTGGTACATATGAAGTAGCACACATACTACATGAAGTGAGTTTGGGTTCATGGTGAACAGGGAAGACTAATCTCTTCCAAATAGAAAGCGTAATAGAAACAGGCAAACCAAAGATTAAAGAAAAATGAGATGAAAAGAACAATTAAGAAGCCCCAGTCGGTAAAAACTCATGTGTGAGAAAATAAAACAGGTGTAAGTGGGGCTAAAATCAGTTGGTGGTATGATGGCAGATTTTTACATGGGATTTATACTATCAGAAACAAGAGGAAAGAAACACTGTTTTACAACTTCTCAATAGACTGGATCAATGTTGCAGCAAGATAGGGAGGCTCTTCTAAGAGATATACCATCAATTTGAATTTCAGTTTCTGTTTCAAAAAAACTAAACAGCAGGCAAAGGGCAAATGTTAGAAAATGACTGGAGAGGGAAAAAGCTCAAGTGAAGGAAAAACACACCTAACATTTTCTGAAGCCTCTTATTTAGACTGCTTAAGTCTCAGTAGGTGGGTTTTTTTTCTTTATTTTAGGAGCTGAAGTTGTGTATTGCTCATCCCCTCTCCCAGCTTAGTTTGACATCTTGGAAAAACTCTTGTCTCTCCGTCAACTGTATACCAAAGAGTGATATGTTGTACATTACTGTGCCTCCTAATAATATTGCAAATATTTTTGAAGCACTTTTTTATTTGTTGATCATCACTACATGGGGAAAAAAGCAATAGAGACATTTAAGCATGTGTTAAATTCTGGCAGATACTATTAATACAGGAACATGATTTTAAGTACAGTTTTCCTGGTTCTATTGCTTTGTGTGAAAATTCTGCTTGCTGAGTTAAGCTCTATTATATGAATTCCTTCTTATATGTTATCTTGTTCTAGTACTGCAAATATTTTTTCATGGCTTTAAACTTTGGTCAAGCAGATTTCAGCGGATATAGCAAAAGTTAAGCATGAAGAGAGTTGCTCTCACGACTGAAAGGTATTTCTCATTCCTACAGCTGGCTCCCTGTTGTCCTGATCCAATGTCAGGGGAGGTTTTGATATGATCCCAAGAGCAAGATTAAGACACAAATGAGGTCAAATGCCATACACCCAAAACAGTTTTTATTATTAAAAGTGAAGCGGAATAGTGATAGGACAGAATGAAAGGAAAAGACAGAAATCAAGCAAGCATGCGGAACAGAGTTGCAAGAGTAATCACCACCATGGATCCAGCAGCATCCCGTTGGTCCTCAGTCTTCAGTTCTTCGATGGTGGGTGCACACACAGCAGTTTTCTGTTGCCTTTTAAGTTCGTTGTATCAGCTGATTAGTATATCTGCCCACCTTTAGTTTTTTCTTCTCTGGTCCCACAGGTTTTTACTGACTTCATGCTTCTTGAGCAATCATCCAGTTCTGGGGCAGAAATGTTTGCCTCTTATCAGTCCATTAGCAATGCATGCATGGTGTCTGACATACACAATAGAGTCACAAATGGCTCCATGATGGAGCCGCTGATAAACATTTCATTTCTGCTCAGTCCATGTCTCCCCCCTTGAAATTTTACTAAGGAGTTTGACAATGCAACTGCAAGGGAGTGGGGGGTGCATCCTTCGATAAACTCCTGATTCCTTGGGTGACATTCCTTAGACTAATCCAAAGACTGCAGCTTGTCCTTGAGGTTTGCACAGACACAAGCAAACTTTGAGACAGTCATTTGACATTTCAGTCTCTCACACCTGTGTGAAGGAAAACCTTCTGAACTAGTTTGATTAGGAGCTAATTTAGGACTACAATAGTAAAAGAGGGGGGTGAAGGTGAAAAATCAATTTTTGGAAAGGGTCTTTTTGTTGAGGTTTTGTTTCATTTATAGGTTGAGAATCTTGAAGAAAAGCTGATCCCTAGTCAGCTCTGCTTTTCCATTTAGCCATACACTGAAAGTATTTGTATAAAACAAAACAAATAACAAATCTAAGACTTTTTTTCTTTGTTTTGGGTGGGGTGTTGGTTTTTTTTAAGGTGGAGAAAGATAAAAATATACTGCTTGATAATAAAAGTTCATAGGCTATTTTGTGAAATGAAAAATTGTTTCAAAACCTTGGGAAACCTAAGCTAGCCTGAAACCTACAATAAAATGCAGAGAACAATTTCTGCATGATTTGCCATATTTTAGCTAGTTTTAATAAAAATTATTCTTGCTCTTGTAGAGATTAGGCACCACAGCTTGGTGTTCATGGTGGATGAAGGGGAAAAAAACCCCAGGGAAAATTACTGCCTATTTTAAAAAGATTTTACCTGCTTATTGTATCACCCTATTGACCACGCAGGGGTTTGGAAACATTTATGAGTAAGACTGTCTTCTACTATATCACATATACATAATCACGGTATTTTATCCTGCCACTGCAGAAGTCAATGAAAAAAATTTAATTAGAGAATAAATCTCCCTCTTCAGACACAGCAGATGTGTTAATACATGTGAGTAACCCTAAGAATCTCATTTAAGTCTAGCACCAAAAATGACTGGACTCCAGCTATCATACTCATCTGGTAAATGGGGCAAGGAAAGCTATTCTCATGCTATCTCTTTATAGGACAGGATTCTAAAAGGAGATGACAAATATTATTTACTTGACAGTCACTCCACCATGAATTTAAATATTCTGCAGAGCTTAATATATAAGTATGTGTATATGCACTGTTATACAGTATTGATTATAAAAAAGGGCAATACCAAGGAAGCTTTGCAGTACTTATTTTGGGAAGATATTCATAATCCCTTATACAAAGGAAAAACTGCTCAATGGAGTGTGATGCTGTGATCCTCAGATAATTTTCCAAAGATTGGGCTGAATCATACATTATATTCGGGGGGGGGCTACACCCATCAAAATGAAAAATGAAGTGTGGTCAGCAGACAGTTTCTGAAACAAGCAATTATAGAGGACAACTATTTGCTAGGCTGCTTGTAATCATGACTAATAATCATTAATTATTTTCTTTTAATATATTTATAGCTACCTAAAACTCATGCTATGCATTTTAATGACAGTAATATATAGCAATATCTAGCAATATGTATTAGCTGGTACTCAAAGATTCCTTGTTTTCAGAAAGACATATTATTACCCTGTGCTGGAAAAAACAGCTGTGACATGCCACTACCTTATAAGCTTTCAGGACTTCAGTGATGGAAATGAGCATTTACAACCAAGAGCAGTTACATAATGAACCTCTTATGAAGGCTTTCTAGATACATATTAAAGCTGAAATATTCAAAATGAAATTAAATTATAGAAGTCTTGACCTGAGGGTCAGGTTAGAAATGAATAACAAGGAGATATGTGAAAAAGCATCATTCAGACTCGAAAAAAAAAAAAAAAAAATACTTCTCTGGTTTGATCTAGCCTGTCATATTATTGCTAGTTCCTCAACACCAAGGCCCACAAGCTATTTTAAGGAGCTGCTAACATTAAGTTCATTTGACAAACATAAATTTTTAAGCAAAAAGTTTTGAAATGCACTGGGAAAAATAAGATTATGGAAAATATCCTGTCAACCTTGGGGATGAACATTATTTACCTGGAAAGACATACAGCTCCTTATCAACTCGACAGTGTTGCACAGTATGTCAACATGGTCATCTTTGTCACATTATATGATCATATGTTATGGCTGTCCTAAGGGAGTGTGAGAAAGGTCTCTTTAAAGGGGGAAAAAAAGAAAGGTTCCTATCTCCTTCTCTTTATTTTTACAGAGGACACTTCATGGTAATGAGGTTCTTCATGGTCTGGATATTAAGAGAGCCTCTGTCTTCCACCTGCCACAGGGTAATGAGAAAAGACGATGGGAATCCTTACTGCTTTTACTGAAGCTTTCACTCCCAGTAGACATGTTTGTGAATGGATACCTGATTAATTAGGTTTGAAAAATAAAGGCATCTGGATATAACTTTCTCTCTTGGACACTGTTGGTGGTAGGAACTGACTTCATGTAAGTGCACAAGGTTTAAACTTGGTCCTTTTATTGAGGCCACTGTTCCCATTGAAATCCATTCTCTTGATGTTAATGTGATATAAATAAGTGACTTCTGGATGCCAATGACTACTCATCTGGTAGGCTGTACAACATTTGGCTCCATGCCACAAGATTGATTGCTTTTCTGAATGTTGGAGTGCCTCAAAATTAAAGTTGAGTTACACTATTAATTGATTCAGGATGGCTTTTTTAGAGTAATTATGTTCAGGATAGGTCTGTCAATACATTTGCTCTCAGTTGTCACTGCACCATCAAATATAATGGGGTTGGGTGTAGACGGGATAGTAACTTGCATGACTACAGCAGTATTTGCCAAAAAAAAAAACCTCCATAGAAAAGAAATACAGAGAAGGTGAAGTTATATTTTATCTGGTTTACATTGCAGAGGGTGTTATAATAAATGTAGTTTTGCTGTTTATTTGGAAGCTTTGTAATGTTCATTTATGTATCAAGGTAATGGTGATATGTTGGTATTGTAGCTGTATTCGTACACCAAGCTCAAATCATTAAATTGCAGCACTGAGATAGAAGACTATGTGCAAACAAACAGCCTTTTGAAATTGCATAGGTGAGGGAACAGCAGTCCAGAAAGGTTTATCAGGTGCCCAACAACTCAGCATGAAAGTCAAGTTTAGAACTTGGGTATGCACAGATTATGAACATGCTCAAGGTAGTCAATCATCCAGTTTTCTGAATAGGAAAACATTCCAGTGTGCTGAAACTGTCCTAAAACAAGTTCTGCACAGAACCAAGATCACCTTCAACAAAACATCTTACAAAATGGTTACATGCAAACATCTGTTTTCCACTGGTGTCTGTCATTTTCCTAGAGGATTGTTTTGAAAATCTGCTTATTTCATGCTAGCATAGAGAGGAGAACTGCACATTGAAGTCTTTTTTTCCTGTTTTGTTTGGTTACAATCGTAGATGGGCAGACACACCACAGGAAATTTTTCATCAATACAATTGTGTCTCTGCCACTTGTTTCTGCTCATCTCCCTGAATTCAAACTGTTTTGTAATCCTTTCCCCATTTCCTTTAGTTACTCAAAACTACATTTTAAGGTGACACCTTTTCTGAAAGTACAACTATTTTCCCTTCTATGGTCTCTAATCAACAGCAAGATAAAAACCCACTTTATGATTAAACCTTAAAGTCATAGGAACTAATTGCATTCTATTCTCTAAACTCAAGATAGCCTGTCCACTGTAAATTAAGAATTTTAATGTTTAGAATTTTCCAGAAAAACAATTTGACAGTCTTCAGACAAATGTAGACTCCCTTTCACTGCTGTATGAATGAATTTAACTTGCTTATGCCTCACCTCTTTTTCAAGATCCACCTCAGAGCCGATATACCATTTTAATTTCATTCTCTATTTTGGGATAAAGAGGATGCAAAGACACCCCACAGGCTGAGATTTACCTCCAGTAATCCTATTAAAATTAAAAGGATGACCTCTATGAGTTACTACTGGAAAGGTAAGTAACGGTCACAAATGTATGTTGCAGATCTATTGCAAAGATGTATTATAAAACATCCACTCTTGACTAGGTAATTTCTTTTTCACCACCAAAACTGTGGCTATTCTCCTCTTGTGCAGAAGTGCAAGTTGGTCAGGGATTTAAATCATTAGTTCTGCTACTTGCTTACAGAACAGGATTCAAACACCTGTTAATTTGCTGAGGCAGGTGTTTCTGTTCATCTTCTCTAATCACCCCTCTATAGTTTGCATTTCTCAGGTTCTGTAGGGGCACTGAGTTAACCAGTCCAGTTCATATTTCAGAGTAAATGCAATCAATAAATCACCTATATTAGTCTGATGTCCACACACAGGGGTTTTATTATTAAGGATATTTTGAAAGGTTCACTGAATATTACACATTGAAATAAGTGTCTGTTGCCTGGGAGCAATTTCCAAGCTGTCTTCTGGGAACTAGGACACACTTAAAAGGATTTAGTGGTGGAAATCTTTCATTTAGAAAATCCATTTCTGCAATTCACATGTTAAAGAAATAGAAAATGTTTCTTTGCCAACTTCAACTGCAGTAAATGCATGTGAATAACTCCCGACCCCTGAAACAGAGCTAATTTCTGCAGAAGTTCATCCCAGAGATGTATTTCTGAGCAGGTGTTTTGCTTCACTGTTCACATCTTGAATTGTGTGCATTCCATCATATCTATCATTTTGCCCTTACACAGTTAAGGAATTTGGTCTTTTCAGTTGAGTGAGCTGGGAAAGAAGAGTGCATCACTTTTCATTTTAAAACATTCCATAGTACTTGGCCCCTGTGCATGTCTGAAAACAGTAAATGTGTAATGAAATAGCTGGGAAAACAAAGCACAAATTACCGCATATATCATGCTTCACATTTACAGTAGCATAAGCAGTAGCATTTTGGAATTATTTCCCTCCTCTCTCTCCTTCCTGATCACTGCTGCTGTTGGTTTTGTCCTTGTTTGAAGAAGTCACAAAGTCCTTCCATCTGTCAAGCCACCATTTCTCAGAAATGAAGATGAGCCAGACAAAGTCAGCTCCAGTTACAGGAGACAAGTGTCTCCAGGCACTCAGTTGGGAGGTTTCATCCTCTGGCTTGGTCCTTAGGCAAGGATTTGGGGGATGGGGAAGGAAGAAATTGGGTCGTATTTTAAAAGATAGCTCTCATCTCACACTTGATTTCCAAGACTAGCATCTTCACTGAGGAAGGGCACAAGTATGAAGCAAAAAGGGATTTCCCAACTTGAAATCACCAAATGAAAAGTTCAAATGCCTGATTTGTTTTGCTGATAACTAATTTTCAGAATTCTACCTTTGTTTCTATGGAAATTAATTGTGATGAAAGAAGAACTGATCAAATTCCCAGGGCCAATTCTACCTGTAGACCTGAGCTTTTCAAATATGCATTCTGTCAAGACACCTCCTGTGTGATTTCAGGACAATTTGTTACCTTCCCTAAGACTTCTCTATTTATAAAGGGGGGATTATACTTCCCTGCCCCATGTGCAGATGGTGAGCTAAATCTTCTAAATACTAAAGGGGTCTCTGATGTACAGTACAGACTCTGGGTTTTTAGACACAGGGCACAGTATAGTATGTTGCATCTAAAACATTTCCACGTGAAGTTGGCGTCTGAGCAGTTTTCTGATTGCTATAATTGAAAGCTTATTTTGATGAGTTTTCTTGGCCATCATACACGTGATGTTTGGATGAGCAACCAAAACAAGCATTTCCTCAACATCTAAGCGAAAGACTCCAAAAGATATTTTGGCTGTAAGACCCAATCAGAGCAATTTTTTTTTTCCCCCATCTTGCTACTTTTAACCTAGAAACAATGCCATAAAGCAAGTCTCTACATATCTTTCTCTGGGTTATGGGAATTTAACACAAGTCAGGCTGCTAGATGGAGACCAAAGCTACTCCAGACTCAGAGGAAGGCTGCAATTTTTGAGGAAAATATCACTGCAAAGGAGTCTGACAAAGCAAAGATAAACCTCAATAGCCTTTTAGTTGTCTGGGATTTCTCTCCACTCACAGCAATTTCCAACTGAAAGCTACTGGAGCTACTTCTAGGAAAGAGCCAAAACTCTGAAGTTCACTTAGGAAACCACCAAGAAGAGACTGATGTTTGCAGGGCCACAGGCTGTTAACCGTTCACAAGGAGAGGTGTGTATTTCCCCAGGTACTCCTATAGCAGTAGACCAGGAAGCCTCTGCCAGTAGGAAACACTTCTGAATTTTTGACTAGGGCATGAAGAATATATCCTCACATGTTACTGTATAGACCAAGATCTTAATTCTGACTGGGAACCCTGTTACCGTATGCTTGTTGTACAGCCTGGACTAAACAGACATAATGACACATATGTTGGAAAAAGCAACTAGTCTAAAGTTGCCGAATAAAACAGTAGCAAAGGCAGGATTAGACTGCCTGCCTCCTGAGAACTGACCCACTGGGCGAATTTAGAACAGAGCTGTGCTAAATCAGCCCCAAATGAATAACAAATGCAAACCTCCTCTAGGCTGAGCATTGTGATGCAAATAACTTGCTTCCACCTTTGAATCAATATCCCACCATTCCAAAATGGAAGGTGGAGTACCCACCGCAACAGACGAACAGAATACGACCCAGAATTTGTCATTCTGTATTTGCTTTGCTTTGTTTTAACTATAACATTCTGCACATCAGTTTGTTTGATTGGGTCACTTTGCTCGATGAATTTTGTCTTCCTTCCAAACAGATGGTGTGAGCCTAGGAATGGTTTTAATAAAATTCTTTGTGTGATGGTTATATGGCACTTATTTGGCAAATGTCACTCCACAGACACACTTTAGGTTTAAGATGATAGTGTAATGGCTTAAATCTCCCGCCAGCTGCCACAAAATTAGAGCCACATTAATATCAACAGAGAAATTAAGAGTTCTGGTAATTCAGCTGGGAACTTGAGGGAAAATTTTATAGGCATTTGGAAGATTTGCAGTGGGAAGGGATTGTGAAAGTCTGCCTTAGCATTAGACAGTAACAATATTAAGGCTTGAAAGTCTGAAATACATTTTGTCCTTTACTCTCTGAGCTGACAGCCTGTGCAGGTGGTCCATATTTTAATCTTGACAGCCTGGAAGAAATGCCGGCAAGGTGTATATATCCTAGGTGAATATTATTCAGTGAACTATCAGCAAAAAGTTTTTGAAAATAAATTGAAGTTTATGCCATAGAGGACTCTATACTGTGAAGCATCTCTAAAGTGGGAATTTCCTAACACCTGTAGATAAGGCTTCTATATTGCATGGAGATGCAAGATTGGAGACAGAGACATACTTCACTGACTAGGTCTGCTCTGCTTCCCACCCCCATTCCAATTAACAGATTGGCCTTTAAAACCAACCACAAACCCCTGGTCAGTCAGAGCAAGGTAAATTTTGTCATTACACATCCTGAATCACACAAAGTGCAGACTGGAAAATGAAACATAATGCAGATCACAGGATAGCTGGGGAATTTAGCAAGAGATGTGCAGAACTTCATGCGATATGGACAGCCTAGACTTCTGTTAGGAGAGGGAGTACTTGGGCAGGCCAGAGAGTAGGGGTAACTCCATGTAAAATCAGAATAATTCAAAGCAAAGACAGAAAAGTGCAAGCTCAGACACTGCTCCGGCTGTTAGATTCAGACTGACTGCAGAGGCATACAGTTGTTTTAATGAGATATATTAATCTTCCCCCTTCACCTCCCTTATCTGTAAAATGCCCCAGACATCAGTGCATTTAGCAGGGCTTTGTACTGGAAGTGAATGATGTGGATGATATGCTACAACAGTTAAATGCAATCGCAACAAACTTCCCCTATGGGTAAGACAGTGCTTCAGTTATTTTTACTATGGCCAATGGGGAAATTATATCTTCTTTTGGAATATATGCGATTGGCTGTGGTCTGAGATGGGATATCACAGTAGATGGACCACTACTGTGCTCTCTTATGGCAGCTCCTGTGTTCCAGAGTGTATGCACATTACTCGATAGCTGCAAATGAACATATAAAAGTTAAGAGGCTTTTTGAAAATTATGTTTTTCAGCCTGCAATATTACATTAATTACACCACAGAGGTATGAGAAACTATCATTAGTGTGATCACACTATAATGATGGATAAAGAAGCCATTATAAGTCAAAGGGAATGAGTAGCCAGGATAATTAGGAGTTTTTCTGTTGAAAACAGTCATGGCAAAAAGGCAAAAGGAAAAAAAAAAAAGTGTTAAAGAAAAAAAAAAGGCAACTTTTAATATTATAAGAGAGGTCTTGAAAATAGCGCAGCTAATGGGGATATTCACTCAAAGAGCTCATTATTATAAATCTGCATTAGTATTAGATTTTCAAATCACTGCTGGGTACAAAATCACAGTTCACAGACTGTACAGAACCTAGTTTTTAACTGTCAATCTGTAGAAAAATAGGCTATGTCAAACCAGATTCAACAGCCAGCAAGTACGCTTGGCTAAATGTCTCCTGATACTCAGAGCTGAACTAATGGCTATCACTCTGATTGTAACAGGCCACTGTGTAGTTTTATTAGATTCTCTTCTGGGACCTGAGATTTTGAGATGTGTTTTTTGTGGGGAGGAGGGTTGTATATATTTTTAGTAATTTTTTTGAGGAAAAAAATGCTGCAATAAGCAGCTGCTAGCCAGCAAAGGTTTAAGCAGCCCCAAAGCTAAAGACGAGGCTAGTCCAGCCAGTCACAATACTAGCTGGATTTTCTGAGCCTTCTATACATTAAAAGCAGAGTTTAACCATTCCATTGGGTTGTGACCAACTACTCACTCTGAAACACTACTCCCAGGACCTAGTGTATGATGTGTTATTGCAAGTCAAAGAAAATGGCATCTTTTTTATTTGAAGGAACAAACAAAACATCAAGGAGCTGTGTGCCCAATTTTTACAAAAGGTCTTTTTGAGAAAGAGAAGTGAAAAGATTAGCAATATCTTCAGAGATATCTGTCTAATTGAAAACTTGCATGCACAGATGTGTGGTCCAACTTGGTATATATCATCACCACATGGTACATGTGTGATTGCTGCGACTGCGCGATAGCCAATTAATTGAAAAACTGAATTGCTTTACCAGTTTACTTAAGCCTAGTGACTACACCTGCAGACCAGGTAACCACCCATACAGAGCAATTTGCACGTGAAATTGGAGATATTGTTATGCGTAGTTTCATATGCAATCAGATACCAAAATCTGGGAAAACACAGGTGCCTAGGTCTGCCTTACATAACTGTTTTCTTCAAAATGGTTCTTGTATTTCGGAATACTTGAAAAAATGTCTTGTAATAAAAAGGTATCATATAAAGAAATGCATGTTCACATAGATACATACATATATGTACATCAATACACATATATGCAGAGACATGCATATATATGTACATATATAGTATCATGAATAACACCTGCCTGGCATCTCAAGGATTTATCTGTATGTGAGTAACACTATATAACCATTAGCAGAGCATGGAAGGACTTGAGTATTTGATTTGTGACTGCATGGAGATTTCCTTGGCTCTAATTGAGCAAACACTGGTTCACTGGGCTTGACATTGTTCTTGTACTGAAATACTCTATCAAGGGCAGATGACCTTTGTGAGCATAAACAAGGAGAATTATGTCCTCCATTGAATAAAAAGCATGAAGGAGCACTTCTAAGATGCAAGCAAGGAAATTCATTAGGTTTGAGTGTTGTCTTGTCCTCCCTAAAGGTTATCGTTGTGACTCCAATAGAAACTTCATCTGGGTATAATATTTAGAGACCTTCATTTGGCAATTTTTATCTTGCTTTGGTCTTACTTGTTCTAGCTGCTATATGCCAAGTACTAAAGCTGGGCAGTAGCTCAGATATATTCTGTTAAAAATCTTTATTATTCTCACAATGAAAGAGCCTTCTGATCTACCTTACATGAATAGAACTTGAAAGACAAAATAACTTACTTGGAATGGCAAAGACGTGAAGCAAACTCCCATGTCTTCTACTCTAAGCAAACATCACCAGCCCTAAATATGGAGTTAAAGGACTTGTCTCCCCTCCACTAGTACCACCTGTTTATAAAGAGGCCTCTGTCACAAGATCCAATAGCAGTTTTCAGTGCTGCACTTGGATGTCATGACAGGAGCCAAATAAACCTTCCACTGAAGACCAGCCTCTTGCACTGATAGACATAGAACTGATGCTGCCAATCTGTTTCCTTGTCTTAAAAGCAGACAGTCTGGGGACAGTAGCAGAAGCTGGATTTTTTACTTTAAATGCATTGTATCGTTTAATATTTCTGCTAGTGAGTTTTCTGGAGCCATTTTGTGCTTACAACTGCAGAAGACAGTCAAATGAATATAATCATAATGATTAAACGCAAGTGTTGCTTTAGTGTTACTAATGAACTAGTGGTCCTGCTTTTTTAAACAGATATTCAATTTGCTGTTCAATTTTCTATTAGAACATTTTCCCTTCTCCTGACTTTAATTTGTTTCTTGCTGCACAGAGTAGGAAAGAAAAATGCTTGCTGCCTTGACTCCTACCTTACCTCTAAGCTACATGCTCTTCCATAACCAAATAGGGAAGAAAAATGTCCTTTTAAATTGTTCTGGCATACAGTATCTTACATTCCAAGGCACTCCACAAATCAAAGTGATCATGTTTCACCCACATTGAATTTACATCCCTGGTTTCATCAGAAGACTAATAAGACATTTGTTTGGTCTGTCAGGTTTCAAATTACCTGCCAGAGAGATTCTGGATCTGATATGCTCTCCAAACATTCATGACCAACTGTTTCAAACCTTCTAAAAATAATAGGAAATTATAAAAAAGATTTTTTCCATTTGGTATGGAAACTCTTTTATAAAAAGATAAAGAGCTTTCAAAGCAATAGTTACATCTCAGTGTTATAGGTCTAAAGAACCTTCTTTATGCTAATATCCCTCACTCCTTACAAAAATTATTGAATTTTTTGTAAAGCAATCTTCCATCTTCATGTAACAGACATAGAAAGAAGTAAAGCTGGGTCCTTCCAGCCTGAGAGAGTGAACCTATCACTAATTTAGAAAAAAATAAAGAATACAATGCAAAGTTACTCCAGGAGCCCCATTTAAAGACTCTTCCAATCTGAGCAGTGCCTGCTTAAATTGCTACTCCAAACTTCTGAACCTGAGGCATGCTGAATGAAGGTCTATAGAGAAATTAAGAATGAAATACTTAGTCCTACTGATTTGGCAAAGAGCTACATACAGACAGAAAAAAGAACAGTGGAGGCGACATCTTCGTTTATAATTTCTTCCTTGCTTCTGACCTTACATTAATATTTACTATACTTTGGTTTCTTTAGGAAAGAAATCCACTCTTTTGCAAGACTTAATTATGATGCCTCATGCAGGTTCTTTTCACAGGAGTGTACTTTGGCTCTAGAGAATGCATTGCAAATTAAATATTCCAGGTTCCAGGGCTTCTAAACCCAATTTTGTGCCATGTATTTTTACTAAATTAATTGCTAGCCCTGTTGATTAAGTCTAGGAGGAGACTGACATGGAGAATTAAATTGCTGAAAACAGTTTAGTTCAGGAACACAAACAAAAAAAATGGACAGAAGGAAAGAAAGTTCTCCATGCTAAAAGTTTTTTACAAAGAACCATTTATGTCACATAATGATATTCCCATTTATTTAAAGCATGAGAATAGATTCTGTCTGGACACCTCAGAATGTGTCTGTAATACACTTAAAGTAGTTTTTGCAGTCAAATGTAGCTGGAGTTGCACCAGAGTCGCTGTTTAACTGAAGATGATGTGGTTTAGAGTTTAGACTGCACTGGGGTCCTTAGCTTAGGGTCCTTAGCTCCCTCTTGAAGTTATTAGCCTACTCCTTGACAGTGTCTGTACTGCTGTTATTACCTGTACTAACTCACATGAATCTGCCTGTTCATACTGTATCAAATCTTGGATTTATGTAAAGGGATTCAGAGAACTTATGCCCAGACAAGAATGAAGATTATGTTCTACAACCCAAGAGAGAAGCCAAGAGGATTATTATTCAGCCCTAATAAATCTCACCTCTAACTTCTGTATGGGTGAACAGAAAAAGTCTGCTTTACATCCAGTAACAGTGATGTCATTCCATGTGAGGAGCCCCATACCAAGGGGACATACTGCTGACACTCTTTTGAATTACTGAGCTCACAGGGACTACAAAACACATGAATGTGTAAAGCCTGTACACCAGCTGCGGGAATCTGAGATGGAGAACACCCCATGTGTAAGAGCAACATATCTCCAGAGTAACCAACAAAGTAATGGTTACCAGGGAACTCCTAGAGGATTGCAACAATGAGCAAGGAGGCCCAAGCATTTTTTTAGCTTTTAGACTTTTTTAGCCTCACCCATATAACATGTATCTGTCAGGAAGGAGCTGGCAAAGTATGCTATTTTGTTGTCCTTTAGCTTATGCTATACCCTCAGCTTTAGACACCATGAAATATTGATCCCTTGTACTTACAGCATCTAAAAATAGCAGGGGGTAAGCAGTCTCCCCTGGCACCAGAACTGCACACTGATCTTTAGAGATGTCCAGGTTCTAAAATGTGATGATTTAACATTTTAACACCCAAATAGCACCAATTAAAGAAGAAAAGTCATATTTTGGTTGATTTTTACTGTTTTGGACTCAGCTCCCAGATTATGCATGTTGTCTCTCCTTACCCCTATTAGTCTCCTGCAGTTTCTCAGCTGAGTGCTAACTTGACTTTTCTGCTTTCAAACTCCACTGAGCTAGCTGTGCCTGAGCAAAAACCAAAATCAGTGATAATTTTATGCACAATTAGTGTTAATATTTTAGTCTCAGATCCTCAAAAATACTTATTTATGAGCTTCCCAGATGCAGATCAGGAATTAAACAAAGCATTATTCCAGTCTGGCTAACGTAAAATTGCAATGTAGAAATGTGTCCAGTTCTGCATCCATTCAAACTCATTAAGTACCAGCACAGTCTGTTCACACTGTTGTGCTGTTGGTATTCCCAAGAGTTTGAAGGAATCTGTACTTCATATACTATTTGAATAGAATTCATTGCTCCCCATGTTGAATGGTCTTTTATGTTCTTAATTTTCCATGCTGGTCTTGCCTCTGACTTCTACATCATAAGGATATAATATGGAAGTTTCAAGTAGTATCATCTCAGCAGCACTCAAAGCTTTAAACTCAGGCATGCAAAATAATTACAATCTGATTATTAATAATTGCTAAATATGAATAACACACCAATCATTAACTACAAGCTGTCTGTAGGAGGAACATGGGATTTTCTACTGCTATTAATGAATAAGGATCACCAATATGATATAATATGAAGCACCTCCCTCCTCTTCAAGAGGATCTCTCATAAGAACATCAGCCTAATATTTTTAATTAGCAAGGCCAAACACACTACCAGAATTTTCTTCATGAGAACTAAGCTGATTATATTGGGAGTTTAATATACCTCCCATAGTCACTCAACAGCTTTTGACCACATTGACAACATCAAGATACATGCAAAAACCCTGAACAAGACTGTTGAGCAACTACCTGTTGGTTAATCATATTAAATAAAGCAAATAAAATACATATTATTTTGATACATAGTAGTGCTGTCTCATTGAGTTGCAGGCCTGAAATAGTTGTAACAAACTACAGGTTCCAAGAGAATATTCGTACACCTGGATTAGTACTATTTTATTGTTATACAAACAGCAAAATAGTCATCCCTCTAAAGATACATAGTAAAACCATTTCATAATCTAGATTCATAACTTCCTCATTTAGCTTTCTTAGTTAATGACATATTCATATTCTAGAAAAGCAGCTTCAAAAACCCACCTCTTATGTTTTTTCTATTTTTGTTTCCTTTTGTCAGAACACCACAAGGGCCAGGAGCTAAACAGAATCTCAGAGCTAGCAGCCCTGAGCCCAGGGCATCAGAAACCTCCAGAGAGTCAGGCCAAGATAAGGAAGTCAGCTTGTGGGTTGGGGGTCTGGATGAAACCCAGTGAGGGCAACCAGGGTCAGACACAGCTTTATGATGGCAAGGAAGGGCCCTAACATCAGCCCACATGTGGGGAAATCATGATCAGCAAGACCCACAACCAGTCATAGAGTCCAGACTGACAGTCCCAAGCCAATCTTAACTAGGGTCAAGTTTATAGCTCTTGAGCTCATGTCTGTGGCTGGATGCCCCAGGTGAGGCTGGTTACAGCCATTAAGGCCTATTAGTGTCCTGAGGTTTCTGACAGCTTCACACATAGTAATTATTCCAAATGCTCCCTAAACCATATTTGGTTACCTATCTTGCCCATGACTTGGAGTATTTTATTCTATATTAATTGACCAAAGCCCTTTCAGACCTGCAGCTAGGAGTTGTTCTAATATTGAGATGGCAGTATTCTTTATTTACAGCTGAACCTTCCATTTGCTTATCCATTTATTCAAAGGCAGAAGAGTTCCAGCAGACTACCAAACACTTCTGCTAAGCAAGCTAGCATAATTTTGCCTTTCTACTTCCAGTTAGCTCACGGCCATCATAAACTGTAGGTTAAATATCATAGGTAAAGTATCTAGGTAAAATTAGATCAACACACCCAGTTAAGCCTAGGGTTTAGCTAAACCTTTACTACTGCTATGCTCTTAGTCTGTCAATCTCTACATGTACCGTCAGCAAAGTCCATTGAAGTTAATGAGGCAAATTCCACAGACATAGAAGAGCTCTGAAATGATGTAAATTATTTACTACTGAATTATTACGGGCCTGAATATGGCTTAGTCTTTGCAGGGTAATTTGGAGAAGTAAATAATATTTCCGATTGAGTTAACTATACTCTGGACCAACACCAGGAGAAATGAACAGCCAGTGCAAGAATCATTCAAGAATCCCACAGCTTCCTCAAGTCTCTGGAACCCTGATTTTCTGAATAAAAATAGATATCTATGTCTATAACCATGTTTAGTCACAATTCATCATCTGCTCTAAAGCAGATATCTTAGAAGCCAATTTGCACAGTGAGAAGCACTAGGGACATGTAGAACTCAGTTTCAGAACATCAGCTGTCAGCATTTTATAGGGTCGTGCTCTCAAGCAAGTCAGCACACTCAAAGTATAAGCCTTCCATACACATGCCTTCCATGTTTTTCCACCCATTTTCACTCTTCATCTTAGTCATCACAAACACTTTTGCAGAGAGACCTTGTTTTCAAGCACAAATGAGACCCTTTATATAATAAAATGCATGAGAAACAAGATACGCTGAGAGAAAAGTGTAATTTCTGTCAGACAGCTCTGAAAGCACCAGGGCAATTTTCTGTGTCGAAAAAGAAATCAGCAGAAAGTACGCCCAGCAAATAACATCTTATCTCCAACAACAGACTCCATGCATGGCAAGCACCAGGGGAATTGAGTCAGCCAACCCATACACACTCCTAAAACTGGACAGCACTCTTTCACTACATAGTGCACTGCAGTCTCACAGCATCTTGCTGCAGTGTCTACTGCCACTTTCATTTCATGGGGTTTGACATGGAATAGCATAGCAGCTGAGGGAAGTAAATAGAGAGGAAAGCTGCTAGGGAAGGAAATACACCCAGATTTCCACACTCCCTTAGCTCCATTTTGCATGAATTATAGAGAGTAGGGGTATAGGGCTAGGAAAGTGCCTGAAAAATTCCTGAAAAAAATTCCCAAACACATCCAGAATGACCTGTTCCACTCTCCATTAAACTGTGACTTGTTTACTCCTGCCCAGTGAGAGTTTCTCTCTTCAAAATTTAGATAACTTTCACAGTTTTCCCCCTTCTTATTGTTCTTTGGTTCTTTGGCTCCTTTACCCTTCAAATAATATCTCGTTCACTCTTCTCTGAGTGTTGTAGTACATTTGGAACTATCCACATCCCTTAAGTGCAGAGAATGGGCAAATTACAACTTTGATATGGTATATAATTTATAACTTCCAAATTATGTGTGAAATATACCTTATAGCTGAATATTTACTAATGAATATAAACTACATGGAATCATATTTTATCATAGTAACTTTCTGCAATCCATCAGGATTAGTAATAACAACAATTATAAAAGCCTTTTATGCAAAAGGTTAAAAGTTTTATGAGGAAGTATCATGTTTTTCTAGCAACTAAGAAGGATCTTTTTGAGATTATTTTACTGACTTATCTTAGCAGAAATAGGAGTCACTGTTACTATATATTCACGTATGAAAAAATCAAAACAAATGTGTGATAGGAAGTGGAAGTATTTACACCTGTGTTTTATGAGTGGCAAATGAGATGGACAATGAAATCTCATCTAAGCTATAGACAAAATTCTACTAGTTTTGCAGAACCAGAATTTTACCTGTGAATGTGTACTTGTCAGAAGCCACATACCATATGATGACAGAAAAGAGAGCTAAATACAGAGCCCCTAAGTTTTGGACTATTTAATTAAGCATAATTCTATCTACAGACTGCTGAGATATAGATGAAATAGTTACTGGTTCATTATGAGCTAAATAGAACTCATATATTCCTGTAGGGAACTGAAGAATTACTATCATCACTGTTTATCCAGGTCTGGTTGCTTCTAGGTTCAAAAGAGAAGCCAAAATTTTAATATCTTAATGTCAAAAGCTGAGAGAAGTCATCTCCTAAGTTCTTTCAGAGAGAATGTATTTTTTATAATTAAACAGATATCTGATGCTGCTGTTAAGTGTACTGAATCTGAGCAATCAATGTTTATGACTTGTGAATTCATATGACAATTTGAAGCACAAAGACAATATTTTATAAAAATCCTTAGGAAAACAGTAACATGGTACTAGTATTGGAATTGTGCTAGTGGGTACAGATTTCAGAGGTTTCTTATTTTTCTTATTAGTTCTGTTTGATGTTTTGAGACCACAAAGTGATTAATTTTCCGGATAATAATTCAAGTATTTTATATTTAAGTATCTCTGCCCATATGCAGCCACATCTGTGAAAAAGAAATAGCAGGTGTTTCATTTTTATGGTTTCCTTCTGTTTATTCTTGACAAGTCCATTTGTTATTCTAAAAGAAAATGAGTAATCTCTGAGCCCATTTGATTTGGAATAGAGTGCCCTGTCTGTTTACTATCATTAGTATTCCCATTGCAATAGTCTGGCCATTACATAACTAGATACATTTAGCTAGAGAGAATAAAAATGTTCTGTGCACCATTTGACTCGATCCATAAAAGAACAAACCTATTAGACCAATATTGCTCCATTTTATTAGTTTTCATAGTACCAATTTTAAATCAAATGTTGTTCAAACCTGTCACATGTTAACACCTGTATGCTTATGAACTGCAGCAAATAGAACTTTGCAGATGCACGCAACAGACTCTGTTTCTTTTAGGTTATTGTGATGTGATGAGACGGAGAAGAAGGAAAAATTTCACCCTAAATACCACTGTGATCTTGAATCATCCACAGACATGTGTGATTTTATTATGCTGAGTTTATTATGTAGGTAGGAATGGTTATTGTATATAACAGAAAACAACAGTAGAAATAAAGCAACAGATGGATCACCTCTGAAGGACCTCCTCTGTTCTGACCAGAAAATAGCAGTTGCTTTTGATTACTACATAAATAAGAGACCTTCCAAGAAAAAACAGGACGTTGCAGGAAGAGAGGATCCTGCTTCAGAACGTGATCAGTGTCCCTATGGATCAGTGAATCAATAACTCAGTATTGTCAGTGACCCAATGTCATTTTTTCAATGCTAAGGAGCATAGTTTGGATGAAATATAAATGTTTGGGGAAGAGGTGAAGAGGAAATATCTTACCAACTTTCTAAGATTTAGATATAATAGGTTCTAATGTGTTGTTATATACAATTTTAGATAATTACTTACAGATAGATGACCTAAAATGGTTGCAGAGGGCCATGCCCACCCATAGAGACATCTGCCTCACCCACAAAGGTTTCAATATTAAAATTCCTCATGTAGTGTCAAAAGGATGTAGAATTATTTTCTCTCCCTGTTACACTGTGGCCTAGTGAATTCTACTGACCCAGAGGTGATTATTTGCAGAGGTGGGTGAAGTTAATTTTGTATGCAATACCAATCCTGAACATCTGACTGAACATTAACTCAGAATAGAAAGTGATTGTTTAAAATACAATGCCAAGCACAAAAATCTTAGGGCTAAGTTATTAAATGGGAAAGACTTGTTTTCAGACCAAAGTAGGGTGAATCTCAGAATCTCAGCAAAGACAGGTAACAGCTGGATATTTCTTTTCATTCCTTTATTGAAAGGAGGAGCTTGTAAACTCCACAGTGTTCTGGACAAAGCTTGAACAACTTCAACATTCAGCTCCACCAAAGCTCCAGCCAAATTTTTGGCTTCATTGAGGGTGACAGATAACAACAGACCATAAAAACCAGTCTCTTCTCTATACATGAGGAGGTGTGAGAGTGGCTGTGCGGGTTCTTGGCTGCTAGCCAGGACCAACCCAAAACAGTGCCAGAGGCTGGTGATACAAAGTACATGGATGTTTTCATCCTCTGCCATTTGGAGCCACCCAAAGATCCTGCTTTTAGAGGGAGCATTGGTCACAGAGTTTCTCTATGCCCTTAAGCAGGTCTCTATGGAGGTGGTTGGCTTTAGTTATCAGCACTGTGATCTTCTACTTGGCTCAGCCCTTTGAAATGGTATCATTTGCATCATCAGGTCTTGAATATGCAGCTGTCAACACAGCATATTTGTCATTGGTTTGGACCCTATTAAGAGAAAATTCTTGTGTTATTTTTGAAGCTGGAGTTTTAGTTCTTTTTGGTGCCATTTCCTGTGATATCCTTTCAGATCAATCAAGGTTAAAAATAGGATGTGAAATTATGTTTCAAAATGGCTCATGCTCCAATTTTATTACAGTCCTTTGCTTTATAAATAATCCTTTAGAAATATCTCTTACAGTCTTTAAACTGAGGAAAAAAAAAAAACAACAAACAAAACAAACAAACAAACAAAAAAAAACCCCAAAAAACAAACACACCAAACTTCAAAGAAACAATTGTCTTTTTTTCTTATCAACCAGTGGCAAAGTAAAGCCTGTCCTTATCATTTTGGTAAGATGTTGACTAAGCATTGCCAGATAATTAGTAAATTTCCAGCTAATCTTCATATCTTTAAACTTCAGATAGCTTGTTATTTCAGAAAACAATTAAGGATTTTCTATAAACCTGTTACATTTTACCTACAACATCTCAGTATTCATGGTATCAGGTAATTGCTGATAACAAAATATCCACCAAATTTTCATATAGAAACTTTCTAGTAGGTAGACAAGGCTTTATACGTGAACATTTTTTGCAAATGATTATACAAGTTACATATTCGAACAGCAACAAGATATTCACCTTCAAAATTGAAATCTTGGTTAGAAGTAATAAATATCTTCTGTGAAACGTTGCTCAATGAAGTGATTATTTTAAAGCACTGTTTATACAAGAAATCAGTTTTATTAAGGGTTTGCCTATTGTTCTTTTTTCAGGGTTAAACTACAGGCTTTTCTCTTTACAACATGGGAAAAGGAACTTCTTTTACAGCATATTTTACAGGTCTGATAAGACAATCTTATATTCCTTCATAGAAAATCTTAGTCCCTTCGTTTCCCTTCTCTTTTTTGCTGATAGAGATCATCTCTTTACCAGATGAGAGTCTTAAGTGAACACATGGTACTGCACTTGTTTGCTTCTTTTCACAAATTGTGTGGCACTTCATGATTTTGTGAAGAGGAAAGACAAGATCTTGGCCAGATATTACTAGGCACTGATCTTGTATCTATTTTGTACTGAACCAAATAAGTCTCACTGTAAGGAAGAGTAGCCTTGAGAGAGACTGAGGCCTGTGGATGGGACAGGCCCATTTGTAAGATTCAAATTCACAATAACTGTAGGTAGTGAGCAGCCTGACAAAGCCTCTCTCACCAAGCTTTCTTGTTGAATGTTTGTTATTTTACCTGTTATAAAACTTCCAGTTTTACATTCCAAATCCAAGACCTCATTAATCACTAACCAGAAATGTCATATGGGAAACAGAAGCAACAGCTGATAAGCAGAGAAGTAAGTAAAAAGTAAGTACGGAACATGCATCTAAAACCTGCAGGTAGCTTGAATACCCCAGAAATCCAAAAGACCAACAGAGGAACTCCAAAAAAGAATTTTGGCCCTCTGTCCAAGGAACTGCTGCTACCAAACATGGGCAAAACCTGATTCTTGTGTACAGCTGGGTTAGAGGCACTGAGCCTATGAGTTTATTAAGGAAGTAAAAGACTTATCAGTCTGCACTGAAAGAATTCAAAGAACATTGCATGCCAAGAAAAAATGGAACTTTTTGAGGGATAACAGAACTTAAAAAATTAGAAAAACTTCTGGGACAGCTCTGAGGATGTTCAGTTCAAACATACCACTTTGGAAAGTTAGTAGAATACATAGTGAGGAGTCAGATATTAAAAATTAAGCAAAAGTGAGTTATATATTTAACTCTGATGCAGGCAGAAATCAGAATACGCAGCAAAACAGGCTCCAAATTAATTTTCCCAGATTTAGTCTTTACTTCTGTAACACATTTTTTACATGTGTAATAATGTGATTCATAAGTAATTCAAAAAACACCTCCATAGCATTGCAAATCGTATTAAATATTTGCTTTTTCTTTCAATATATAGAGAACAACAAGGTATAGAAATTTAAGCCAAATAAACAGTTTAGAACTACAACTCAGACCAAACATGGCTACACATAGTAACATTTCCGTTTCTGTAAAATCATGTTTTTCTTAATTGACCACTGGCTATCCCTGTGACAGAGAGAGAAGATATCCTTGAAATTTCTTCAATTAAATAATATGTTTTGGACAGAACAACTAGGACAGAAGTATAGAAGCAACACGCATGGAAATACTGTTTGTTTTCTAAAGTCAATAAAGATGAAGACAAGCTTGTAATAACTTGTCGATTCCTAAAAGAATATAATTGTTTTACCTCAGTACATGGAAATGCATAGTTATGCAAGTAGCTACCATACAGTGTTGCCTCATTCATCACACAACAGACATGATAATGCAACATATCTACAATTTTGTTCTTATTTTACTTATACATGTATATATGCTTATATACAACTTTGATCCTCAAGAAGATGAACACTTTCCATAACCATTCTACCTATGTATGCATAGTGTCCAGTATAAATATCCTGGATGATCCAAAGGATTTTTGCTAGTATGAAGTTAGCTTTCAGTTGGGAATGATCACCACGAAAATGTTTCTTTTACCTTCCTACAGATGTCAGCCAAGGCCAGTGTACCTGACTCTTATGGGGTCAGAATCACAAAACTTTCTTCTTGGCTAGAAAAACAATTAAATAAAACAAGCTGAGAGAAGAAATGAGATATACAGACTGGCAAGAAAGAAAACTGCCCAACCAAGAATGTGACCACTGAAATATGACCAGGAGTCTAACTTGACAAACACTGATGATCTGGGGCCCAGAAGTGAGGCTGATCAGACAACTGAGTGAAAGACCTCTATGAAGTGTTGTACCATGAGTCTGGGCAAGCATCTTCAGTTCCTTGCTGCAAGGAGCTAAATTGTATCATTGCTATGTTGTATAAATAATTCCAGATTTGCAGGTTTCAGTCAGAAACAGGTCTCCCAAAACCATGCCCTGATTACTCTATGGGTAAGTCCAAAGAGAGACAAGACAGGATATAATCACAAGTTAATATTTTCCTCTATACAGAAGTTATTGTCTTTGGCACATAAAGTTTTGAGTACAACTTCTAGAAAACACTGTTCATTTTGACAATTTTCTGTTGAAATTTTAAACATTGATGGCAACATTATGGTTTCTTGTTTTGCTTTTATATTTTTTTTTGCCAATGCCATTTTAACAAATTATCAGTACTGAGCTGGAAACATAAAATCTTGAGTTTCTGAGACAGTAAAGTTTGTAATAAAGTATTCAGAAAGAAAAACCCTCAAAAAATATAAATGTGGGGTTTTTTCCACATTAGCTTGTTTTGCAAACAACCTTTTTGTGCAGGGACATATTTTCATGTGGCTGAACACATTTCTTTGATATGTGTTCACTACAACTTTCCTAACAAGCCAGTTGTTTTTCCCTTTATCTACAAAAACTCAGTATAAGTTCTACAGAAAATACAACTGACCCTTGTTAACAGTCTATCTAGTTAAGATGTTACAATAGCAGGTATATAATGCAATGAAACAAGCATTGCTAATTTCTTACAGAAACGTGTGCTAATGGCATTGAAATTCTGCCTCAGGCTCTCACTATGTTAGGCAGAACACATCGAAAAGAAACAATACCGTTTATGACCCACACATAAATGGATACTTAAAAAAAGCAAGATAAAGAGTTTTGATCAAGTTTTAACAGCGTTATCACAATCTCTTGGAAAAACAAGCACACTTGTCAATTTCTATCACCATTCATATTGTTGTCCAATATTTTGAGACAGCGTGAACATTTTTTCATAAAACATAGTTGCTCTTTTTTATAATTTGCTCAGGTCCTAGTAATAGCAGACTACGGGAAATGAAGTATAATATAAAATGTATTTTGACCTACAGCTTTGTATTATTTAAACAAAGACATTATTAAATTAGCTTAAAGTTCATCTTAAGAAGCATGTTTTTAAATGTACTTATTTCTTTCATGTGTATATACATGTTTCTGTATTTCCATCAGAAATACAGATATTGATAATTTGTATTACATTCAGTAGCCTTTAAAATGTACTATGGTTTACTTTAATAGACATTTCTGGTTTACCAATGCTGTGGCCTTCCATACATTAGCTTATAACCATTAGAGGGTATGGCTTGTGAGCTTTGAAAACAAAACTTTTGAAGTAGTTAGAAAGGGTCTGTGGGCACAAAGAGATTAGCTTTGAAGGATTTTAGAATATGCATGTGAGCAAATCCTAAGAAAATCAGATCATAATCTTAACAACAAAAAGGAATGTTGGATCTTGCAGAGGGTCACAACCTTCATATCCACTTATTTTAGCTGTCTTATAGGGGTGGGTTTGGGATAGATGCAGCTATAGATTCATTCAAGCCATTGAGTAGCTACTTTATTGAATCCTGCATAATGAGTCAAAAGCAGCAAATATTTGGAAGAGTTAAAAGAACTTAAATGTCTCTGGGCTTGGTAGAACTTGCCCAAATAGCAGGAGGAACTTCAGGCAAACTTGTTTAAGTGTATTCATAACCAGATCCCTCAATATTCCCATTCTCCTCTGTAGATATTGTGCTTAAAAGAAATAGGAGCTGTGTCCCACATTAACATCCACTGCACACCTGACTTCTTTTCTATGCTTCACTTCACCAGCCTGTTCCTCAGTAGTGCTGGCCTCCAGAAAGTTTCTTGCTCGTTTGCTGTCTTCTTGTTTTTGTGATCTGCTGTTCCAAGCTTGTCAGTTACTCCTTCAGCAGGAGCCCAGGTCAGGTGAATGGAGGCTGGAAATAAATTTTCAGTAAGTCAGGCAAAATAGGGAGCTGCAAAAGCAAGCCAGGAGAGGGATTCTTTGAAGTCTTAAAGTTTTGATCTGCTATGACTTTCAACAGGGAAGGTAGAGTTGGGAATATGTAAGGTTTGTTATAATTGCCCAACATAAATGTTCCCTTAAAATGCCTGACACAGTACGTTAGGGGTTGAATCCAAGCCCAATAAAGTCAATGAGAACCATTTAGTTGACCTTCAGTAGTGCTTGGATTATTCTTTTATCAAATAAAATGTTTTCTTGCTTGGTTTGCAGAGAACCACTTAGACAACAGTAGTTTGAAAAGTGTCTGGAGATGGTAAAGAAATACATTTTGCTGCCCTTCTTACGCTGAAGAGTATTCACTGATGATAGTAGTTTTTGTTCAGTTATGTTTAATGATGCTGATAAGTACAAGTTGATTCTGAAGTACCACTACATGTCATTCATCTGCACACAAAGTGTATATAAAAGAGTGAGGAGCAGGGACATTTTACTTGCCCTAATACATACCTTTGAAGTAACATTGACAGAACTGGTAACTCTCCTTTTTAGTATAGAAGGTCCTTAGGGATACAAACCAAATGGTTTAGCAGATGCCTGCAGAATTTGCATTTTTTGAGACCATCTTTCCTTCCATTGTTTTTCCTTGGGTTTACTGTATGTCAGAAATTAGTAACTATCCTGAGCTGTTTCTAAACCACACAACAAGCTGCAAAAGAAGCCACTCTTGTGAAATGAGAACTGCAGAAATCATATGAAAACTGCATAATTGAACATTTTCTAGCAATGCTTCTCACCCACTGCTTGTAGTAATTAGACTGTACTTTTGCCTAAGGGAAGAAGAAAAGATATTTTGAGAAAAAGATACTCAGCTAACCAATATTTTCTCTACAGCCTTCCCTTTACCAAGGATTACAAAGACTGCAAGGGTTTGGGGTTTCTTCCTCTAAATATGGATGACAGCTGACTTCCTGTTATGAGAACTCTGTACTCTTATTAGCTAAGGGTGCCATTGGCAAACAGATAGTAAATCTATGCCATATCTTCATCTTTTTCTGTAATACAACTGCTCCACTGAAACCAACTAATCATAAATGTCTAGGTGTACTAAAAATCAGATTTAGAAGAACCAAAAAAATGCCACTAATGAGGATCCTTGACAGGTAAATGCAGTCATGACTTTGTTAGGATAACCAGAAAGTTATTCAACTTAGAGAAAAGAGTAATAAGACACCTGTAGGATACCATCCAACAGAGTTATTGGCAGAGTTGCACAGATGTAAGAGTTCAAAAACTCATTTACTTTTCAGCAGGGTGCTTTGCCTTACAACAGGTTTTTCCACAAAGCATATAATCTCCAACGTTTAATAAGACTGAACAATATGGAAGTATCTGTAAACTATGGCAAAATTAGGTATGAGAAAAGGCAATGCTACAAATACTCACATGGTGTTGTGCCACATAAGGGCTCATTTCTGATTCTGGGCCTGATTACTCATTACATTACTGCAGGTTTATATTTGAAATCACGTTGGTGGAAAACTAAAGCCATAGAGTGGAGAATCAGGCTGGCAGTCTTTATGTACGCTGGAAAAGGAGAGAAGTACACTGCAAGACTGATCAGAAATAAAGAAGCCATCCTACGTTTCCAGAGCTGGAGTTCTCTCTATTTTGCTGTGCTGCACCTTGTCAACGTCTTGGCCATATCAAGAGCTTAGATGAATTTGCATGTTCCAGCTCTCTTGTTTTTTCCACTGCATTTAACACAAGCACAGTGATTTTCCATTGTGCTGACTGTTGTGGTTTAACCCCAGCTGGCAACCAGGCACCACACATGTGCTCACTCACTCCCCCCTGCGGCAGGATGGAGGAGAGAATCAGAAGAGTAAAAGAAAACTCGTGAGTTGAGATAAAGACAGTTTAAAAGGTGAAGCGGAACCAAAGCAAAACAAGGGTTTCATTCACTATTTCCCATCGGCAGGCAGGTGCTCAGCCATCTCCAGGAAAGCAGGGCTCCATCATGCCTAACAGCTACTTGATGACAAATGCCATCACTCCGAATGTCCCCCCACTTCCTTCTTCTTCCCTCACTTTTATATGATGAACATGATGTCATACGGTATGGAGTATCCCTTTGGTCAGTTGTCATCAGCTGTCCCAGCTGTGCCCCCTCTCAACTTCTTGTGCACCCCCAGCCTCGTGGGGTGGTGTGAGAAGCAGAAAAGGCTTTGACTCTGTGTAAGCGCTGCTCAGCAATAATGAAAACATCTCTGTATTATCAACACTGTTTTCAGCACAAATCCAAAATATAGCCCCATACGAGCTACTATGAAGAAAGTTAACTCCAACCAGCCAAAACCAGCACATCGACAATCAATAAGAGAGAGCAAGGCAACCAGTTTATTCTTTGAGTAGTGGGTGACATTCAATAAAACTGACTGTCCATCAACAAATGTGCAACAGTTTTCAGCAAGAAAATCATCACCACTAACTATTCTCTTTAAAGTGCTAGGCATATTTTTATATGTTCTCAGAGTGTTTCCATACTTTCTTAGCCATGAGAAAAATTATTAACTGTAACAGCTGTAGGGCTTAAGCCCTGCACAAGTCAGCAGAAATATATCTTCTTTTGATCTCTTGAATGATACTGGAATTTCAGACTGCTGATAAGGGGAAAAACCTCAGATGGTTTAAAAATAGCAGGACTCCACCCACACCAAGAGAGTTTGATTTACACTGGTTGAAATTCTGGCTCATAGGGTTTTGATATGATCTCTAATCTACCCTCCCTCTGTCCTCTTTTTCCAGCTGCTCACATGTCCGTCCTCAGAATAAATCTTTATTAGATGTTGATATTTTTGGTGCTTACATGCCTGCACTACAGTGAGCATGTAGCCAGTAATGGGCTTAGTCTGGTTTAAAATAAAGTTCTTACTTTATTTTAATGCTGAAATGTAAGAAAAACAGTTGGTCTAAGAAGGTTACAATGGTTTCAGTTTCATCTAGCTCAAGTCCCTTCCTTGAAGACCCAACTTTACTTTTGCTACTTGTGTGAAGTCTATGGAGTAACTTCTCTCATAATCAAATGCCAGTTTTCCCCCTAAAGGATAATGTTGCAATCAGCATAAAGTGCAAAGACAATTTCCTTCTTGTGTTCTTCCTTTTTTAAATAAAAAAGTCATGCAAATATCTGGCTGTTCCAGAAACACAAGGGAAAGACAACCACAACTAAGATGTAGTCCAGCATTACCCCTGTAAATGTCAGGTTATTTCCTCAATTAACCTTAAGTGCAAATATATCTTTTAAGCACTCTATACAGTAATATTGCTTGCAAGTCACATTGCTATAGACACTGAATTCTGTGGGCTAGGAGTTCTCGAGTACACATATATAAACCAATGTCAGGGTATCTTGTAGGGAAAGGATTTTACATTGCTGTGAGAAAATCAATGCTTTTTATTTTTTAACCACAGAAGTATTGAGTTACCAAAGGCAGAAATATCAGAGTATGTTTTTTTACAGTAATTTTTATCAGATCAGGTCAGGAAAGTAGTATATTTCTCCTGAAAATTTTAACAAAATTAATATTTTTTCCCTCAAAAACAACTATTCTTGCAAGAAATACTTCTTTTGTGTCTTGTGGCAACTGAAGTTTGGATGTTTCATTCTGACATTCAGTGCTCTAGGTAAGTTCTTTTTTGTCCAGCATTTTCTCATAAGATACATTCTGGTCCTCATTTCCAGTAAATTGCAAAATGAGGGCTTTGCAATTGTACACTTCTGTTTTGCTGAATAGTTCAAATGGTCAAACAGCAATAAGTTAACAAAAGAATTGAGCACAGCAGGGGATAAAAACTAAAAAGTTATTGAGCTGTCACTTTAAATCCTAAGAATGGCCTGTATGTACAGGCTTCAGTCTGGATGAATAGTACCCTTATGATGAATATCTCAGAGAATTTATATAAGACTACCCACACTGATGTTACTAAATAATACAATCATGACCAAAACCTCTGAGATCAAAGATCCTGTTGTGAAAATGAAAAATTTAACAGTTGAGGGAGAAGACATAACCATTAGCAGTCTGAGGTTATTCTGAAATTTTTAGTAGATAAATAAAAGCCTTTTTTATATTCATTGTTATGGAAAGTTGTATTTGCAAAGTATTAATGAGGGCTAGAAACTCAGAAGTGACAGTTACAACTTTCATAGAAATCACCTGACTCCAGAAGCTGGAACCTGAATAAAAATAACTGCTCAAGCTTTTGTTACAAATCTGATGATAGCTGGCAACAATGAATGCAGTGAGACAAGGAACATGGCAAATTGGAAGCAAGTGTCAGGTCTGAGGTTACAGATAGTCTCATCATGAGAACTGGTCAAAGCTACTAGTAAGAGTATTGTGGCCAAAATGAGAGGGGTTAATTCTAGAGGAAAATCTTCTTCTAGGGGAAAAAAAAAGTTTTGTTTTCTATCCCCACATGAATTCAGAGTTTTCTCTAGTTTTTGATAACATACGTAGAAACAGAAATAGCAGTGTTTTCTATATTCTCTGCTAGAGATTGTCAAAGGATTTTTGTGAAGATATTCTGCTATTTTTGAAAGTATTTTTTGCATATCTTCAGAATTTAAAAGAAAGAGCATATATATACACATTCGAGTACAAATAAAATGCATTTAACTTTTTTGTTTGTTTGCTTTTAAGTTGGTAGAAATACTTGATTCTCTGTTTCATGTTCGGATATTTAGTAAAATGCCCAATTGGGATTTTATGAAGTTTTCCAAAAAAGGACATAACCTCCTGGTAAAAAACAAGTGTGAGAAACCTCAGGCCAGAGAGCAATTATTTTACATTTTTAAGTGCCTGAAAGCAGGGTCTTGTTTAATCAACCATAATAATAGTAATATTGCCACAATGTCTTATGTGCACCAGCAGGAGGAAGGCAATGTCTGTAACGAAGATGGCTCTTATCATAGAGATGGAAAGTGATTCCTGGACAGCTCAGAATGAAAACGAATTTGATTGGCTCAGGACAGAACTGGATTTATCTTAAAACAAAAAGCAGTATGAATAAAAAAAAAAAAAAAAAGGATAAAAACAGATGGAAATTTTTAATGTGCAATACAGATTACTTGTCATTCTTCTGATCTTCCTGTCCGCTTTTCACCTTTCCTCTAATACATATACAACTCGTTTGGTTATTTTGGTGTCTCATTAAATGAAATCTAAGCACATCATTTTTGATAGGGCAGATGAACCATTCCATTACAAATTTCAAAAGGATATGAACCGAAGTGAACAATGGAACAAGAAAATTCTAATAGACCTTCGTCAGTACAAGGAAACTAAATCAATTACCATATAAAGATACTGAGGGTAGCTTTCAAATTTGGTTGGTTGAGTTGATCATACTATATTCCATTAATAACCTAAGCATCTCATACAAATTAATGAATTTATCTACACCAACATCCACCATATAAATCTACAACAGGTATTGTTTCTTCCCTTTGAGCAATGGCAAAGTGATGCAAAAGGATCAGATTGACTCAGCATAGAAAAGCCAGGTGTATGGATATAAGTTAACAAATCTTCAGTGAAGCTGGTCCTCTGATCAGGAAGATTTTGTGATACCCACAGGAAATTACCTCAAATTTCTTCACTCTCTTATATAGGGAATACAGTCCTATTGCAGGACTATTCTTTCACCTATTTCAATAGACTAAGAATGCCCATGTTAATTATCTCTTTATTTTTAGATTATTAGTGGTAGCATGGACATACAGGAAACTTGCTGGAAGTACCCTACCAAGGAAATAAGACAAATGGATTCAGATGGGAGGCATTTTTTGTTGTGTTTATTATTCAAACTCTTTACAATTCACAACTTTTCCTTTAAAAAAATTATCTCAATTACAATTTAACCTGGGGTTCATGGGCAAATGTCTGACATACTTCAGTCAACTGAAAAGAATGAAAACTGTCTAGGTTAAATATGATATATAAAGTAAGATTTATTTGTAACTGAAACGTCATATAACACTTGTATTGATTCTCTATGCAGGCCCGAAGGAAAAATCTGATTTGGTTTATGCATCTGTTTTTCTTTCCTCTTTGTCAGCCAGATTGTAAAGTAGTTTTCAGTATCCACAAATGTAGCTGGTGGATCCACTGATCACACAAATATTAATTATAATGTCCTTCTACCCAAGCAACATGCAATATGGTGTCACTAAAAATGGTTGGAATTCAAACTTGGTAAAAGCACTTTTACCTTGAGTTTCTGGCCTGACTGTATTGACAGTTTTCTTGGGTAAAGTTAGAGAGTCTCATAAGAATTTAACTTTTTTAGTTACTTTAAATTTTAAACTACATGTTTATATGATTACCAATTCTTTTAACAGCACAACAACCAAGTGATTTTTGGCCCCAGATGATCATGAAAACTCCTTCGCTGTAACAATAAATTCTCTATAGGTTCCTTAAAGCTAGATTGTTAGTTTTCAATGGAGATTTTCTTTTTTTTAGGAGTTGAACCTGCTTTGATTTTTTTTAATGTGATAGATACTTTAATTTCCTCTCTCTTTTTAATTTAAATTTAATTAAAATCTGGCCTCAGTGACTTTCACTTTCAGGTCCTGAGTTGTCTCTCTGTTTACCCTCCAAGTGTTTCCAGTACCTTGAGCACATTAGGAATATTAAGCAGTTAATCAAGTGTAAAAAACATTAATTTGTTCTCTAGCGTCTTTCATCAATCTTTTTTTTTTTTTTTAATCAGAAGAATATCCAACAACTAAGCCCACAGATTCTACAGCAAGCATTTCATCAACAGGCACTGATATTTTGCTGCATCCGGGACTGTGAAATAAATCTCTGCTGACGTGAGTGAATGGTCTTCAGTACAGGAATCATCCCAGCCCCAGTGTAATCACTAAGATTCTCCCATACAGGTTTTAAAATAATCTAAATAACCCCAGTCAAACTATATGTGTGTGTGTGTGTGTGTGTATGGAACAAGATGATTCCTTGAAGCCACATTAAATTCTGTACTCTATTCCTAAAAGCTGAATGCAATTCACTATGCCATAAGCCCTATCATTCTCTGTGTAATCTTCTCTAGTTTCTGAAGACTGTGTCAGAACCACTATCTGTCCTATTTCTGCCAGTGAACCAAGGCTCATCCTTTTGTTGGCTAGTTTTCTAGAATTTGTTCAACTAAATGGGAGGTGTGAAACCCATTTTACATGGTGGATTTGATCTAATATTCTGGCACAAACAACAAAATTACTAAAAGAGGCAGAGACCTTTCAAAGATTTAACTGTTCTAATATCTTTATTTTTACTGTCGTCATTGATGCCACTGGCCCAAAATACACAGCACCTGGTCCAGAAACAGTACAGCTTTGAATCTGGAATATTCATTACTTCTGGAACTGTCTTGTGTCAATGTAGGTATACTAATTCCTGGAATAAGGCTATTTTGCTCTCAGGTATCAGCAATACTAACCAGGTCTGGCTAAGGGTAGTTTATGAATCTTTGCATTAGAATTCATTTTGACTGCAGTATAATGCAAATCTTAATTTGGGAAGAAATTCTATTTTATGAGCTGCAGTGGAGATACGTTTTTTGAAATCCCTAATCTAGCCATATATCACTTTGTGCAAAAGTTATAAAACTAATACAATAATTATTTAATTATGACTAAGAAGTCTCAGTCATTATGCAGTGATTGTTTTCCATACAATGAAAAAACCCTAAGAAATGCTCTTTTACATTCCCTGTATCCTACTGAATCAAACACATGTGTTCTAAGCCCCTCTTTTGATCACAAATCTTCAGTCTGGAGCAAGGTGGAAATGCAATTCCCACAGAAACTACACAGGTTTCGGGGAAACCATGAACAAAACTTCAGGTCCTGAATTAACTGAGATTAAATGAATTATAGGATCCAGCCACTGGAACTAAAAGAAAATGCATTAAACTATTTGTATTGAAGTCTTTTATCCTTTAAATCTTTTACCTTTGTGAACAACCATTACAAGCTTCTTCTGCTTTATTGATATACACAAAATACTTCTAGGACTGTTTGGAAATGGTTTTTGTTCTTGTTTCTAAATATAAATAGTTTGGGCATTTTCTGGGAGAACTTATAAATCTGACTCAGTTTGTATTTTTCTGATGAAAGTATGCAAAACTAGTTATCATTTTTATTATTTCTCTTCCCTATCTTGGAAACCTGGGACAAAACCCAGGTAGAAAATTCCCATCAGGAAGCTCATGCTTACTAGTAGATCTCAGGATAGAATTTACTGAGAAATTCAATCTATGTCAAGATAAATGCTTGGAAGTAGTACCCCACTATGAAATTCTGATGAGCAGGTGGTTTTGTAAAGATCCATTGAATAGCTATTTACAGGTGAATTCAGAGTGACTGCAGTGATAACACATCTAATTCTTTTTTCTCTGTGTATTTAATAATGCAGCATCCTATATGAGCAAACACAAATGTATACTCATAGCTTTAAATTTTGCTTTTGAAAGTGGGAAATATCAGCCTCTATCCCCACAGAAAAATTATGATGTAGTAAATGAGTTTAGCAGTCCACATAGTGATTCTGCGAGTCTATGGAGTTTATTAATTCAAGGTAAAGTAATCCTACTCCAACCTCACCTCAAAGACAAGTGAGCAGCATGTGAACCAGTTCATGAATCATGTAACTTCCCAGTCTGTTGGTCTAAGGCATGCTGGCTGGCCTTAAAGCACTGGGTTGTAATCTGCAGAGAGCAGGAATTTTTTCCTCAGCAGCTTACCTGACTGCAGAAGCAGTAGGTCAAACATTTAAGAGGAACAGTCTCATCAGATCTGCTGATATAAATTGTCCTTCTTTATGAGTCTGAGGTATGTGTATGGAGAAAGACAGGGCAAAACACTCACACAGAACAAATGCCTGCCTGTGCATACTGTACAATGACATCTATATGCAGACAAGCCCTTAAGGGTAAAGTAAAAACTAATAACAAAGAAATATAAAAAATCTGAAATATGTCTGTACCTTCATGAAAAACAGAGTTTCATCTTGCATTTGTCAATTTACTTAGTATACTTTCTTATGAATACTGCATTTTTTATGTAATGTTATATGCAATATGTTATAATAAGCACACACAGATCAACTGTCTCCAGACTTCCCTGTTTCCAGTCACAGAATAACATAAGCTGGTAGGGAGTTCTGAACTTGTCTGGTCCAACCCCCTGTTCAGAGTAGAGTTAACCAAGAAGATTGGATTGAATAGGCTTTTCCACACAAGTTTCAGAAATCTTCAAGGATGGAAATTCCACACTTCTCTAGGCCTTTGTTCCATGCTTGATGGTCCCAGGGTGATTTTTTTTTTCTTGGTAACTAATCAGGATTTTCCTTCCATTGCCTCTTGTACTCTCATTTTACACCTCCAAGGGTCTGGCTCTGTCTTCTCTGTTACTCTCTTTAGGTAATGAAAAACTGCAAGTAAATTCCCCCCACTCTTAACTTCCTCTTCTCCAGGTTAACATCCAGCTTCTCCTCTTAGTATATACTTAAGGCCCTTAGAGCATCTTAGTGGCCCTATGATCTCACTCCACTGAAAATCATGTTTTTTAAAGCTAGTGAGATCTGACATGTGAAATGTTTCTGAGGTGATAAGACTGCAGTATTCCAAAAGAAATACTTTGTCAAGGTGCACAGCTAAAAGTAGAAAAAATATCTAAATTTGCAAAGTTCCTAATTTATGTCATCTCTCTAACACTGTTCCTTAACTGGAATACTCTTATTCAGTATCATCATTTTAGCCGAAAAGTTATACTGTGCTAGGAAACATTCTCATTGCAGTATCTGAAACCCAGAAGAAACATTAAAAAGAACATTTTATTATTTTGCATTTATGAATAGGAAAACTCTGGAAAAGCTAAGTGAATTAACTCAGGTCACACACAAAAAAAATCTGTCAGAGAAAAGTGGGATATTAGCGGTATATCTTACTGTCTGGTGTACTACTAAATTTTTGGATCTTTGCACTCCGTTTCTCCAACAATGTAGTGGAAAACAGTGCCTTGCATGTGAGGTATGAAAAAGAACAGTTTATGTTCTGTGGCTTTTAAACACGGTGTTGCTGTATTTTTTTAAAAAAAAATCATATGGTCCTTTACCATTAAAACAAATCACATCAGTTCGTATCTGCCTATAGGGATACACAGTCTGAATAAAAGCCTCTAATAGAGACTAACATTGCCCTGATTTACCGTGAAAGAAACATTTATTTGTAGTATTCTTTCAAGTCTGATACTGATGACCAGGAAATGAAAATACTTGTGAAGCTGCCAGGCTAATTTCATGACAGATGAGTCAGGAATGGCACACAAGAACCTGATTTTGGGCATAGCTATTAATGTCTAGCAACTCAAATGGGTAAAAAAAAACTAGCATTGAAAAAAAATAATCAAAAGATCATCCAACAGTGAAGATATCAATACCAGGTATTTATCACCAGGAATATAACAAGTTTACTAATCTTAGTAAATTGGAACAAGAGATACATTAATTCTGTTCATTAGGTATCTCCTGCTGTTATGGTTTGATTATTATTCATAGTACTTGGACACTTCACTTATGATTGGGTTATTAAGAGTTCTAAGTACTGCGCATAAGCATAATAAAAGTCCAGCCCCAGCTCTTCTTTACAGTCTTACAGAAAAAAAAAAGACTTGATTTGAAGTTTGGGAATGGGTGCAGAATGAGCTTATGCCACCTGTGCCCTCACTAAGAACTGAATAAAGACATTATTCATCACAGACCTGTACCTTAATGCCCTCATACCTTATCTTCCCTGTGGGCTTCTCCCACTGCCACGATATTTTCTTTTGCTTTTACTTGTTTATAAACATCCAGCTAATACATGGCAGCAGCAGCAGCCATCACACACAGTGGTATGTCAACAGAGAAAAATACTGACAGCTTTGCATTGCTGTCTGTACCGAAGGATTCCAAACCACTCCAGAAATCCCCACTTCTCAAAGTAGGTCTCTAAGAGACTGTGATAGCTCCAATGTTACAGTCTAACTCCATTTTTGTTAGTGATGTTCCAGATGAAAACCTCAGCATTTACAATAATGCACAAAGGTGTCATTTTCTTCTTTGAACAAGTGTCCAATACTTCTGTGTGTTGGGATTCCTATTCCTGCAAGAATGCTACAAAATACTTAATATCCACAAAAGACCGGGTTTAAATGCCCCAGCCAAAAGGCTGATACTCAAAGAACTTGCAACAAAGGATTGTATGAAAAATGTTCAGGACAGACCAGCATCTCATGGGTTTGTATCAGCCAGATCTGGATCTGTATAGCATGATCTGTCAGAACACACTGTAGACCAAACTTACATACTTAAAATACTGAAGCTGAGAGGCTCATAACTGTATTGACTGGTAATATATTCTTCCTCCTTATCACCATAAATATGAAATTTATGATTTTGGATTAAGCAAGTCTCAGTGTGAGTTCTGAGTGTCTTTGTGAATACTTTCTTTTTCACAGTTTTTACTCCTAGAAAAGAGATTTTCAGAGGGCAGAAATTAAATAAACCAAAACCAAAACCAAACAAACAAAAAACCAAACCAACAAACACAAAAAATGCCAGACTACTAAACAGCAGTATAACTGCAAAAACCAAGATAGTGAATAAAAATGCCTTATGAGCCTGCTAAAGAGAAATTCAATGATATGTTAACTAGGCTAGAACTGTGGAGTGCTGGCTAGTTATCCTACTGTGCACTGAGATTTTCCTTATGCTTTTGACACAGAAGGCCTGAGCCAAGGCAACAGTGTCTAAGAGTCTAAACTGCCCTTAGAACCCGCCCATAGGACTCTCTGCCCCTATATGGTTTAGTGGCATAAATCCAAAGCAGTTAATGTGAGAAATGAACCACAAGAAGAATTTTTAGGTTATGAAAATTATTCCTTCTGCTTATAGTCTTTCTTGGACCATTTTTTTTTTTTTTTTTTAAGATATACCTATCCACTAAAATTCCTGAGTACTTTGAACTGATAAAAATTTATCTCATGAGGTATCAAACACAAGTCCAGAGGTGCAGCAAATTTTCAGGGATCTTCTGATGATATACATGACACAAGGAACTGTGACTAGTTACCCTAGGTATAAATCAGCTCCAACCAGAGTGGAATGTCAGACACAGCTGGTCAGCACAGCACCACTCAGACCCTGTTGTTTTTTGTTATAGGAGCATCAGATACAAGAAAACAAAAAAATTTGTGTTTCCTCACTCAGTAAAAATCAAACCATTTGCAAAGAAAAGAAAGCGGAGAATGAAATAGACTATTTAATGAGCCTAAACTTAATACGCATTTCTGCTGGGAAGAGCACGCTGATGTCTTAGAGGCAGTTCTCATGTGGAAGTTAAAAGGCATGTTCTAATTTCATGTATGTCTTTATGTAGGAGGGGGAGAAAAATCTAATACTTCAATATAGATTAAATTTTACAGCTACTGTTAGTATAGATAAAAAAATTATAGTTTCACAGCTGTAACGGTTTTAGATTTAATTAGAGGAACTTGTTTCCATTTACACGGCAACTTCTGCAATGAGGTATGCTCTGACAATTTACATTAATGTGCTTTATATAAGTTTTACTGAGTTTCCTGCTGTGCGTTGCTATGCAGTATCATATTTTAGGATACAAATGAGAAAGGAAGTCTTCATTCTTTCTTGCCTGCATTTGGAATTTAGCTGTTATTGATTTATTTTGAGAACGATGGCCATAGACAAGATATTTCCATGAGTGAATCTATTGTCTAGGTTTCAGTACACTTGCAATAGAAAGTTTGGTATTAATGAAGTTCATGAGAAATTTAAGTCAGAGAGTCTTCCTAAAGGGTTCATCAGCACATTCACATGATAGAAAGATCTTATTCTGACACACATTTTGTTCACTTCCTGGTACATCCAAGGTGAGGATTTAAGATTTTCTTGAGGACATGTGAGTTTATATACCTTCAAGGCATACAAACGTTTTTTTAAGTTATTTTGACAAGACATGCTTTCCACAAAATCCCATTGATGAACTCTAGTAACTGATCTACTATTTTGACTACAATCAATGTTGAGTTGCAAAAAGGTGCTGGGGACATCAGCTCATCTGAAGTGCATCTATACCAATGCATGCAGCATGGGTAACAAACAGGAGGAGCTTGAAGCCATGATGCAACAGGAAAATTATGATGTAGTGGCTATCACAGAAACATGGTGGGACGTCTCCCATGACTGGAATGCACCAGTTGATGGCTACAAGCTCTTTAGAAGGGATAAGGAAGGAGAGGCAGTGGGGTGGCGCTGTATGTTAGGGACTGTTATGATTGCTTCAAGCACAACTACAGTGAAGACAGGGTGGAGTGTCTTTGCATTAGAATCAGGGGGAAGGCCAACAGGGCAGGTGTCGTAGTGGGAGTCTATTATAGGCCACCCAACCAGGATAGAGAAGTGGATGAAATATTCTATAGGTATTTAGGAGAAATCTCATGATCGCTTACCCTTGTTCTTGTGGGAGACTTTAACTTCCCAGACATCTGCTGGAAATACAACACAGCAGAGCGGGACCAGTCCCGGAGATTCCTGGAATGTGTGGAAGATAACTTCCTGACACCGCTGGTGAATGAACCGACCAGAGAAGGTGCCCTGCTGGACCTCCTCTTTGTGAACAGAGAAGGACTGGTGGTTGATGTGGCGGTTGGAGGCCGACTAGGGCAGAGTGATCATGAAATAATAGAGTTCTCTATTCTTAGAGAGGCCAGGAGAAGGCTAAGCAGAACTGCCATCCTGGACTTCCAAAGGGCTGACTTTGACTTGTTTAGGCAACTGCTTGACAGAATCCCTTGGGAGACGGTCCTGAAGAGTATAGGGGTCCAGGAAGGCTGGGCACTCTTTAAGAAGGAAGTCTTAATGGCACAGGAGCAAGCTGTAAGAGTGCTATAAGAGTGCTGTAAGAGAAGCTGGTAGCAGAGAAGACCACTCTGGCTGAACAAGGAGCTTTGGTTGCAACTCAGGGAGAAAAGGAGAGTTTACGGCCTTTGGAAGAAGGGGCTAGCCACTCACAAATGATTACACAGATGCTGTGAGGTTACGCAGGGTGGAAATCAGGAGGTCTAAAGCCCAGCTAGAAATTAATCTGGCTTCAGCAGTCAAAGATAAGAAGAAGTGTTTCTATAAGTACTTCAACAGCAAAAGAAAGATCAGGGAGAGCCTCCACCCCCTGCTAGATGCAGGAGAAAACATGGCAATGAGTGATGACGGAAAGGCTGAGGTGCTTAACTGATTGCAGATGACACCAAGTTGGGTGGGAGTGTTGATCAGCTCGAGGGTAGGGAGGCTCTACAGACAGATCTGGACAGGCTGGAGCGATGGGCTAAGGCCAACTGGAGGAGTTTCAATAAGGCCAAATGCCGGGTTCAGCACTTTGGCCACAACAACCCCCAGCAGCACTACAGGCTTGGGGAGGAGTGGCTGGAGAGCTGACAGTCAGAGAAGGACCTGGGGGTGTTGATTGACAGCCGGCTGAACATGAGCCAGCAGTGTGCCCAGGTGGCCAAGAAGGCCAATGGTATCCTGGCTTGTATCAGAAATAGCGTGGCCAGCAGGGACAGGGAAGTGATCTTGCCCCTGTGCTCGGCACTGGTGAGGCCGCACCTCGATTACTGTGTTCAGTTTTGGGCCCCTCACTACAAAAAGGACATTGAATTACTCAAGCATGTCCAAAGAAGGGCAACGAAGCTGGTGAAGGGTCTGGAGCACATGTCGTACGAGGAGCGGCTGAGGGAACTGGGGTTGTTTAGTCTGGAGAAGAGGAGGCTGAGGGGAGACCTCATCGCCCTCTACAGCTGTCTGAAAGGAGGTTGCAGAGAACTGGGGATGAGTCTCTTTAACCAAGTAACAAGCGATAGGACAAGAGGTAATGGCCTCAAGTTGTGCCAGGGAAGGTTTAGACTCGATATTAGGAAGCATTTCTTTACAGAACAGGTTGTTAGGTGTTGGAATGGGCTGCCCAGGGAGGTGGTGGAGTCCCCACCCCTGGAGGTGTTTAAGAGTAGGGTCGACATAGTGCTGAGGGATATGGTGGAGTTGAGAACAGTCAGTGTTAGGTTAATGGTTGGACTGGATGATCTTCAAGGTCTTTTCCAACCTAGATGATTCTGTGATTCTGTGTGATTCTGCGAGTTCATTTTCCAATGCTTAATTGGGTCTATGTACCTGTCACTTTTAGAAGTGCCATAATATTGGCCTATCACATTCATTTTTCATACATCCTATAACACAAAACAGATTTCAGATCTGAACATGGCCTTTTAAGAATCTAGATTTCAAGTTATTAGGGATTATTGATTTTAAATTGAGAATGCTTAACAACTGCTGTTGTAACATCATACTTGGTTAAAAATAGCTTGGTAAAAATAAAATCACTGTAATATTATATCATGCTGGTTTGTACATACACATAAGCTATATGAGTTACTGTTTAACACACCTGCATTCTTCTGCATTGCTAACAAATTTAAAAGCTCCACAACGAATTTGTTTTATCCCCAATACATTTTTCCTGCTTGTTCTCAACTCTGCTAGACACTAATGTTTCTGTGACACTTTTTAGCTCCCCTTATCAATTCTCTGGTTTTTAAGTTAAAAATTATACTATACATTCTTCCTCTCTTTTTATTTGCTCTCTGTTGTGTTTTGTTTATAATTTCTGCCTTCAACATTGAATAGTGATGGGCTTGTAGTCAGCTGACTTTTTCCTGTACTGCAAAATCATAGCTTTTTGACCATCAGGACTTCTATTGTCTCTCCTGTTTTCATTCACTTTCTTCCCCCTAATTCCTCCAAACTCTCTTTCAGAAATCAACCCTTCTGAAACACTGTGTATGCAAATATAATACTGGTTGGTACTGCCCTTTTTTTTATTAAATGTAATGTAATTGTACCAACAGGACTCCCAAAGCAACCATTAACTTCCAATGTGGTGATTAAATCATCTTTATCAAAATGGATTTACTATTTTTTATTTTATTAAGTTAAAAAACACCTATAGTTTGTAGAAACTAATGACATTTTATTATTTGCTGCATAAAGCTTCCAAACTGAATTTTCTATTTACAACATTTTTTCCTATCCACTACTACTATTAGTTAGGAGGTTAAAAAGGAATCCCTTCACTGGAATTTGGTGGTCCATGACAAATCTCTTCACAGACACTGCAGCAACTATGTGTACCCAAACGCATTTGTTAAACCACACTTGTAGTTTAACATGTAAACAGCTGGGCAAGAAAAGGATGAGCACCAAGAAGGCAGAGAAAGACAAGACACTGCACTTGGCAGTGCGTCCTGGAAAACTCTAGTTTGAAATTATCCTCACGTCAGGATTACCTTCCTGTCACCAGGCATTTTTCTGCTACCTGGGGAAAAATATTTTACTCTTCCCAAACTCACTCATTTATTAGGATTTTTGCTCTTCAAAAACTGGAAGTTGTCCATTTATCTCTTCTAAAATTACATCCTTTTCTCCAGAATCTTCAACATTTTCTGTGAAATGAAACTTCTTTTTCTTGACAAGTTCTCCTCAGCAGTACTCACGTTTATGTAAATGAGGAAAAGAAAATTTCAGCTCCAAAGACAGAAATAAGCTATCGGAAAGGAAAAGGGCCCAAAGAACAGCAATGCAACCATAATAATAGCTTAACAGTGGACTGTGAGGATAACTACTAGCAGCACAAGAAGAGGCAAGTCTTGTACATGCTCCAAACTCTTACGGCCTTGATTTGCCTTTTTTTTTTTTTTTTTAAGTTAGTTTAAAGGGAAAGGTTAATAATTCAGTTTTTTGTATTCTGCAGTATTTATTTCTGCAGTGGTAGGAGGAAAAACTCCTGATATTCTATATGCATAACTGGAAAAAGCTTTTCCACTGCAGATACTGAAGCTGGTTTTGTATTTTTCTTGTTCCCTAAGAAACTGAACAGAATGAAAACCTATCATCTGTCACTTGAATCATTGTAGGCTGTATTAACAGGCTGGTTCAACAATGGGAAATAGTTCGTGCAAATTGCTGTATTTCAGCTGGTTGGCTTTCTCCTTGGCAAAACTTACTTATATTGTTTAATTTCTTAAAAGATAAATTAGCAGACTTTGCATTAGGGTAACACTGAAGAAGCATCTAGACATTGCTGGAAGAGGCCTTTAGATATGTACTTCAAACACCACATACAGTTGCTGAAGACCACGATCAGGTTGAGTCTCTGCTCATTTTGGTGTTTTGGTGGTACCTCTGGCTTGTAACATCATAACTGACAGGAATATAATGTACCTTAAGATTTAAACTCTAAACCTGAGGTAAAGTAACTAAACTCAAAGTCCTTGGTGCTCTGTTCAATCTCCACGCTGGTTGTCATTTTGGCTTCAGCATTGAATGGCTGATGTTTTAGGCAAGGAATTTAGACTCATAGATTCCTCCACTTCCGTGGATGTTTGGATATGCTGAGAGATGGATATCAGTGCAAGGTGGAGTTTTTGTTCAAATTATGTTATTGTGTTATGAAGGGATAGATGAATCTGTCACATGGGTAGTTAGACACTGTCTCTAGAAGTTTCTTTGGAATATTGTGGTGTTTTTTTAAAGTATAAGTCTGTGTTTAATGAATTCTAAAACTCTTCATGATAATCAAGTCGTGTCTTCCCAACAGCGTTTCAGTAAGAATGAAGTCATACATCCATTAGACATAAAACCTTGTATTCCATAAAACAATTTCTGGCAGTATCCCAGCCACTTTTGCAGAATTCTCTCATCCCTTTTATATCAATGATCACTCCTTTCAGATCAGCTTCCCAGCATTCTCTCTGTTATCCTTTCTTGTCACATTCTGTTGCTGAAAGTTGAAAGATTTTTTCTTCTTATTCTCACCTCACTTGACTACTCCACCTCAATTTGTCTACTCTAGTTTAAAACTGAACTGATGGGCCAAATTATTCACAGTATTGCATAAAAAACCCTAGCTGAATTATAATTAAATACACTATGACTTCTGACAGAGTTTAACCTGGAAGTCTCATAATTACTGCAAGGAATTATAGTCCTTATTCAATTCTTTCTCTGACGCGTCTTCTCAGTCATCAAATTCTGCTTGTATTTTCTCGGGGGTAGGGAGGGATTACAACTCAGTCTCCTTTTGTGCAAAGACTGGCACAATAGGTCCTTTAGGTTCTACTGGAATGCAAATAATCACCACATTCTTTGGATGTTTAAATGTCATAGAGATGTGTTTAATCTAACAAGATGCACGGTCAGATGAAAAGAAGACTTAATTGGAGAACTTCAGCCTCTGAATAACTGATTGGATTTTTCACCTAAATTAAAATTATTAGCAGGTTCTAATGTACTTCCCATTTTCATCAGAGAACATTTACTGACATACTACTCTTGTCCAGATTAAATAGGATTTAACTGCTTAGAAATGCCTAAAGGTTGAATTTACTGAACAAAGAAGAGTGGGTTCCTCTGACAGAAATTCTGGGGATCTGTCTAGAGCTCAGAGAGTAAATAGGATTCAGCAACCCAAACAGTGCTTCCAGTCCAGTGAACTACATAATCCACTTTACAGTTCAGGTGACTCCAGCCCAATGAACAACATAATCCACTCCAGACTTTATGTGATTTCAGACCAATGAACAACATAATCCCAATTTTGATTAGAAACTATGGGCAAAGAGAAAAGGTTTTATGAGTAATAAGCATGTAAATGTGCTCTATACCGCCTGAAAGGCAATTTGTACTACAAGACATTAAGAAATTAGTGTTTTAACACTCAGAACCTCCACGGACTGCCATTATCTCCAAAATAAGAATGTAATGGATTCTTTAACCATAACATGTAAATTTGTCTGTTCCATCTGACCATGGGTGATTACCAGCCAGGGATGACTGGCTTGTCACTTCAAAGTATGCTCCTTCCACATTTCTCTTATCACCCAAACACTCCAGATTGGATACAGAGTGTCTATTATTTTGAAAAAAAAAAAAAAAAACAAACAGAGAGATGAAAGATATTTTCAGTTCAGTCAGTCTGATTTCTCTGTTACTTTGTCTCTCTACAATTTCATTCTAAATGCATTCTGTAGTTCTCTCCTGCTTTCTTCTTTAATATTAATTTACCGAAACCACCCAAAAGATGTGTAATTAAAGATCAAAAAAGCAATTCTCGGAAACCTTCATTTTTGAGTTACTAGGTTCAGTGCTAAGAAGGTTTACTTATGAAAAACAGAATGCTACAAAGTCATGTCTGGAGAAAGGATCAATGAACATTATGAGTTTGACAATAAGGATAATCTCTTTCAGAATGGATGAAACTTCTAAAAGGGCACCCACCACAGAAATAATAACTAACTGGAGAAACATGAACATGTCAGGTTTTTAAGGCTTGGCTTGAAATTGCGGAAGTCATGAAAAGAAGACAACCATTGCTTGAAAAAACCCTGTATAAAATAGTTGCATTTTTAATCTCTAAAATTAAAGTGGCTGTTATTGGGCTATGATTGCTATCTATAACTGTTCAGTACTGTTTTGCTTTCACCTGTTGTGCTCCTATATGTCTGACCGTCATGTGCTATCTATAGTTTCCAACACGTCTATCTGAATGGAGAGAAATTAAGACCCCTGACAAAAAAGAATTTATATCCTGTAGTGGACTGTGTCTACCCAGGTTCACTTTGGATCTGAATCACTGCTTAATAACTTTGGTCCTTCCATAACAGTAACCAGAAGAAAAGAGCAAACTGATCCTTGAGCAAGCTGATCTAACTTCTAATTTGGCCCTGTGTTAGCAGATTGGCCTAGATGGCCTCCAGAGGTCCCTCACATCTAAGTGAAAAGAATAAACATGAGTGAACTCATTTATGTGAAATTAAGTGAAAGATGTATTGAATAAATGAAAGAGTTAAAATTTACAAACAGATTTCTTCTGAAGTCACTGAAGTAAAAGATAAACTCTTGAGTGTGGAAGGTCTGTGTTTCCACTATTACTTTTCTATATTGCATTTTACTGTTCCCAATTCCTGTCTCTTTTTAAGGACAATTCTTCATTTCTTCTAAATACTGCATTGGAATCTCTCTGAAAGTTTCCTAATAACCATTGACGTTTATGGTGAAAAGTCTCAAACATGTTCATGCTGAATTTAGGATTTTTCAAAACAACTTTAAAAACCTCAAAATTACATTTCAAAATGAAACAGTTCATTAATAGAAACTTTTTATTATAATATGTTAATTCAAATAAAATGCTTGATCACTAATTGGCACTTCTGGGGGAAAAAAAAGGCACACATTTTTTTGTCCAAACCGCCTCTTTAATATTGAAACATTTAATTTTAGCCGAGGGAGCTCCCAAAACAACGGGAGCCATCACATGTTTCAGTTTTCTTCTTTCTCAAAACTTTAATAATTAACAATTTTCTATATTAAAAAAAAAAAAAATTACTTTGATGAAAACATGTATTAAGATACCAGGCATTTCCCTAAGGTGCAAATTATTTTCTGATTAGTTTGAATTGATAGATATTACTTAAAATGTGTTCTTATCCTAAAAGTATGTGTTTGTCTTTATCAGATAGATTAATTGTTAGCACACTTGGACTGTGACTTCTTTCACAGTTTGCAGAGCTCCAGCTGTGACAGAGACCATATTAGATGTGGATGATAGCATAAAATGAATAAGAATGTATTCCTACCTGTTCAAAATACTAACAGTATACTCTTGGAAATTGCCCCTGGTTAGCCTATCGACTATTTTAATATTTTGAAATGAAAAATGCCAAGGAAGTGCAAAATGTTGCCATACTGTCATCCAGATTATTTTACTCAGTTCTAGCTTTGTGACTTTCAGTCACTTTTATTGGCACCAAAAAATCTACTCAGTCACCCATGTACTTGACTGTTAGTAAATGGAGAGTGAAAACAGCTCTCAGCATCTTCAAAACAAGGGTGTTTGGTGGACAGATTGTCTGGCCACTGCAGTATGATCCCCATCCAACTCTGAAAATGTTTGCAAGGAATAATACAACTGCTAAAGGTGTTTAAGAGCAGTCAGCTAGTTTAAAATGGTACAGAATTTAGTTTCCTGGCAAATGCTCTAACAAGCTTTGCTACAAAATGTCAACATTTGGATTCACAGCATCCCAAGATACCTGTTAGTTGCAGCTCTGCTGAAGCTCTGAAGGTTTAACTATCTGAACAATGAAAAATTAGTTAAAGCTGGAAATATAACAGCATTGAAGCCTAACTTCTCTTGAAAACAGTGTACCAAGAACAGGCAGAATTCTTCTGAGCTGAAACTTACTAGAATTAAAGTGATTTCTGCACTTTGGTAGTGTTCTCTTCCCCCAAAACACGCATTATTGGATGAGTTGTAAGAAGTAAACTTTATCCAGTGAACTGCTCATTATGTCATAGTGTTCAAATAATAATACCCCAGCTTTTTCTGCTTTGGTTATAAGAAAATCCATTGTAGAGGTATGTTAGAAGCAAAGAGATATAGGTGGTCAGTCCCTTATAAATTTGTTAAATAATAGGTTAGTGATATTTTCCAAAGTGTTTACTTGATGTGGAAGCTTGAAACCCATTTTCACAAATTACAAAAGAACAGAATTTCCAAAATTCTCTTGATGCCTTTATAAACTTAGCTTTTTGTCTAAGCCATAGCACTAGACCCCAATTTTAATAAGCTGTTGTGAAATTTTCCACTTGGGATGACAAAGCTTAAATTACATTTAAGTATTTTAGGGAATAAGAACTTAAGTCACTTGGGCTATCAGTGGAAACCTTTGGAGACCCTGATGTTCAAAGGTATTTAGGTATGTCAATATCGTGACTGTCTTAGGTTTAAGGATCTATACTCCCTTTAAAATAGAAAGTTTGCAAAATAGTTATGGGTACTACAGTGTTAGGATAACCCGAACCAGGCATATATTCCTATTGTGTTATGCACAACATACAAACAAAGCAGTTAGAGCATTCAGCTACAGGAATATTCTGCCAAACAGATATTTACGGACACTGTGGTAGGACACTAAAATGGCCTAGGTCATGACTAGCACAGGGCTTTGGGAAATCCAGGTCTTGGTCTGAGCTACCTGTCTAAACAGCAGGGCAGGGTAGCAGATCTTGCCTAAAGATTTTTTATAAAATGGGGTTTTGGAACTGGTTGAATAACATGACAGAACACAAAACCACACACACAGAGTGAACAAGACTAGCTAGAAAATTTATTTCTTTTTAATTTTTTTCTTGCCTTGGCTTCCTTTCCCTCCCTCCCCTGTGCCTCACTGGAAGCCATTTGCTCTCACAGTGCCCAGACATGGAAGCACTGAGCCTCTCTGCCTGAGCACTGGAATGCAATACCACGTTTTAGAGTATGATGGCAGCATGCAGACAAATTAGGAAAATCCAGAAGATCTGAATGTCAGGAGCCTTTACAGTTTCTGTGAATTAGATCAGAAGTTTCCCTTTCAGTCCTGAAGCATACTTTAACTACAAACTGATAGAAGTTTTGAGTTTCCTCTTTTTCCTCTTTTTTTTTTTTTTTTTTTTTCCCCCTTTTGACTATGATTATTAAAGCTTGTCTGGAAATTCTGTGTCATTTGGCACCTAAACACGTTCCATTCTTGAAAAATCTCAATCTGGACATAAATTAGTTTGCTTAAACTCCCCATTTATTCTTATGTTCCTGACTTCAAAGTCATGTCATGTAATTTTTTAAGAACTGCATATATATTTTAAAATTAAATTTTAAAAGTCTTGATCAAGTTTCATATTTTGTTATTCTGTCTGACTTCAATATAACTCAACTATGTCAGAAGCCTGTTTTCAGTAACCATTCACAGCTAAAAAATATTATGAAAAAAAAAGAAAGAAAACAAAAGTTAGGAATAAACATAATTTCAAGTGTCATAAAAGAAAATAATTCTACTACAGATTAAATCTGGTAGCTACACATTTTAAAAAAATTAAGCATGCACTGAGTTCCATCAGAGTAATAATAACTTAATAAATAAAAAAGTCTCTGGACTGGACTGACTAAATATCTTATTGTCCTCAAGTGCAATGAAAAATACATTTTCACTAGTTATGCAATAAAAAAGGCATAATCTAAAATTATAATGTCTTTTGTTTCTGAGGATCATTTTCAAAATTGATGCTCGTATTTAGCCTTCTGCAGTATATGCCAAGTGCCAGATTCCATCATTACAATATTCTTGCAAAGGATTTTTAAGACTTTTAAGCATTTTGATTTTCCATCACTGAGTCAAGACAATGCTGGTGAAGCTGTTTCCTACAACAGTGTGCTACATACCTGTGCTAAGGAGTTTAAACTTGCTCAGCAAAGAACACCTAGACTCCCTTCTGGAGCTGTAATACTAGTCATTGCCCAACTTACAAAGCACAATCAGCAACAGGTACTTAATAATGAGAAAATATAAGGAACCACACAAGGACACTACAACCTTGCGGTGACATGTATATCTATATATATAAAACTATGTATATTAGTAAGCCAATTCATTCAAGTAGACATGAAAGTTAGTTTTCACTGGATAGAATGTTGATGGTTGTATTTTAATTATTTGGATCCCTGAAACTTGATCAGTCTTTAGTATATTTTGGACCTCTTTGAGAAATAAGAGTTTTTATATGGTATGTCCTTCATGCAGTACATTTATCTGTGTACTTTATGAACATGTCATTAAGGAAGTCTTGTAGTAGTAAATAAGGTAGGCTTGGGTCGAATTATTAATAGATAGTATATAAGACTACTCATGCAACATAAAAAGAAAACATTCTTAAGGGCCCCACATCACATTAGTTTAGAAATAGTATTTTTATCCTATTCCGTGCTGTAGAATATTTGATCCTGCCTACAAGCTTAACTTCAAAGCTTATGTAATAATAACCTACTTCAACAAAATAATGAGAAAGAGAATCTGAGACCTTTTCATATAGATAGATTACAGCCTGTATAATTACTTTATTTGACTGTCAAATATCTTTGATATTTGAACTACTAAATTCAGAAAGCAGAAAAGTGAAACAAAACAGTAGAAGTACTCGGACATTTTCTAACGGAGCAGTTTTTCTGTTGGAAAATTTTAGTAAGATAATAGCTTTTTCTACAGTGTTTTAACATGTTTACAGAAAAATTCTAGGGAATTTCTGAACAAAACATTTAAAGTTGTAGAGCCAGGAATATAAAGAGTAATAGTATGCATTTTGTCATTTTCATAACAAGATACTTTGAAAAGAATGGTGCAATTTTTTTCCAGTATTCTCAATTTTTCTAATGAAAAATCAGATTTATTTTTCATTTACTCTCCATTTTCTTTAGTGCTGACACAACAAAATTAAAATTTTAAGAACCAGGAAATCTTTTGCAGATCAGGAATTCTGATATTGTGCTACTTTAGAAAATACTGCATGCATTCGTTTTTATTATCTGCTTCTAATATAGTCAACTTAAAGTGTTGTTGACTGACATACTTCAGGCCTGAAAGTATCTGCAATGTGATGTAGCTCAGGACTGAGACTTTATTCATTTATCTGCAGAAACAGACTAAGGAAGAAAGTACGGTACTACAAGTTAGGTTTTTTGTTTGTTTTCTGTTTTGTATGGTAAGGCCAGCTGGCTGGTAAGAGGCTACAGAAAGAAGGAAATTCTTTGTCTCAACTGCTTAGGTAATTACTTCCTCTTTACCTAAAGCAACAGAACTATTATTTTGATGGGACTGCAGAGTGCCAGCATAAGCCATAAAACTTTTTGAATTACGGTCACAAACAATCCCCTCATCCAACATTATAATGCCTCTAAAACGTTAGTATAGAGATACTATTTTTGTTAGGTATAGCCACCAAATATTTTGGTGATGAGTGGAGTTTTTGAGAATCTGAGGATGTATAGCTCTATTTCTGGATGACTCAATTAACTACCCCGTAAGGATGCGTGAGGTTACCAACATTGACAGACGAGTCTTAAATGAGGGCAAACCCCAGTTCTAATAAAGAAGAGAATTTTCTAAATTGTTTGGCATATTTAGAACAGGAATACCTTTAATTTACATTTTTCTAAATATATATTTTACTCACAGGAATGACACACCGAAATCCCATCATTTTATCAAGACATCATTTATTCACTGCAGTCATTCGTATCTGAAGGCCAGTGCAATCCATATGTGACCTCTTCTGCCACTCTGAGGAGGTTGCTGCTCTTATTGTCTCTAAACTACCAGACCAACTTCTGAACAATGTCAAAAAAGATGACAAGTGGGCCTTGTCAGGATAACAGAGATGATGTATTGTAAAGCAGATGATTAAAACTAGAGTCTAGACTGACAAACACACAATGATCCATTTCCTACTGGTCCAAGAGCTGATTTATTATTTAAGATCTAGATCTTTATATGTCCAGCATATATTATGAGAAGGGACATTGCCTGTATAGTCCACAGAGTGTACACCATGTGCCAAAAAAACAGGTACTGTAAATGCGTCTAACTCCATTGATGTCCTCAGAAGTGTGATGATTTGCATCAGTTGAGACCTGGCCACCTATATCAGCTGAAATGCATAAGCATCCATTTTCTAGAGTATTTTTGTTGTCATTTCTGCAGTGGGAGCCCACTTAAGCTTAAGAGATCCTTACGGCAGCACTGAATTAGACCTTAGCTTTTTTAAAAACCATCTTGGAAGATGGCTATAGGCATACTGAAAAAGTGGCTCATAAAGAATTAGTTTGGCCTAGTGTTTATTTTATGCTGCTCTCTAAACTAATAAACCTGCCTCCTTTTTATTAAAAAAAAATTGCTTATCTACATCTTGCATTCTTTTTCTCTGCTCAGCCATTTCCAGAGAACATACCATAATTAGTCTAGCTTTCTGTGTATATTCATTTAATTACAGTTTCCTTATATGATCTGCTGTAATTCTAATAGACTCAGAGTTTACTACACATACCTAAAGAAACCAGACTAGCAGGAAAACAGCCTTATTTTTCCAACTTATTTCATACACACAACAATGGTCTTCAGGGAAAAATACAGAAAGCAAGGAGACTTGAGGTCTACTTACAGCCATCCCATACATTTCCCTTCTCACCTCAGTCAAGTCACTTGACCTCTTTGTACATTCCTTACTGGTTTGAAAATGCAAGCAATAATGCTAAGCTTCTGAATTGGACAAACACTGTGAAAAAGAGTATTCTATAAACATAGCTCAAATAAATACCACAAATTTATGTTGATTGCATCAAAAGTATTTTAAAGAAGTAAAAAATCATCTCTATTAGCAAGTGCTTCACAAAATATTTAAAGGACTCACAGTGGTTTTTTTTTCTTTATGACCTTAGAAATGCAGAGTTATATTGCTGACTCACTTGGCAGGCAGAACAAATGGGCTCTATTAGCTCCAACTCAGGAATATAAAAGGAATATATAAAAATTCTTGTCACAAGAAGAAAAAAAAAAAAAAAACAAACAGCAGATGTTTCAGGTTTTTGTTTCTGCTATGCACTGGATTTGGGAGTGAGTCGGGAGGGAAACAAAAAGACATAGTCAGCTACCCCAATCCAGTTACAATTAAAATCATTGAAGAAAGATCTAATCAAATCAATTTTTGCTGCATATCCCAGGACCTTTAGCCAATAAGTAGTCTTCTATGTTGTGAGGAAAAATAATTAAAATCCACTACAGATATATATATATGAGTGTGGTAGTTTAGTGAGATAGAAATATATTGGGACCTCAATTAAAAAAAACCTCAAAACTCTACCTCCTAATGCTAGGAACTTGAGAAGATTTGAAGAATGATCACTCATGCTTTTCAAGACCAAACTAATAAGTTTTTGTATTAGCAAATGGCGACACTCTTTCATTCCTAGCAGAGATGGATTTTGCTCAGAGGCCTAGTTAACACTGTTTACCATTCCACAATTATATTTATTCTGTCATTCATAAAATCACATCTGCAACCAGCTTACTCCTTTCCATTTTAACTCTGATACCAGTTATCAAATGAATGTTCGTACTGTCTTAATCTGGTAAACCTCAGAATTAATAGGTATGGAAGGTGTGATAAGAAAAAAAAAAGAGATATGGATGTGTTAAGATCTATCAGGTTAAAATTAAATGCTATTTCAGATGTGTGTCATTTTTCTCTATAGATCTGCAAGGTAAATATTAACAAGGTGTTTTAAATGAAGCACCTCATTTACATTTCACCTGTTCTATTCCAATTGCTCTATTCTCTTAGTGTGATTCAACTATTGTACACATCAGCTTTAGCAAGCCATAAAAAGTAATTTTTGGCTTCAGATTCTGTGATAAATTTATCATCAGAAAATTAAACGTCAGTCTAATTTCACAGCTGTATTATCCTTCTGTCTAAAAACTTAACAAACTAATTAAATTCTGAATTAACTAAAGTCAGAATAAGCCCCAGACACTAGCTTCTAATCTGGACAAACATCTCTTGACAGAAAATAGAATTAATGTGTGTCTCCTGCTTTGGGAAAGTTTGCCAAAAGCAGACCCCTTACTGTGTTAGGCACATGGCCTTGTCTCTACCACAGGTGCTATTTGCTATTACAGTGTTTCTCCTTTGAAGATCTTAATGCACCTTTCTTAACATACACTAACCTTGATACACCAAAGGGATGTAAATTGTCGGCCTAGAAACACACCTTTACTATCAAGTCAAGAGGATCTAGTGTCTCAATTTTTTCTTAAATTAACTAATTTGTATAAAACTGAATGTTTCATGTCATAAAATGTTCTGCAGTCCTTTTGCAACTATTAGGATGCTTGTAGAATAAGAGTGTGGTAACTGGCATGACCTTTTTATAACAGCAGTAGCATGGGGAAGTAAATGAGGAGGATATGCCCACAGGATGCCTGGATAAGAAAAAAAATAGTGGAAAGCACAGAATACGAAGGCACATATGTATTTCTTTTTTTTTTCCTGTCTAATTCCTAAAGGAAGGGTTCCCCACCTGCACCCCATCTGGGTGACACCAACAACCCAAATGGCAGTATGCAACCATCTATAGAAAAGTTTAGTCATACAGCTAAACCAGATCTTACATTACTGCAAAGCACTATCTCATAGATCTGCATGTGAACATCAGCTGGGGATGATTTTCACCTCCCAGTCCTCTTAGTTTGCCTTACTTCCCTGTCAATTAACAGCTTTCACTCAAGGATTACATAAGTCCTGTGGCTCTTGCTAGCAGGACATCTTCTCATTGCTGCCTCCTGGCTACATTTAAATGTTAATGACTAATTCTATAGCTAATACATGCAGTTGATTTTATCTTAATGTCTACCAGTTTTAAATGTCACTGCTTAGACTTGTCTGAAATGAATTTTGCTAAACCATCTCCTGTTAATTATCTTTTAGCATTTATAGTTCTATCTGATGGCCTGTGTTGTCAACGGGGCTGCTAACAGGCAGTTCAGCTTTTTGCCTTTGAGATAGGGAGGTGGAACAGTCAAACACTCAAAACAAAGCAGAGCCTGGTCTTCCCTGACATGGAAAAAACTATTTGGAAAGATTCAGCAAATAGAAATCAAATAAATTCTAGCTACCAATGCCATGAAGTTTATGTACCTCTTTAGTAGTGAATCCTTTACATAAGGGATTTGTTGTTTGTTTCTGAAGCCAATAGCAGCTTTTTTTTTTCTCCAAAAGAAAATGATGACCCACGATCATCAGTTTCATGTAAAGAGAGTAAACAGCAAGCCCAACATCTGTCATAATTGTCACATCCATAGTTTTCAGGAAAAATAAAAACACTTCCATATTCATATTTTTAGGCTGGTGATTATAGGCCTGTTCTGTGCACTGAACTATGAGCAACTTTGAGAAGGGGGGTTGTTAAAAGGAAAAAAGAATTTGGAGAGTCTCTGTTTACATTGCTTTCTTTTTAGCTTTTATTATTGGCTCAATATCCAAAAATATCTTCAATTATCTAGTAGATTAGAAGTCTGGTTGTCAAGGGGAAAGCTACTTCAGTAGACAGAGTTCTAGCTTGATGACAGGAAACCTACAGCAGGTTAAAATCCCTGACTTGAGTACAATGAGGTGAAGACTGGACGTAGTCATGAAGAAGTCAATAACTAGTTCTTTATATCCAAAATTGTGCTTAAAATGCCATGGGTAAGGTTAACATAGACCCCAGCTAACTCAACATGTACAAGTTAGGACTTAAAAGAGCTGATGTCAGAATATTTGGTGGTGGACAAAACCATAGTATATAGAGTTATCTCCATTTTGGATCATTTAGATGGCTCCTTTATCCATATTATGTCACTAGAAGTCTCTGGGCTTCCAGTTACCTCCAGAGCGTGGGCTGAGATAGTCTCAGAACACAATCTCTACCCTTTTACACTTTGAAGAGCGGGCAGTCTTGGTCTTAAGAGCGGGTTCAGATTTGTATTTGACAGGGACAGTGTAGAGAAATCTCAGCGTCAGATTTACATATAATCATACTGAAAGTGAAGCAAGTTCCTGGAAAATCATGTGAGTCGGGAGTGAGTGGGGGTGGGACAAACATTTCAAATAGTTAGACAGAAAATATTGTTTTGGAAAGAGTTACAACAACACCCTATTGTACTCACTGAATGCACCAATATCTTTGCAAATAGGATCCTCTGTGCCTTGTTACCATGTCTGAAAATTATAATGATAGCACTTCACCATATCACAGAGGAATTGTACAGTGCTCAGATATCATGGGTGCTATGAGTCATATATATGTTTAAGAGATTGTCTGCAGAAAGGTATTCACGCAAATTAAACCCCCATAAAGACATTTTTAGAGTGGAATATTACATTCTGATTAAATTGCTACTCACTAAACAACATTAACTCTTGCTAGAATCCTTCTACATTTCAGTAAGATTTCTTAAATTTTCTTTGTCTCAATTCATTTTCAAAACTAACCAGAAATTAACTACTCCAGTGCAAATACAAATTTCCTGTGACATGCAGACAAGCCTCAAGATCAACAGATATATATGCCAGAAATATTTTCAAGGGCAAAAGAAACTGACTGCCAGGTTTGAAACAGAAGGCTTGAGTGTATGTTCTGAGATAGCTGTACATTTTCACCAGAAGGCAGTTGACAACTGGTGGAAAACAACACCTTTTTAAACAATTTTTTTTAATGTTAGAAAGTTATGCTACTATCATTGATAGCTGGCACAGTTGTTTTAAAATCTAGCCTTGAATTAGAATTGATCAATAGTATTACTATCTTTTCTATGTCACAGCTAGTCATAAATTACTATATTATGAAAATCTAATCTTGTCAAGGATGAGTTGTTTAGGTTGTCATATGGTACATCAAGCCACGCTGCCTATTTCTTTTCAGTTTCTAAGTTTGTATTAGATAGAAGAGAAATATAAGCAATTCTTGCAGCAAAAGCTGTGTGGATCTCTGGCCCTCAAAGTTTATTACTTCTGTTTACCTGTGCAATAGATTCCTCCAGTCTATCATCAAAAAATGTTGAGCTAGAATTTGTCCTCTCCACAGCACAACTATTCTGAGTTAGCCCAGTAGATATGGCTTTGTGACTATCATGACAAAGCAGTTAAGAAACTCTAGCTCTGGTAAAGCTCCTTCTCATTGGGCCTTAAAGGAAAAAAAAAAAAAAGAAAAAAGAAAAAAACAAAGAGGAAGTAAAGGCCCTATCCAGCTACAAAACAAATTGTAGTATCATTACAACCAAGAATCTTCAGGATTATCTTGCTCATACTACTGTTCCCTGGTTCACATGATGAATATTTATCCCCCACAGAGGGCTGGAACAGGTGATTTCCTGAGGTCCTTTTGTGACTTAACTACCAGTCATTCCAAATCACAGAATCAGAAAGGACTACTTACAGCTGCATGCTAACTTTCAGCCCTTCAGAGCAGGATAGGTTGAGACTGGCTACCTCAGTCTTTTCAGTAATGAGAAAGAGCATCTTTCACCAATAGGTCACCAGCTTAGTCAAAGAAAGGCTAAAAAGCCCACTAAGTCCTATTTAATGGCCCATTTGTGGGATAAGTTTTTAGAGATGTAAAAATTAGCTTTTAAGTCACAAACTTAACAGGATAAATTTCACTGTTATACTCATAAGCAAAGCCAAGACAAACTTAAGTTAAAAGAATACAAACACCACCTTACGCCCCATTCACTCAAGTGATAAAGTCCCTGCTAAAGCCAGAAACCATGAACACAATCTACAACATCTAGTCATCACGGAATTGTTGTGACTTGGAGCAAGTTTTCCATGTGCACATTGGGAAAAGGAAAAAAATATATAGATACAATTTTTTATTCATGTTTTGATTTCATAATTTATTTTGAGCCCTTCATATCTTAATAATTTTTTTGGCTTTTTTACTTTTAAAAAGGAATTTCAAATGTGGAATAGTGACTCATTAGCAGCATGAGCCCAGAACTGCAATTTACCAAACCCTAGAAGGTGTGAAGAAGGACTCATATTACTGACAGCCTGAAAGTAAAAAAAGGAAAAATAAGAACATTCTTCTTCATAGATATTAGAGTACCAACTGCATCAGACAGCACCAGAAGCTTAAGCGTCCTCCCAATACACAGAAATTCAGAGAAATCCAGAGATATCATTCCAAGAAATGGAATCGCCTAGGCCTCCAGTGTAATTATCATTAAAGTTATGCCTTTAAGGGATTGCCTTAGATTATATTGTTACAGCAATCTAACAATGGCTGTAATGCATCAATCGGAGTACAATGACAGTGTGTATATGAAGTGATAGTTCCCCAGGATACCGCTGATACCCTGCAATCATTTTTAATTCAGGAACTTTCAGATTTAATCCAGAAGTGGTCTCTGAATTTCATAATCCTCTTCCAAGATATCTTGCAGGGCCCAGAGTCTTTCTGAGACCCAGCCTCCTGAGCTCCAGGTGAGACAATGGGGTAATTTTCTCAAGATTCCTTTCTTTGTCCGAGGCTGACCTGACACCAGTCCTGCTTCCCTCCTTGAATAACCTTGAACATGGAAGAACATTACCTACCCAAACATGGAAGTCTTGTCTCCTTGGTTTTGATTAAAGATTATTTTTTTCGGGAAATCACTGTTTATTACATTAGACCAGGGACTGGCATGTTTCATAAGTCTGACTAGTAAATTGAAGCAAGGCACATCCATTTTTAAAGAAAGCAAAATGCTTGATGCTTAATGTTTTTCTGAAGGCTTAAATATGTAACTCATCAAGTCAAACTGCAGATTTCCTATATTTCAAACAATTCACTTTCTTCTTTCATGACTTTCTTTCATTGTGTGACACCCATCTTCTTACCATGTTCTCTCTTCAAAACCAGATTCACTGTTGTATCAACATCCTTCACATACTCAAATTTCTTTTCCCCACTTCCACACAACCTTCCTTACTGTTTAAGGTAGGCATCTCTTATTCTCCAGTTTTCCCCTTCTACAAGAATAAAGCAGACCTGTGCTTAAAGATTGTCTATGGCTATGTTCCACAAAACATGACACAACAGAGACGAAGCCAGACACTGTGTGGACAACCTGAAATCACAAGGATATGAGAAGGTACATGCAATACAAAGTTTGCACACTTTCATTTAGCAGTAAGCCTGAAAGATCACTCTCTGTGGAAGAGATAGGCAGATGGAAGATCATGCTGTTGTTCTGATGGCTCCCAATTTTGACATTACACTGCAGACAGAGCCTAGAATTGATGTATATTTTTTCCTAGAAACTGGTTGGTAACTCTGGGTTGTTTTGTTATTTTCTGAAGTTTTATCAAATATAAAAACTCCTTATTATCAATAGAAAACAGTTACATATTTGTATATAGACGGTTCTGCACTTTCTCTGAAGCATCATCTTCATGTTCTCAGATCCAAGTCCTTTAACTCAAATGCACATCAGTTAATGCTAAGTGAAGTGTTAAGAAATTCACAGCAGTATTTCCAATTTGACTGGTCCATAGACATTGCAAACTTTGAGAAAAGCACAGAGATAATTTAAATCCTATCTTACATTTTGCAACCCAACATTTCTGCTCCATTTCCAACTTGAATTGAAAACTTACACATCCCCTGCCCAAGTCAACGGGGATGTTTGATCATTAATAACAATACACACTCAACATTTGAAACTAGGATGAGTACAAGAAGATGATTCCATGGCTTTCATACATTTTAATGTAAAATTAGTCTCTATGATTGAAAAACTTAAAGCAGGGCTAGTGATTGTTTGATTCCTGCAAACATTGACGTTAAAACTCCAGGATAATAAATGCAGATGTTTGAAACTTCAAAGTAACTAATTGTGTCTTGAAAGTGGTGGTGGTGTTTTGGAAGTGGTAGCTAGTCAATTTTTACTTTTCAGTAGCAGTTGAGCAAATATACAGCACCAACCTATCTAAAAAAAAAGACCAAGTATAGTACTGTTTTGTGGTATGAACAAAGACTACAGAATAATAGAATCGTATGAATCATAGAATCATATAATGATTTGGTTTGGAAGGCACCCTAAAGATCATCTAGTTCAAATTCCAAATATTTCTCCTCCAGCTGTAAGTCAATATTTTTTCAAGTATAATTGATGCTATTCTGTTCTTGTTATATTATCTGGTGAAAAACATGATCTACATGAGTGGAAAAGGTTTCCATGATGCCAGTAAGTAAAAATAATGAGCCATGTTAGCATACCGGGCATATTTTTCTGGCTATTGTAAACGGAGAATAAATGTCCTGGTAGGTTGCTTCTGGGGCACAGAAAGAAAGAGGTAAGAATGAACTACCAATACTGTTGATCAGACTTGGTCCCCCATCCAGAATGATAGTTGTCAACCAGAATTTTGATGCTTAATGTAATAAAAATAATGTCATTTACATCTGATGTAGTATTAAGATGTACAGAAAACAAGGAGCTTCACTCTGTCAGCAATAAAAACTGAATTAAATAAATATGACCTTATATTTGTTAATGAAAACAATTCTCTTGTTACAGATACAAGTACAACAATAATATTCAGAGAGGAAGCCAATGAGAAAGCCCAGAAATACAAAAGGCTCTCTGAAGATCAGGCAACTGCCATCTGACCATGACATTATTGGTTTAGGATTTCCTTAATAAAGAAAAAGGAAAATGGTCTGGCAGGAGTTACAATAATAACTGCTGCCTACACTTGGGAGTCAGTTGGTTAAAAGATTAAGTCAACAATCCTTGGTGTATTAAAAGGATGTTATAGACATATAATCAAGTATGTATAAATATAAAGATAAGTACACTGACTCTGACACGTTTCCTGCAATGTCACTTATGTTACACCATTCACTATAATTTCAGTGTGTACCTGGTTATGAGTAACTTTTGCAACCTGGGTTATTTTTTTCATATCTTCTTATTGTTCTTTATTTTTATATTTGCTTCCAGACAAACACAACTCTTCCCTGTTTTTTTGTCTTCTTCCTCAGAATTTCATAAAGATTAGGCACATTCATAATGGGCCAGTGGATAAAAGTAGTCATGTATGGTTCAATATCCTTGAGTTATATACATACACAACACTTGGTTTTTTATTTTTATTACCATTAATTATTCAACTCATAATGAGAATGTGGTCTTAAATTTGAGAGAGAAGGACTTAAATGACCAACTCCTTGATATCAGTATAATTTCGGGTTCCAGCTTGCCATCAGGTCGCTCACGAAATTTATAGGTCTAGAGCAATTTACACTGAACAAGAGCCTTCTGTCTTCCATTAAGAGTGGATTTGGGACAATTTTTGCTTTTGATGACATGAGACTATGCCAGGGGTAACTGAAACCTTCATATCTAATATGCATACAAGAAACTAGAGATACACGTTTACAAACTGTCTCACATTTTCCATAAATCAGCTACAGAGCATATTGAATATAAGCCACTCAAATCAGGAGTGACTCAGTCACAGAGTCAGTTCAGAGAAGATCTCAGAGTGGCAAGTTTGTTGTATGCTTTTTGTCCAACACTTGGAGAGTGAGATTGGCCTCCTAAAATGATTCAGCTGAGTTCTGTGTGTTAGGTGGAATAAGGAACCTCAATTAAGTAGCCAATTACAAAAAATTTCATAGAAGTTTGTGACTAGTAAGGAGGAGAGCCTCAAGGAAGTCAAGTAATTGGACATATCTTGGGTGCCATTATGACTTCATATGTACCCAGTTGTACTTGGTTGGCTTGTCTACAGTTGCCTACATATTTTCCACAAACCTTGGTACAATTTGGTAAGGCATTGACAGAAGTGTCTTCTTCCTAATTGCTGGAAATAAATATCTTTTTCATGCAGTCATGAACGGCTGAGACAGCAAGGAGATCTGACACTATTTCTTTTCCTTGGCTAGTGTTGCTGATGAACTGTATTTAATCATTCATAAGCAGGTTCTGGTCCTTATTTATTGGGAACAGTTTGACTCCATAAGATTTGACAGTTTTCTGACATCCCCCAAATTGTTCTAATAATAACAGAGACAATGACAGTATCATTTAGAAATCTCTCACATGCTGTATGTGAATGGAGTTACGTATCTGCTGTAAGTAACAGAAAATGGAACAGCAAATTGTTTTGTAGAGGGAGCTGAAATTAGATTGTGCCATGCTGCCAAAAGAGACAAAAAGAGACAGATGAATTCTGGAAGGAGAAGAAAATGTTATACCCATGAGACCTGCTGGTTGCTGTTCCCTACCTCAAGGATGTACAAGCTCTTCCCATCTTGGCAAGAGGCAAAACCCCCTTATCAATTTATAAAACAGAACAAAATGCATGTGCTCTATAAACAGAGAGGAAGCACGCAGTTCTTTCCACTTACTGACTAGAGGAACTAAACTTGAATTTTCAACCTGTATATTTGCTGATTAAATCAGCAAATGCCACTGAATGCCACTGAAAATTCAAGCCCTCAGAAGTAGTCCTAGGTACTTCTGCTGACATGAGTAAAACCTCCTCCCTGTGTATTCCATCAGACTCCTACCTAAAGCATACAAATGCTTCCTTTCCCAGAGGTGCAAGGAAAGCCTGCAACTTGAATGGTCTTGCAAAAATATGCAAAGCTATAGGCAATACCAGATAGGAAACAGGACTCATGGGATAGCTTACTTTACTCAGCATTCTGTTCCTGACTGCAACCAAAACCAGTTTCGTTTAAAAAGACACCCAAAAGACCAGGTACAGGAATGTATTTCCCAGGTATGAAGAAGAAATTCTGTAGAAAATCAGATGACTTACACGAGTGTAAGAAATCATAACATTGGGTTCATTACTTCTGAGGAGCACATGAAGAGTACAGAGGTACAAGAGAAATTAATGAAAATCATCATAAAGCACAAGAGAATTCAAGCCAACAAATAATATCCTTGGTGATGTTGAATGTTTTGCACACTTATTTGTGGAAAACTGTGCTTCCAATCAGTTTAGCCAATCATGGCTACAGCATTACATACTGCTGATCATTATGGTTAATATTGCAGTAGAGTCAGAGCAACAAGCAAGTGGGTGGAATGCTTCATTTCACTTCAGCTCTTCACTGTATGTTTACATTATGCTGTATAAAATACAATAATCCCTCTCCTATCAACTTATTGTTAGGCTCCCATACATAAAATAGATCCAAAAAATATCACATAATGCAGAACTTTAGGTTCTTGAAACAATTTTGTGGAGGCTATACTGTAGGATCTGCAAAAACCTCTCTGTTTACGCTGTTAAAATACATACGTTATACATTATTCAGGATTGTCTTCTGGTATAAATCAGAATATCTAGAAAATGTAAAGTGACTGAATTGCTATTGATTCAATTCAGTACATTCAGGATTATCAATTAAATGAAAAGGGAAAAGCTAATCTTCCACTACCACAGTGTTTTTTTTTTTCTCTTTTTGCCTCTTTTTTAATTAAAAAGTGAATTTTTCATTACACGTTGTTGTGAAAATGAAGGGTGGGAATAAAAAATAGGTCACACTGAGAAAAACTTTGAGATTTTAAAGAGGTACAATGTATTATTTAGAGTCAGTAAGAGATAGGCAGTAGGGGCTTGGGAACTGGGGACAATACTCTCAGCTCTGATATGGACATTGTTCTGTAAGCAGGGGTTTAGAAGAGTAGATACATTGTCTTTTAAGATTAACTTTAAAGAGTATTAAGATATTATATGAACACATTTTAAAGAACTAGCAAATACTAGCCCTCTACTGCATAGATTTTCTCCATTTGGATACGATTGCTGTATTATATTCAGAAGAGGAGAAAAAAGAACCCATGGATCTTTTCATCTGCCACTTTTTACATTGCCTGATTCATACTCCCCCAAAAGAAGCAAGTGTGTGAATTTCAAAACTGGACTAGATGACATGAACAGAAACTCATCTCCAGGGAATGATATCTCAAAAGGATAATCCCAGCAAAACTCATCACAAGGAGAGGGAAGAATTGATGTATCTTGCAGAGCATAAGCAACATGCCATATTTTGTCAGATCTACATGATTCCTCATTGCATACGGCACTGGGAACCTAAAACACACATCTAACTATATAAAGACAGAAAATTTTGTCAATAAGACATTACATAATAGGCTGGATCAAGTTATACCAATTCAACCAAGGGACCCCAGATCATCTCTATTGATTTAACTAGACACCACCCTATATTACCCTTCTGCATGAAGGATGTACAGGCAAGGCCTACTTCTCACACAGTGAAAACTCAACGTCCCGTCCAACAGAGCTATCCCAATTTATATCAGAGGGAATCAGCCCAATACTTTATACAATAAAATGATCCAAAACAGTTAACGGATGATAAATATCCTGGATTTCATTGCATTATCTTCACTTAAGACTTAATTTCCATATGAAAATGTGTTTTGTCTGAAGCATTATCCTTGCAAGGAAGAATTTTCCACATGTAATCATTCAATCCTATCCATATTAGAGGTCACAGGAGGTCACTCTTTCCTAGCAGTGACTCTCCAAAGCCCATCTTATGAGATAAGGGCTGAAGCACAGAAGGGTAACGTAGGACAATTTTGCTGTTATAAAAATATTACCTGTCTCTCCATCATTGCTACAGGAGTGAAAATGACTAATTAATCATCTGATACTGCAAAAGGAATTAGAATAGAATTCATTACAGTTATTGAAACTGGAATTTGGCCAGAATATTATGGTTAATTTTCCTTCCCGTGGTGAAAAGCAGAGGATTTTTAATGATCATGGGATATCTGTGGCCATAGTTCATCTCTTCTACTTCCTGCCACACTGAGTCCTTACCACATAACAAAGAGATCCCAGCTTCACAGTACCACTCTCCTACTGTGCCACATATTTTCATTATACCCTGAAAGATTAATCCTTGGGGCATTACACAGTTCTTTTATACGCAAACCTTCCAGACTCTATAACTAGATAGATAATGAGTTGTATCAAAGAGACATACCAACCTAGAAGATTGCAACTGTCAGGAATAAAGCATACACCCCTGCTGGTCTATAGCTGCTTCATCCTATACATCAGACCCAGAAATCTGCTGAGACACTTCCTGCATGAAAAGCAATACTTTTGTCAAATATTACAAGTTAGACTTGTAATCTTCTTTGGACATGGCCTCAGGGGGCCAGATAATCCAAGCTGTTGCGATTCAGCAGGAAGCTGTCGGAAAGAGTTTCAAGGCTTCATGAAGGCTGTTTTCCTTTTCACATACCTTCCTGTGTCTTTCAGATTGTAGAGAAGACTGTCAGATATGACTTCTCATGGAGATGGGAGTCTGCTAATAAGTCAAAGTCTCAAAGAAGACGACTGAGTAAAAAACAAAATCCATCTCATCACAGAAATGCCAATGCTTGCATGTTTCTCTGCTTCCTGTACATTCATACATTCTGTACAAATACACCTTCTGTACATTCCTACACTCCTCTACCTCTCCTTGGATTGATGAGTTACTGTTCATCTGAGCAATTCACAGCGAACTTGAGCGGAGAAGTGCAAGCTAAATGAGATATAAAGATCTAGATGGAGACCTGGGGATTAAGTTAGTGTGTATCTGACTGGAATGTCTACACTTTTTCTCTTAGTTCTTCAGACAAAATGCAGGGTTGTTGACAAGCATGAACTATTCATATTATTACAGTCTGTGAAAATGGATTGCAAGCCAGTTAAAATATGGAATATTCAAGTCTTTCAGAGGATTCTTTAGCATCTTTGAGGTTTTAGGAGGACTTGATCTGCAGGAAATATGACTGGGGGTCTTTAATTGAGCTAAGATGGTTAAATGACCTTTACATTGATTTGAGGCTTTAGGTGAAGGGAAGAGAAGGATGATAGATGGGATGATCTCTAGTACAAAAAAGAACAATGTGTCTTTTTTTATTCATCTACTAAACAATTTTTTTGAAAAAACTTTATTTTTATTTTTGAAAAAAAAAAGTCCACTTTTTTTTTTCTTTTTTAAGATTTACAGCTTTTTATATATCATTTCTTTGGATCTGGAGTGTCTCTTACTGTATTTGTACAGAATTTAAGGCAAGGAAGACTTCATTTTAGTTTGAGTCTCAGAGAACTACTGAAATCCAAACAAAAGGCAGTAACATGTCTCAGGAGAAGCACAATAAAACAGTATGAAAAACTTGGCCAAATAGGTTATCTTAGAGAAATTAATAATCCCAGAATTTACTTTGAAGTTAACTTCTGATACGGTGTATTTATTTATTTAAAAAAAATATTTTTCTGCTACTTAAATCTTCTTTAAATACAGATTTTAAGTTATTCCAATGTTGACACACTGTAACCGATAATTTTGCCATTTATCTGGGAAAAAAAAAAAAGAGAGAGACATTGCTACACTTTCTCATATAAGATACTCCTTTTCCATCACTTTTCCCAGCTGTTCTGGGAACTGTTTTTCCAGTCTCTTTGCCTATGTTTCAAAGAGAGCATGATTTCCTTTATTATCTCTGCAGCCATAGTTGCTAAAAATCTAATCCAGCTCTCATCCAGCCCCACCCTAATTGCTATAAAATTTTTGTCTTGTCTTCCCCCTGCTCACCTCATCCTTCTGCATAACTCTGTTGTGTGCAAGTCATGAGACAGAATACAGATAAACCCATCTTTCAGCACAATGAAGATGCTTGTTAAAAAGCAATGGTTTTCTTCTCTTCAGTTTAAAACATGGCAAAATCAATTTTTAAAACTTCACATCTTAAAGTGATTTTGAAGCTCTGAACCCTTTAAGTGATGTGCAAATGGCAGAATGATATCACATTGCCAATCAGTTGCTCAGTGTTACAAACTCCATTTTCCATTCTGCTTCAAAAGCATGGTATAATCAACAAGTAAGCCTTTAAAATGGAAATTAATCAAAGTGCACCTTTAGAATGAAACACGAAAAGACTCATTTTTTCACACACCAAGAACAGAAAAGTCTATTTCATCAGAGTCACTTAGAAAGTAGCACTAAGCGACTGGGGGATTCCCAAGGTCATTTTACCCAGATGCCCCAATACTGAACCCCCTAGCTTTAATTTCTAAGAGTTGTGATTATTTAATGTAATTAAAATTTGTGTGCCATCCACACAGAACAGATTAGTGTTTCAAGTAGCAGGGAACTATTCCCATCTGACACATGCTCCTTGCTTCAGAGAATGTAGAAATAAAAAATCACCACTAAGAGCAGAATGCCTTTCTTATTATGAAAAATGTGGAGGGAAAAACTTTCTTGCCCTCTCTGGAAAAGAAAGCAGAAAAGCTAGACAAAGCCATCTTGAAATGCTCATAATACTGATAACTGTGCTGAGGGAAAAGCAGGCAATTCTGGGCTTCTCCGAGCCACCTGCCACCCCACCAGCCATTGCCATGGCCCATCGAGGGTGATATGAAATGCATTCACAGTTTCTAAGACCAGAAAGGGTTACCATGTCCATACAAGACAGTAATTCTTTTCCTCACCACAAGAATGTGTTCAAATAGGTGACAGACCACTTCCTTCATTACCTGACATGAACAATACATAAAAAATCCCTTCTTGTTTCAAAGGCATGAATGATTTCAAATCTGAAACCTTGTCCAATAAAATTTAAGTTTACACTTACTTAAAAGCTTATTTACAGAAAACTGCTTCTTGTTTCAAGGTTGTCTTTGCATAGCTTCAACTTTCCATCACTGGGTCTGGTTATTCCTGTGATTAAGACTGAAATTGCTTCTTCACCCTCGGCTATCAGATGTCTTCCTGTAGTTTGAATACCTATCCCAGGTAATCAAAATTGCTCCTCAACTGTCTCTCTGCCAACTTGAATATATTTTCCAGACTAATTTCCCTCTCCTTCCTTGATTTCTTCTCAGTGACCCTTTCTATGGGTGCAAGTACCAGAACTGGATACTGTATTGAGAGAACATTCAGAAATAAAGCTTCTATTTTGGGGATTGATGTTTTGTATCACAGAACAAGTAACACTGTTGGAATGCATCAAAAACAAGGGTGGAAATGAATTTTTGCCTGTAGGAGTCTGGGCCGCGCTGGGAGAAAGTTAGTGCAGACAGAAGAATGCAAGGACGAAGACAAGGCCAGCAAAATAAGGCTGGCAAAAACACACAAGACAGCAGATAAGTGAGAAACACCTGTGGTCAGCAAAAGCACACAAGTCTGAGCAAAACAGGGTATGAGATAAGGGAGTTTTGGCAAGTTTTGGGCTTTACGTGCTAATTGCAATTAACCAATGCAAATGCTTGTAGAGGCGTGTGAACAGCGCGTGTAGATGACCTGTAGCCTATTAGAAGATAGATGAGTGCGTGTACGGAACTTAGTAGAGTATAAATGTAACCAGAAAAGGAATAGAAAAAAAACTAGAATAATAACTATAATAAAAAGATGGACGACCTGATCATCACATTGGTGTTGCGTCGTTTCTGTTCCCGCACGGAGAAATAAGGACCCCGGCTAATGGCGACTCCAACATTTGCCCAAATTGTGTAGGAACACAATTACATGTTAATAGATCACAGCTTAACTTGCCCTTCCACTCAAGGCTAGAAGCCTAACCCCGGATTACAGAGTTACAGTGGAACTCTTTCTTTCCAGGCTACCTAACCCTTAAATTCTTCATTTCCAATGTCCTCTGGTGGCCACAGCGCTACATTCTTGTGACTACAGGAGCTGAAGGTCACTGAATTTATTATACTAAAAGCAAGTGCAAGCATAGGTTTAATGGAGCATACAAATTCAGTTGAATTAGGGTCTGGTATTTTGGCTTGGTGAAAATTATGATGGACATATGAGTAAGTCTGGATGTTTGGTATTGCAAATGCTCAACAATGAATTCGCATAGTTGGGAAGGCAGCAGCCATGAGTAATTATGGCAGTTATGGAAAGTTTACTGTAGCCTCAAAATGCAAATTATTTCAGTGGCCTGAGATGACAGAAGGAGGGAAGAAAGCTGAGCCTTGCACAGAACTAAGATGTGCTAATTTAGTTCTACTAAAGCAAAGGTGGGAAGTTTGAATTTCCAGTACAGCCCTATAAACTAAATTTTAACATTTCCCTGCTTATAAAGCTGAACCCAAAGACTTGTCACAGCCTTTTATATAGTTGAGACAACAGTTTGTTGTCTCTAAAAGTAAGCTACATCCTATTATGACACCAGTCTCTCTCTCTCACCTATTTTCTGTAGCATAAAGACAACTGAAATTCTGCAAAGACTAGACTGCCTGGAAGATATTAGACTCAATGGATGTTATTTTTTTACCAAATCATCAGTATACTCATTAGGTTGAAGTTTCATTTTCAAAAGGGAAATGAAAATATGAACAGCAGAGCCTGTCACAAGGCTCTTTCTCCTCACACCTACTAAATGCTTTCTGCGCATCAGTGACTACCCAGGAGAATGACTGCCCAGTCCCAGTCTGTCCCATGCATGACCAGATAGTAAGGAGGGCATTTCTTAGCAAAATACCAATATTTGCAGGAAGGAAAATTCCAGTGGTCCTTCAACAGTTGCAGCCAGTATAAATCCATTCTAGCAGTAATACTCATAATCCATCAACTGCAAATCTATATCCCTTCTTTGATGCACAGACTATATACTCTGGGCATATTAATAAGTTAAATGGTCAAAGTGATGGATGAGAGGGTAAGACAAGTCCGGAAGAACCTTGCATAGCAAACACACCTTTCCATTGGATAAAGTAACATTTGTTACTGCACAGCTTTGTCTCCATCCCTGTATCCACTATAGCAAGCATAGACAACAAAGTTTTATCACAGGGCTTTCAAATCTCCACTTCAGCCTATCCCCTTAAGTTAAATTTCATTCATTGATAGAAAAAGGAAATGGGTCTTCTCTGAATGGTGATGGGAAATGGGAAGAATGCTTTCCACAACACCTAATAGTTCTAGTTTTTTACTGTCCAACAAAAAATTATTCTCTTAGATTACTGACCTCAGCCCAGCTCTGTCACTATGGATCTGCCCAGCCATCCTGGGTTTTGTCTGACCCTGGTCACCCTCACTGGGTGTGATACTGACGCTGACCTGTGAGCTTAGTTCCCAGACCTGCCTTGACCTAGCCCCACATAGAAGCTTGATGTCCTAGGCTCAAGACTGTCCATGGATGCACCCCCCTCTCTCCCTTCCCCAGTGTACTCTGTTCCTTCACTGGGGATGGTGGAACCAGGCCCTGGCCAGTGAGGGCCCCTGCCCTGCCAGCCCAAGGATCCCCCTCAGCTCTCAGCCCTCATTGCTTGTTGGCAGCATGGCCCTTGCTCTCCTCTGAAAACAGCTGGCATTCATTTTTTTAAAGTAAGTTAAGATTTCTGGATGGGTTTTAATTAGCTACCCTCAAGGTTATTAAAATACATAAGCTTGATGATGGCCTTTTCCTTTCAAATTTGGAACTCCATTAGCTTTAGACTATGAATGGTTCAGGATTGCTAGTTTTTTAAACTGAATACATGCCATTTGAAAAATAATTTACTTTAAAATAGATATCATTACAAAACTCCTTGCATGGGTTCCTTTGGGAGCTAAATCACTCCATCTGTTCCAAAATTTTGCACTTCTCTAGCTGTTCTCAGTCACCAAATAGACTGTACACTCTGGAGAGTCCATGCTTGTGGGCAATTTATAAAATTTTTAGGGGAGGTCCTTAGGGTGTTTCCCTTTTCTTGCAGTATAAAATGTAAGCTGCAAGATATTTAAAGATTAGTTTTGTGATTTCCTAATCAGTCATTCTCACAGATTTCTTTTACTGAAGTATCAGCAATGCTAATGGTATGGCAACTGGAAAGCATGTTCAGAGACATAAATTCATTTAAAGTATGATTCCTTGAGTCTAGTTTCATTACTTCTTGCTAAGACTGTTTGATGGTTCTACTTATATGTGGTTTTCAAACATGGATTATCATTAATCGTTGACCGGGTTACCTCAGCCAACATACAATCTTCACAGTATAATTCCAAAACCAGAAGATCAACTTCTGTTGTCTCTCCTGCCCTTGCAGCTGAAGCAGGGAACATAGCTCTCCAGCAATCTTCTACCCTTCCTACATCAGGATCAGTGAGGTCCTCCTCCCTCCTTGGAAAAGCTGCTCAAAAATTTGTGTCATGAGGTTCACTATGAGAGTATTATTTTTACTTCCCACCTGGCAAAATAATATTTGTAGTTTATATACTATCTGGTATGAGTGGTAAGAAAATAAGTTGTTTAGTGTAAAGTCATTTACAAAGCCAGAAAGAACAAGTGCATTACACTGGCCTCTTTCCTAACACATAATTTCATCCTGTAACCCTTACTTTAAGTCTTACAACCTTTGACTAAACTGTTTCTCTGAGAAATGTTCATGGGTGAAATACTTTCTGAAGCCTCTGACACTGACATACTTTCTGTTTGCTTCTATGGTGTTGACTTATTTTAGGATACAAAAAATTTTCTTTAACTGCCTGATCATATAATTAACCTAATACTAACCTGGTCAGGTAGGGGGGAACGAAATAGCCATATGTGACCTATGGGTCACAAGAAACCAAACTAAACAGCTTGAATTTTACATAACAAATATTCAAAACAAGCTTTGTCTGTAGTTTGAAGACCAGGTCAAGAATCAGAATGAGTGGCAGTTCCAGGGGGAATAACCATGACATTCCTCAGTTACATAACTGTTAATAATTTTTTTTTGGAGAGACAAAATAAGAGGGACATATATATAGTTAGTGACATAAAAATACAAAAAATCCAACATCCAACTACAGTTGCAGGGGACTTAGTATTTAGGCAAGGTAGATACTCCTTAAAATGTTGCTTTTTGTTTATGGAATATTAATGGACATAATCACAATGTTTATCTTTGTGATAGGGGAAATTAGTGAAGTGGCTTACCCAAAGTCCATGGCATGCAAACACTCCACAACTTAATCTCTGATCTGTGACTACACAGTAGAGCCTGTCTTTCTATTTACACATCACAAGTACATGGTTATCATAAAAATATGTTATATGTTTGATAAATAAAGCACACATATAACTGAGCAGGAGTCCATGGAACCCATAATTTTATCCTCTTGTACAAAAGAGACAATCATGCCTCTATTCCATGAGGAACACTAACATAAATTGAATGATCAATTCTTCCAATTAGTTTGCTTGCAGTTCCAACAGCTGAATATGCAAACTAGGTTATCTTATGAATCTAAGGCCTCGCACTTTAACTTGAATGGAAACATCTCAGCACATTATTTTTTGGCTTACAGGATGTTTACCAAGATAAACATCTCCTTTGCATTTCTTTTCTTAAAAACTGAAAAGAAACCATCTACTAGATCCTGCCAAAAATGTCTCATCTCTTTCCATCTAGTGCTGCTAATTTAAGAGTCTTTCTAAGTAGTGCTGAAGTTCAACATGCAGTGTCAATTCTTATGTCTAATAGTTATAGTTCATGATACTGAAGCTGTTTTGGAAATCCTGGAGAAGCATAGAACCCTGAAGAGGAATTTAATTGAATTAGCAGAATGAACTATAAGTAAAAAAAAAAAAAAAATGACATACTCTTTTAAAAGACATCCAAGAAACACTTTCAACAGCTTAAGAAAATACCATGGTTTAGTCTTAAAATAAGCTCAGAAAGGCCTACTATGAACTGGGAAAGCACCTCAGGATTTTAACAGCAGGGTCTCTTCTGACTTCCTTTAGCAATGTGGCTTGGGCAGGTACAGCTCCTCAGGGAAAATGTTTTTGCAGAAGTACTAAAAGGAGGCTACTAGTCTTAATAAAGTGTTCTACTTGATACTATTTGCCTATTTGAAGCAATTGCACAGGAGTTAATAGCTCTCTGGAAGTAACAACACCCAGGAGGTTAAAAAGTTGCCATCTTATTTGTAGGCTATTCTTCATCACACTGTCTGAGTGAAAAAGGAACCCGGGGGATTACAGACATGTAAGCATGTGTTTTACTGTATGATCAATAGATCTAGTGATCCTATTTCTTCACTCTAGACTATACTACACAGACTACAGTGAATACGTAAAACAGTGAAGTGAATTGAATATTTCAGCTTGCTGGACAAGAGAGTGCATGCATGCATGTGTGTTTGTGAACACATCAGAGAATTCTGCAATCTTATACCAACTTTGGTAATGACTGAAAAATGTGCAGAATCAAAAATGGGTATTTTCAGTATTGACCTGAAATGATTCAAAATTTGAAGCTTAAAATTGTGAAATTATCCTTACCATTAAGTGGATTCATGTTTTCTGTTCATACTGCAGAACAACCTCTACATATTCCATACAACAGAAACCAAGTCCTGGCTGTTTAGTGCTGTTAACAATTCCAGAACACCTCTGATACTCCTAAGGTCTTTTTCCTTGGGCATGGGTTTGAAATCCAAAGCCAGATTTTCCGCTAATACCAGCATGGTGATTTTCAACAGCTCCTTCATTTTGAAGCTAGTGACAAAATACTTCGGCTTCCGCTGTCTAGCAGTTTTAGGTAAACTACTTTTGCCTAAGTACTTGGCTGAAGCTTTTCTACAATCTGGATTTTCTAACAGAAAAACAGCTTGAGACAAACTGGAGAAGTGCCCCAAAGAACTTTACATCAGCTACATCACTGTGATGTAGCTGATTTTTTTCAAAGTATCCTTAGCTATATTGTGATATGTTAAACACTCAACCTCACTGGAAGGAAAAAGAAAGAAAGAAAGTACATTGTACAAAAGTCATCATGAAATTATTAAAAATATATAGGTTTTATCCTGTCAGATACAAATCTGAATTCTCAGAATAGTGCAAGGAACCGGATGAATATACACCTTAAGAAGAGAGGTGCTTGTGGCAATACTTCTGTTTGTAGGAGGTGTGTGGAAAAAAAAAAGTCAGGTGCAAAACAAGTGAAAGAGATAACCCCCCAGATTTTAACAGCTGGGTTACTGGAAAGCATGACTCTCCACACTGATCCCAAAAGGAGACTCAAAACTTCTCACCCATTACACCTCCTGCTTGGAGAAGTGAAAGCAATAGTTGTAGGCTTCCCACTACCCTGACATGAAAACAATAGGAGGGTGACTGGTTTGTTTCCCTAGACATGCTGACATTCTAGACTACAACCTACATCCCAGAGCCCTGAGGGAATTGGCTGATGTAGTTGCCAACCCACTCTCTGTGACAACTGAAAAGTCATAGAATCATAGAATGGTTTGGGTTGGAAGGTACCTTAAAGCTCATCTACTTCTAATCCCCCTGGCATGGGCAAGGACACCTTCCACTAGACCAGGCTGCTCAAAGCCCTGTCCAACCTGGCCTTGAACACTGCCAGGGAGGTAGCATCTATAACTCTTCTGGAAAACCTGTTCCAGTGTCTCACCACCCTCACAGTAAAGAATTTCTTTCTTACATCTAATCTAAATCTACTTTCTCTCAGTTTAAAAACACTATCCCTCATCCTATCACTACTGATAAGAGTTCCTCCCCATCTCTCCTGTAGCTCTCTCAGCCTGTCCTCACAGGGGAGGTGGCTGGGGGATGAAGGGATTGAGAGCAGTCCTGCAGAGAAGGACTTGGGGGTACTGGTGGATGAAAAGCTGGACATGAGCTGACAATGTGCATTAGCAGCCCAGAAAGCCAACCATATTCCAGGCTGCATAAAAAGCAGCATGGCTAGCAGGTCGAGGGAGGTAATTCCACCCCTCTACTCTGTTCTCATGAGACCCCACTTGGAGTACTGCATTCGGCTCTGGAGTCCTCAGTACAGGAAAGACATGGACCTGCTGGAGTGGGTCCAGAGGAGGGCCACAAAAATGATCAGAGAGATGGAGCACCTCTCTTATGAGGAAAGACTGAGAGAGTTCGAGCTGTTCAGCCTGGAGAAGAGAAGACTCTGGGAAGACCTTATTGCAGCCTTTCAATACTTAAGGGGGGCTTATAAGAAAGATGGAGACAGACTTTTTAGTAGGGCCTGTTGCAAAGGACAAGGGGTAATGGTTTTAAACTAAAAGATGGTAGCTTCAGACTAGACATAAGGAAGAAATTTTTTACAATGAGGGTGATGAAACACTGGAACAGGTTGCCCAGAGATGTCCCATCCCTGGAAACATTCAAGCTCAGGTTGGACAGTGCTCTGAGCAACCTGATCTAGTTGAAGATGTCTTTGCTCGTTGCAGGGGAGTTGGACTAGATGATCTTTAAGGGTCCCTTCCAACTAAAACTATTCTATGATCGTGGCATATTAAGTACTTATCCTCCTGTACTTGAGGGAGAAAAAGAACAAGTTAAAAAGCTATATTAACTTTAACGTGTCACAGAAATATCTACATTCCTTTACCAACCACAACTGCAAATTATAGTCATTTGAAGGCTGCAATAATGCTTCACAGGAACTCTGGAAAGCAGAAAACAGTTAAAGTACAGTGAAGTTTGATGACAGCCTGAATCATCCTCAGCAGACTCAGACTTGTGGCTGGAGTTATCACACAACTTCTGCTGGGTAATCCTCTAGCTACAGAGTCCTGCAGTGTCTCTATTGCAATTTACTGATGGTAGGAAGAGTTACAGACCTCAGGTACAGAACCTTGAGAATATAAGAAACATTAGCAATGACTCCAACTGGTCATCTCAGGAACTGTAAGTATCATAAACTCTCATCATGCAAATACTTCACTGAACAGTTATACCACTTCAAAGATGTACTAGTGCATAGTAATTCCATATGAATATCTGCAAACTAGGTCCGGACAAGCTGAGATCTCTGCCTGGCTTTGCACTGCACCAGGTAGATGGTGATTCTCTAGTTCTGGTGTGATAACTGCATATTTTAGTTCTCCAAATTCAATTCCCTGAATGTTGGCCAAGAGGGTTTCTGACACAGGAGGACAGCAGTAATGTGCAAATTAGTGAACTTAAAGAACCTTAACTTTTTCTGCAGCTGCTTTGAACAGCCTCAGTATTTCTTATTGATCAATAAAAGATAGATCAATATTTACTGAAAAAAACACAGTAAGAATATTCAACACAGAGCCGGATGGATTATTACTTTTCTTCCTTCAAATATGGTGACATGCCAAATAAAAATGTGAAGGAAAAGAACATATTTCCAAGACCTTACTTTGATCTGGTGATGAAAACATTGTTGAGACAAAGCAGAAATGGTACAGAAGCCTTTGAGCAAGAGGAAAAATGAGTTTGTGAAAGGGAGTTCTCAGCTCCTTATCTCTGCAACCAAGGAGAAAAAGGATAACCAAAAGAGGGTAGGAGAGGCCCCAGATTAAATCTGATTCCCCTTCAGTGTAAAGTTTCCATTTTTTTTACACACTCACAGGGAGAACTGTCTACAGATGCTAGTTCAAGATACACGATTAAGGAAAGGCATTTATGTCATAGTGAACATAGGCTTGTAAAAGCAGCTATTTTTCATTCAAAAGGCAAAATTATCAACTCCAAATAGAATAAAACTTTGCTCATTTTCACTAACTGATCTTTTTATCAACCTGGAGATTGCATAGGCCAACAAATACAGTAGCATTATGGAGGAAGACAGAAGCTCTGAACATGTATATGAATAGAAATGCTTCTTATGTTTCAATCTGCATCTCATATGGCATAGCTATTGAACTCTTGAGGCTAGTCTGTAACTTTGAGGTTTGGGATGTCTGTCACACAAACTGATGTCTCTCACCTTATTCATGGACATATTCCTGTATTGCACAGTCTTCAGACAGCTTTCTGCATCACACAAAGCTTCCCTGAAGCCAGAGGTCTCCAGGCAGAAAAAGGTCCATGCAATTCTGTCAAATGGATTTAGCAACATCCCAGAACTACAGAATAAGGCCATATATTTTAAAGTGTTCAGAGACTAGTGATGTAGTTTTCTTTATGTGAGCACCATACATAGCACAGTAATTTTTTTATTAGATCTCTAGGTAATACTGAAATACTCATAGTTATATTACACATGATAATGTTTCATACTATGCTATGAATACTTAGCATGCATAATGATCTTCTAAAGGACTTGATTTAATCTTAACATCTTCCTATAAAACAAAGCAAAACAGAAAAAATACACACAAGAACAAATTTTGACCAACTGTGTGCTCCAGCCAGGAAAACACTTTAGCATCTGCTTTATACCTTCTCTAGGGAGTCCTTTTATGATTAAAATTAAGCAGTTTCTTGAGTGCTTTGCTGGATTAGCTCCCTAGAGCAAAAACACAAGATTCTACAGTTTGTCACAATATTTCTGATTTAATGAGTCCCTGTGCTTTTGTCAATTGGCATCTGAACATTAATGTTTTCCAAGTATAGTTGTTGCTTGAGTGAATATGGGTAATAAAAATCTGTAGTGTTGCACAAAAATACTTGATTGTGTCTTTTCATTTTCCATGAAGAGATATTTTCTGAACCCAATTAATAGTGCAAGTTAATTGTTAAGTAGCAACTCCTGTAGTATTCTTGAAGAGTTTCTGAACACAGTGTTAGAAGGAATTATAATTCCAAGGTCTTGAAATACTATGCATATTTTTACACACTCTCTCTCTCTTTTCTTCTGTGGTCATTATTTTAATGAACAGGTTTAGCTAACACCTCTGAGGAAAGGTAGGTATTAACAGACCCAATTACTGTAACATCCATAACTAATCAAGAGCTATGAAGTGGCTCAGCAGGGAGTCTAACTCATAGACTAGGATTGATCTATACAGAATTCGTTTGTGGGAATGAAATGATCTAATTCCTACCAAATACAGTTTAAGTTATTGTAAACACTTAGAGTATATGTTGTGCTTTCTCCACTGTCTCCCAATCTGTTAATCTGTTAAATTAAGACCTTGGTCCTACACAGCACAAAAAAATCCCAAACAACAAAACACTGAGCGTATGGATACTGATCTCAAAACAGGGAAGGAGTTTTCCTTTCTCATTGTTTGCACTTCAGTTACTACAAGCTCCAGTAATGGGAGCATTAGATGGTTACTATATTGCTGTGTTCTTCTCTAAACAGTAAATGCTAATAAAAACAGGTTACAGGGTTAGGTAAATTTTTGGTATGAATATTTTTATCTTCATATTCTGGTAGGTACTGTATAAAAAAAAGTAATCTAAAATTTTGCAATTTGAGCCAGAATGAAGAGATGGGACAAAAAGGTTATTTTAAATATATACTCTTTATTAATTAACTAAATGTAATTCATTTAGATTAAGTCCCAGTGAGCTTAATATTTGCTTAAAGAAAGATTTGGTTAAGAACTTCAAAATTTGACCTTGTCTTTTTTTTTTTTTTTTTTCCCCCAGTGTGCCAACACCACCATGTAAGCTTACTGATCTGAGGGGGGAAAAGAAGAATTTGTCACATCTAAGTTGTGTAAATAAAGTAAAGATCACAGGCAAAAAAATTTGTTTCATTTTTGTTTTACATCTGAACTACAAGTTTAGGATAAAAATTGAAAACAACATTAGCTGCAGGAAAAGCTTTCTGAACAGCTAAAGAGATAATATTACAGAATACTTAATTTTAAGGAAAAAAAAGTTTTTTTTTTCAAGGTTGAGTTTTCCCTTAAGCTAAAGGGAGCACATTTGTTTTGAGGACTGCAATGCAGACTCTGTCATGTTCCTTAAGAAGTGAGAAGAAAGAAAAACAGTTTTCTGTGTTGTTAGCAGAAAACAAGAAATCAAAATAAATGATGGGCCAAATCCATACTTAGGGTAAATCAATGTCAGCTTGGATGAAAATGCCATTTTATAGAAACTAAGAGTCTGCACCATTGCATTTAAATCAAGATAAAAAGTAAAAAATCCTTCTGTCAACTTCAACTTGGCCAGCAAATTCAGCAAGGAGACATGATGGCATGAATACCACAACACACTCAAGATTATGGTGCTTAGAGCACACTGAAGTACTACTCTTTCCAAACAAAGAGAATCTTTGCCATTTACAGGCATAGGTATACCCCCTCCCATTGACTGCAGATAGGACCTGTCTGAGGTGCTATACAATACATCAGCTATGAAAGAGACAGCTTAAAGTTGCAGTAGTTAAATACAAAACCAGGATTCCTGCTTTTCCTTTCTGCTCTTGATATTTAAACTAAGATACAGTTCTTTGTTTTGGACGGGATGGAGTTAATTTTCTTCATAGTAGCTTTTATGGGGCTATGTTTTGGATTTGTGATGAAAAGTGTTGATAATACAGAGATGTTTTCATTATTGCTGAGCAGCCTTACACAGTGTCAAGGTCTTTTCTGCTTCTCACACCACCCTGCCAGTGAGGAGGCTGGGGGTGCACAAGAAGTTGGGAAGGGACACAGCCAGGACAGCTGATGCCAGCTGACCACAGGGCTATTGCATACCCTATGACATCATGCCCAGCATATAAACATGGGGGAAGAAGAAGGAAGAGGGAAGACATTCGGAGTGATGGCGTTTGTCTTCCCATCCTAGAGATGGCTGAGTACCTGCCTGCCAATGGGAAGTAGTGAATGAAACCCTTGTTTTGTTTTGCTTGTGCGCAGCTTTTGCTTTACCTATTAAACTGTCTTTATTTCAACTCACAAGTTTTCTCACTTTTATCCTTCCAATTCTCTTTCCAACCCCCTTGTGGGGGGAGCGAGGGAGTGGCTGTGTAAGGCTGATCTGCCTACCAGGGTTAAACCATGACAGACACCAAGCCATGGGCTCTCAGCAGTAGAGATGGATTGGGAGTTCAGATTTGATATAAAGAGATTTTTTATATCATCTCTGTCCATAATCAACGAGAACAGACATATGCTCATGTCGGGGTAATTCAGAGTAGTGACATAAGAACTCAGCATCTCCAAGCTCGATGCAAATGCCTACCTTTGAATGAGTGCACTGAGAAAAGGGAAGAAAGAAGACATAACTGATGATTTCAGGAATGTGTTCATGACTATTCTTGCTGCTAAATAAAGAAAACTACATGAGCAAAACCCCTGAAAGGGCCAGCAGAGCTGAAGCTGTGTACAAAACATCACTAAACCATGCCTGTGTTTCAAATAACTTTTTTTAAAAAAATTTTCAAGTTTCTTAATATAAAAGCATTTAACATACTACCAAAGGTCAACAGTTGCAACTTCAGCCTAATGAATATCCATTTGCATAAACTTCATAAATTAGATTGCCTTTTTCAAATGATACAATTGCTTTACTAATAAAGAATTTCAAAATCAGGCCTGCTTCCCTAGCTGTTTGACTAGAAGTAACAGCTACACTAGTGCATTTGTAGGCCAAGCTTCTCAAAAGTAACAAAGCAGTTCTCAAAGATTTAATTGTTTGTTGTCTACTTTGAGACTTCAAGAAAATCTGTAAATTTACACTGATTTTTTTACCATACAAAGAATCCAGGCCTCTATGAAGACCTATTTATTCCACAAAAGATCTTTCAGAAGTAATGAAAGCACAAAGGAGTATCATTAAGAAGCTAATCTTCTCACTTTAATAGGAAAAAATGGAAAAATTAGAAATGAAACCAGCAATTCTTAACCATCTTGGAAAGGAGCCCAATTGTTTCATCTCAGTTTCAGTTACCACAGTACTTATTTCCTAGGGAATAAATAACCCTCTATTTAGGAATTATACCTTACCAAAAAATGCAGATTAATACAGAAATTGCATATATTATTGCTGGACTTTGAATTAATATTTTGCAACACAACTTTTTGTATATATACATTTTAAAGCAAAGGAAGCTGATGGTTATTTTGTTTCTTATGGACACATCACTGAAGAATTAGGTCATAGGAAATTATTCCTAAATAAATCATTCTTTTCTTTTCCTAGGTCAGAATACCTTTGACATCCTATACATTCATGGTTTTCATAGAACTTGTCCATCCAGTTCTACATTCTGTCTTCTATACTAATTTTAGAGGATGGTGCATGAGACCCAATAACAGAGAAGCAGAAGAAACTTCCTCCAAGCAAGTAGGTTTTCAGCTTACTTCTAAAGCCATAACCACATCAAAACCAACCCCCTCCCACTGACCAACTTTATTTGTTTAGTAATACTGCACAAATTTTAGGCCCAGCCTCTTGCACCAGTTTGACTGCTGCTGAGCATACATTTTTCAATTACTCGTCTTTCTTTCTTAAGAAAAATAAGCACATCATCCAGCAATGTAGAATGAAAAAGCAAATCACCCAGTCTCTCTGTTATCTTCTAGAATTGCATAAAATGCAATACAATCAATGACTTAATTGTATGGGTCATCATAGGGCAGATTGAAAGGACCAGGTGTCTCTGTCCTCTCATGAATAGCTCCTCTTATCCTCCCAGGAGGAGCATGTATCAGGCTTTTTGTCACTAGTCATGTGGTACCATCATAAAGCACATGACTAAATCAAGATCTAGAATAATATAATTCAGCATCAGTTCACAAGAATACATCACACTATAAATCCAGCTCATAGACAGCTACCAGATCTCAGTGGAGTTTGAGCCAACGTGCTTGAAACTGCGGAACTGTCAAGTAAATGCCTGAATATATATACATAGATATAGGCATGTAATACATATACTAAAAAAAATAAAGATCAGGATGGAGGGGTTGTTTGCTTTTCCAACACAGTATCTAAATCAGCAAGTACAGACACACAAGAAATAAACAAGAATAGGTATGTAAGAAAGTTAGAATAGGTTTATTTCTAATTATTTATTAATCAAATGCAATCAACTTAAGTTTTTCTTCAACTGACAGGATTTATTCATTTTTATTAATACTGCCTCTTTTTTCAGCTACTTTTAAGGATTACTATCTCTTTCTGTAATAATCTGACAAGATGTCATGAAAGATGATAGCAAATGTTATCCTGTCTTCAAAGGTCTTAAACACAAACAAGGAATAAAAGAGGGCAGGAAACAACTTATGTATATGAATACAACTACAGTTACTTATCAGGTCTGCACTTCTATAAATATTTCATTACTGCAATTTCTACTGAAGTCTGTCAAATTCCACTGAGTTTACAGTGTCATTCAGTAGAAATCCTAGGTTTTAGAATTTTGGTTTATTAGTTGTGTGTGTCTTTGGTTAGATTTTATCTACTGTCTGGGAATTTGTTAAGGAACAAATAGAGAATTTAAAAAAATATATTTTTAAAAGCACAAATAATTGATAGTTAATATCCAATGTCAAAAGGAGATTCAGAATCCAGATTCTTAATAGGGCATGGGTTCTGAACTCCTGAATTCCTTTGGAAAATTCAACTACAAATGTCAGAATAAAAACAGAAAAGCTCTTTTTGTGTTTTGAGGTCTGTCTGATTCCATTACTGATAAAATACACTTGGTCACTCTTGATAACATGAAAGAGATAAAGTATTGCTGAAAAGAGTGGATTACCTTCTGGTACACACATGAACAGCAAAATGTTCTGAAACTATATTGGGAACTGAAGAATATGCCACACAGTCTGATGCTAAGATACAAGTCTTGACTGCAGGTTTATCAGGTGGCTAAAGGAAAGGAGGAATTCTTGAAGGAAATGGGTAGTTATAAACTGCAAACTATTGATTTCTCTTAGGATAAAACAGGAACAGCAACTATTGCAGGTTGGACATGGACAGAAATCATTAACAATAAGCAGAATTTTGCCACAGGAGTTTCAGCATAATTTTAATATGAATGGCAAAGTATTAAATATGTTTATGAAGTTAATAGGTAATTAATAGATTGTAATTATCATAACCCATATTCCAAATAGCTTTCATATGATGACACTATCTTTGAAGAAAATGCATTTAATTGTCCGGATTTTCAGCACAGATTCTTGAACTGTATGAAGTCTAACAACGGATGAAACATATGCCAAAGCTGGGCTGCTGATATTTTTAAAACCACAACTTTTTGATAGAAAATGCAATTTTAGCTTTAAAAAAATTCTCACAAACACATTTCAGATGATTGATTTTTTCCTATTGGTAGTTAGAACCACTTTTTATACCACTTCTTTTTCTTTGTTCCTAGTGACAAAAAGTATAATGAGAAAAAGTTATATTTTTATATCAGCTGCAGTATTATTCATGTAGTTTCACACAAAAGGAAATTTTACTTGGATGTTCAGAGACATTAAAAAAATATTTCAAAATTATTGAAATCCCCTTGATATTTTTTCTCACAATTCACCTTTTTTTTCTCCCAGTCAATCAACTAACCTTCTAATAAAACATGGAGAAACACACCCTAACTATAAAAAGTGAGACCAGGTGGTGTTTCAAGTGAAACTGGAGATCAGTTTGCAAATGCCTCTAATTGCACATTAGTGCTTATAAAACTTCACAGCAGGGAACTAAGTGCAAACCTCAGAGAAAAACTATTTTTTCCCCTCAGAAAACCCTACTGTGCTATGCCCTGTGGGGGACACAGTCACCCTATTTAATTCAGTTTCTTGTCATGTTCCATGTAAGAAGAATCTCCAGAAGTCTGCTCTTGTTTTAAGGTAAGACTAACTGGGCTCAAATATGCTTAAGTAGCTCCTAAGAGGTTGTGTTTTCCTTGAACTACACCTTCAGCCCTTCCTAGAAATTAACCCAAAAAACCTCAGACCTACGCCTGACTTTTCAGGGCATAGTCCCAACCATAACATGTTTGGAGGTATTCATCTAGAGGAAGTCAAAACAAATAAAAGCCCCACTGTACACCGGTGACCAGGGAAGCCTCAAGGGGACATTTGTGATGAATATGGTTTCAAATAAGGTCATGTTTGAATGGGTATGGCTGGAAGCACAGTCTGTTTAGAGTCCCAGTGTAAATGAGGTGTTGCTGGAAAGCCAGCTCATGGATATATCTGACTGATTGAATTTTTCCCTCATAGCCTGGGGGATGGTCATTTAGAGATTGGGAGTCTTTTCTGACTGAAATGAAAAAGATTTAAAATATATTTGAAGATGACAGATAAGAAGCATCAGGGACTACACACATTCCATGGAAATAACTTTCTCTAAATATAAAGTAATAACAGAACCTTAGAAGAATACACAAGCAATCCAGCAGCTGTGGGAGAAAGAACAATACTTCTCAAGGTTAGTCAGAGCAACAGTTTGACAAAGAAAACCTCTGTCACCAAAATGAGAGAAAAGCCTGCTTGTTGCTAGCCTGTGGCTGGTATTTTAAAGGGTAAAGTAATAAACTGCACACAAAGTGACAGGGTTGGAGGACCATGAAGTCACATTTATGTGTTTGGGTTTATTATCCTTGAAGACTCAGCAGCAAGGTAATTTTGCTTCAGCTTTCTTGTAATGAGGAACACTAGTCTGGCTCACTTCTCAAAATTTCCCCAGAGAAAATGTATGTACATACACCGTTTAGTGAGTATACACCAATTCCAAAATTTGGGATAAAACTAGCTGCAAAAATATATCATGCAGGCAGTCACCTCTACTTCCTAAAAATATCAGCCTTTGTTTGATAGACATCATTTTTCTGTTTTGTCCTCATAACAAGACACTTTTCTTCTGTCATGACTGGCCCAGCTGTGCTGGCTGGTGTAGGTGAGACTGAAGCCAAAACTCCAGCTGCACTCTGTCAACCTGATCGTTGAATGACTACCAGCCATACAAGGGTCATATACTCTTGTATGCTCAATAAAAAAAAATCTGAAAAGCACACAAAATCATTAGGAAAGGCAGTTCTTAGTGGTCTTTTGTGCCCAAGAACAGCTACAAAGTCCAGGAGATCTCCAAACTCATTGTATAAGGACTCACAAAAGCTTTAAATAGATACCTAAAAGCTGTAAGCCACACTTGGGAAACAAGTTTTGCTGCTACTCCACATCGATTATTTTGCCTTGAAAGTACACAGAGTCACATATGTAGATGTGAATGTATGTCAGATGAAAAACACTAACTTGCATAGTAAAAGCAACCAATAATACAGATATTTCCTTTTTTCTACCAGTCTTTCCTGGCAAAAATATACGGAACTGGCCAAGTGCCTTTTGTTTGTCAGGTAGCAGTCTGGGTGTTCTAAGCCATTTTTATGTTGTGCACTGTGACACCTTACCTTTCATTCCATTTGTAGTAAGGTTGCTCTGATCTTAAATGGCTACTCAACCATTAATGTTGTTTAAGAAGTACAGAGGCTCATCCACATCTAAAGATAGTTTTATAACCACATGTGCTGGTTTTGGCTGGGGTAAAGTTAATTTTCTTCACAGTAGCTACTATCCTGGAGATGGCTGAGCACGTGCCTGCCGACGAGAAGCAGTGAATGAATTCCTTGTTTTGCTTTGCTTGCACGTGCAGATTTTGCTTTATTGTCTTTATCTCAACTCACGAGTTTTCTCACTTCTACTCTTCTGATTCTCTCTCCCATCCCACTTGGAGATGAGTGAGCGAGCAGCTGTATGGTGCTTATTTGGCTGTCTGGGGTTAAACCACAACACCAAGAAAATGATCATTTGAATAGGAGAGACAAAAATTTTACTGTCCTCTAAACCTGATAACTGCCATGAGGAGTACTTTATGGACTACAGCTGTAGACTTAGGAAAGTACAGTGGCCACCTTTTCCATTACAAGTCAATAGGATTTTGTACCTTATGCCCTTAATACACCTTTCAAAATTTCTGCAAAACTCCAACCTATACTAACACCCATATATTTTTTTGCCTCTGTCCGTTGTATTCTGCTAATCATAACTAACAGCTTTGACATGACATCAGTCCTGTTCTTCAAGTCTCATAAATATGAAACATAACTTGGACCAGACATTTCCCCTCTTGTCCCACTAAGAGGTAGGTAAGGGACACAGAAGAGCTGTTTTGCCAGCTAAAGATGACTTCTTCCCGATCATCATCCATACTGAACATTTTGAAGTGGTCTTATTTTCCTGAATGCATGTCAGTGCCAAGTAGCACCACTGCAAGTTTAAACAGGTTTAAAGTTATAAATGGTTTATATTAAAATCACAAAACCCAAACAAGTGATAGGAGACAGCCAGGTGTATTGCAGCCTCCTTCTTCTCCACTGTTTCCCACAGAATGGTCCTCCCCAGAGACTACCTCTATGACAGACCTTGACATCCAAACACTTTGCATTCATTAAAGCCATATTACATATCATTTTCCAGTCCTTCTGGTGGATATCAGTACCCCTGTCTTAACATCTCTTCACCACTGGTACTCTGGTCATGTCAATGGCTGAGATACTTTCTCAGGTCATAGAGGTAAACTAAACACTTATTATGCCTGGAAGCAGTTTTATCAATGTCCACAAAATACTTTGACCATGTTCTCCACCCTATCTGATACAATGCTTCCTATGGAACATCACTTGCCTGGATGCACTGCAGAAAACCAGGAAGGCCCTAAGCCAGGACAAAGGCTGCCCAGAATGAATATGAGCAGAAACGGAAGTGGTGTGGCAGATTTGAACAGTTCAATGCAAGCAGCATGTTGTCTTCAGAATCTCTAAGAATCTGCATGCTTACCTCAGACATGATTACCCTTTCTGCAAATCTTTCTAGCATGGCAGAATAGTTTTGAGTATAGGAATTGCTTTTTTTAGGATATGGGAGGAGGAAGAGAAGAAAAATGATCTGACAATGCAAATTGGTCTTTAGGGATGCATGTCTACACTCCAGTTGGCTCTAAGAGGCCAGTAATCAGTCCCCAGAGGAATTAATTTAATAATGTAGATATACCCCTAATTAAGTTCATGAGGCTATCTCAGAGCCAGCAGCAGTTCTCTGGAACTCACAGAGAAGAAGTGAGGTCCAGAAGACTAGAAAACATGATACTTATCTATAAGAGTGAATAAAGGCTGAGAAAGAGAATTAGCTTGGTAGTCCTAGAAAAATGAGCAAGAGCTGACATGGACCTGCTCAGAACAAGAATAGAAAACCCCCAAAGAAAACCTAGACACCCTCTTTGCAAATAATAGGGTTTATACATAAGTGAGCAGCAAGAGATGTTTTCTTCAGTTTAACAATTTCACATGATTCTTCCATCAGCAATCCAGAGCAAGGATATGAACCTATTAGATGATAGGTGGAAACATGTATTGTGGCTACTCTGGAAATAATCAAAGAATAAAATCACTGTTGCAGGTTTTCTCCTACAAATATGTATTGTATTTACTCATCCTCAGGATCTGACTTTACTTTTCAGGTTTAAGATCACTAGATGTACCTACAACTGAACTGTGAAAGGTCACAACAAGTTTTCCTCTATAGAAATTCTAACTCTTCAAGGCTGCTATCAAAAATTTTAACCCAAGACTGGATGCCTGGATGTCCTGTTTCACATGATCTCACACCATCTCTAAAAATTTATAGTTCTAAATCTAGAAATGAGTTCTGAAACAATATTTTTCTAAGCTTAGTTACATCTGTAACTAGCAAACATCCAACCGAGCTCAGTAATGATGCCGCAATGTCAGAACAGTGAGATAAGGATGAGGTTTTTAACCTTGGTATGTCTGACTTCACTGAAGCATAAATCTTTACAAGGCACTTCATACTGCTTTTAAAGTGCTGCATAGACACCCACTCTCCTAAGCAATAGCAAAATCAACTGTAGGAGCTTGTAAGATCAAAACCTAGGCTCTACACTTATTTAAGGTATAGGAAATTGTCTAATCCTAGGAGAATTTCATTACTTGTCCTGTGATTAGCAGAAGCCATTACTCAGGCTATTTGTTTTCCCACTCCAGTGAAACATATTGTCACATATTTCTAACATAAGAATTTTAGATGGGGATCCATTGGACTATGCCCTATACATGCAAACTCTCTCAAAAGATAAACTTTTGAACTGCAAACAACAGAAATATCAAACAACAATGAAACAATAATTTCTGATAGCCTCCTATTTTTAAGCTTACCTGGAGAACAAACGGTCCACAGAAATTTGTCCTGCACTGCATTACAGTGACATGATTACATTAAGGTTGAGAAAAGAGAAAAAAACAGACCTTTGATTAAGAAAATATGGGGTTTTAACACTTCTCGTAAATCTGTAAAAGATAACTTGAGAGCTACAAGAGGGGTATTTCTGAGCTAAGGTTATATGCTGAGGAAGACAGAATAGCTCTAGTGACTATGATTAAGTTTCTTTTTCTGAGACAGGAAACCAATGTTCAAGCTTTATGACTGCTGCATAACCACAAGGACTCTGAAAACCTCCCAATGGCAGGTTTTCCTCTTTAAAGCAGAGAAAAGGCATGGCAAGACCATAGCTGTCACCATAGCTAAAAATTGAACCAAGTCTGCTCAATTACAATTTAGATTTAAAAACTAGATCAGAAGCAGTCTTTTGAAGTAGAAACTCATTGCAAGTGGGAGGTTTCATTTTTTAAAATCATCACTGAAATCTTCTGGTGGCATTGAAAGGCAGATCAGCAAATGAGGCAGAGAGTTATCTGATTAGAAAGACCAAAAATAGTAATTCTTGTGAATATGGGAAACTGGCTAGGAGGGTTTGAGCAATATGAGCGTAGCAGACCCCACATACAGGACAGAGAGTCTGTAATCCACCCCAGCAACCTTGTGAGCAAGTGTCATGTTTGACAAAGTGGTTCATGTTGAGACACACCATCTGTAAGGAATATTAGAAACTCCAAGGAGATGTCATGTTTGATAAAGCTGGTAATGTCAATGCCCATCTGAAGTACTAGCTAATATTTCAGAGCTCTGAAGAGTGGGCGCAGAAAGAACCACTAGCAATGATGAGCTTTAAGAAAGCACCTGGGAATACTGTTCATGAAAATAAGCACACTGGAAGCAGTCTGTACTCAAACAGTTTTCACCGAACTCTCTTTTTTTTGCATTTTGTTTGGTTTTGTTTTTTCTTTTTTTTAGCTCTCTTTGAGGAATGATGTCCCTTTTGTTTTACAATGAGTAGCTTAATGTTAATTTATTTTGCTAACATTTCCCTGTGGTCTTCATCCAATAAATTTATATTTTTTTCATTACAGATATTAATTTAATCTGTACATGGAACCCAGTCTGTACATAAAATCCTTAACCACCCTTGTTACTCCTCAGAAAACACACAGACATTTACAATTCACCTTTTGTTACAGTTATGAATAGGACAACCTTCTTTTCAGTCACATCGTTCTGTGCTTCTTGACCAAATCTCAGAGGGAACACAGAACTGAATTTGGTTCTGTGAAGCTGCAATTAGGACCAGTGGTATAAGGAGCGATTTCATGACTGCTTGATATTTCAGGGCTGATATTTCCTGACACTAGAGTGGATTTACGTGACTACAAAGATGGCTTTGAGTTTTGCTGGTCTGTACCCAATACAGAATTCCCACCAATTCCTGAAATCTCCATACTGATATCAGATTCCTTTTGGCAAAGAGTCATCCTTTATAACATTTTTGTGCTAAAACAGCGACGTAAATGAACTCTATTGGGAGACTGAATTTAGCTCAGATGCTAACGATGTAGGTGCAAATTAAGCCAATATAATTTCCTGGGGGTTTTTTTGACATTCAGAACAGCATTCTGGTAAGATATCTTATACCCAGTTTTTGCAAGTTACTGGCCTTTCTCCACTATCCAGTGCCTTGACTTTTTTCATTTTTAATGTCTTTTAGTGTCATCTCAATTACACGTGCAGCACTGTAGTTATCGTTAGATGAATTTTCCCTTTACTCTCTCAAGGTAAACCTACTAGACAAGGAATTTTACACTAGGAATAAACTGAAGAAGTTGGAAATGGACAGCCTCATTTGCAAGAGGATTACACATATGCCTCATGCACAATAAACCAGAACACAGCCATACAATCTGATTAACAGATTTTGATTTATCCTGTAGCTTTTTCTAATTTTCTCTTTTGTATTCAATAATAACATGCCTGTGAGTTTCTGCTAATGAATTAAACTTCAGCTGTACAGTAAGTCTTAAGCTTTACTTCAGTTTGTTCTACTGCATATATTTTTTGCTTGAAATAAACCCCTTTACAAATGAATGAATATTAGTCCTAAGCCTGTACTTATGAATGAAGGCTTATTTATAGTGATACCAAATTGTAGCACAGATAGACCCTTTGATGTCATTACAGAATATTTTGCAGTGTTAAAACAAAGATGCAATGTCATCTAACAGTGAATATTATGTTAGGGTAGGAGAAAAAAGAAAACATTTAATTTTGATTAAGGCTCTTACATCTTAGATCATTATGGCAAGATTTTTCCTTAAGGAAAATAGACTTCATTAAAACGTACATGTACTTTCACTTTAACCTCACATACATTTCAGATTAATCTCTTTCTAAAATAATACCTCATGCTACCAGTTGGCTCATTTATGATACAAGAGATTTATTGTCCTCTGGCAAAAAAAATCTGCAATTGATTGTTTTAATTTCATTTGCCTGTGTTACAACTACAAAATATTATTTTGCATTTTAACCAAGAAAGTGGGCACAATCAGACCTATATCCTCAGTAGATGTAAGACACTTTACCCTATGAAAGGTTTAATTTGGCCACAGACTGAATTGGCCCCCTCCTCTGTGAGCCATATATTGAAGATGGGTTTCTCAATGGGAACAAAAAAACCCCAACAACTAAAAGAGTCTCAACAAGAAAACTCCAAAGAATTCTATCACAGGAGTTTTCAAGATGAAATTTTCCACTAACAAAAGACTTATTCTGTTTCCACATGTACAGTCCTACCTAGAAGGGAGGCAAGAGATATGAAGTTGTAACAGCAAGCTACATTAAAGACTTAAAACAGGCAAAGAACACTTGCCTAAATATCTAACAAATCCTTAAACTGGTTTCTACAGCACCCAGTAGTACTTATATCACTGAATTATATAATTCTCAAGTGGAAGGTTAGGGAGGAGGGTAATGATGCTTTTTTGAACCCACTTGCCCTTGCTGGAAAGTGTGCCCTCATCATCCAGGGCAAGGTCACCAGGCAAAACTTCTTTGGATCATCAGTTGCCTACTCTTATTAGTGTGCTTTGAATTATTGAATTTTTCAGACACTGCATGCAGTAGGACCATTTCTGGTAGAATTTGTTCTGATGAGCTCAGAATAGGCCTGTATTCACCTCATTTGTGGAAGTATGAGACACTTTGTAGGTCAGCACTGTCAAGACTGTTCTTTTATTTACAGGGAAGACTTTTCATTAATTTCCTGGTCTGTCACTGAGAAGTCTCATCTTTATTATACAGTGTCTTTTGAATTTCAGTTTGATTTCAGCCCTTTCTTCTTCTGCTAAGGAAAAAAATCTTTATCATCTTTTCTTCAGTTTTACACTACCAAGCCCATTATACTGAACAGTTTCCTTATGATTACAGACCTGCAAATTCTGCAGCAAAAATGGGAGTCTAACATCTGGAATAGAACATCCCTTTTGAGAGAGTAGTATTCAATACAGCACAGAGGCCTCAAGAAACTAACATTCAAAACCAGCAGAGAGTAAGAGAGCACAGGTATGTAAGATATACATATAAGCCCCTCCTCAGCTATTGCTGCTCTCAGGGAACACAAACAACAACCAATGTTCACATAAAGGTCTGCGGTACACCTAGCAGATTTTTAGACACATCTCCTGTAATATTCATACAATTATTATAGCTATATATAGTATCTGTTCTTGGCAGCATGTCATTAGACAACGTATACAGAGCAGTGAGGCGATAAAACGACTCCTGCAGTACTCAAGAATTTTAATCCATTCTACACTCGACAGCCAAAGAAACTGGATTGACATATTACTAAAAGAGATCTTTTCATCTGTTACTCTCAGTCCTCAGTGACCTCTTTACAATAAAAAATGGATGACACTTTTTTAACAGTCAATATAAAAGGAGTTTGTTGTGCTTCATAGAAATGTCCCCCAGAGAACAAATCTTTTATCCTATTATTTACTATTTCTATATATACTGAAACAATTTAAAGTTAGAAAGATTTCTAATGCGGCAGAGGCTGGAATTCAGAGGTGAAAGCCTCTCCATCACTTGGAAACGGTTCTGAGATATCAACCAACCAGCACCTCAAATGCTCAAATGCACTACTGTCCTGATGGATGGATAGCTTAATGCTGCTATGGTACCCTGCTGATCGATTTATCACACCAACTATTTCTCCACCATGATCCCCTTAAGGAAAAGGAGGAAATAGGGAGAACAGAGCCAGGGACATAAAAGGAAGTAAAACAAAAATAATCTCCATCAAGCTAGTAGCAATTTCCCAGTGGCACCAGCAACTGACAGGGCCTCTGTACCATAAGATGATGAAACTTGCAGTAAGTGGTATGTCATCTGCTAGCTCCTCTAGTTAAAACTGCAGGGCAGTGGGTGTCAGAATGACAGAGGACAAGAACAGACTTTAAAATTTCATTTCATATCCATGGAATTTTTGTCTATGAGGTAAAATGAGTCCTGTTTCAACTAGTAGCATGTCATTATTTTTTGTTGTTTGAGCCCAGATCTCCTGGTAAAGATAAAGAGACTATTAATATGTGATTCTTAATCTCTTGCTGTATTGTCTACTTAAAACTTCCAGTGCTGATCTTTAATTAAAAAATACAAGAAGATAAAGATAGTAAGTCCTGCCATCAAAGAAGAAAGGTTTTGCTGCCCTGTTAGTTCTTGCTGAAATTACCAATAATGAAATTTGAAGTTAAAAAGTCCTTGGAACTTGTTCAATTTAGAAGGATCCTGGCATATCAGTTTCATGTAATACCATGACTTAACTTTGTAGAGTGACATACTTAAATCAATGGTCACTTAAACAAATGAATCGTAATGTAAATTCCAAGAGCTGAGTTTGGGCAGTTTAGTTGAATGTGACAAAGTATTCCAGAGACCTTACATGAGATCTTCAATTACTGGTGAGTGAACTGATTTTGAGTCAATGCTAAACTCCCACATTTGGAAGAGACAAGCACAGAACTACAGATTAGGCCACTCTGGACAGGGAAAGAAAGGAAGTCTGAATAATATTCTTTACTTCTCTAAAGTGGAAGTGGGAAACAGGACTGGCAAGAGATTTGGTTCAAAGCAGTGTATATTTGAAATATGTTTATAATCACATTTATATTGGTGAGGGAGAAAATTAGTCCACTTCCCCTCCAAATCAAGAAAGGAATAAAGAAAACCATCAAAACCATTTCTAAAGCACTTTGCTAATACTTTTGTTGTCTAAGGCTGGAAGAGTATTCTGAGGAAACGCATTTGTCTCATTCTTTTATTGTTTCTTAGACATCTGATAATGGCCTCTGTTGGAGACAGGATACTGATTTACATGGATCTATCATCTGACATCTCCAGGAAGAGGGTGGTGCATCACTGGTCACAGAAAGAAGCTGTGCCTCACTGGAGGTTTTCAAGACAGCCACACAAAGCCATAGCTGAACTGATCCTCACAATAATTCCACTTCAAGCAGGATTTTGGGCTACAGACCTCCAGAGGTACCTTCTAGCCCACATTTCTGTATAGAATACCATAAATATACTTATGTTCCTACATTATCTTCTTATAAAATACTTTTAAATTTTAAATGAGTTCAATATAAACATGATAAATCTGTACCTATAGATTTTTAAATCTCTAGAAAATGTTTATCTTTTAATAGATAAATAAATAGACCAGAAGAAAATTTCCTTTTTTTTTTTTTAAAAAAAAAAAAAAAAAAGAAAGCAGGAACTATCAAGTAAAAGGGACTTTTCCACTACTTTCAAGCAAAATAAAACAAACAAGCCATCACACACACTATTCACTCACTCCCACAGAAATAAGAAACACACCTAAACAGAGGTGAGGACAAATAGGCTTTAACAGACCTGCTGGTCTCCAAAACTTACAGAATGAACTGATAAAACATTATTGAATCGAGTTTTTTAAAGCTGGGAGGAGAACTATGGCCCGTGCTAATTGGTGTGTTAGACAGGGTGGATTCAATGTGCCATGAAACAGCTTGCTAACCTTTATGTGGTACTTAAAAGCACTGGTAACCCAGAGTCTTTTCCACTGGAAAAGGTGACAAGCAGAGAAAATAGCTTTTATCAGACTGCTGATGATGATTGTGTCTGCAGCCAGTAATGCAGATGACAGTATATGCCCCCTGCTTACACTCAGATAAAGGGAGAGTCATTCGGCTGTTCTGCCGTAAGACCCTTAAATCATTTGAGTGGTAAAACAGAGATACAACTGGTGGCAACAAGCTGAATTACTATTTAGCAAACTGCATTGGATTGCAACAAAAAGATTCCTACTTTGGGTGCTGTGCTTCAGTGTAACACTAGAACTCACAGACATGTAAAACCAGAATGGTTGTCACTGATTTGCTGCCAGGTGCTAAAAAGAGAACAGAGAAATAATTTCTGTGGGCTTTTAGAACACACTCTTTCCTTTTGGGTTACACGATGCTTATTAACAAACAACAAAATATTTATTTTCCTGCTTCATGTGAGGGAGAAAACATTTGAAAAAAAAACATCCCGTATCTAGATATGCTGGTTTTACTAAAGGTATCTTAACTGAGCAGCTCTCTTAAGCTTTATTGAATACTATACATACTGGAGTTCTTCCTAGGAGAAAGACACTTTTTCTGACAGTATTTGCTCTCATTTTCTCAATCTCTTTGTTTAATGCCTTACACTGAACATGGTTTTAACAGTAATTTGCCTAGAGATGATGAAAGAATGGGGTTTTTGTTGTTTTCTTTTTTTGCTTTCTGATTCCCTAACAGTGGAAAAAATAGTGGTATTTACTATAAGGATTTATTTTAGACAAGGACTTTGTCAAAGACACAAATATGAAATCCACAATCCCCTTAGACACTTCACTTTCTTAAGTAATTGAATCTTTTGCTCTTCAAGAGCAGCCTATTACAAAGCAAATTGGTGCTTTGTTTCTCTTTAACAATCTTTCTTCTCCTCTGATATCCTAATCTTGCCAGTCAGTTAGTAGAAGCACGTTGTTCCATTTGCTTGAATAAGCTACTGTAAAAAGTACTCAATGACCTACATGAACATAATGTTCAATTTACTCCCTAGGACTGAATGACAAAAGAAAGGTGACTTTTAATGATTCTAAAAGCATCGAATGAGATCAATAAACCATCAAAGATTTGATCCCAGGAGACCTCTTAGCAGCTCTCTTTGCTCATAGTTTCCTTTCAGAGAAGATTGTATGTGAAAATGAAGTTCTCAGTCTGTTAATGGATTTTTAGGCTCTTTCGTATGCATTAAGTAAAGTATAATTAGCACCTGCATTCTTCAAGCTTTCAAGAGTGTTACTTGTGTCTGTCTCTGCTATTTTCTTGTTTTGATGAAAGTTGCAACCCTTCATCCTCCAGAGCTTTGTTATAAAAAACTACATTGTGCAGGGAAACAATGTCATAAGTAGTAACTTGATTTAGTAAGAAAAAAATCACTTTTTTCACAGAATGGTCTGATTTTGAAGCGATAAATAAGTAAATTAAAAGTTAAATACTACAGATAAATATAAAGTCTTCTAACATGCCTCATTCAGTTCATTAGAGGTCCTTATGTTTTCTATGGCAGAGTTTCTTGTTAGGTCTCTTATTTTCCCTGAAGAGAGAAAGCAGGATCTCTAGATAGTCCCTGGTTTAAAATGTCATGGTACCCACACGAAAAGGTGTTTTAGTGGGTAAAAAGTATATCAGTTCAACAGTGACTGAAATGAACTTATTTTAACAATAAATTAGGTTTACTAGATCTTCTTATTTGTATTACTGACTCACATTAACAGTCATCTGATTGACACAACAGCAAAGATCAACTCTTTTAAAAGTCTGCATTATGGTAATTTATATGGCTTTATTCTCTTCTTTTCTTTCTGCTTGGGTCATGGGGGCAGCCAGAATTTCAGGGTTTTGGCAGATTAACATTTTTCAAATCAATGTTTCTAACATATAATTCACCATATTTCCCTGGAAATGAGCAATATTGTTCTCTGCAGATTAATACTACTTTCTAGTATGTGTATAAAATCTGCTCTTAATTGAAGCAGCTTTTTATTTGGATTCAAAGATGATCACAGGGACTGCAACACAAATGTGTCCCAGTGTTGTGCTAGTGCATTAGAGACTGAAGAAGAAAGCCATCTGAACAAGTGTAATTGTTCTATTTCTCAAGCTGAGCTCTATACAGAACACGCATTTTGTAAAGTAAGTAATTTTTGCCCACTTATCTTAAAATATACATAGTATTTGTAACACAAATGAGAATGAAATACATGTGCATACATAAGAAAGTACAGTAATTGCCAAGACAAATGTAAATAGAAATCCAACTAGTCTGACATGCTATCTCTGACAAGAGAGGGGCCTGATACATCAAAGAATAATCACATATATCATTAAATTGCTCAATAGAGGATTTATATTTATATAACTGCCCTTGTCAGACTTTGCTAGAACATGGATTTTGGATTTTTTTTTTTATTTTTGGATTTTGGTGTATAAACTAATGAACTCATTTTAAGAATATAATCTTATCTCCCTCTTCTTTAAAAGGGCTCTAAAGATTTAGTTGAATTACACAGTTATAAAGCTGTAAGTTTAAGGGACCAAACAGACTTGCTCTCTGTTTGTAAGTTAAAGTAGCTGGCTGGAGTATGGCTACCTGATTTGATGGGCAGTTCTGAATTTCAAGGCATTTTCTGAATTCTATTGCTTTCTTCATTACTTCTCACAGTACAATGAGTTTATCATTGGCTGTCTCTCATTTCCTCAGTGGAAAAATAGAAATGATAAAGCAAAGCAAAGCTATCTCCTTGATTTGATCAATTCAGACTACATTCTTTGAGCCCAAGGCTAGCAGTTGGAAGTGCACATATGTAAGTGAGAACAATGAGACCCATCTTCCCCGTGCTCTTTAAGTATTATGCATGTATGCAAAATGCATACGGGGGCTCAGAAATATTTCTAACTAAGGGAAAAAAACTACAAAACTTCTTCAGATAAATTGAATACTTGGGTATGTTATTAGAGATCTCATAATTTTACATGGAAAATTATAAGCAATTTCTCATGTAGTTCCCCATATTTCCTTAGAATAATCCCATTAGACTGAAATGAAGCCACATTCCCAGAAGCACCAGTGACTTTTAGTCTAAACTAATGTACTTGGAACAAAGCCACAGAAGTAATTTTAGCAGTATTTAGAACTACAACGGGTTACTGAACAGCATGTTTTTTTCACACTGAAGCACAAGCCCTGCTTTCTACCATGCAATAGAGGGTTGGGTTTTTTCCTTCTTCTCCCGCTCTTTTCACTAACCTGATTATCCATCCTACAATATCCAAACCTAAAATGGCTTTGTGCAATGATCATTTGCCAGAAGAAATTAAAACCTAGCGTTTTTCATAAAATATTCTCATTTTTTATTCGTTGCTAAATTTTCAATGAAAATATAACTTGAAAAATAGAAAATTTCTCCCATTTCTCTTTTATAGCAGTCACTGTTTAAAAAAAAAAAAAAAATCAATCCCCAATTCTTGTAAACCAAATCAATTGGATTAAACCGCAAATCTTCTCCTGACTTCAATAGGGTCAGATAAATTTAAATTTCATTCCACATCCAATTGCAGTTCTGAATTCAGGTATGTTACAACTCTTTAATCCCTTGTCTCTAGTCAAAATCAGTAAAGGTAATGATTTCAATATCTGAAAAATCTGAAATCACGTGGAAAGCTTGTGGCTCATTATAACAGGACTTACGTAATGATAAAACACTTTAAAAGGTAATATTGTTATTAATAAGAATCTTCCACTGAAATCTGAGTGCATAACTTCTTTCCCTGTTTAATCTTCCTCTGCATTTCAGGCAGACTCTATCAGAGGAATATAATAAAAACATGCTTAGTCTGTATCTATACTCTGGAGGTTATGGAGAATGATTTTGTTTAGCATCTTTTTTGGTCCCCAGCAAAATGAGACAGAGGACTCTGAGCTATTTCCAACAATGCAGGTGTGAGAAATCTGGATGCATGAAATCTAACAAGTAACAAGTTTAATAACAAGTGGAATCACCCAGAGAAGTTTAAATCATAACTTTTATCCAGGCTCCTAATTAAAATAAATAAAAATCAGCAAGTTTCAAATAAATATAGTATCAGGTATTCTCTGTTTATGATGGTAAATATCTGCATGCATGAAACGTGGCTGAACTGATTTAACAGTAATCACATCATTTGCTTAAACCAGAGAGGAATGCAGGTCTCCCAATTACTAGCTCACTTAACTCTATGTCAGTATAATTTTTCAGTCAAAATATTGATTAAAAATGAAAATAAAAAGTAGTAGTATTGACCAAACAAATTAAATAGTGCATGTTCTGGCAATAAACACCGTTTATTCTTTTCTGTGTCTTGAAAAATGGCTATTGATGCCAATTTCTGGCTACAAAGCTACTTCCTGTCAACCCAATTTTATTGACAGTGATATGTACTGACAAAATTAAACAAGTAAATAAAAGCAACTATATCTTTGTATAAAAAGACACAAAGATAACTATATTATGAACCAATCATTGTAAGGCAATAGAAATAAGTGACTTCTGTAAGACAGTGATGGAGTTTTAAGGGTTTATGTATACATATCACATGTATATTATCTATTCTGTACCATGTTCCTAGTATGTTTTGAATGCCTCTTCAGACAGAAAAAAGACTATGTGACTAGGTAAGCACTCATCATGGCAGTATACACTTCAATTCTATTTTGTGGCAAACAATTTTCTCTCTTCCATAGACCAAAAAATAAGGTAAAGCTCAAAGGACAATAGCACTTTTACAGAGTTTATAATCTCACTTACTGAAAAATTGTACCTATCAGTCCTCTACATCACTCAGGAGAACCTCCAAACTATTTTCCATAACTTCTTCCTGACTTCCAGCACACCAAAAGCAGACCTTTAGATATATTTATATATAAGATACATGAGAGATTATTCTCTTCCAGCAGGAAACAGAAACTTGAAAAAATGAGACACATTCAAACTAATAATGAGAACAAAACTAGGACTAATCCCATATGGCCAGTTAATTGTTGTGGGTTTACTTCTATTCCGATTTTTTTTTTCCTTTTTTTTTTCCTTATGTCATCATTCTTTCCTTGTTTTGGGGACTGTCAAAACAATCAGTGCTGGAAGCTCAACTTCACATGGGGCCTTTTGACTCCAAATGCTCAAGCTTCAACTTCCCTCTGCCTATTTCTATCTCTAAAGGCAGAAAAAAAAGAAAAAATCCTTATTTTTTAATCTTTTAGAAATGCAATAAATTTGTGTTGGTTTGTTTCCCTTAAGACTGACAGAGGAAGCTTCAGTATTATTTTCTAGATTTTTTAAAAACCTATTTTACTGGTTATATTCCCTATTAAGGCTTAACACGATCATTCCATACATGGACTGTAACAGGAAAGAAAAGGTGCAAAACTACCACAAATTATTTATGAGTGCACAGGACTGCATTTTCTCAGAGATGCCTGCCAGTCCACAACCAAGGAAAGGCAAAAACCAGCCTGAACCTAGAAGTAAAAATTTCACCTGTAAATTTAGTTTTGCCTTAGTTAAGATGAAACAAAGTGACACTGGTTAATTATACATGGACTGGAAAAAAGTCTCTGCACAGAATACAGCTGTGAGATCTATTTACAGAACACAAACACATCAGGCATTGGTGTGATCCAATACCTTAACAAACACATTGTGTAACTTCACATGCTGCTGAACAACCACAGTCAGTATCAGCAAACAACTGACCAGGTTCAAGCCTTCATCTCTTGGCTACTTAACTGTAAACTTACTCTCTGATACTGTTTTGGGCTCCTCTACTACTTCTGTACCTTCTCTCTGAAGAGAACTAGGTTAAAGCCAACTGAATTAAAGCAGTTAGTATTATCTCAACAGCCTACTCTTACACAGCAACACAGCCATAGCCTGAGTTCTCTACAGTAGCCAACGTCTAGTCTATCACCTTATATCCATTACTGTGACAACTACAAAACTTGACAACAGGCAAAAAGGATTTGATTAATCTAGGACCAAAAAAAACCACCACCAAACACCTCTCTTCAGAGCACTGAAATACTCCAGTGGTTATATCCATAATACTAAATGAAGTGGGCTAGGGCCCAATCATCTGACCATGAGGGCAAACTGATGACAAAGGCAGATTTTTTAGAGCTATTCTCCTTCCTTTTTGCCCCCACAGAATGGTCTCATTCCAACTGTCCTAGGTACAGGCTATGCCCTGAACCATATCCAGACTTTATGCCAACAGTGATTTCACTCTAATGAAGTCACGCTAGTTAAGTGAACTTAACCCAGTTCCTGAGCAGCAGAGTACCATCTTCTCCTACATAAATAAGATCTTCTTGAAGGCCTTCCTCCATCCAAATATTTAAGCATATGTTTAATGGTGTTAAAAAACTAAAAAGTTTTTTAATTCCTTAAAGTAAAGAACATAGTCAAGCATTCTGTTGAGCTACAGCCTAAATCCCTAAGGACCTCGGCACTTGTTCATCCAGAAACCACTCCCTTCCCTGATGTCACAGCTGAGGTTGCAGCTGTCAGCACTGATGCTTGGCTGCCTGCCATTAGCAGCAGAGATTTCTCAGCTGTGAGCCTTTGGCCAAACGACCATCACAACTGGAATGGGTTGGGCTTACTGTCACTGTAGGCAATCAGAAGCTCAGCAAAATGCAATACGTGCACATGTGTGTGTATACATATGTATGTATGGAGTCTTGCTTGTTTGATGGATTTGTTGCCTGTATGAGGTCAGATGTGCTTTTGTAAGTAGCAATGTATTTTGCCTTCTTGATATCATATAAAAACATTGGTTTCTTGGGCCAAACCTAGTGTCTACTTAAAGCAATAAAAAATTACCCATTCATTTAAATAGAACTATCTTATTAACTATGCAGATCTCTAAATAATTTTAATCACAGTTACTATATAAGACAGTGAAGTCTAGATTTTATATTTGGTATCATTTCTCAGAAAAACACATTTTAGTAAATGTTTTTTAAATTGCTGCTCTAATTATTCCGTGAATTTTGAAAATTAAAATACCATTAACCTAGAGTATTGTGTTCAGCTCTGGGGTACCCAGCATTAGAAGGACATGGGCCTGCTTGAGCGGGTCCAGAGGAGGCCATGAAGATGATCACGGGACTGGAGCACCTCCCTTATGAGGACAGGCTGAAAGAATTGGGGTTGTTTAGCTTGGAGAAGAGAAGGGCCCAGGGAGACCTTAGAGTGGCCTTCCCATACCTAAAGGGGCCTCAGGAAAGCTGGACAGGGACTTTTTACAAGGACCTGTAGTGATAGGACAAGGGGTAATGGCTTTAAACTGAAAGAGGTAGATTTACATTAGATGTAAGGAAGAAATTCTTTAATGTGAAGGTAGTGAGACACTGGAACAGCTGCCCAGAGAAGTTATGGCTGCTCCCTCCCTGGAAGTGTTCAAGGCCAGGTTGGATGGGGCTTTGAGCAACCTGGTCTAGTGGAAGTGGTCTAGTGGAACTTGATGATCTTTAAGGCCCCTTCCAACCGAAACTATTCTATGATTCTATGAATCATGTTGTTCTCAGATAGTCCTCCTGATGATACTGCTATTTGCAATGTATAGCAAAATGAACATTCATTCCAATCTTGCTGGCCAGCTGGTGGAATTGCTAAATATCATTATTTCAGAAAAGATAGAGCACCAAATTAATCCAAATATTCACTCAGCTTTGGCCTGGTAGAGGCTAATTTGTCTTTTAGCAGTAAAAATCAAAAACATGTTATCAATTAGCAGGCAAGTTGTTCATAAATTTTGCAAGTGACACTTTACTGAAAAGGATGACCACGTAATTTGAAAAAAATTCCTTACTTTAATTATAAACACAGTATTTTTTAAAGAGATCTCCATTTAAAGTGCATTTACCTAAAGTACTGGAGACCTAGTAGAATAATTTCATAGTTTTATTTAGAGCACTCACCATTCTGGTTTTTGTGGAAATGACCCTGCATGGAAATCTTATTACTTGATATGATCATTCCCTGCATATGACCAAAACTCTTACAAACATCCCTGTGCTACTTAGGCTTCTCAATTTCTTTCTTTTCCCTCTTTGGTCTTCTCACTTTTGTATTGTCAGCATCATATTACAATCTTCTGCCTTAGAATGACTGGAATTGCCTCTGGCATCAGTTAAGTTGAGGGTTTGTACTGAAGCTAGGAAAACACTTCTCCATTTATGGAAAATAGGAAGGTCTCCTACACATATAGGAATCTAGGGCTAAAGCAGCACCATAATAATGAAGTCCCATTCAAGTCTGAAAAACTGCATAGCAGTAATATTTTTCTCTTGTATTAACCATAAAAGGTTTGGAAGACACACATAAACACCAAAATACACACAGTCCTGCCCATAATGTAGTCTGATTGTAGGATAGAGTATGTCATACACATTGCATATACACTTTCCCTGCTCCTATAAATTCCCATGACCATCTGCTGTCGACCACTGTCACAGGACACTGTGTTAGACAGACCTCTGATCTGATTAGGTATGGCTGTTCTTATCCATTCTTATAACTGAATAAAACTAACCAAACAAATCTCTAGACATGGTGTTAGTTTTTACTAATGCTACTTGAGAAGCAGTATGTGACTGTGCTACTGAATATTGTGAATGTCATTATTACAATACAAGGTGGAAGAAATGAAGTTGTGTCTCCATGGATAACTCTGTTGTTACCCAGTCCTAATGCAAATTCAGAAATGTTCTTTTTCTGTCATTACAGAGGACTTAATAAATAAATAAATTGTACCCCATCAAGCCTTGACTGTTCTCCCAACTATCATTGCTTTTGCTGCCACAAAAGGAGTGTTCTTAATTCTCTTCCTGAAAACAACCAAGGCCTCGCATGCACTTAGAAGAAAGAAATTTAATTTGATAGTATTGAGTCTATTCAATAGTCTTGTGCTTTTCTTCAGCTATATGGATTTAAAATTAAATACAAGCTCTCAGTCAGCTCAGAGTTTATCTGTTTCAGTTATGAAATTTCATAATAACAGGGCAGTTCTGGTATGCAAAAGTTCCCAAACTTTTTTCATCCTGGATTACTGAAGGTGCAGCAACCACCTCTGACCATGCAAGAAGACCCCGCTCTTCTTCAGTATTATCATCTGCAGCAGGTGTCACATGAAACGGAGTGAATATTCCATATATATTGAAGCTGTTGCTGATAGTTCTGACAGTCAGGGGAAATAAATCACCTGGAACATCACTCACATTTACGACAACGATTTAAAATATTAAATTGCTTTAGACCAGAATTTCATTTAGGTTGCAGAGCAAATCACAAAATTCCCCTATTTTCTTCCCCAAATAGCTGTTGATTTTTTTTTTAAACCTAGTGATACTGAGAACTCGCATATCTTTATTAAGAGTTACAGTGCCTCTCTGATGTGTCATTTACCCATACTACAAAAATCAGACACAAGCGACAAGACATTCTGTCTTATTTTGACTTTCTTCTTAGTGCAAAGACACCATAATCTAAAGGCAAAGTTAAATTTCTTCCAGTGTTGTCCGCTTCTTGTCTGTCTGCAAAATACAAGAAGTGCATGAGACTCCAGTTTGTCAGCATCCAAGAAGTACATGGGCTGAGAAAGGGGTAAGAGAGGTTCCTTATGCTCCTCTGCTTGGCTGGAATACACATGGGCACAGTCTAGCTGTATTAAGGTTGCATCTTATTACAAATATAGCTTAATTTATAATCTCATAAAACATGATAGGTAAATATGTTCTTTTCTAATTAGAGAAGATAATGTTGCATAAGAGATGCGGAAAAATTCTGAATAAACACACTGAGCCTCTAGCAAAGATAATAATACTTATGTGTTATGTAATTACTTTAAATATCTGTATAATCAAATACATACTCATTCTTTTTAATGTATTCTGTTCTGCAGTGAAATCTGTTGCTTTCAGATGATCTTGGAGAATAGGAAAAGAATGAATGCCTTCCTTCTGTTTTTACCAACAGACATAATAACACATTGTATGTATAGTAAAGTGTTTTTCTGTAATAGTACAGGCTTAGATTTCAGAGATTTTAAAGCCTGAAAAGGTGTGTGTGCTACGCTATGATCATATTTCTTATTACTTTATTTATTTATTTTCACTAACAGGACTTTGAAACATGCTTGATTAATCCAGGTTCAGGAAAAAAGCACAACCAGATACCTGTCCTTTTAGGCACTGAAATGCAAATATTTGATGAAGTAATCAAAATGTATTCAGATTGCAGGAAGGAAACAGAACTCTACAACATGTTACATCATTTTACACACCTTCCAGACTAGGTTCTTGGCCTTTATAGTTGTTCCAGACTCATATATTCAGCCTGATGTAAATTGCTTCCTTTACAAAAAGTTTTCATCACCTGAAGGATCTTGAACTGTGGGGAAAATGTGCAGTCAACCCAACTTAGTTCATTGGCATCTCAAGAGGGAACTCAACTTCCAGTGTTTGAAAGGATAGACTCTACATTCATGTGATTGTTTTGAGGTACTAACACTAGCAGAGCATCTCTGAAACAAAGTGGGGAAAAAGCCCTCAATATACTCCACCTTGCTATTTTCTGTATGAAAACCCAAATGCTCTTCTATTGAAGTGTGTTCCGAGGTTCATTGCAAGATGAGGAAAAGCAGGTCTCAAAATAAGGAAAACAGGTAAGCATCACATCTGTGGGGATTAAATTTAAGCTTCCTGCCCACTATTCTGTACCTGTTTCCTATCTGTATAGTTATAATATTTGTCAGGGAAGTGAGATCCATGTCTCTGAACTCCTTACAGACATTTCTGCCTTATGTCTATGCTCACTTCATTAAAAGTTAAATGGTAACTGGAATGCATAATGCAGAATACGGACTTGACTGCTAATACAAGCCAAGATAAAGTCACAGGCCATCATGATTGTATTCAAAAGCTGATATGACATGAATAGGCTTTAGTTCAGGACTTGTTGAAAAGTGAAGTAGGAACCAAATTCCCAAACAATTCAGCTTGACTGAGAGGAGCATGGCTTAATTTTTCATAACAAGTATGCTCAAGTCATCAGTCATTCTTGGTTAATTGCAGTATGAATCACCAGACTGACTTAAATACAGAAAATAACTCCCTTCACAGCCTGTGCTAGATCACATTATTTGTGGTATAGTAAATGTGCATCTCTATTGCCCACAATGTGCCAGCTGCATGGATAGATTTACAACATTACTTCAAAGTATTGTCATCTTCACATATATGTTGTAATATCTGACAGATTAATACTAGGAAATAGGCTGTAGCTGGAAGAATAGCCAAAACTGGAATAAATTGCCTTAGACAGCTTAAGAGACCTCCATCATCAGAGGTGTGTAAAAGCAGATTAGACATATGTCTGTCACAAGTAGTTGCTTTTGCCTTGAGGAGTCTTCAGCAAGTATTCTACAAACATTTTTTTTAGGATTCTAAAATACTATTGCAACTCCCAAATGTATGAACATAAAAACAAAAACACAGGGTCTAAAAATGCCTGACTTTCAGTCACCAATATACAAACAAGTCTGAGAGAAATAAGAGGAAACTTTCTCTCTTCACATGTGAAGAGTAAGTTCTATTTTATCAAATGGTTATATGTAACTTTTTTTTTCTGTTGAAAACCTGAAATCTTCCCCCCAAATTAAAATTTCCAATAATTTTTTTGATGTAAGTTATGAAATGAAGCATTCAGAAACTACACAGGCTGCAACACAAGTTTTTTACGATATCATCCATTCAGGAACCAGATTAGATGTAACATGAATGATTAAAATGTTGTTTGAAGTATAAATGTAAATTAGAAAGTTTTTGAATTCTGATATAAAAGCTGAATATTTTTTTTTTTTTAGAATAATGTTTCTGTAACAACATCCTGGTATACTCTATGTAGAACTCAATAGTCTGTTTCAATTCAGGGAAAAATTAAACAAAGAATATATAATTATAAAGTCAATAAATTATCCACATTGATTCAGTGAAGTAACATTGTACAGTTGAGAAACATTGTCACTGAGTATCAGTATCAGCAGATGAAATATCTTAGTGATATCCAGCTTCAGGTAACGATACAGATAAATCTCCAAACTTTTTAGCCTAAACCACAACGACCAGGGTTATTAGTTAAACATTTCTTAAACAATAAGCTTAAAATACAATTCCTATTTCCCTGAATCATGTGTTTTCATATTGTGTTTTCACTACCCAGCTTACTCCCTCCTTTATTCAAGTAGCTAGAAGAATTTTTTTTTTTTATTCCAAGACCCAATCCAGAAGACCCAGAGTAGTAGAGTAGGACTCTGGTCAGACATCCTTTGGTTAGAATTGCCAGTTCTCAATTACCTCATCTCTTTATCATGGAGTCTGAAGGATCCTTAAACTAGTCAGTTCTTTGTTAATTCAAGCTGCCTCATGTCACAAAGCACTGAGGAATTAAGCATATCTCTTCATCTGAGTACATACTTAGGTGTAAATGCCCAACTATGTCCATTTTATTTATATGCTTGCAAAGCACAAAAATATTTCCAACAACAGAGAAAAGCAAGGTGAAAATCGGTTTAAAGAAGCATGAGTCAATCCCTCAAAACACAGTGTTAACCATACAATATGCTCCACTTAACTAAGAGAGAAATGATCTTTGTAAACACTGACATAAATCAAAACCAAAAGACATTCAGAAAATAGGTCAGAAATAACTGGTAAGAACACAGAAGCTTATCTTAATAATTTTCACTGACACCAGTTAAGGAAGATGTTCCAACTGGAGATAGGGTAATCAATAATGGGGTTGACCACTCCTTCAGTTATCTGGGATCAGAGTCCTCCTAGTGGTACAGGTTTCATGCCCAAGAAAAATATGAAATTGTCTGAACTCTGAAACATGTGCCCTGAAAATGAGCAGTCTTCAGATACTTCCTCAAACCAAATAATGACTTCTCTGGTACTTAAGGATCAAATCAAAGTTGTGGATAGTAAACTCTGCCTCTCAAACTCCATGGAAGTTTAAATAAGACTAAGTGTTGCAGATTACATCCACATAAAATATCCGTGCTGTGAGGTCACAAGAAAAATAGCAAAAGAAATCATGACAAGTGAACTAAAAATATTGAGAGTTTTATGACTGAATATCTGGAAACATAAAAGGTGCCTCTACATAACCTTAAAGAATATGTTGCATAGTTATTACTTCTGTAAAGCTTTTTGCTGCTGCTCCAAATAATTTTGTTTTCCTTGTTCTTGGTCAACTCTTGACCAGAAAATAAAGCAGCTTATTAAAGAAAAGACAATATTCTTGCAGGAACGGGTCCAGCAAGGATCCCATTTTTCTGGTGCTCATGAACAGAACCAGAGATTTGGCAGTGAAAAACATTAGAATCTTCTAGGCCCATACACAGTAAAAAGATTGAATAGAAATCAGCTACATCACTTCTATTCCTTTTCCTTCTATTCACACCCAGTCCTACTTCACAAGCAAAGTAGTTGAGAAATTCAGATTGTCTGGCAAGTCTATCTGCTACTGTGGAATGTGGTTAACGATGGGAAGGGAAAATAAGGTGGTTTTGATTCAGAGACATTGCAAATGATTAATATCTTTTTCTTTCTTTCATTTCTAATCTCTACAGTCAAAATTGGACTCTCCCTGAATAAGTATTTTTAAGAGAGCTTTGATAGCCTTGAAACTGTTTGAGCTGGTATATAGCACAGACTGGCAGATACTATCATGCTTCCGGTCTCTCAGCATCAGAAGGTGTGAGATACAGTACATGTGTAAGCCTTTTACTTATGTTTTTCTTCTTTCCACAAGAATAGAGTCATTTTAACTCCTAAATATTTTTAGAACATTCCTACTAACACAAACACTCTAGCAGAAAAAATAAAAACCTTCCTATCCTCTGAGTTTTGTTTTGTTTTTAATTCAAGTCCTAAAAATGTGAAATACCCCTCCAAAAGCTGTTTCCTCAAATGACTCTCTTCAAAACCTTGATCTCATTTCTATCAATCTGACAGACCTCTTCTGCAAGAGCCTTGCATTCTTAGTAAAACCATAGCATTAACCATGAATTGGTCAGTGCCTTTCCTGCCTCCCATCAAAACAGCCATTATTACATAACTTCTTTAAGATCTTCCCTGTTTCTGGCCTGTGTATTTCCAATAACCTATAGATGCCACCTGACTACCGTAGCTATAAAACTGAAATATACAGCTAGGCAACTAAGGAGCAAGGTGTTTGTATCCCTTCCAACCTAAAGATCTGTACAGAAAGTAACAGCAGTATCATAAACTATGGACACACAAAGCAAGAAATAAGCAGATTAACATGTGTGGCAGATTGGACACAGTGTGTGAAGGCACATTTAGTATCAGAATAAAATTTTCCTGCTCAGAAAAAAGAATGTGTGATGGATAACTAATAGAAAAGCATAAGAAAAATGTTTAAGGAACCAGTAAAATGCATTTAAAAATTGACCTATGACTTGTGCTTCCTTCTTCACAAGGGGATCCCACTGACTTGTGGAAAAGGGATGAATACCCAACTCAGGGAAAGGAACAGGGGCAGTTACAGGAAATGCAAATGAAGAGCTACACCACCACCTCTTTAAGATGTCTGCATAGATTTAGATTTCTGTTATTATTAGTCTGCATATGCTAGGCTCTCCCACAATGTAAAGAATAATTTAGACTGACACAACCTAATCAAGAATAACTTTAGATCAAAGTTCACAAAGAGCCAGTCAGTTCTGTTTCTCCTCCTTCTCCTTTCGGAGACACTTTTTCTCCAAGTGAGGAGGCCATACTGAAATAAGCACAAAATGAAAAAGCATCGGAATGCAAATCAGCCAGCAAGGAGCAGCAAATAAAAGTTCTAAATACTCATGCAGTCATTTAACCGACATCCCCAATGCTGTAATTCTCTGTGCCACTATATCTTTTCAGTGTAAATTATGCTGTATAAAAGTGTTCAGTGTACCTGAGCTACTGGAAAAGTCATTAGCTCATGATTTGTTTAGATAACATGTTAGTTTCAGGCTTTGCTGTTTCAATATGATGTCACTTCTCTATGGATCAACTGGACAAAAACACTTACAATGCTTTCACCTAATACCTAATATATAGAAAATACATCCATAGGGAAAACAAGCAGTATAGAAATGGAAATACAGGAAGCAGCAAGACATGTTTATAAGGGAAATGATCCATATGAACTCTGAGTCCAACTATTTTTCATTACTACTTAATCTGAGAGGGGCTTGAATTATTCCCAAGTGTCACATAGTCAGAGCACAAATTCAATACAGAATTATTTTCTTCTGGGTGCCATATATTTTTAAAAGTGCCAATCCCATCTCTCCTGTAGAAAAGTGTCTTTATCTACTAACAGATTTTTGTATCCCATCTTACAGTGTGCTAAACATCTCAAGCTCAGTGGGCCAATAAAGTTATTGTTGATAATAGAGCATCAGCCCATAGCCAACCTTATAGGAAAATACTATGCTAGCCTAAGCATCTGCTGGTGCAGAGAAATGAGGAGACATTTTTTAGAATCATTTTGGTGTCTCTATAACAATCAAATAAATACTTTTAAAATCTGTCTTGCAAAAAGACCATCTCCACAGTTAACAAAGTCTGTTCCTTTACTCAGACAGGAGGCAGCAAAGAAGAATAGAGGCAAACAGAAATAAACCAGAATAATGAGGGCAAGTTCAAGCACAGAACAGAAAGCTGGAAAGTGAAAAAAAAGAAAAAAAAAAAAGAGCTATTCTGCTTTGGTCAAGTATACCAATGTCTTGGAAGGATCTGTAATCAAGTAAGAAGAAATGTGGAGAAGGAAAATGTTGATGAGCACTGATTCAGATGTGAAACAGAACCACTGAATAAAGGCACAAAGCTCTCGTTTGGAAACATGTAGCATCAGGACAAGAAACAAAAAGAGGAGTAGGTGAAATCAGACGGGTTTCAGAGCAGGTGAAAGGAAGCCCATTACTTTAGTAAAATGACTGATGCATTGTATTTATCTGCACAGTCCTACACAAGTACTGGAGCAATGGGGTGCTTTAGGCATGTATCTGCATACAGATGTGTCCTACTGAAACTTCAACACCTCCTACAGTGAGAACAGTACCAACCTGGAAGGCCTAACTTGAATGGAATAATTTAAATTAGCTCTTCACAAAGATATGGCTAACAATAGTGTTTTGGGTTTTTTTTCCTTTTTAAAAAACTAGTAAGGTTTTTCATCAGAAACAATTTAGACCAAAGATGAGCAAACAAATTAGGCCAAGAGAGCCTGTCGGCAGGAGGTGTGGTACTGACATTAGCTTATCAGTGTATGATGTGCACGTTATCCATAACCTCACTGATAATAAGGTATCCACATACTATTCCAGAAAAACATATGCTAATCTTCAATGGTTAGCTGTGAATAACTTTGGGAAAAGTTCTGCTTTGACTAGCATTCAGTTTTGTGTCTGATTAATGGCTTCTCAGACCCTCTTACTAAAAACAGACCAAGAGACATTCCCTCACTGTCCACCCCAAGGACCACAATTGTCTGTCACATAACAGAAACGGGTTTTTAAGTAAAGGTCAAGATAAATGGTAGTGGAAATTATCTAGGGATGCTTCTCAGAGTGGTTACAGCCAAAAAAACACAAAGTTGGTAAAAGCAGACACAGAACTTGGTAAGCATAACACCTTATTGCTCAGTGGACGTGCTCTCTGCATTAATTTGATAAAACATTTGTTGGCTTTGAGAGTTACAAAAAGTTTTCCTACTTTCAAGACCACAATAAAAATGCTGCTTCACCATTTTCTGGTTGCCACATCTAAACAGAATTATCAGCTGATTAATTTGGATATCTTTTATAAAGTAATTGTTTCTGGTAATTAGGGCTTAGAGAGAACACCATTCGGCTTCCCGTTTCTAGGACAACTATGCAGATTTAAACTGGACTAGTATTTGCTGAGCCATATTTACAGAGAGGAATACTGTCCAAAATAATTCAGAAAGCTTTTATTATACAAGAAAGAATGCATTTTGGTGAGGCAGCTATCCACAATACTTTAGCTGTTTTTTGAAAGTATGCCAAAGCAACCCAGATGAACAGACATACCTGAGTGACTCTGACAAAATCAGTCGGTATTCACCACTTCTCCACTCCCACGCCTACCCTATTCTTTTATCCGAGTCTCTTTTTCCTCATTTTATTTTTCACTGGAGTCTTTCCACTATGTGCTTGTATGCAGTGTAACTCAAATGTTTCAATTTATGAACTCAGTGTGTGTTATACATCCTTTTCTGTATCTACTACACAAGGATGCAATTTGTTACAGCCCCTTAGTATTTTATCTTAGTGCTTAATTATCATAGCTTGTATACCTGCACCCTCTTTTCAACTGTCATGCCCATCACTCAATCATTAGCTTGTGCAATTGGTTATACTCTGAAATTATCAAACTATATTCTTGGTGAAACACATAATCCAAGGTGGGGTTTCTTTATTCTTGTTTAACACATAGAGAAAACAAAAAACGTGGGGAGTCAATAGAAGATGGACATTTCATTTCTGAAATTTTAGTTGTGTTTCTGGTAAGAGTGTGATAGACAGTGGATCCAGACCACTGAAGAGCAGCTTTCATCTGTGACACACTGGAGAGTGAACACTCCATCTGAGATTCAGAGCTTCATTCTCTACATTGCCTAAATTTGTCTCTCTTGTTCTTGTTCCCTCCCACTATTTTTCCCATGCTTGCATACAGAAGCAGTAATCAACCCTTAAAAGCCATGCTGAAGTACAGATGGAACTGAACTCATCTCCTGTTTTAGGGAAGGGCTGAGTCTGCTCTTCACTTAGACAAAAGCACATGGCTTCAATGCTAGTTTTTACTTCCAGGTTTAAAGGGCAGTAGAGAAGATTAAAAACAGAATAACTGAGAATGCTCTGTGAACTTTCTATCAAGCAGAACACAAAATGGCTGCAAATGTCTGTAATAATTCAAAGCAGGCTTAAGCAACATAACTATTCCATGTGCATTGGGACAAAATAGTTCATTGCCTTAGTACATGAACTCAGGACCACCTTTGCAAAGGACTCGGGTGCCCAGAGGCGATTTCAACAGAATTTAGGGATGACCTTTATCACATCAAACTCTAGACATATAAAAGTATCTTTTATGAGCTAATTATTTTGGTTCTTGCTATCATTTACACAGACAAACAGACACTCCCAGAGAGCAACTCATCCCATGACTATCTTAGAAAGGGATGAACTTGAGTTCTGGAGTGCTGAACTCTCTCTCCTTTGGGTACAAAAGGATAGATGATTAGCTTAGTTAATGGTTGTCTTTCAGATGGGCACAGTTAGTTGAGATGACTCCTGTCCTGTATCTAAACCTGGAATGTCCCCAGGTTCCTGAAATTTCTATACCCGCCAAAGTCCTCAAGTATGTATTTTACAAATTGAACACATCAGTATCCAGTTCAAAAGTAGCACTGAAAGTGATACAGAAATGAAGCATTCATTACCTGGAGCAAGTGTAAAACAGATCAGGCTTCTGTACATAACAGAGCTTCCATCCCAGGATTCCTACTGCTGTGTTTTAACCAGTTCTGTGTTAAATGCAGAAACAGCTTTGGGAACAGGGACATGACCCCCATCTTCCCCATTTCTTAACAGCTAGCCTAAACTGTACTGCACTGGATGTCACTCTGGTGACAAAAATAGCTTGTTGTTCCTTCCCATGCAGAAATTTAACAGCGACTTTGTTTTAGAAAAACTGAGGCCAGAGCAACTAAAATCTCTGTGGATCATTTTAGCCTCAAAGGATCTACACGACACAAACTGGTTCACTCATAGCTAAAAAAACTTCACTCATGGCTGCTACCTGAGCAAAATGATGGTGTGGTGCTAATCTACTTGCCTGAGGGCATGTGTCAAAATCTCTGTGCAGCTCGATCTAATTGGACAGTCTGATATTGATAGTCTGAGAAGAGATGCTGCAGAACTAATTATTTATGGGGACAGTGCTTCACCTCCACCATCTTGAGTGTTCCTTGTGTGATAGAACAGAGCTTCTCCAGCAAAACAGTCTATGGTAAAGTTGGTGTTCTTGTTCCAAGGGATCTCTGTGTTGTTGAACCAGATAGTTTGGTAACACTGACAACTTTTCCAAAAGAACCCACATATAGCTTCTGAAATTTCTGTAGCAATACATTTTCCTTCTAAAGGATATAACCTGAATTCCTAAGAAACACAAACGTTCACCAACCCCCCTCCCACCATCCTACTCAGGGTCCACTGGGAAATGAGATATGTATCTCCTAAGGCCATCCCAGAGAGTTTTAAATAAATAAATCAGACTCATTTGTCTTTGCCAGGAGATATCTTTTAAATATATCTCCGCTTGTCCCCATTGACTGCCACTGTGCACAGCTGCAATCAGTATTTCCATGACATCCTATTCCACTATTGTTCTTACCACTCAATACAGTGCACACTTCCCTTTTATTCTCATCAAATACCTTTTTTGTCAATCTAAACTCTAATTTATTTTCCTCAGTTACAGTTTTTCTCACCAGTAGATTCCTTTTGCATTAGTATTAATATTAATATCCAAACTATTAGCTGATGGTGTAAGAAGTCTTTACTCATAAAAAAAGTCTGCATCCAAGTTACCTCTTATAAGAATAGCAATAAAAGCCAGGGACACATAGATTTTTTATACTTGATGCAGTGGCAATCGGAATGAACAAGGCCACTCCTTAGGGATGGGCGAATTGAGCACAAATTGTAGTGTTACTCAGTCAGCTGAACACTGCTTGAATGACATTGTAGGCCCTACTGCAGACTGTCTATCTGAGATACATGTGGAATGTCAGGTTTCTGAGGAAGAAGAGAAGGTGCTGGGATATATAGCCTAACAAGTAAATATTGGTGTAATATAGATCAAAGCTTTAACCTGTGAGCAGTTTCCCAAGTTATGAACACTGCAGGACTGTGTTCTATAGAACATCCTCTGTTCCCATCCCACCCAATACCCACCATAAAACAAGTACATTAGCAGCTAACAAACTTCATAAACACATTGGTGGCTTCTGCAGTGAACAAGAACATTCAGTGTGTTTCTTTTTCTTGTAGGAAAAAAAAAATGCATTTAGAATAAATAGACCACAGCTGTATTCGATTTTGATTAGAAGGCAAATTTGCCTATCTCTGCCTATTGCAGTCTTTCTGGTACCTTTCTGTAAAATGGCAGCTAATTCTGACTCTTTAAACACCACTAAGGACTTAGGCATGGAGTTTTCTAAGGAGTATTAAAGACAGTTCTAGGGTCTACCAGAAAAAATAAAAGTATTCCTGTGCATGCTCTAAACTGCAGGAGTCTCCAACACCACACCCTCGCACCCATATGTATAATTTAGGTTGACCATAGATTTTTCCCAGAATAGCCTTTATCAGCTAAAACGGTCAGGCATTTGTGGGCTTAGAAGGTATTTGCAATGTAATACAGAGCTACTTGAACCACTGCTCCGATCCACTGAAGTTTTTCCAATGTGTTCTCCAATGAATCATATCTTGACACTCCCTTCACTTTTCAGTTATAATCTGAAAGACCTAAGGGTCTAAGTTTGTTCTCACATGCACCAATATCCTGACATAATTCCACTGGACTTAATATCTATACTAATGCCTTCTTACACCATTCTGCCTTAGAGTAGATAGCAGTATACAGGAGTATTAATCAGAATCAGGCACTGCAGCCTTGACTAGAACTGCTCACTTACACAAAACCAAGAAAACAGAATCAGCAGCTGAGACTTGTTTCAAATAAGTGCAGGGCTGCCCCTTCTGTAAAGAAGGAACTGTGAAGCTCTTTAGTCTGACTGAAAGCTGAAATATCTTTGTTTCTATGCTTTGCTGCTTTTATCACCATAGAACATAAACCCAAGAGAAAGAGAAGGATGATTAAACACCCACTAGTGGAAATCCATGGTTGCAAAGCATTTCTCACTTAGGATCTCAGCTGTCAGGACTTTTCCTAGGCAAGGGTGGTTTGCAGCAGCATACACCTGTCAACAGTTACAGAAGTTACTTTAAAGAAGTTTATCTATCTGCATCCATCTGGAGAAAATAACTCATAGTCACAGAAGTGCACATACTCACAGGCAACAAATATGATAGCACTGAACAAGTCAGAAACCAAAATGATATCCATAAAACTCTTTGTTTACATTTGCAGAAATATATGTTTTCTATAACAACCTGAAGTTTGGGAGGCTGCAATGTCATATACCATCAGAGACAAGTGTGCACCTCTCTGTGGATTTCTTGAGGCACACAATGCATCAGAGTTATAAGAGAATAAAGAAGCAGAAAAGAAATACAGCAAAAGGTAAAGTGGAGGAGAATAAGCCAAAAAGTACAGTTAAATCAGGCTTTCTGAGTATCAAATTGAGGAAGAGTATGTTTCTTAGAGAACAGAGCAGTGAATTCATACTCAAGATTAATGAATTATATTCCTGGCTCCCATATCGATTGTGTAGCTTTGCTCAAATTACTCAATTTCCCCATCCTTCATTTGACACAGCCACTAAAAAAATTAATAAAAGTCAGGTTCAGTTCATTGTTTGGTTGCCCTGAAATCCTCAGTTAAAGCCTACTGAACATGATTGTTCTTATCAATGCCAATAACTCGCACAGGTGAAGCAATTTACTTCTATGAAAAAGAAGGGTGGTTATAAAGCTTTGACAGCCATTGAAGAAGACTGAATGCTGTAGAGAAAAAATTTTAAATTTTCTGCTTCTGTAGAAAAGTAAACATTGATAATGTTGACAAGATGGGAAGAAAGCCTCAACATGGTTAAGAGGAGAAACTGGAGTTCTCTTCTGGGTTATGGCTGGATGTAGCTTTAGGAATGTGTTATTTTACAGATTTATTTTTTGCCTCAGTTTCTCCATCTTAAATAGGGATAGCTGCCTACCTATATCAGAGAACAAGAGAAGGCTTAGGAACAAGAACAACTCTTCAGATTCACACTCCCTCTGTGCAAGTGGTTTTCTGCATTCTGTTCTTTCTTTTATGTAAGAAGACAATGTGCAGCTTTCTTGTGTAAAACACAAACATATTTACTACTGCTACATATGTGGCACTCTTGGACTTGTACCTGCATACTTGGGCTACTTCAAAATCAAGTCTAATCCTTTTACAGTGCAATTCTGCAAAGTGGCAAGCTCCTTCGTGTTCCAAGTCCTGAGTGATTACTCTGGAGAATGGGACCAATGTACTTTTTAATACTTTGTTTCTTCCCAGATCAGACCAGTCATCACATTAACAGCTTCACTATTTCATAGGCAATTCATTGAAGTTTGATATATTGCCATTTTCATTTACTTTTTTTTTTTCCCACTATTTGGACTTTTAACAGAGTATCAGTCTGCACAAGTGTTCCCATCGAAGCCAACTTGGAATTAGTCTTTCAAGTAGGAGCTCATTTCACAGTATCAAATGTTCTAGTCACTAACATAGTGCATCTGCTAAGTTTCCATCATCCTGTAAGACGGTAATTCTGCTTTAAAAAAAGCACTGACATTTTTGCCTGTCAATATTTTCTCATTGCTCGTGACATAGTTGTTCTTTAAACACAGAGTGAATCCTTTCTCTCTATATATACACCACAATTATGCTGGAATGTAAATTAGATTTAACACATATAATTGCCATAATCATGTATTTGGGCTTTTTTTTTTTTTTCACTTTCCCCAGTTTTTCCTTTGCCCCAGCAAATACCCACACATCTTCAAGTAAATAAACTAAAGGTCTAGTAGCTGCATCATTAGATTCTTCTTTGACCAAATTTTTCAATACCTTACTGGCTTTCTTTAAAGCACCCTAATCTTTGTTACTAATGGGTATGCAGTCTTCCATTCTTTATGAAAGACATTCTAAAGGTTAAGTCAATTAAGACTACCAAGTTTATATGAAGCAAAATTAGTCAGTGAATCATCAATTTTCATTTGCATATAGTGCTTATTCTACCCTCTAATTTAACCAAATAAGCAATAAGGATGGCATTTACCTCATGAAAACTTAGACATTGCAGGTATATAGTTATGTCTGATCTTATCACCTTGGGTTCTCTTTCCAGGCAACTGAGAGACAGGACTGTTTGAGAACAATTATTCTGATCTATAGGATATGTCTAATTTGCACAGTAAAATTCTATGCAGAGAGACAGAACCAAAGACTCAGTACTGTGTGCATGAGCAACAAGTGAGTCCACACAAGTGCCTCAAAGGGCTTCCTCTCAATTAAAACCAGGAAAAACTTATATAAAACAGTATTCAAAGAGGTGTCTTTGGTGGTTCCTACTTCTATTATTTGACATCAGTGAAAAAAATAGGGTGATAAAGTGAAAACTGCTTTCCAGAAGCAAAGTATATACAATGATAAACTATTAAGTTTACAGAATCATATTCATTTAATAAGTTTTATGATGATGGATATCCTTCATTAGTAGTACTACTACTATTATTAATAATGATTACAAGCTATGATGATTTTTATATGGAGTGGAAATGCTGGTGGTGTGGAATGAAAAAGGTTGCAAAAGATCATACCAATCCCTGAATGTTTTCCATTTGTTTTTACAGCTTGGTGAAACGCGTTCAGAGGGGAACTGTACGTTGTATGCTGGGGTGAAGCACCCACCCAGCTCATCTTCGCTGTTGTTCTGCCCTTCCTATAAGAAACACTAAACTGTTGCACCACCTGAAAAAAGGGCAGGCCTAGGAAGGAAACCTTAATGTTTGTCTGATAATGATTCCCTTGTGAAAGAAATCAGTTCTTTCTGTAACAGAATATGTTCTTGCAAAACTGGAAGTCTGGGATGCTTAATTATGCCAACACTCCATTTATCTGATGATAACCATCAAAGACATTTATAAGGCAGCACAAATCATCTGTCCCATCTCAGTTGTTTACTTTCAGCAGTTGCTATCACCAGCTGTTTCCCCTCTATCATAAGCTTTGTTTCAAATGCTGTTGATAAAGGTTTTAAAGACTCATCTATGTCTGAAGTGTTCTCATTTCACTGGAGTTTTTTTGAGTTTTCAGATCTTCTCACATCAGGAGGGGAAAAATCATCTGCCTATGTGAAAAGGCCAAGTTCTGGGTATGTGAGTGAAAATTCCTGAGAGCATGTTTTAAGCTGTTACATTCTTGCTACAGTTCCCTGAAGGTGCACCTAATATTCAGATTTTTTTCAAATTCAATGCTATTGTTTTCTTGATCATTCACTTCCCCATTCCACAGGGCAGTACCAATCTGACAGGGAAAATCACAACGTGTGTTTATATAGCCTAATAGGAACTGTCAAAATAGTCACTAGCCAATCAGTCATCTGTCTCTCATTTTCCAAAACATTTTATAACCCTTTGTGGACTCGCCAGGTTCCAGACAGGTATGGCACAAGATACAGTTGATTTCGATTGTCATGTATTAACAATGAAAACCTTCAAGGATGACTTCTTTGCCTCATTATGAAACAGAAATAAAAGTGCATGGCAGGGGGAATACTAGATATGAATAGACATAATTTTTCTTCTGAGTCCTTAATATGTCATGAGACATAAATCTTCTCGATCTTTACCTAATGTAACACTCGGAATCGCTCATACAGCTCACTTGCCCAGAGGTGCTAAACAGTTTTAAAGTGTAATATTGTTCTGCTGTATTGGTGACCTCTCTGTTCTCTCAGGGATTGTTTCAAAATTTCTCTGCCATTCTGTCAGAAGGGTTCCCACTGCCTAGAAAAGTGCTACCTTTCTGTCCTGAATTTCCCAAATACTTGCATGTGGTTTGCAGCATTTGTCATTCTTTGCATGTAGTGCACACGTGGTTCGAGAACAGGCTGTGTGTCCAGAGGATTTGAGATATGCTCATTGTGTTAGTAGATGATACAGGAATAGCGGGGTGGTTTTGTGCACATGCTGTATGTGTAGTCAGGGTTTCCAGATGCCCAAAGTCTTGGATCTGAAGAATTTCTGAACACTGAATGAAGACAGTGTTTCCTACCACTTGCATTTTTGCAGTATTGGGGAAAGAGGAATTCAGATATATTTTAATTTGAACTCTGCTGAAGATTGTGATTGGCCAAGTCCTTTATTTCTCTTCATGATAGATGTAACTCAAAAGCAGTCTGAATATTGCTTATCTGGTCAAGAAAATGGGAGAAAGACAGCAACAAAATGTTACCAGAAAATAATGATCAGTATGAATAAGATATCCCTATTCTGTTAGTAATAATTATCACAGTTATGCAAAACATCAGCAGTAAGGCATCCCTGTAATAAGGCAACACAGAGCTAAATAAGGAATCAGTTTTATAACCAGTTTATGGAAAAATCCAGCAGAATTTTCCTGAGCGCAAAGAGGCCTTTACTTTGAAGCAGAATAACCTCTTGTTTATATTGAAAGAAGAAAACAGTCCTCTCTTGAAACCTCTAAAGAATCACTTGGATAGAAGGAATTGCTCTAGACTAAGGCAGTAAAATACTTTTGAACACAATAAATATAAAATGGCCCATCATCACATCTGTTTTTCCAAGCTCTAATTGCTTATGTGCACAGAGCCAGAAGTCCTCTCTACAAAAGTACACAACCTCTGTCTCCAAAATTTCTGATGCAAAACCTGTTCAAGTCCAAAAGTCACCCCATTAGTTTTCAAGGGCACAAGAATATTGACAAAAGCAAAACAAGAAAGACGAAAGTGAAGGCTCTGTGAGGAATTAGACAGAGAGTGCAGGTTGCCCCACAGTGTGTTGTCTCTGAACAGAACTCATATTCTGTCTGAAATCATGGAGAGAGTCATAGTGACTTAAAGGAGCAGCAGTCCTGCTTTTATGTTCTACCTGTATTCCATAGTTTCATCTGGATGTATAACCTATGACTACTTTTAAGTCCAAGATCAAAGATTCCCTCTTCAGCTTAGTTTGCAGAGAACATGACTACACTGAATAATGATTCCTTAAGGTAAATTATTTATATTTATATAATATCATATAAACTGATAGGCTTGGGAATAGTCTCCACATCACTTAAGTAACTGTTAGGCTTTTACAAGTAATGCCTGTTGTTAACTTTTTGACCCTACACCACTGAGGAAAGTGCTGTCTTGTTCTTTCAAGGAGGAAGGAATTGGACCTTTATAGACCATTGTAACTGAAACAAGACCACTGACTTCTTTGGTGTGCTGAGCAAGGAAGAAGAACAATTTTACAAACAGGCACAGGTATTGATATCTGCTGACAGATTTCTTTAGCACTAGATTTAAACTTCCTTCTGAAGTCAATGGAGACACTCTGACTTCTGTAACTTGAATTAAGTCTTTAGTTAGCCTCATACAAAATGGACCAACTTCTCAATTTTGGAAAGAGCTGCTAGAACCAATGAAGGAAAAGCATGTATCAGGTAGTGCGAATTTTCCTTAAGCTCATTATGCTTTGAAAGCTTTTGAGAAGGAAATACTGGCAAGAGTTTGATTGTTCAGGACACAGGGTTTTATACATATCCAGACAGAAACAGCTCAAGATCCACAGTCAGTACTACTGACTATACAATCTGAGATGCTGTCTGATTTTCTCCTTACCCTAACTCTCAGCAAGCAGGCTGGAAAACTGCTCATGCACATTTTTGAGTTCTGCAGTGATGCTCACCACCACTACTCTTAGAGAACCCATTTCAATGATTTGAATAAGGTAATTTCAAATGCTTAATTTTCACACAGATCAGAGGAAAAGAGGACAGATGTAGATGTATCTGTCATAAATTCATTATGCATAAAGAGAATTTGTCTTCCTCCTTTGTTGATTTTCCATCTGTTTTTCCAAAGTACAGTAACGGAGCTAGAGTGTGAGCAAAATAAAACATTCTGTCCTAGCGTAAATACGTGGTGAAATGAATTCAAGAGAACTATCAACTTATTATCAGCAACAGAGCATTCTGGACTATTTCATTCAAGGACTATTGAAAAGTTGGATAGAATCAGCCCAGAAAGTTACAAAATGAGATGACCAACCTAAGACCAAAGATTTTCCCCAAAAGAGGATGTGTATTCTTTTTTAATTCATCCTGATGTGCCAGTTGCTGCTTTTGAATAGCGTGCTGATTTTCCCTGCGATAGAGTTAATTTTCTTCATAGTAGCTAGTATGGGGCTGTGTTTTGGATTTCTGCTGAAAAGAGTGTTGATAATACAGAGATGTTTTCATTATTGCTGAGCAGCGCTTACACAGAGTCAAAGCCTTTTCTGCTTCTCACACCACCCCATCAGTGAGTAGGCTGGGGCTGCACAAGAGGTTGGGAGGGGACACAGCTGGGACAGCTGACCTCAACTGACCACAGGGATATTCCATACCACATGACGTCATGCTCAGAATACAAATACGGGGAAGAAGAAGGAAGTGGGGGATGTTCGGACTTACAGTATTTGTTTTCCCAAGTACATGTGATGGAGCCCTGCTTTCCTGGAGATGGATGAGCCTGCCTGCCAATGGGAAGTAATGAATTAACACCTTTTTTGCTTTGCTTGCACGTGCAGCTTTTGCTTTACCTATTAAACTGTCTTTATCACAACCCGCGAGTTTTCTCACTTTTACTCTTCTAATTCTCTCCCCCATCCTGCCGCAGGGGGGAGTGAGTGAGCGGCTGTGTAATGCTTAGTTGCCAGCTGGGGTTAAATCATAACTCATAGGATATTCGACAACAACATGAAGGTCAAAACTCCCATTCTCATTAATGCTTTGGTAAGGTTGTCACCAACATCCTTAGTCCTGTCCAAATGTAATTTACCTTTGGCCTTTCTTCATAATAGGGCTTTTTGCCAAACTCATGCCTTGCTTCTTTCAGTGTTTAGTATTCTTTTCAGGATAAAGTCCTTTGTAAAGGGCATGTTTCATGGATTTATAGAATCTCAGCCCATATGTCCAAACTCAAGAAATTAGCATTGGCTACCTAAGAGGCAATCTGAAACTTAGCATGCTGTCTTCATAAACACTGCGAGTTGGGCACCTCCATGGTGCAACCTGATCCAGACTGCTTTTTGGAACCACCTGTTTCAACTGCCTGCAAGAAGCATCCATGAGGGCTAACCTGTGTGCCTCAGAATTCTAAATTTATAGAGGAAAAGTGTATGGCACAAGGATTATCCCAGTCAGCGAAAATTCAGACAAGAAGAGGGTTCAGTTTTGCTTGTTTCTGTTGATTAGCCCATGCCCTTTCTGCTCTTCCTTATGAAAATGTGAGGAAATACATTGCCTGTGGTTTATTCCTTGACTTTTCCCTCTTCTAATGCATAGCTCTAGATGAGAGATGATAATTTAATTGCAACTCCTTGTATAGAAATACCATTTCCTTCAATATTTCTAGACAGCCAATAATGGCTTTGAAGGAATCTTTCACTTGAGCTGTTGAAGAGTTACAGGAAATGAGATTGAGATTGCAACTGAATGGCATGAGAAAGGATTCTACAGTAATGCTACAATCTGAAATGTTCCTGAATAAAAATCAATAATGAAATGCTACAAATTCTATCTAGACCATGAACTGAAGAAGAAAAAACAAAACAAACAAAAAAATAAGGAATCTGGAAAAAATAAAATACATGTTAGAAAATACATTTTAAATTAACTTTCTAAGGGAAAGAATATTGTTTTTGTTCTGATGAAACCAAGTTTATCAGGTTGCTGAGGGAATCAATTGTGTAACACCCATAATAAAAAGCCTAATAAAGACCTGAATAAATATCTGAAGTAACACTATTGTTTCTTTCTGGATAGAAGGCAATGGACAATCCAATTTTATGATTTGTCCATCAAGACTTCTGTAGTCAGAATTCTATAATTCTAGCTATTTTTCCCTTTTGCAAATGTAAAACCCTTTAGAAATGTTTCATTGCTGAAAGGCTTAGACAGTCATGGGATTGTTTAGCCACAGTTGTTCCTTTCAACCTTATTTTAAAACTAGAAATCAAATGGTGTCTCCTTGCCCCCATGAATCATTTAATACTGATCTATATTTTAACCTGGCTATTGTTTCCATCCGTAGACCAGTGAAGTTGATGGAAAGCGTTTGCACCATTGAGAAACCCTTGCACTCCACACATTTCGCTCATTCTCAAATATACAAATCCACAGGAATGCTATGAATGAAGAGATGGAAAAGTAGATCTTAAAGATACATCTTGTCCTTAAGCTGCTGTAAAACCAGACCTGCTTGGCTTTTCACTGTTTCAAGTAACTTTATTTCAGCTTGAAGAATTCAGACACTGCAACTCCTCTAAGGGGCATTTAAGAAAATTGTCATAGCTAATAGCTTTTACTGTTTTCAATGTCTAATAATGTACCTCCCATAATAGGGAGAAGATACATGGCACCTCCTTACAATGACCTTATAAACAAATGTTCAGTAACACATAATGAGAAAGTAATGAGATGGGACTGAACAGAGAAGAAAGGAAAGGTGAAATATTATTAAGATTATGTATGACTACCCAATAAAAGCTCCTACATGGGCTGATGGGCTGAAAAGGGTATTTTCAGGGCAGGAGTTAAATGCATATATTTCTGCATTCTATTTAGTGTAAATAACCAGCTGGCATTGTGCTGAATTTTAGTCATTCTTGTTATTTATAAGCTGCAGCTGAAACGACGCCTAAAACATTGTTGGTGTGTTTGTGTTTGTGGGTTTTTCTTCTTCTCTTAGTCCTTCAATATTCTAAATGATGCAATTAGTTTTTTACAGTTGGGGTTTCACTTTATATTTTATTCATAGGAAATGTATATCCATAAATACACATGCATGCACACACAGAAGGAGAAATCCTTTTACCAAGACATTAATGACTTCTGTTTGCAAAAGATAATTTTCCTAGAGCCTTAGTACCTTCTCAAATCTTAGCAGGTGGACCCTAACAGCTGAATGTAAAACTTGTTATTATATAAAATTTCTACTACCATCAGTGTACAAAAAGGTTTTAGAGAAACAAAACTGGTTAGGATGATAAGTGTATGGTTAGCTGTAATACAATTCCATTAAATCTTACTGCACTTTTTCTATATTCAAGCCATTCCATTAATTTACACTGCGTGTGCACCCCTTCTGGAAGGAGTGACGACAGTATATATAATATTGGGAGGAGAAGCATGTGCTTTTTTGATGACAAACCGTGAAAAGGAACAACCCTGGGCTTTATTGCCAGAAATGAGAGAAGAAGGATTTGTTGTACTATGCTCCCCTGCCCCACAACAACTAATGAGGAAGCTTAAAAGGCAGAAAATCTCTCTCATTAATTGTAATGTTGGTAATAAGAAGTGCATCACAATAAGGATCCTTTCTCTTCTTACCAATCTAATTATGAAAAGTTCAAAAAATCATCTGAATGTGCAAAATTCACAACTGAAGCAACTCAGAGCTATAGAAACGCATATTCCTCCTGGCTAGGATGGTCGCGTTTTGCTCCCACAAAATGAAGACTCAACTTCCAGAGCTGCTGACATCACAGAAAATGTTTTTTTTCCCCCCACGTTAATATGTAGGTTAACTACCCTAAATTCTGCCAAACGTGTTAATCATGCTTGAATTTTTAGTCCTGGAAATATTCTTATTTATATCAATTTTATACTCCCAGTCAGTGCAAGCAAAACTTTGAAGGTCCAATTTTACACTTGAATATCTCCCAGTTTAATTAGTGTACAGGGTAAAGCACATATAAACCAAATTCATTTAGCAGTATGAGGGTCACAATTAACCTGGAGACAGATTCTCAAAACAGTCTCATCACTACAAGTGGTAAATGAGGACTAAAGGTGGCCGAATAGTGGCTAACTCAGTGCCAGCTCTGGGAAGCTTGAAATACTAACAAAAAATTTCTTAGACTGAGACAGGAGGAAGAAAAAGTAAAACATTTTTCTGCCAAAAATAAAAGAAAAAACAAACAAAAAAAAGACTTTTCCAAGAAGGTCAGGTGACTTTCTGACTCAAAATAAAAAATTTTGTCTTATGTTCAGAACATCTTTTTTTTAATCTAAAAATAATTATATGCAGGAAAATTTGGAAGTCACTATTTTACTTCATTTTAATGTTTTAAAAATTTAAACCTTTAATTTATTTTGAAATAGAAAAGTTCTATATGTTTCAGAAATAAAAAGATTGTTTTTCAGATGGCCCTATCTAATCAATTTGAAAATCACTATTCAGTCAGTCTGCACCAAGCTGTATTTTGGTTAGTTAGCTATTTAACTGAAAACTTTACCAGTTATATCTTGCATCTCACAAACCAATCCAACAAAGGTAAGAACCAAAAAGAAACTTTTCACTACACAGTAGTCCCAATATAAATCTTTGTTAAAGTATACTTTAACATGTGAATACATATTCACATTTCATATGAAAACATATTCACAGTGCAATCTTGGAGACACACACTTGAAAAATAGTGGAAAGTATACATAGACAGACTCCTCTAAAGTAACCAGATGTAATGTTAAAGCTAACACTCAGAAGTACTTCTCCTCAGCAAAGTCAAATACAGATCCTGGCACTGTACTTCAGTTTCATGTTTAGGGGAATCTTGTTTATTTTTCCTGGGAGAAGGAGGTACCAAGCTAAATAAGTATTAAAAAATATAAGTGCATCTCCCACTAGACTCTCAAATTCAAGAACAGAACAGATCTTGTGATTTTTCAGAACCAGCTCCCCTCAAATAATCTTTGTTGTCTACTTGGAGAGTTTGCTCAGGCAAAATTGGGGAACTTTACAGGTTTGCCTGAGATTTCTAGATGACTGTACGCCTGTGACAAACCTTTCATGTGCAAATCAACCCACAGACTCACTGCATATTTTCCATTTTCCATTTGATTTTTTCTTTTACAACCTCTTCCAGCAGAGGTCAAGGTTTGTAAAACTTCAATCTTTGTTTGAGAGCAATACTTGTTGCACACTTCAATCACTTCATAAATGAAGCTGCATCTTTAAGATAGAAACTCTGGTTTTCTGTATTTGAGGAATATGCCTAACATTAGAGGGAGCAGAAAATACCCCAAAATGCAAACTGTTGTTTTCTCTTTCCTCTCTTCTCCCACCTTTCTTTACTAGAAGCAAACATATTTAGCATCAAGCTTATGTCACAGCAATATGAGTGAAAAGGCTCTGTGCTTTCACAGTAAAGTGGAAAAAAACCCAAACCTATTTCAGTTTACAAATAATACTGCAGAGGTCATAAAAGTTTGACAATAAAACAAAGTCACATACAAAGAGCTAAGAAAATCTAGACATCGCAATTTCAGCTCTTCTGGAAACTGAGAGTGGGTCTTGTGTGACTATCAGGATGCCAGGTACCAAACCATGAGAAACGCTACGGAAGCTTCATTCAAACATAAATTTAGCTCTACATTTGAAATGAAACAGGCCAAAGAAAAAAATCCTTAAAATATTCAGTCTTAGTGTAGAGAGGAAGCTCAGCTTTGAGATAACCCAGGCTTGAAAAGGAAAAAGAAAATAATCAACTCACTAGAGTGCTAAGATTAAGCTTTTCAGAGATAGAGTTATTTAGCCTACACGCAGTGCCATGTTGATATGTCTCTATTGCTTCAGGAACCCAAATTAATATCACTGCATGATGTTGTATCATCCAAGATATATCAGCTTATTTGGAGCTACCTCAGGGATCTCTGATCTGCTTTACTGCTATGCTTTGCATCATACAAATGTACCTCAAGACCTGGTTGACAGAAGAATATTGTGCTGGAAAAATCAGATCTGACAAGAGTAAAAAGCTAAGATGTTCATTTATCTCATGGGGTCTCAGGGATGCTTGCCCACGTCCCCATGTCCCCAGGCTGCCCATTCTCCTGTACAAGTTCTGAGGCTCCCTGCACTTTTAGATCCCAGTGACTTGCAGGTGGCCTTAGGAACTGCTTATTCCTGAAGGATTCTTGATATCTCAGTTGCAGGCTTGAGAGGTACAAGGCTTCTCTGACTCTCTGGAAACCCAGGCCAACGCTGCATGAGATGATTAGCTCTGCAGAGAGATAATTCTCCATGCTACCCGGGCTGCCACACTTCCTAGATTATTGACTTTCACAGCTGACTGTTCCTGAGCCTGCTGCAAAACTAGGGGTCTAGGCAGGACAGAGACTAAGCTCTCAAAATTATTTTAAAAATATTTTTCTCCTGCACATCACAGGTTTCAAATTTGTATTTTGTCCCTGATTTAGGTACCTTTGGGGTTTTGGGGTTTGTGTTTTGTTTTTTTCACAAAAGTTTGCATTTTTATTTAAAGGAGCCAGTATAATCCTCCTTCTTTCCTCTCAATTTTCTGCACCACTTTCTCCTTGTTTCATGTCACCAGCTCAGACTTGTTTTGAGCCAAGGTATCCTCCTGGGCTGAATGAGAGATAATAAATCAGTGCTTTTCTTCTGGACTTATGCTTCCCTACAGTGAGGGCCAAAGAGGCATAACATGTTCAAGGCAATTGTGTTTCTCTCTCAGCACTGTTTTTTTCTCTCAATACCGATTATAGAAGTGTAAAGAACAATTACAAGTCAGGCCACATTCTTCCCTAAGCATAAAACCCTTGGATGGCTTTCAGCATATTTTAATTTATCAGCTTCATGAAGGAACACAGAGTATGTAAATGTGCTCATTTTTATTAGAAGTACTGGTCTGTATTGGGATTGTACCTTGCATTAATTCTGCATCTTTGCAAGTATCTGCTTACTTGTAAAGATGAGGAAACTTTGAATCCATCATCAAAACATCTAAAAATGTTCTAATCATAGCTATAAAACAGAAAGATGCAATGGAAAGGATTTAAAGAATATTTCTGAAGTGATCAAACCACCTTGAGAGACAAGGTTATTTAAATGCTTCAAAAGATTGCACAACAATGATTTTGCTTTATTTTATTGCAGAATAGTTGTTTAGGTCTAATTGTCATAAATATTTACTTCCCTAAGACCTGTGGACTTGGACAGATGAGCTTACCATATACTTCTGAAGATCTGAGATTCATATGTCTCTCTGATAGACTGCTTTACATAGTTGAGGTGGTATTAGTTATTTAGCATGATATTAGCTAGATTAGATGGAAGTGGAATTAGAAGGACACCTCCAAACTGGTAAAAGCAAAAAAATTCCCTGGGAACCCAGATCAAGCAGAGAGCCTGGCTCAGCAAAGCTGAAGTCACTAGCAACTTGCTTATGTTCAAACCCCTAAGATACAAGCCTTAAAAGGAGCAGTGAAATTGAAGGGAAAAAAAACAACCAAAAAAACCGTTTTTGAAACATTTTGAAATTGCGTTCTGGTTTACAAACAAAAACAGGCCCTATTTTCCACTTGGCTAGAAGCACTGGCTCTAAAAATGCTATGTGATCAAACCAAGAATGGATTTTTTGGTAAGAAAAGATTGACTGGTAAGGTACATGCAACAATTTCATTAGTTTGTTGTATTTGAGAAGATTGAAATACGGTCATGTTTACAAAGACCAAAAATTTTCTTACAATTTTGACATATAATATCAATAGGGTTTTTTATGTTTACTGATGTAAACAATAGAGAAACATTCACATTAAAACATGAACCATTGAATCCTATGACAGAAACAATTTTTAGCAGGAGACTATTCCCCTATGCTTATATCCACCGCATCCTTTTTACAAGTGTCACTGTTTAAGAAAGTAATTTAAATTTCTGTACTCAATTGTTTTATCTCTGCACCTCTATGGAAATGTTGCTATAACACTGGAAACCATGACAACTGATTCTGGTTTCTGATTTCATTACAAGGTTATACCTTAACTAGGCTCATGAACCCTTCACAGAAGACAGAGTTAATCAATAATTTCACAACTAAATCTTTCAAAACTATATGGTTTGATAGAACAATACCGCTTCATCTGACCACGTATTTTAAAGAAGTCACCATTACATTATTACTCAGTCATACTGCTGTGCTTTTTTAATTGTTGCCCACTAGTCCCACTATTTTTTGACAAAAAGACAAGCAGGAAAACCTCCAGATACAAAAGGCCCTCAAGAAATAAAGTGTGTGGACTTCTGGCCTTAATACACGCCAATATCTAAACATGTGCCAAGTCTGTCACATAAACATGTTGCTTTGAGGAGTCACACTTTGATAATTCACTGTTTTTAATGTGCATTTCCAAATTCCTCTAAATCACCAGCACTTGGAAGTGAAGTGGTCTGAAGTTCCTGCAATTCTTTAGCATGGATCTATTTCACTTGTTGCTAAGTCTTCATAAAATGTCAGTATTACCACATGGTGGGGAAGTGCATTAAACATCAAGCTGTTACCTCGACCAGTATCACCTTTCCTTTTCATTGTACTTTTGAGAATGGAATGCCCTAACAATTCACAATTTAGGACTGTTAATCCTGACAATTTAAGAGTTCTCTACAGCTAAGAACACATCCAAAACAGAGGCAGAATTTAAAGTATCGTATCAGCTGGGTTAAGCATTTCTCCTTTCATCACGTTGGTATTTGTGATTAGCCTTTCACATCTGAATTACATCCTTTTGGTCTGAATGGGAAGAAGACTAAAAAGTGATCTGGAATAGGTGACTTCCACAAGTCCCTAGTCTGAGGCACAGGCACAACCACTCTCATAAGAGACAAATTTTCCTGATTCACTGCTAAATGCTGACTGCCATAATTTACTGTATCAGTTATTATGTTTGTGCTTTAGCAGCAAAAGAGAAATTAAAGAATCATTACTAAACTGAAAAGAACCAAATCCCAGCAGAATAAACTTTAGAATGACTTTGACTGCATTCTGACAATCTGTTCTCTCCTGGAATCCTTTGCAACTGATAGTTACTGGATGCAAAATTTGAGTAGAAGACCACTGACCTTGATCAGTCATAACCAATACAGCACTCCTTTATTTTTGGCTGGGAAAAAGCTGCAGTTATCAAGAAGTTTCTGATGTTCCCAGACTGTCTACACCCGTTTTTCAGTCAGAATCACAAAGTGTTATTACTAACCTTTATTTTCAGAAGACAATGTTTGTTCTGAAAATATTATTGAAGATTGCAAGATTGATGCATACATAAATATTTGCATTCTGACATGTAATTTGAGAAAAGACCAAAAAGGTCTAGTCAGAACTGAACCATTCTTTTTATTACAGTGCAGAATTTAAAATAGCTTCATCTCTGTTGCTCAACGACTGATATATTTTAACAGCTCTCATCTCTAAATATGTTCCTTCCTCTCCTATTTTTCTTTCAACTTTGATCTTACTCTCATTTCTACTATTTGCAAACTTTGTTTTCAGCACTGGAGATTGCTGCTTCTCTCTTTTTAAATCCCCTTTCAATTCAGTTTCAGCTAATAGCAGTTTTGCAGCTGTCATTTGCTTCATCAGGAGAAAGCAGGTGAACCTGAAGTTCACCTACCTACATTCTAGTGCTTGGGAGTTACAGAGTTTATATCTCTGCCAAATACTGGATGAGTGAACCAGGGAAGTAGATTAAGATCAACTCACTGAAAACAGTCCATTAAGTTGGCTCACCAATTTGAGACATGTCACATTTAATTTTAAGATTTTAACAGTGTAAGTGCATCGGTATCTCCAGCTGAACTCAGTGGGGAATGCATGTGTTCAGTAACTCCATCAGTTATTATTATAATACATTTCCATTGTTTGTTTCTTGTCGAGATAATGAGCAGCTGCTGCCTGTGAAATGATATAGGCTCTATGCACAAGTCAGAAACCAATATATGTCACTGTCAGACTATTACATGCAATCCAGCACAACCTAGTGCAAAGGTAGCCTGTAAGTATTCCTGAGGAGTCTCAACTCCTGAAAGAAGTACAGACAACTGCCAGCTTCTGAAGGATACCAGTAAATTACCTCAGCAAATAGAAAGGAAAGTGGAGAGACCTTGATTATGTATAAAATATGTATTTTTTAGTATCATAGACTTGGTTCATCTATCTGTGTCTTGTGGAAAGATAGAGGAAAAAAAGAAGTTTCTTGTCTGTATTTCACTTACTCTTGCTTAGAGTAGAGCCATACACCCTGTCCTTTGCCACTGACTTCCAAGTAAGATTGGTCTTGTTGTCTGTGATCTTGGTACAGCAGCAAAGAATCTCTCCTGCAGGTTTCTACCACCTCATGCCCTAAAAAAGACAAACGTTACAGTGAAATTAATTAGTATGTTCAGAGAAATACAAACAGTAGGGTGAAATCCTGCATCTACTGTAACCAAAGTTTTGCTACTGACTTTTATAGAGATTCTCTTTGACTCTTTATAACCTTTATCTTTACAGGTTAGGGATTTGACCTATCCACTAGAACCCAGAAGTACAAACAAGAGGTGAGAATGAGAATGATACTCCCCCTCAGATACATCTGGGCAGGAAGGCAAGTACTGTGTTGCTCATCTTGAAAGGCTCTTAGAAATAACTTTCAGGTGTGCACCTGTATGGTGGTTTGAGCCCAGAGGGCAACTGAGCACCACCCAGCTGCTCACTCACTCCTTCCACCTCAGGGATGAGAAGGAGAAAATAAAACCAAAGGCTCAGGGATTGAGACAAGGACAGAGAGGGATGACTCACCATTTATGGTCATAGGCAAAAAGTCAGACTCATTAGGAGAAGAAAAAGAACATGAATTTAATTTGTACACCACCACCACTAATTTACCAAACAGAGCAGGACAGTGAGAAATACAACCACATCTTAAAAACACCTTCCCCCCACCCCTCCCTTCCTCCCAGGCACAACTTCACTCCCTATTTCTCTACCTCTGCCCCCCTACCAGTGCAGAGGAACAGGAAACAGGGGTTGCAGTCATGTCATCACGTTTCTGCTGCTTCCTCCTCCTCAGGGAGAGGACTCCTCACACTCTTTCTCTGCTCCAGCATGGGGTCCCTCCCATGGGAGACAGTCCTCCACAAACTTCTGCCACAAGTCCTTCCAACAGGCTGCAGCTCTTCACTAACTGCTCCAACATGGGTCCTTCCCACAGGCTGCAGCTCTTCACTAACTGCTCCAGCCTGTGTCCCTTCCGTGTGTTGCAGTCCTTCCAGCAACAGACTGCTCCAGTGCAGGCTTCCCTCAGTCCCAGCCTTCCTCAGGTGCAGACAGGTCCTCCAGAGGCTGCAGTTGGCCTCCATGGGTGGAGGAGACAGCCTACCCTCTCACCACAGGCTGCAGGGGAAGCTCTGCTCCAGCAAACCTCTCCCCACCCCTTTCTTCTACTGACCTCAGTGTTTGCACAGGTGTTTCCCTCACACCTCTACCTCCATCTCAGGTTCCTCTTCTTAAATATGCTATCGCAGGGGTGCAGCCACCATCGCTAATTGGCTTGGCCTTGGCTACAGGTGGGTTTGACTTGGAGTTGGGGAAGCTTCTAGAAGCTTCTCACAGGAGCAACCTCTGTAGCCCCCTCCCACCCACAAAAACCCCACCACACACAAACCCAACACAACCTCTTTCTGTTATTTTACTTCATGCACTCCATAATGGATTTATGTGTTTAAAAGCAACATATTAGCCTTGCATTTAAAAATAAGCCCATGTTTTTAATTCTTTGTCTAGACAGTGGTTCCAAAAAGCCCATTCTATTTTCAGTCATCCCGAAATTCAGAGGTGCATTTATTGTAAAATATTAATGGCAATGACTTCAACCCCATTCTGGAGTATCAGTAGAGACAGCTTCCAATTACCAGGCCTGCTTGGGGTTCAACTACTGTCCAATGTTTTACTTTAAACCTCTTCCCTCTGTACCTTTACCTCATTGATCCTTGTCTTGCCATCTTCTAAGGCTTTATAATTCTATCCTTTATTTTTATGGTTACCTTGAAGGTGTTTATAGACTGTAGAAGGTATTTATAGACTTTGATCATGTCCCCCCTGAGGCTGCTCTTCTCCCAGTCGTATATTAGTTTAGCTCTCTGTATGTTAGCTCATATATCTTATTTTCTCATCTGTGCACCATTTTTGTTGCCCTTCTTTGTATTTTCTCCTGATTGTTCTGTGTGCTTCCATACGGTAAGAACCAGCATAATACAGAGGAGAATTCCAGGTGTTTTTTCCTCCACTGCTATGTAAAGCAAAACAATTACCACATAAACCTTAAACATTGTTTTCTCTAGCATGCTATTGGTTGAGAGTTTGATTTCACAGAGCATAGTTTTAAACAGGCCCAGCTCAGCTCTGGAATCTATTTTAGTCAAATCACAACAGCATTTTGTGGGATTGAAACCTCTGCTTTTTCCTATCTTTTCTATGGCCAAGTAATTTTATTTCTGGTTCTTGCACTCACAGAATTCAGAGTAGTTTTCATGTGGGTTCTCACACTGCTGTATTTCAAAGGCAAGGAAGAATATGAAGAAAGAGTTTCAGTTTGAACCCACACCTTTTAAATACATGTGTAGAGCACTAGCTTTTATATTCACTAGCCTGCTGCCCTGTAGTATCAATATTAATGGCAGCGTTGCTTTTAATTTCAACAGAAATAAAGTCAGGCTTTGGGACTGGGTGATATCTCTTGGGTAAAACAGGACTCCTGTATTCTAATGACAACTGAAGTAGCACATCTTTTACTGTCCTTATTTCTGTTAGATCTTTCTCTGCCATGTCAGTATGCTTTTCAACAGCACACAACTACTGTCACTGCCTTTGTATAACGGGGCTAACTATGAATACTTTCTTCGCTACTTTCTTACACAGATTGTTCTTATATAGACTGCTTTTATCCCCAGTTAACCTTTCATACAGTTTCCCAGCTCCACTTAGGATTACAGTCTAAAAATCTTGAACCTCCTAGATAGAATTTTATCCCTTGAATAGTTTCATGAAGTAAAGCGCTATTCAGCTAGAGTGAAAAAAGCTGAAATAATATTGCATATTATTTTCAATATTCTGATCAATTACAGCTGACAAATCTTTTTATACATTTAAAATACACCTTATTTTTGCTGCAGATGCTAAAAGCTTTTTTTTATTTTTCAAGAACAAACTAATACCAGTGCTCTGATGACTTATGTGTATAAAATGATTACATGGTGAAGAGCGCCATTTAGATTTCAATGCTTTATGTAAATAATCCAATTATGCAATTAGACAAAGCCTAGTTAACTAGGGTTAAAACACATGCAATCAAATGGTGCACTTATTAGGTGGAATTTTAGTATATCATCTCTCTCATGAGCATAATTAGGTTGCAAAATTAATCTATATGTAAATAAGTGGAGTTCTTGTATTTGAGGATAAACAAAAATCAGAGATGAGCCATCATAACTTTAATCATCAAAATTTATCGTTTATAGAGAGTATGTTCATAAAGAGGTTTGAAGAGTCTATTTCCAGGCCAGAATCTAATGAGATACTCAGTTTTTCGCTACCCTGCCTCCTCATGTGCCATGTTTAGAATGACACATTCAAGATACTTACGAATCTGCTTTGATAGAATTTGAAAGTCATCCCCCTTGTTTTTCTACCACTATATGTTTGCACCAGTAAATTCTGATGTTCACCACAAAACCTAACTCAAATAAATTTATTTGGCACATTTTTATACAGAAATTGTTTTATTTTCTTTAGGGCTCACAGGGACCAGTCAGAAACATAAAGTGAAGAAGCTGAGGAAATTACTCCCCTCATCTGTTTTCAGTTTGCACCACAGAAGACTCAAGCCAGTTAAATCAGCTGTCAAACCCCTTAGATACTTTCTGTCTTGCAATCTACAATCAGGAGACATGTCACAAGGACTCAAAACCCTGCAAGGCTGGGAGTTCTAGTTTTGTTTTGGTTTCATTTTATGGCTGCTTTTTTGTCTCTTGATTATAAAGGAAAATTAAACTGAACAGTGCACTGGCCATAATTACAGCAGTAATCCACTTTATATCAGTGTCTTGCTGGTTTATCCCTCACTGACAATGGAAAACACCCACAACACCCACTCAGGCAACTTCTGGAAATGTTTCAAGTGCTTGTCTAGAGCTGGATAGGAGCTTTTATGAGATTAAGTCTCCCACTGCTCTTTTGTACTCTACCTCTTCCACAGAAGTACGTAAGTTCACTCCCGCCTATGTTTTTAATCAAATTTATGACCTTTAATTTCAGGTGGTTGATTTTTGCAAATCTTCTCCCTTTTTTTTTTTTTTTGTGGTAATAACAAAGCATTTAAAATAAATACTAGCTAGAAAAGCAAACTTACTTTAGGTCATTATCTTCTGCTCAGCAGTGGATCTGCAAGGTTTGTTTCAGATTTGGTGAAGCCTAAAAATCACTCCAAAATGAAAATGCCAAACACAACAGAGTGCCCAGGGAGCCTGTGTAGTCCCCAGCCCTGGGGCTTGTTATGAACATTTTTGAGAAACGTCATTCGGGAGTGAAAGGCGTGAGGCTCGTCCCGTGTCAGGCCGGGGGTGTGACCCCTCAGGGGCACTGGGAAAAGCCGTGCCCGGGCCAGCTCCAGGCTCTGACTCCAGAGGGAACAGGGACACCTTCCGCAATGTTTCCCGCTCCGGACCCTGGTGCCCAGCCCCGCTGAAAGGACGCACTAATGGCCCGGGTGTAACTGGCGGGGCGGGCTAGCGGGGAGCTGCCAGGCGCCCGGGCGACGGGCCGCCCTGAGCCCTCAGCCGCCGCCGCTGGCCGGCCACGGCCGGCGGGAACGGCCCGTCGCGCCCCAAAGCGCCAGCGAAGCGCCGGGGCAGGGGCACCACCGCAGCGGCCGCGGCCACCCCGAAGCCGGGCAGCAGCGCGGAGCGGCGGGCGTGAACCGTCCCGGCCCAGGCGCCTCGCCGGAGGGGCGGGGAGGGGCCGAGCGCAACGGGCAGCGGCACCGAGGGGAGCCGAGGAGGTGGAGGGAGAGCCAAGGAGAGCCTGGGAGGGCAGCGCGTGCTCAGCTGTTTGTGGGGTTTCTCCTCTGAATACCCGCATCGGCAATTACAAGTTCATTTAGACACCAGAAGGAGCCTTATTTCTGGGAACCTGTGGTGGCGGTGTGCGTGCGGAGAGGCGGGGAGCGGAGTCCGAGAGGGCTCCCGGGCGGGAGAGCGATGGGGCAGAGCGGGGACGGCTCCTGCGCCGCCACCCGGCCTGGGCCGGGCCCTTCTCCCAGCGCGGGATCCCTAAGCTGCCCCCGGGGGCTGCCGAGGCGGTGGGTGCCCGCGGCTTTGTGCTCCCAGGGAGCTTGTCAGGGGCGGGGTGAGCCGTTGGGTCCTTTACTGTGACTGAAACTGAGGAAATGCGGGACACCTGAAGGCATCACCTCAGGGAGGAGCTGCTGCCGTGGCTGTGGCGGTTCTGGGACGCGGGAGATAGTGGGGTACAGCTGGTGGCTTGAGCAGGCAGAGCTCGGGGGCGGGGGGCTGGGGCCTGTGCCGCTGGGAAGGACTGTCCTGCACAAGGAGCAGGGGTTTGGGAGGGGGGTGTTAACCAGTTGCCTGATCTTGCTGTTCCCACGAAGGAGATACTCCCTTGGAAATCCAAAAAAGTGGTATTGGTAATGGATTAATATTAAATCTGCTCTAATGTTCTTGGTGTCGTGCAGATACAAGGCCTGAAGTTTGTAGTAAGAGTTCAGGTTATGATGGTGTTAAACCTGGTAAGTAATGTGTAGAGGTTAGGCTTGGAGTTTGTAATGCATATATGTTCAACCTGATGTCATTTTCTTGGTTTGCTCTCAGTGTCTCGCTGTGAGTTTTGTAGGGGCAGAAGATGAGTTTTGTAATAGAAACATGCTCAGTTTGTGAACAATGCTAAGATGTTGTGAAAGATGAAGAGATACATTCTGAGAGTCAGTCAAGCATCCTTAGCAAATTGACATTCTACCCATCCAGGCATCCTGTGATTTGCTTCACCGCTACCAGGCCATTCAGCTAATGAATCTGAATATAATAATCAGAGATGATTCCTACTTAGCTTCCTCAGTTGGAAGCTCTGGTGTCTTTGAGATGCATGATACTCTTTGCAAGCTTGTTTAAAGTGGGTAGAAAACCCCCAGTAAGGATTAAAAATACAACACCTGGGAGATGAATAAACACACATTCATTTGGAATAAACTTTAAACCCACCAGAGGTCAGCACCGTGGCCTGGAGCGAGGCTAAGGAGGTCTAAAGACACTAATTATTGTAGTCATGCAATTGAAATAATGGGGACCTGACAGTATGACTGATAAACAGCTAGACAAATAATGAGCAGGATGCTGGCCTTCCATCAAAGGACTGCCAAATGTCTGTAAAAGATACTGCAGAAGACACTGGCATTATGTGCAGACCAAAACACTATTTAAAGATTTGTGGCATGAACTGAACACATGGTGTTGCTAATGACTGGAGCTTGCGTGCCCACTGTGTATGGATGAAGTAATTAATCACTTTAAAATTACACAATGGGAGTTTATAATTAATAAAAGAATACATGATATAGTGTATGAAGGAGGGAAAACATAACTTGGATCCTTTGGATTCAGGATGCCAGACTGTAGATGTGCTTTTTGATCACTTAAAGGGTTTTTTTGTCACTGTACAACATTGTGCTTGTTGTCTGTACAATTAATCCAGTTTTGAGTTACCCCAAGTATCGCTCTGATCCAGGGTGAAAGAAGCAGCTTTCTGGAAGAGATAGGATTATAGAAAGAGTTTAGAGCAGTGTTTGCTATATCCCAAAGTCAGGGTCCTTGGATAACCTGCAAATCCAGCAGTTACCAGCAGTCACTGGGGTGCTCATAATGGCTAATGGCAGGTGCAGAAGAGGCAACTTATATGAACAATTACAATTATCATCAATTTGTATCCAGAACATTGATATAAATTCCTGAAGAAAACCTTCATATACTTACTGATATCCCTGGAGACATTAGACAGACTTTAGCAGAGAAAGTAAGAGAGACAGTGATGTCTTTACTAGTCCAGTGGCATGAAACCTGGTGTAAGTGAATTTCAGCTACACATCTGACCTCAGCTTCCCTTCAGAGCATTAGAACTGTCATCAGGACACTCCGTATTACATGGTCCACCAGCAGACAGATGTTTCAGAAGAAAGTTTCAGAGACCTTCTGTTTTAGGCAGATGCTACGTAAACTTCCTTCAAGCCTTCTAAACCCTAATGGTAGGAAGAGATTGAGGCCTGAGAGACCTGAGAACTACCCAAACACATTTTCACATAACTTTGGTGAGCCTGTGCTCTGTTCATTGGGCCGTGATGCTGCCTCCCCCGTTCTGGAGAGCCACGGACCCTGAAATGCATCTGGCCACATTTTTAAGAGGTATATGTGCTACAAAAACGTATAGCCTTGTGTTTCCTTTGGGGAAGAGATGATCTCTTGCTCTAAGGCAGAGTGAACATCCCTTCTCATGCTGGCAAATACTGCTGGGCATTCTCCCACAGAAACTGAAAAAATATTTGATGAATTGAAGCTTCAAAGAGTCAATCTAATCTGTGCCCAGTTGTCTGGCACTGTGTGTGAGCATACAATGGGAAGCTGAATGAGGGACTGTAGGCTTTCAGTGTAGAGCCTCAGTATGTTGTTGAAATATAAATGGTAAAAATAATACAGGAAATGACTGGGATTTTCTCAGATAAGTAGGGGCTTGGTATTGGAGTCTCCATTATCACTAATGGGCTTTGATTATTTCAAGAGGCCTTGGATCAACTCCTATGTATACTGTCCTAAAGAGCCTTCTGAGTCATAATTTACAGTCAGTCTCCTGTGCAAAGCAACAGTGAATTCTTGATTTTGACACACATTTCTAAGTGGTTACCTGAATGACCTGCTTTCAGCCTGATGAAAATCTTATGTAGTATGTTCTAGAGCTCTCAATACCTTCCACTTTCCTAAATGCATTCAAGGGTAAATATTTATTTGGGGAGCATCAGCACCATTAGCAGTAGCTTCTGCTTTTCCACTCTCCAGGAATTTAATAACCTTCAAATGCATACACTTCCAAAAATGTCAAAACATGAGCAAAGGGAAAAGGACATTATATCTATTCAATTACAGACTTGGGATATCACAGGAAATGCGAGTTTGTCCCTTGGACTGAACAAGAAGGTTGATGGGATTAGTAAACTGACCACCGTTCATGTGAATCATTTATATACTGTATGCTTTTACAGAACATTACCCATGTAATAGCTGCACAGAGTTTATTAGTACGTAAGGCAGTAACGTGCACAGTGTCCTTATCTGTTGGTGGATTTGTCTCATTATGCTTTCACTTACAAACTAGCCAAATCTGTTAAAGCACACTGCGAGCCTTGCTATTTTTTCAATTAAGTTTTTGTATGCATGTAAATTCTAAAACCAGTAGTGCAAGAATTGCATCTTGCTGTCACTGCATGCTGTATCTAGCAAAATAGGGTCCTTCTAGTAGTAGAGATCTCAAGGTGCTGCAAGAACAATAAAAAAAAAGCCAACACAAATGTTATGCAATCGAAGTCCACTCCCTCTGCTGGTGGATATATGTCTCCTGCTGTGTGTTCAGTAGCAAAATCAATCACCACACCAAGGAGCAACAACAAAAATTCACTTTATAAATGTCCCTTAGCAGATAAGCATATGGGCTGTAGAATTTTAAAACATTTAAAAGCAAATATCCTACCACCTGAATTATACAAAATTCTCATTTAGAAAAAAAAAAAAAAATCCAGTATAAAAAATAGAGTGACCTCTCATGCAAGAAATAAGGCATTTCTAGAACTTATTCCACTCTAGAAAACTGGAGCAGAAATGGTCAACATGAAATTATAACAAGCTCTTGACCTTCCCTGGCCCTTTATGCATTTTCATGAAATGATGTAATTCATTATTTCCACTGATGTGTGCAGAGCAGTGGACCAGCTTACTTTGTATTCATTTATTCAGTCCTGAGTAATCTGTGTTTAATAGAGTGCTGGAGCATGTCAGAATGAACAATTAAACCTGATTTTTGTAGAAGACAACTTGCCATTATTGCCACCATTAGTTGTATGTGCTTTATTTTTTTAATAAAGAAGGCGTGTTGCAAGTTCAGTATATAATCCCCATATTAAAATTGTACACTTTTTTTATTTAGAATGTAAATATCCCTCACACACTTGGGACCATAGTACTTTGCATTGAGCTCTTGATTGATGATGCAGGCTCTAATTTTTTGTCAAGTCTGTACTGCAAGGATAGCAGACTGGGAAGACTGGCATCAGGAAACACTAGGAGGAGAGGAGTGGGATGGAGAGATCAGCTATCTCATCAGCAAGGTGCAAGGTTTTGAAAGGATATATTCTGCAGTGCAGAAATTGAGTGTTTTTGCTGACTTCTCAAAGGGAAAAACATGGCAGCCTGCTTCAAGGATAATATGTTTGATAAATCCCTCCACCTGGCGGGCGAAGAAAAAAATATCCAGGAGCATTTTAAATGAGTGGGGCAGAGTGCATACAGGAAATCCCAGAGAGTGAAGAGGACATGGAAGAAACAGTCTAGTGAGAATTACAAAAGAGTAGGATAGTGTCTATGATTTTTGCTGCCTTCTCCTAGATGAAATCGTAACTGTTCCAGTGAGGCCCACAAAGTCCTAGAGGACTAAAATCTCCCAGAGTAGCTCTTCAGTTGCGCCTTTGGGGTAGAAATACCTGAGTTTTGTGCTCACTGAAACCTTAACATTTCAGTAGTGTAATTACAATCTTGGATTATAGTGTTTGAATATGTGCATGAATGTTATACAATCTTGTGACACTCCGGCTTTTCTCATGAGGGAAGTGCAGAGATCTCCATGAATTCCATAAGCAGGAAGGGTCAGAAATTGAATTTGGATTGAGAAATGAGCCCAGTAAAGGGCCTGGATGGGCCAGGCTTCAGTGCAAGCTGCCTGTGCAGGTGGCTTTGGGTGTATGTTTGTGTTACTGTCTGGTGTGATTCATCCTTCGTGCCTTCTTCATTTTGATAGTTACAGCAAAGCTACGTGTTCCAGTCTGTGCCACCCTCACAACAGCTGTGTTAGGAGGCTTGGCTGGTTTGGATGAGTTTTGCTGGTTTATAGCTGCTGTCAATCCTGAGCCAGCAGAATGTCATTGTACCCGAATGTGTGCACTATGCACATCCCTCCTCAGTATGGGCAGCCACGGTGCTCAACATGTACCACAGCAATGAAGAAGCTCCTTTGAGACCTTCCATTGCGTTGCACCTCTGGACAGGGGAATAGCAGTAAGAGAGGAACTGCAAGTGTTTGGGGCCAGCCTCCCACAAAGGCACTCTCAGCATCCTTTGTCCTCTCTGGTAAACGGGGCAGTGGCTTTTGGAAAACCTGGAGTGTCTCATCTTTCCTTTTTCTTAGTATACGCTGCTGAAGTGGGTCACACTGGGTAGTGCCCTGTCACATGGATGAAGGGGCATGCATGGACACAGAGAAGATCAGCTAAAGATCAGCCATTAGATGATATCTCAAGTAATCACCAACCACACACTGTAATTTCCATGCCCTGTAGATTATGAAGAATTTAACGATGTTAAATTCTGTAAAGCAGGTTGGGGAGGTGGCGGGGGGTAAAGAACAGTGAGAAGAAAACATTTCCGTGTTGTAGTCATCAAATGCAGAGCTGTTTGCCAACAGTTGCCTGACCTGGGGTGTTCAGAAGGAAAGAGGAGACATTTTGTGTCAAGAAGCAGGTGGCTGGAGGAAGAGGGCTAAGAGAGCCCTGTGATCCTGTGTCATCAGCTGTGCCTGTGTTTGCTCCTCGGTGCAATGAAGCCTTATGAGGTAGCAGCATTTATGTGCTTATGCATGTAGCCAGCTATGAATTTTTAAGACTGCAGAATGAAATTCATTTTGCAATAATGAAGATTTTATCTGAGGTAACAAGGAACACCAATTCAATGTTTCCATTCAGAGGGATGACACAGATAAAGCAAGCCTGCAAGTAACAAAACAGATAAACACTTGTAGGTCAAACCTGTTCTGTTAACGCCGAGATACAAAGTTATGAGAAAGGAAGTGAAAAAGTGCAAAGTGCTTATCAGCACAGTGCATAGCATCTCATGCATAGAAAACCATAGCTCACATTCTTTTCCATTGGCTTCAAGAAAGCTACAAAAACTAGCACTGGAGTAGGAGTTACAAGGTACATCTTACATGGTTGTGCAAACTGGGCCAAATATTGCAGAGGGTTAGAAGCAGTGTGCTAGACGAGGTAATAGCCCTTCCACAATGACTTCACCTGCCATTTCTGGTTATTTCACTGTCGGTTCTTGCAATGTCTTTCACATATCAGAATCCTTCAGGACCCAGTATCTTCTCTCAGTGGAAAATACTGCTTGTTGAATGATGTTAGTATATCAATTAGTACAGATTATGTTTTACAATTGACTAGTCAAACTGCAAATGTTTCTTTCCTAAACTGAAGATAGTTCCTCCCACCACCCCAAAATGCACATTTGAATCCCTAGCAGCCCATCGACCATGGTGATGGCAGGACTTGTAAGCAGATTGCTTTCAAGGTAAACAGCGACTTGTTGTCTCTTATATTGTCCAGCAAAGACAAATTTACAATCAGCAGACTATATACTGCCAGCTAAAAGCACAAGAGCTATTAAGGGTTATATAAGGTGCTCACTGGATGTGTCTAGCAGATTAGCACAGTTGTTTAGAGCAGGTGTTTTGTTAATTGTGATGTATTCGGAACTGCATGCTGTGTTTGAAATGACCCTTAAATGCCCACCTCACACCAGTGAGGTGAGAAGACAGTGCACTGAGCTGTGAAATAAAGCGAGGTGGGAGGATGACTGTGGCCCAAGACCTATTCACCTGTATTCATTGCCAGTGTTGTCAGGGCAGCCTTTTTTCTTATGCCCCAAATCTTTGATTCTATTTTTAATCTTTCTTTATGGTTTATTATTTAGTATTTTGCAAAATGAGCTAAATTGCTTTTAAGGAGGCCTGTAAAATAATTTTGAACCAAGCTGTATGAGCCCAAAAGGTGGGCTGGAGATGAGAAGCTCTTTGTCCGTTTCTTTGTTTTTTTTTCAAAAAGTATATAATGCTACATTTGAAGCAAATATTTACACACACTCATCCATCACATGCAGAAGCACTTAGACTCTGGGTGAAAGGGACTTTAGAGTGCCACAATAGGTAGGTCACAAGATTTCAGGAACACAGTGTAGCAGAAAGGAGGCTGAGACATTTGCTAGCAGGGTCCGTGGCTGATGGCATACATTGACAATAACAGTGACAGTTACTTTTAAGGAAAAATTGAACCAGAAGGGGCTGGTGATCCACTCAGCTACTGTTGCAGCACAGGGCTGCCGGGGCAGGTGCTGCTGGCTGATCTGCTCTGCCGGAGGCAGAAACCCCACCGGCTGCCCCAGGGTGGCCAAAAGCTCAAGCGTGGAGAGGGCAGGGGGCATCTGCTGAGTCCCAGCGCCGCAGGCAGCAATAGGAGAGCAGCCCAGGACAGTGCTACCCGAGAGACCTTCTGGGAAAGGCAGGCTGCAGGAGTGTGGAGGCAAGGCTCTGAGCAATGCAAAGGCTAAGGAACAGTAAGGCACCAAAAATCACAGGATAATTGCAGTTTAACTCATGAATTAAAACCAATTTCAACAAAGAGACTGCCTGAGAAAACTGAGTTCACAAAGAAAGCCCTTTCCTTTTGTCTTTTTCCACCCAGAATACTTTGATATGTTTCTTTCTGAATTGTGTCTTCAGACAAATTTTCCTTTTAAAAATAAATAAAATGGAGCCCCCCCAAAAAATTAAATGCTTGGAATTGAATATTTATTCAGTCCCCAATTTTTTTCCCATTTGTTTACTTTGTTGGCTGACAAACAAAGAAATCCATTTTTCACACAGCTCTAGTACAATATTAATCATCATGAGTACAAACAGCAGAGTCTAAGCCCATGTGTATTCATACTGTGTTATGCTGCTTCATGCTTCTGCATACTGAGTAGTACCTACTCCAGAAGTAAAGAAAATGAGGCTGTGTGTGATTGAACGTGTGAATAAGGCTGGCAGTTTCAGGTCAGTTAGCTACTCTTGGGATCTCAGATATTAACATTGTTATTTTGGCCTAAAGAGATAATAACAGCAGTTCTCTTTTAAATACATAAACCTGAGTCCTTTTCTTTCCCTCTTTTTTCTGACAGGTTTCGCACATGACTTCATGTGACTGAAAGCTCACTGCAAGGTAAAGGAAGAGATACAGATTATAACAAGGCAAACCACCTTTGATGTGCAGGCACAGAAAGTTTTTACAGTTCAGAGGGTTCCTGGAAGTGTGCAAAGCAAGGAGAAAGGTATATTGCCCCTTCCATGCTAAGCTTCATTCTGAGTATCAGGAAGGCTTTTCACCACAGTGCTGACAAGAGCATCTTTGGTGGGAAAAAATGCAGCAGGGTTTAGTTTTTGAGCTGCAAGATCTGCTTTTCTACAAACACAGGCCACTCTATCCTTAAGCACTAAATTGTAAGCTAACAAAGTGAAAGCATTCAAGTTTCCTTCTGTCATGTGTTCAAATGTTCAAATTTAGTAATTTTGATTACTAGTTATGAGTAGTTTGTTGCTTTTTCACAGAAATCCAAAGATGGGTAACAGTCAGTGAAGGAATCTGTAGCCAAAGAAATGGCCTGACTTACCACCCCATTTTTGCAGGCCATCTCAAAATTTGGGATAGCTTTCATTACTGAAAGCAACATCTAAGATCCAGCCCATAAAGACCAAAATTTTAGGCCTTGAATCGCTTTTCAGCAGCATGAAATTTCCTTCCAAGGTATTTCTACAGTAATGCAAGAAGAGTGGAAGCTGTATTTTCTCAAGTCCTCTGGTGTTCATACCATTAAAATACAGAACAGTAAGAGGAGTAGAAGAGCTTCTTAAGGCATGTTATATCCAGTGCTTTGGTAAGATAAGTGCTTGCGATCATGGGCAGTGATAGATAAATTGATGAATAAATGGATGTCTGTCAGAAAAATGGATGACAGTCACACATCCATCAAAAAAATGAGTGATGTGGCCACATAGAAAATTGCCACCTGTTCTGTGGTAACTGCCAGTGTTTGCACTTTTTATGAGTAGCTAATCCAGAGAAAATTGGTCCACAATGACAGAAGCTTAAGCTAAGTCCTGTCTAGATCATATGCCTGAATAAAACATGCTTGTAAAGCATCAAAGAAATTCTGCACCTTTCTGGGTGCATACATACTTTTTGTTGGCTTTAAATGGGCTTAGGTAAGTAGCAAATTTATAACAAACTTGCTCAAGAAAAACTCTTCAACCTTTCAAACAGAAATATTCACGGTGTTCTGACAAACTCCAGCTGAAATCAAGCAGATCAAGAGTTAAAGAAAGGCAAGGAATATATATCACAATTCGAGTCTACCTTTAAATGTGGAGGTAAACTGAAGTAATAAAAAAACAGGTATTTTGCCACATTAAAAAAATAAAAAGAGGAATTGACTCTACTGTAATTTTAGTCAGACTCTACTGTCATTTTAGAAGCTGAAGCAAAGCAATACTTAAGAACACTGTAATAACAAACTTTTCTCAAAATTGAGTCTCCTTTAGACCTGAGCAGCAACAATAATTCATCTATTGTAAAAGGGCAGAGTAAAGTTGTTAATTAGTTACTGTGATGTCTCAGAGCTGCGTTAATGTAACAATTTATAGTTAGGGACATGTCCACCAGTAGCTAGTATGTGGAGACTGATGCTAAAATCAGATTAATACTAAGAGCAGTGGTTGTTTCGGAAAGCTTCTGCTACCTAAATGTGAGACATTTCTGCTTATGTTATTTCTTTCTCTTCTAATAATCCAGAGGATTTGAGGCTCTGCCTTGGGCAATGGGATATGCATAAGGTCCATCAGCTGATAAGAAGTCTCAAGAGGCATCGTGCCTAAGGCTGTGGTTCGATGATACAGTAAATTCAGTTTTCAGTCTCCTAACATAACTTCAAAAACGTCATAGCTATGTGAACTGATATCAGCCACACTGCTAGTTCAAGTTTGTTTAAAAATACTCAGATGGGTGAACTTTAAAAATACTCAGATGGGTGAACTTGTTGCATGAGACTTCGTACTGCATCACATTCTGCCTGCCTGCAGCACTCTGAGTTTAATTGATAGAGCAGGAGCCTAATCCCAAAGGCAGGTATTCTGGCTAAGGATCCAGTTTCATATTACGGCAACCTCATAGAACTAAGAGGCTGCTGCTAAAAGAATAGTTCTGCTCCTCCACCTCCTGTCAGCAGCTCACTCCCACTGCCAGGTATGACATCAGTGTAGGACCACTACTTCCAACACTAAGAAGAGTGGGAGGGGGACGACGCAGAGGACTGGGGGCCAGAGCAGTAAAGCATATTCTGGCAACAGCCTGCAGTAGCATCAGTGAAACTGTAATGTGGAACCACACCCTAAACTCAGCAAAAGGGCAATAACACATGTATGCTTGAATCAAATTTAAAGTGGTGTGCTGGTGGATCCAGGACATTCAGTATTCACGACTGCAGAATCATGACAAAGGCACCTCGGTGAGTCAGAATTCCTCCAGTGCATCCTGCTTGCTGCTGGCATGGAGTCTTCATCAGTGCCTTGTCTAGCAATAAATTACTACCGCGACTGTGCACTTCCTTCATTCCACTGGCGACAGTACCACTGTCCTTCAACTCCTTCTCTCAGAGGAATTTATTAGTTTCTGAAGTCATGCCATTTATTCACAAATAGCATCCTGGTATCCTGAATACAGCTGTCAAGAGACAAAAATAAATAAATAGACCAGACTTCCTCCAGGTTCCCCCCCCCTCCCTTTTTTTTCCCCACCTTTCTTGACATTTATAAAATGTTATAAAACTTTCCGCCATGAAAAGTATAAAATACAATTACAGTATAGTTGTTTTGTTGATTACAAAAACATTGTTGCAGTAGCAGTAAAGCAATAAGCTTGTAAATCTCCTCTGTATACTTGATGTTCATTAAATTTAGTGGAGTGACAGTTACCACTCTGCAAAATACAGTATTTTCAAGGGAAGATGCAACACATAGTGTTTCCAAGCCTGTTTCTTATGGCAAGTCAGTCAGTTGTCACACTAAATCTTAAGTGGAGATTGATGAGGATTGTTGGGAATATCATATTTGTCAAAGAGGTGCTGGGTCACACAGTCTTATTTTTCAACAAGGGCACTTGTTAGACAGTGTCAGTTACAGTCCCTGCACCAATGATTATTTTGGCTAGTGTGCAAACTCTGTGCTCCTTTACACATATTGTGAAGATCCAAGCATCCTGCCTAAGGTTAACCAGCTGCCAAGTGATCTTAGTATCTGTTACTGTTCATATGACTTCAGCAGTTTGCCTGTATCCTTTGCACCGGACATTATTCACTGCTGCTCACTATCAGCAAAAGTCATTTTTTGCAAGGAAGATTTCCAAGTGGCAGATTCCAGTGAACCATTGACTTGGTGTGTGATATTCATAGTGAGTGCTTGATTGCTTCAGACATACTGTGTTTGACTCCTCATTAGAAGGACTGTTCCAAATTAAAAAGAGGAGAAATAATATGAGATGAACTGTGATAGAGCAAGAAAGTAATCAAGAATGTTTCTACTTCTGTGCAGATATGCACACAAAGAATTAAACATTAGTATTAACAAAATGTGGCTCATAAGTGAATTGTCCATTGGACTCCTATCAAGGACTAAGAAGTTTTAACTGTAGAGCCTTAACTAGTTTACCTCTCTAAAATTTTGAATCAAAGGGTGGGATTTGTCTTTAAGACACTGGAGTTTAGTTAATTTCATTCTTCCAAAGGAAGTGGAGGTTGGTAGGGAAAGATGCTATACTAGACCTTGGTTTGAACACCCAGACTGTAAGGTTGTGGTTGTACAGGAGGAACATAAAATCATAGAATGGTTTGGATTGGAAAGGACCTTCAAGATCATCTAGTTCCAACCCCCCTGCCATGGGCAGGGACACCTTCCTCTATACCAGGTTGCTCAAATCCCCATCCAACCTGGCCTTGAACACTTTCAGGGAGGGGGAAGCCACAGCTTCTCTGGGAAACCTGTTCCAGGGCCTCAACATGCTCACAGTAAAGAATTCCTTCCTTACGCCTAATCTAAATCTACCCTCTTTCAGTTTAAAACTGTTGTCCCTCATCCTATCACTACAGTCCCTGATAAAGAGTCTTTCCCCATCTTTCCTGTAGCCCCCTTTAAGTACTGAAAGGCTGCTATAAGGTCTTCCCAGAGCCTTCTCCTCTCTAGGCTGAACAACCCCAACTCTCTCAGCCTGTCCTCATAAGGGAGGTGCTCCAGCCCCCTGATCATCTTTGTGGCCTCCTCTGGACTCACTCCAGCAGGTCCATGTCCTTCTTGTGTTGGGGGCCGCAGAGCACGACACAGCACTGCAGGTGGGGTCTCATAAGAGTGGAGTAGAGGGGAGAGAATCCCCTCCCTCGACCTGCTGGCCACACTTCTCTTGATGCAGCCCAGGACACGGTTGACTTTCTGGGCTGCGAGTGCACATTGCTGGCTCATAGTGAGTTTTTCATCCAGTAATACCCCCAAGTCCTTCTCTTCAGGGCTGCTCTCAATCCACTCTTCGCCCAGCCTGTATTTATGGTTGGCATTGCCTCGATCCATGTGCAGGACCTTGCACCTGGACTTGATGAACTTCATGAGGTTTTCAGGGGCCCACCTCTCAAGCCTTTCAGGGTCCTTCTGGCTGACATGCCTTCCCTCCAGCATATCAACCTCACCACACAGTGGTGGCACAACATAGTTTTGGCTTTGTTTTACTTGGCCACCTGGTCAAAACCCAGCTCCAAAGGCTAAGCCAGATGGCTGTGGAAAGAGTATGACTATTTTGAGCACAGAGTTGAGGCAGTACTGGCTACAATGTTTATGGGTTCATATGGCCTCCTTTGCAGCCCAGGTAGTATATGCTTCCAGCTGCCTGCAAAAGGCAATGTCAAATGACCATTATATCCAGTGAGTACTAGGTCCCAGTGGTGTACATGGGAATTCTGGAGCATTTTCTTCATTATGCAATATTACTCCATGGGCAACATCTCTAGGAAGAATCTGAGCTTCTGTCAAGTATCAGTGTAGGCAGGAGGTATATAAAAGCTCTAAAAATCAGCTTTGTGAAACTACAGGAAGAAACAGGAGCTTTAGTTAATGTTGCAATCATCTGGGCATGTTCTCTACTTTCAGTTTCTCTTAATGTCTTGGTTCCACAGAGACCTGTAGTATTTGTTTCTGTTTTTTGTATTAACACATCAGTTTTATTTTTAATTTGGTTTCAGTGACTCTTAAAATAAAGCTAATACTAGCAATAAAAATTAATTAAAAGAATAAAAATGCATCACTTAAAGAGAGGAACAGTGTATACCAAGGTTTCAAATAAATGTCCAAACGTAGGTGCAATTTTAAAGTAATTACATTCTAAAATCCTTTGTCCCCTCCCCCAAATGAATATTCTGCAAATTTGTCTCCTTAGTGAAATTTCAAAGTCACCAAATGCTTGGTTATTTAAGAGAACGGGCTTTCAATCTGTGTCTAAGGAAGAATGCGCTGGGAGGGTATCATTCAGATAAATAGGACGAGCCAAATCCTAAGATTAGTAAAGTGGCATTGTTAATTGTCAAGATGATGCTGAATAGATAGAGGCACTTAATTGTTGTGTTTGTGCTCCATTGAATCATTGTCTCTTTGTGTTGTTTTTAATTTGCCTTCTACTGTAACTCATGAAATTTACATTACTGCCATTAAGGTGAATTTTTTTGAAGCTGCATCTGCTCATTGGTTTGCCGATTCCCTCTCTTGAAATTAGATTGATGTAGTGTTATATATTCATTCCAATCTAATGACTTTTCCAGAGCCCCAGAGTAAAGAAAATGGGTTTCATTAATTTCCCTAATAGCATCACTGAAAGACATGTAATGTGCAAAGTTAAAACTTTTTTTGTTTTTAATCTCTTAATGATCTCTTTTCCCTTTGTTCAGACTATCCTTAGTTTTGCAAAAATAGAGAGGAATGAAAATGTCTCTTGGTGGATTTGTCAGGGAAGCGAGACTTTCAACCATTTTGGTGGAAATGTTTCATGGCATCTTTATGTTCTCTACTGATGTTTATTCTGCTATTCAGTCCATTTATTGCTCCATAAATTGCAATGTGTATGTTTTATTTTTTTCCCATCCCAAGCAAAATGAAGACCAAGTTGCTCAGCTGCATCCTATTCGGCATCCTGAATTTGTGACTTGTCTCTGGATAAAAGTCTAGAAGTACTATTACAATAACAAGAATTATTTTCTTTGTAGTGAAAGATCTTCATGTGTTTAATTTCTCCTGACCTAACTTCAGAGTTGTTGAACCCAATTATTTGACACAAAATTTTTACTAAATGTTCTGTTTACTGAAAAGGAGTTCTCGTTATTACAGTTATGCTCTGACTTGGACAGCATGAAAAGCGTTAAGTACCTCCAGAATAGACTGACTGAACCTAGGGTCTGAACCAACAGCAGAAATGAGGTGTTTTCATGACTTAGCTGCAGGATGAGGAATGAACAATCTGTTTTGAGGTTCATCAGAGGAGTTCATTCAGTTGAAAGGTGAGGTTAACAATTAATTATAGGCTTCATCAGTGTCAGGGCCAATAGTCTATGATCATTTCATGTGTCTTTTTTTTTGTACGAACTTAGACTTACATTTTGGACAGTGAATGAAAACCAGGTGATAAATCACTGTCCAGTGTTGTAAATGTTTCCCATGCTTATTTACATCACTTGGGGTTTCATTCCAAAGAGGAGCCTTCCATCATCTCTTGCAATGTAATTGTAAAGTTTTCTTGCGTCCTGCGTTATGTATATCTCAGGGTTTAGTTACATTATGCCACAGAGTGAGACACAGTGATGTGCAGACTGGCTCAAATCAACATATCTGGAACTACTAAATGACTGCCCTTACTTAAATACTAGGCTTGTAGACACTGGTATGGCCTCCTACTGACATAGTTTGGATATGAATTAATATTCAGAAGCATTAGGGTGCCACACAGAGCCAAGTCAGGATACAAGGCAAATGCCAGGTGTTGGGGATGTTGCCAGCACTGCAGAGACTGTTAATCTTGAGCACTGTGGACAAAGAACCACTCTTTCCTCTGTCATATAATCCCCAAGGACAACAGACATGAAAATGCCTCTCCTCTTTTGTTACACCTGGATTGAAGACAATAAATCTGGCTTAGTCAGGAGATGCAATGGGCATTTCATGTAGAGAGTTCTAGTCCCAGTACTTCATTGGCAACTCTGTGTCTGACCATCATCAGACTGTGCTGATGTTAAGAATGGAGTCCAGACTTTGTCATTAAGCACTACTGTTATGGGACAGTCTCCCACCTGATAAGTATCTGCTCTAGTCAGCAAAAAGGCATTAGAAGATGAATAGTGAACCATCAGTGTTTGTACATTACACATCAGATTTTCTGATGGGGAAAGGGAAAAGTGAGTAGTTATCCACCTCTTATGAGATATTCCTGACTCATGATTTTTGGCTCTGTTACTGTTTCCAAAACTATCTGAAAAGTTTCTCTCTCATTAGTTGAGCATGCTTCAATGTATTTTTCCAACTTCTCTAATTCCCTAGCAAAGGATTTTCTGATGATGTTCTACTAATTTGCAAGTTCCAAATTTTAGCATCACTTTTTTTATGCCATTTAGCCAATCCTTTTCAGTGAAAATTCACTGGTTTGGGAGTCATAAGCACCAATTGACCTACTTTTCCTGTTATTTACTAGTTAAATTATGTACTACAGAAGCTTCCTTGACGTGCTCTCCGGTCAATTCCTGCATGTTCCAAATTTGACAGAAGAGTCAGCTCATTAGTGCACTGTCTGTGCTTGTGTAGGAAGAATATCATCCTATTTTAGCATGATGTGTCTGACATTTTCTTTCAAATGGTATAATACAGCAAGAAAAACTAATCTTGAACTTGTTCTGCTCACCAAGTATAATGGAAAACTGTAATTATACCATCCTGAATCCATATCTATTGTGCATTTTGTTAGAAGTCCCACAAGTACACACTAATGAATATTTCAGTTATGACCTAAAGGAAATTAAGTTTGGGAAGGTTTCTCAACAGCAAGGCAAGCAGAAACTCAGTTCTGAATAGTTTGGTTCATACTTATGAATTATCATGGAAACTTGACAGTGGCAGGTAAATCTCACTGCATGAGGTCATGCATTCCTTCAACTTACTTGGTTATGTCATATTGTGATTTGTGATGATCCAGGCAATGTTTCTCTTCATTTAACGCTATGAGGTCCTCCATGTATTTCTCTGAAACAACTTTGACCAATTTTCTTACTGCCATATATTCAAGCACTTTATAGTTATTGATTCCCATATCCATAGGAATAGATGTCATAACATCCACTTTTAGAAGGTCCCAAAAGTAAGGCACATCCACAAGAACATAGATGTATTCAATGGGACATGAAAAAACTGGTCTTTGAGAAACAGTTTTGAACCAGGCACAAAATGTTCCTGCTGTAAGGAACTGATGGAATTAATGCCTCGAACATCAACACGAAAAACACAGAGTGTATCAAAGGGTCCATGGCTCTGCTCCCTTGCAGTTGTATAGCCAAATTCCTTAGATAAGCCTCAAAGGGAGGAGACATAGACTGAGTCAAACCATATGTTCGGGTTAAGGCCTACAGTTTAATTTACAATTAAAGCCTCGAAGCACCCACAACCCAACTTTATCAGACCTGAGACAACGCAGGATCCAGGGGTGGTGACCAGATTTCTTTGACTGTCTCCCCTTTCCTTTCCTTTCCTTTCCTTTCCTTTCCTTTCCTTTCCTTTCCTTTCCTTTCCTTTCCTTTCCTTTCCTTTCCTTTCCTTTCCTTTCCTTTCCTTTCCTTTCCTTTCCTTTCCTTTCCTTTCCTTTCCTTTCCTTTCCTTTCCTTTCCTTTCCTTTCCTTTCCTTTCCTTTCCTTTCCTTTCCTTTCCTTTCCTTTCCTTTCCTTTCCTTTCCTTTCCTTTCCTTTCCTTTCCTTTCCTTTCCTTTCCTTTCCTTTCCTTTCCTTTCCTTTCCTTTCCTTTCTTCTTATAGATTTATAAGAGACCACATTGCTTATTATCCTTTTCCAAGTTTAAGCCAATTCTACCACAAGTAAAACACTTTAACCAGTTGTTTGGTGTCGTTTCACCTTAATTTAACCTGAGGGGATCACAGAACTTTTATGACTCTCGGGTCCCAGTCCAGGTCGTAACACCTACTTAGCAGTAGTGCAACATGTCCGACACCTGCACAAATCTCGGAGAGTCCCTTCACTGTTTTGCCATGGAAAGTATTTCCTACAGAAACAGTAAATGATGTTCCATCTTACTCCAAAGCAGTGAGTACATACTGGTGGTGTTATCAAGGTACAGCAAGAGAAGGAACTTGAATGAGAGTTCCTTCTTCCTTCTGCTTCATGAGGAGAATTAACAGCCTTATGAAGGTGAGAAGTATATTGTATTTTTAACTATTGGAATTTTCCACAAATGTGGTGCCAAAATTACAACCATGCCCAATAATTTTCATGGGAAATTCAAAGAACTGTCTTGTATATGTCTGGATTTTTTATGTCTGTCCTTATTCATGTGTCTGTAAACCTTTTGCTTTATGTAATCATCAAGCAGATGCACAAATTTTACTGCTCTTCACTGCTCTGTGCTTTTATAGATCATATCTTCAGCATCTTGCCATTGTCTGAGTTGTAAGGACACTTCAAAGTGGCATAATTACTAAAAGTTCTTCTACCGCAGTCCAAGCCTTCTTGGCTTAAAAAACATAGCAAAAGTAAAAATACAACATCTTTTCTAGATGTTTGTTTGGGTTTTTTTAACTGAAGGCACACTTGAAAGTGTGTAATAATATTTGCTTACAATTCTGCATCATCTCAGATAGTGGTCCCTCTCAGATCTGAAGGAATAAATTCTAAAGTTTTAATCTTTTCTGTGCTTTAGCTTTATTTACCATGTATGTAAGTTAATGTACATAGATCTCATTAGGATACAACATATTCCTATGCTTTGACTACTGAATTAAAGAGTCACTAGGGTGTTTATGATGCCTTTCATTTCTAGCAACACAAGATGGCTCAGAACTGCAATATTCAGTCATTGTTTTGAGTGTGGGTTTGGAGCATTCTCAGGGGGTGAGGTATTTGCACTTGGATATCTAGTTTGTGTCAGAACTTCACAACAAAATGGAAGAACTCTTTTCATTCTGTACTTGAACACTTCGCTCACCCACCAAGATTTTGGATCTACCTCCATTAGAACTAGAGTAACAAAGATTACACAGAGGAACAGGTTAGCATTGTCTTCATCCAAGCCAATTTTTTACCAGAATATTTAAAGTCTTTGTGAAAGCACAACAGAAAAGGTAAGGATGTGGGCGTAGCTGTACTTCTGTCCTCCTTTTGATCTTTCCAAATGAGCTGATCTCAAAAGGTGTCCGCCACGTTTTTCCTTGCCTATCTGAGGGTGGAATCTTGTGAGGGGGACTCTGGCACCAGAATAGAGTGGTCCTTCACTCTGTATTCCTGACTTCTAGGTTTTTCTTCTTTTTTTCAGAATTAAACCAGCTGTCAGGAATAGCTGTCTCTAAACAAAAGTATTTTAAGAATTGTAATAAAGCATTAGAGGGAATTATTTAAAATTGCAAGAAGCCATCAATCATATTCAGTTTCACAGGAATGTATTATTTATTAGAAGCTAAGTTTGATAACTTTCCTCTTAAGTTGCAGGATAAGAAACAAAGCAATTCTCAGTTGTTTGGTTCTCTCAGCTGTTGGTGGAAACCAAGGAGTATACAAGAGTTTTTCACTGTAGGTATATTGGGCCACAGTTGGACTGACTTCAGTGGTGGCCACTGTTATCAAAGGATAAGTACTTTACTTGAGGGTTTCATTTTTTGCTGCCAGCCAAGGGCAGAACATTTACAGTCAGTCATATCTGTACTTGCACTACCGCGCCCATCTCTGCTGAAACAGAGCAAGGAAAAATTGCCATGGACATCAGCTCACTGCTAATCTTTGTCACTGATCACATCGGCTGATAGTGCTACAAAAATACTGATATGGGCTTCAGGTTTAATATCTCAAGAAAGGATTCCCTGCAGAGATGTGTCAGCTTTATCAACCCTAATTTAGATAGTAGCTGAACCATCTGTACTTGATTTGTGTAGACACAGAAGAATAAAAATCAGTTAGCAGGCAGTTTACTCACATCCCATTTCTCAGCTGCATTGGCTGAATCAAGTGACTGCAACTTTATAAGCAAGAAGAGACTTAATTTCTTTTATGAACCCAGATTCATATGCACTGTATTTTAATCTCAGCCCTGCAGTACTTAGGCTCACAAGGAGATTACTAAAACGAATAAAATTCATTGGATTATAAAAGGAGATAGAAAAGTTAAATGATCTGAAATACATTTTATATGAGACTTTCATTTTTCAATAAACCTTCAGAAAACAAGTCTGTCTGTTAAAGGAAGGAATATATTACTGCAGTGCAGGAGTTTTCAATAACTTCAGCCATTCACAAAGGATTACTGAGACATTTATGACTGAGGGAAAATCTTCCCCGTCAAAATAAACTGAGATATGTTTTCCAAGCAATTGTTTGAGGGGTCAGAAACATGCTTGGGAAACATGCTTCGGAAGTGCTGTGCTTTAGCAGGGTGTCAATGGCACTCAGAGAAGTGCAGTTATGTGGAGCCTTTGGAGTTGGACCTGATACAAATAATTGTGTACATCACCTCTGCTTCCTTTGCTTCATTTCTGTTCCTTTCGGTCATAAATACCATCATATCTTTGGCCTTTGGCACCCCCATCCTTTACAGACCTACTTTGGTATGAAAGACAGGACTCAAAGTTCACCTCTTAATCCTACATGAATCAGTTTTTGAACATTGGCTGGTTTCAGCTCAGAGTGGGATATATGCATTTCAGTCCTTGTGCTCTGGATTTTCTCTTGATTTTTTCCATTATCCTGTGAGAGTCTAATGTAAAATAATTGTCGCTCTTCAGAGCCAAAAGCCAGTGCGCTCTCTCCCTGGTATAAATGTTTCTAGCATAGGCACCCTGAGCACAAGCTAGAAGCCTTTCCCTTCTTTTTTCCCCAAGGCTTGTGTGTTTTTTATCTGGACCGTACTATGAATCCAATGTAGAAGGCAGCACCCCAAGAGCAGCTTTGATTCGAGATCTTCAGTTGCTGTGGGAGAGGCAGAAGTTGAGCCAGCTCCCCTTGGCTAGCTCCCAACAGCCCATCTCATAGCACCTGGGCTTTCAGGGACTCCAGGAAGTTCTGTGGATCAAATTGATGGGGCCAAAAAGAGTTGAGCACCCAAAGGACCTACTCTCCATGTGGGCCTAAATGGCATTCCTCGTAAAAGAAACCTGAGATAAAGATAGAAATACACACCAAACAAGTGCCTTAACTAAAAGCCCATCTGTCTTTGAATGTATTTCTTCCCTTTTGAAATGGAGTTGAGGTAAAGAAGATGTTCATCAGACTCTGTTTATCCTTTCCCCAAACTTTGCATATGAGTTTGGGTCTGTTCACCAGTGTATCCTGCTCTTCAGACAGTAAACTTTAGATACCTCAGCATACGTAGGTGCAAAATTAATCAGGATCTTCTGCTATATTCATGAGTTTCAGTCTCTCAAAAATGTTCCCATTTGTGCCTGAAATTTCTATTCTTAATTTTTACCTATGCAAGAAAAGTTGTGCCAGTTTAACATGATGTACTTCAACCAGTTTCTCTCTTTTAATTCCTTGGCTTAGTTTACAAAGAGCCACAAGCTAAATCAGTTTAAGGGAGATTTAAACTTGTTCAAATGCACTTAATGTGAAAGTTTGCACTGCTTTAACATGATTGATCTAGGTTTGAGTCGCTTAAACTTATACAACACTTGTGTATAGACAAGATCTTGAGCTCTGCAAAGACATGACATTAGAAAGGTGAGTGGCATTCCCTCTGATTATTTGAGGACTCAATCAATATACAGGATATGCTTAAAGAACCTGTTTGTTTTGCCAGGAATGCCCAGAGAACATCATGTATTTTACCCTAGTAGAAGGAGAAAAGAGGGAAAGGCTTAAAATTTAACATTTGAAAAGCAGCCAGTCTGTACATTTAGCTAACAGTTTACAAAGCTGAAATGAACCCAACCCACTCTGTTGAATGATAGTGCAAAACACCTCTGTGGATTTTGGCATCACAAAGGTGTGCTGCTGAGACAATATATACATTCCACTGTGAAACAGACACTGCAAATTAAAAATCTGAGCCTATTTCTGTAGAAATTAATGTGAGTTTTGTCACTGTCTTCAAAGAGAGCAGGGTCAGAAATCCAATTTCTTGCTATGTTGACTCTACCTTCATTAGTGGCAGAGGGTGAAAGAGGGGAGTAGAGGGATGACTTTTTATTTGGATCTTGCTAACTTTGCTTTTCCCTAAATAGTCTCCCTTTAATTTTTCAAATTTCATTTACTTCTGAAACATACCTCAAAATGAGAAGCACGTGTAGGGTGTATGACACAGATAGTTATCTTCCTAGGCGGAGACTGAATTAGCCTGCCATCCCATGTAATTTTTTCTTCCTCTGCTTCTTTTTAAAGAGCTATTTATAATCACTGACAGATAGAAGAGAAATGTAGAACAGGATATCAAATGTCCAGTCTGTTTATTTAAACGTAACATGTTCACTTGTTACAGAGAACTGATGGATACCTTTTCGCTGTCTTTACTCAACTACTGTTAGAGTGTAGGACACTGACACAAAAGGAAGCTTTGAAAAAATAAATTGTTTTTTTCTTATAAATATGACCTTAGATCAGGACTAAATAGAAAGGAAGAAAAAAAAAAACCCAGAAAAAAAAAAAAAAAAGAAGAAGAAAGATCAGATCAATGTTCTCGATGGATTAAGAACAGCAGTTCGTATTTAATTTAGCTTCTTGTTCCAGTCAGTTGTAGTGTGAATGTAGTCATCTAGTTTGTAGACTTCAGGGCCGCCTCATGTCACCAATGTGGTTTTAGCTTTTGTATCATAGCCAAGAAAATGTCTATAAGCATACATCATAGGCTTGCAGAATGACACTTGACAATTCATTATTATGTGGTACTGTTCTAGAGAGTATGTATTTTCCTGGCTTAATCACTTGAATTTGTCTCAGCTATTGGACTTAATAAAAGATTGTAACAGTGAACCAAATCCAAGTATGTGCCTCCTCTGGCACTGTTTTTGTTTAATGCACTTGCCCATTCCATTCTTGAACAACCAAAAACCCCCCTTGGCCAAATGTATATTCAACAGCTTGTCCTTTTGTTATTTCAGTGGGGTAAGATTTATCCCTCAGAGGAGGCATCACAGTCCTACTGTCTTGCAAGACCTGGTCTAACAGTCGCAGTTACAAAGAAGGAAGGGCAACCTTACCAGAAAAATGAGATCCTGTATTTTTACTGACTTTGGTTTTCACAGCAGAGATTAAATTTATAAGCAAAGGTTGCAGCCTATTTAGGCAAGTATATATACATATATTTGAAATGTTACTTCATCTTCCTACTCACCAGACTTTTTTTTTTTTTTGTCTTCCTCCTTGTGGATTTTGTAATCCTAAATGTTAGAACTCTCTGGAGCATGGACAATATGATATCACCCTTATGCCTGGCATAATCTAACACAAAAGTTAGACCGTCCATAGGAAATGTCAGCTTAGTGTTTTTAATGAGGGAATGAGACATTAAATAGTGAAAGAGCACCAGGTTTAGGAAAGAAAAATTACATGCAAACAGTTACCAAAACCAACACTTTTCAACATGTTCAGAAATACCCTGTAAAGTGTGACTCACTCGGGTGCTTGCTAGAATAGCATCTCATGTTTCATGATGCACTGGAAAGCACAGCCACCTGGTTTTGGAGCTCTTTATGGAAGAAAGGAGCAATGCTTTTGATGAAAATTCCCCCTTCTGGGACTGCAAACTGTGGTATGTGATTAAAAATAATTCACCTAAGAGTTTCACACAGAAAGGAAAAGCTTGCAAGGGAATATAACTGCCTTTGGCACAGACCTTGGCTGCTTTTGCCTAAACACAGACCTTTAATGACAACTGTTCTACTTCATCACACACATGCGCTTCTTCACAGTGAAGGAACTTCTATTGTTCCCTTGGGCTAATGCAGACCCAAGTCATTTGCCCTGCGTGCTGCACTCATGAGGTCTAGCGACACACCATGCAGCAGTGCCTAAACTCTAGCAAAATTGCTTGTCTCAACAAAATTTATTTCTGCTGCAATACGCTTTCAAAGCCAAAAAGTTTTATGGAGAAAGCAGTTCTGATGGATCTTTTGAGGGGAGGAAACCTAAAATCACCTGAATTTAAAATCTGCCCACTTCCAACTGAAAATGGAGTTTCCAATCTGATATCCTTTGGGGAATACATTGAAGAGTGGACAGAGAGCAGCAAAAACCAATTTAGAACCATCAAAGTTGTCATGAAATTAAACCATTTTCCTCTAGCTATTCCAGTCCTTCCTGTAGCATTGATTTCATCTTGGTCTTGCTTTTCCTGTGCCTATTTATATGGGCCTGAAGTTAACAGTTCTGACCTCTAATGTATTTGAGAGATCATGAATAGACTAGCTGCAAGCCTGACAGGTTCTTCTTAATTCCCTTTTTCAACTGTTATCGGTAGACTAGCACTCTTACTCTTTTGGAATTTACAATTAAAAAAAAAATTCTTAGTTACCTTTTTAGGGACTTTTCTTAAGTGGACTGCAAAACCATAGGACTCTGCACATCACAATGTGAAAACAGTGCTGTAAATTGATAACTTCTGGCGAAATTTGTTTTTTCCCCCTAAAATAACTTTGTGAGTGAGGTCTTTTCAGATTATTTTCGAGATGAAGACCAAGGAAGGAATCGAAAAAACAAGGGCAACACAGAGCATTTGGAGAGCATGGTAGATCAAAGGGGTTTTTTATAAAAAAAAAAAAAAACAAAAAAAAAAACAATCGAAAAAAGCTCTGAAAAGAAAATAACTTTTTTGACCTGCCCCCAAAAAATTCAGTTTACCATTGGGATCCTGTGTTTGCAACCTCAATTAAAAGTAGCCAGTGTCCTAAAGAATCAAAGTTCCTTGCTGGGAATAAGAAAGTTTGTGGCCAAACAGGTGAGTGAATGCATTTATTACATCTACACAGACCACAGTCTACACCTCTGCTCAGTCTGAGTTAAATCTTCATAAGTGGGAAAAAAATGTCTGACTTTGGTGTTTTTCCTCCTGTCTATTAAAGCTCAAGTCATTTTTTTTTCATCACTGAATAGATTATTTCTTGTCTTAAGGGCTTTTCTAGTTTAGATGATGTTGTCCTATGAAAAATCAGTTTTGCATCCTTGAGTTCATAAACTTCTGGACCTGTGTGTAATGTCTTTGCTTCCTGTTTTAAGAGACCATAGCTGAGCACCCTATAGCATGACATGGGTAATATTCTTGTCAGTCAACATGCTGTCAATCAAATCCTTGTTTCATTACTTTGGCTTTGTCCTTTTGGCAGGAGACATTCATCTTCCTTCCAATCAAATTTTGTGGTGCCAAAGGTCATGCTTTCTTTTTTCGGTCCTCATGATTCTTCTTATGCAAAAGCCCCTCTCAAGTGAGGCCCATGCAGTAACTGGCACATATCTCTCAGACTTAAAATGGTACTTTTTGGTAAACGCAAGCTGAATGTTCTTATCAGCTTCACTGCTCACTGATGCTTAAAATGAAAGAATTGCATAGGATGATTGCTCTCCTCTATTGCTTTTCAATTTTATGCTGTTTCACATTTCACACTTGCAGATTGTGTCCTTACTTTTCTTCCCTGAAAGGGAAAATCCCCTCATTTCTCTCAATATTGGATACTCTTTCTTCAGCATTTGAATAGACCAATACACAGAGAAGTTGATTCTTCAGGTCTTGGCAGCACCATGTTATTTAGTGCAATCAGGTGCATCCTGAAGACAGTATGAAATATTTTACTCATTTTTAAATTGAAGATATGAGTAATATCTAGAGATCAGTGAGCTTTTCAGAAATAGACAAATGCCCATCTAAACTCCTCTGGTTAGTTTAGACATTTTGTTTCCTCTTCTTCAAAAGAGTGGTATTTAACTTTTATCCTTACATCATACAGAATGATGAACAAGTTTCTGGTACCTGAGTCCTGGAGCATGACTGGAATATTATCCCTTAATAAACTTCTTGTATAACACCAGCTCCTGGATCTATGTAGACTGCATGGAAGCTTTACAAGAGATGGCCTTCCTGGAGGTGAACCTTATCACAGCAGGTTCCTGACCCAAAACAACTACTTTAGTTCACATCCACAGCTAGTGCTGTTGCTGCACCACCACAAGCTATGACAACATAGCTACTTGGCACTCTGCAGTACTACTGCCTGCCAAACAGCCCAGCAGAAAAGGCACATGTTGAGAACATCTGCTGGTTTTCTGCCCTCTTATTCTTCATCATGATGTGGTAGTGAAGCCTGTTATGAAGGATATCTGGTCACTAGAAGACTGGTGGAAACAACCAGTCTCATATCTTAGTACTGTTTTTGTAATAGTTCCAAGTCAGGACCAGCTTAGATTGAGACCAGAAATGCAAACATAAAAAACCTCAGAATCCTGTTATTCATCCTGGAAGCTACCATTCCTTCAGCATGTATGGACAGTAGCAATCTGTGGATCTCATGGGCTGGTTTCATAGTTCCATTGAAAGCTACTCCCTTTCATAAGTCTCCTTCTACCCTAGCCTTCATTCTGTCTAAATGGTTTCTTGATTGCCTGAAGACTGTCAGGGAATGTTCAGTGTATATCATAACCTACCAGGTGTGTTTGGGAGTAAGGTTGCTGCACACACTGAAAAATCTGTTTCCTATATCACTGTCTATATTCGCATATTTGCTATCTAACTGTCACATTTCTCAGAGTGGACTTGCAGTAGGCTTTCTGAGACTTGAGGCTCTGGATCATAGACAGACTCTCTATGATACAAAAAAAGGTTTTCCATTTACTGCACAAAATGGAAACTCATTAACCAAGGGACAGGCTTATCACAGTCAATAATAAATAACTGCGACAAAGAAAAATGGTGTCTATATCATACAAATAATGCAAATACAAAGATAATAGGATCATCAAAGATGTTACAGATGGGAAAACTGCTTTTCCTCATCTACTATATGATGGATTTCTTCTCTGCAGTATATGTTACTCATTATGATATCAATTTCAACCCTTATAGCTTCAAGTCCCCTTGTGGGGGATGGGGCATATAGAAAAACGTGCTGAGTCTTCAGCCTAAAAATTGCTATACTGTGGTCCAGTCAAATGGACTGGAAAGGACTATGATTATTGTGCTACTGACCTTAGGATATTCACTTCTTTCTTTCTTCTCAAAAAATGAGTAGAAAGATCCTTACTTAACTAAACTCTCCTGATGAACATGACTGAATAGGAACTGTTTATCACAATTAAATGAACACGTCGCATCAGAGACAGACCCCAGCCAGGTAGCATCCCACAGAATTCTCTCTCCTTAGCAGAAATGATGAAGTACCATAAAAATGGTGGCATCTCCACAGCTGAGGTAAAAGTAAAACAAAGTCTGGAGTTTTAAAATTTCAAAAAGACCATTACAATTGAAGTATATGCATTCAGTACAGGACAATTTCCATCTGACCACAAAGAAATAATCAAAGTTCTCCTAACTTTTAATCTTCCCCTCCCTCTTTTCTTGTTGGTTTAATCCCCAAGGGTTATAGCATTTTGGAACCATGAACACTTTGCATATTCTGAAATAAAACTTCTCTTGCACGTGTAAATTATTCAAGACTAGAGATCTGGGGTCCATTTCCTATTGACTGTCTGTGAGCAGACCAGCGTAAGCGGTCATGATTCGCTCTTTTTTATTTTCTCATTCTAATTGCAATCCCTCTTCCTATGTAATTGCTTAGTAAAAAGCATACAGCACTTTGATGTAGCCATGCCTGGGAAGGTGGTTTAGTAAAACAGGGGTAACCATGTCAGAATTTAAACTGCTGAGACAACTGTTTTTTCAATTGATTGAACCAAAGTAACAACAATTTCATCAACATAATTACTTTGTCCACCTCAAAATTCTATATATTTTTTTAGTTGTCTTCCTTCTCTTTCTTATCATTTTGAATTCAAGCAGATTTTAGAACAATATTACCTCAAAATAGAATATAAAAATATTTAATTTTGAAAATGTCAAAATAAATTTTTTATTTAAAACCAAACATATTTAAACATATTTTGCCTCAGACTTTTACCCATACTTCATCATGAATTCACAATAACCTCAGACAACTGAAACTTCATTTTTCTGCAAGGAGCATCTCTAGTCACAAGTATAAATGTCCTGCCGTGACTTTGCCAGCACTTCTTTTTTCAGTCTTGGCTGCAATAAAGTAGTGCATGAGGGTAAAAAAAAGAAACTGAACCAGTTTGGTGGTCCTCTGAAAAGCTTCATTTTGAAAGTGTTGTGTGGCATAATCCAAATTTGTTTTTTTGGTGCTGTGACAGTCTATAGCTGTGATTTCTGTTTCAGCTGTCCTTTATCATATCTTGTTCATTCTCGCAGTATCTTTTACATAATTTTTTTCTTCTATGCCTGAACATTCCTCTCCTTTTCAATTAAAAAAATACTAGTACTTCTCCTTCCCCCATCAGTGTCTTAATGTGAAATAGCAAATAAGAGACTGAAACATCATCACCAAGATTAAATTATCATTAGATTTGGTTATATGAGACAAGTGCCTTTATCAAGATACAGGATGAAAATAGTGGCATCACTTTAGCAGGGCAAAGCCCATATTTCATGACTACAGTTCATCTCTGGTTCTCATAGAATTTCTTTTTTGTTCTAAAGTCTTTGCGATCTTTCTCTGTGTGTGTTTGCACACTCCTCTAAGTGAGTGTCACTGTATAAAAATATTTTGCTTCTCACAGAGTCATGTCAAAAAGAACCACTGATGTCTTCTCATCATGTCAGACTCCCAGTGTTTATGGAGAATCTTCTACTGTGCAACAGCCTTCATGGTTCTTATGTGCCAAGCAAAGAAGTTAATTCATGTTGGTTGCTATGTCCTAAGGGCAGAAAGAAATGGAGGCGTTTTAGCAGTTCATCCCATCAGGTTGGTAGAGAGCAGTGGGCAGATTCCAAAATTAATCTTTAAAGAAGACGTGGGAGACATCATAGCTCTTCTCTAGTATATTCAATTCCAGCACTGTCCAGAAAGATTTGCTACTTCTCCTATTGCATTCTTGTCATTGATATTAACAGAATATCCTACATGTTTTACTCCCACCTGACATTTTACACGCTGTTTTCCCTGTCTGACCCTAGGGATACACATGCTTCTGCTTTTCATCTGTGAAGTTCAATCAGATTTCTTTGTTGTATTCAGATGTCAGTGTGGATAAAAATCTATTCCTTGCAAAATGCATTATTTGACTGGCAGAAGAAAATCACCTTTTATTCTGTTAAAGCTCCTACTAACACCAATACTACTGTTGAATTTTATTCACATTTTACATATATGCTGGGAAAGAAAACAAAATGTCATTCCTTGCAAGAACATGCATCTAGAAGCCTTTCTCCCAAGTGTTCTCCCCAAAAAACTTTTCCCTCCAGGCAACTGTGAGATAAGAGACTCTACTGCAGATAAACACTGTACTGAATTGTAGGAAATGGTTAGACATAATTATCTACACTATTCCCTAACACTAGTATTCAAATAACAAGTCATAAGTTATTCTTTCTAACGCATGCTATGTGTTTCTCAGTTACCCACTGAAATTGTATTTACAATGCCACTGGCATAAACATTTACCATCAAACAAAGATGAATGCATAGGCCTTTTTATAGACTTATTTGTGAATTGTTGAGTCTATATTAAGGTCCGCCAATAAGCTTTGGGTTTTACAAGCAACGAATACACGATCAGAAAAAATGATCATGTGCCTCTGCCCTAAACATATTACAGCATTTAAAAAAAAAAAAAAAATGCAGGTAGAGAAGAATTCATTTCTCTTCACAGGGTTTGAGTGAATTCCAGACAGAATTAATAGTAAGTTTTCCATTAACTTAAATGGAGCTGGAAAAGATCAATGCATGGGCTTTGCACTTATAATGGCAATGATATTACACTTACTTTGAACAAAATAAGGAAAAGAATTGAATCCTGAAGTCTCAATAAGGCAAGATGAGTTGTGGTTTCAATTCAGACTCAGATTAAGTTTAATACACTGGCATTACATTGCTGCTGTGTCTTGGTACACTGAAAACATGTTAATATGTTTCAGAGAAGATGTAATGGAGTCCTGACTCTGCCAGACAGATCAGGTGGATCCAGTTGGACTTTGTCCTTACAGTAAGCCCTCCAAAGAAGACCAAAAAGATATCTGAACAGGTGCTCCTGCTACCACAGTGGGAAGGAGAGGTGTGGAGACAGACTGCTGCCAGCGGAAGCAGTTGCCTCCTAATACATCACAATGACATCTACCATTTATAAGGCCTATTTTGTTTCAGTTCTTGGTCTTGGTCACAGTGAGAGAGGACAGGCAAAATGTTGGAAATATCTTGCATTTCTATGCCTACTGGGAGAAGGATTTTACTTATTCTGCAGGCTACTGCTGGGGCAGATGTTCATAAAGTTGATGAGGAGATAGAAGATTTTGTGATATTTCAGACAAAAAAGACAGAAAAAAATTCCCACCTGGAATTTTAGAAGAGCAATTTATGAGATTTTACTGTAAGAAATGACAAAGCAAAGCCCACCGTTTGGACTCTGGTATAGTTTGGCGGTCTCTGAGGAAAACAGCCTTGGTGGTTAAGGCATTAAGCTGAGTGTTTTAGAGTCCTAGGCTGAGCTTCTGGTTCTGCCCCATATTTCTTCTTTCCGTCATATTAGGCAGTTAATATCTTATTGCCTGGGTTCTTCTGTAGAGAGGGAATTACTACAGTCCTTTTCCTCACAAGCCACTGTTAGGGTGACTTCAGGAGAGAGCTTAGGTGTCCAGATCTGGTTCTGATTTAGCCCTCAGTGCAGAAGTGGAGAACTGAGGGAGTAGCATCAGTAATGCATCCACTTTGATGTTTGCTTATGACAGTTTCTACAAAAAACAATCTTTCACCCTCTATTCTCTATCCAGGTATCCATCTTAAAAACTCAGTGTTCCTCTATCCTTTCCTGATTTATCATCTGACATTGCTCAGTATCGAGTTTTACCTTCTCATCGGACTCCAGAGGCAGTAACAGTGCAATCCATTCTGCATTAGGGAAAGACATCAGGCATTTAGACATTGGCTTTAATCAGCATGGCAGAATAACATTACAGAAGAGTTTTCATTCTGGGAAATAACATCACTGGCCGAGTAGTACAACAACTGTTTGTAGGTTTGGAGCTGGGAATCTAGACCTTGGTCCTCCATGCACAATCCAACTTCTGAGCAGCATTTTCAGACAGAGAAAGGTTTGAATGAGAGCTCATGGCCTGTGCAGTCATGCACAGATGTATTCTGGGATACTTCACTGGCATGAGTAGGATTTTGCAGGTTTAGAGCCAATCTTCTAAAAGAGGTGTGAAAAGCCAGTTTCAATTTTCCCATCATGTTGCTCCAAAACATCTCTGAATCATTACGTTAATGATGACAGATCAAGATTTTTCTCACTATTTTATGTCCATGGAAAGGTCTATGTGTCTGTCATATTTCATTGCTTTTTATTTAATTTGTAAGAATTTATCTTAAGGATTTCAGTGTTAAGCCTCAGGCCCATAGTATATACACTGAACTATACATACTGGATTAATGCCTTAAAGTTGAAAGTCACAGCCTATCTTGCCTTACACTTGCAGAAATTGCTGCAGACCAAATCCTTGCACTGGCTGCCTGCCAGCACTATGCTTCCTCCACTCCTTACTGGAGCCAAAGAAGTAGAAGGTGCTCAGTACTGCAGTCCAGGCCAGTCTGGTGCTCTGTATTATTTCTGAAATACAAGCTAATTACTTTTTGAGCTATCTCTTGCCAATATCTTTGTTTATATAAAGCATGTGGTGATAACCAGTGGCATATATGAGAAAGATCGATAGAGCTGTTACCTGGACCTAGCTACTTCGTGATTTCACAGCTGAACTCAGGCAGACACCCTTTACTTTTTCTCAGCTCTATGTTACATTTTCATGCCACCATCAGTCGGTTTCCTGCCATAGGTCGAATTTCTTTATATCCCTAAAGACCTTTACAACGTATCATCCATGATACCATTAGGAAGTTACTGAAGTAAATAAAGACAGATGTGTATGTTTTGTGTATGACAGCTTTGCAAATGAATGCTTTTGCTGGACAGTTCAGACTAAGATTCATACCAGGGCATTCTATTTCATAACAGCAGGGATAAACCTTGTTTAACGCAGTTAGATTGAGGATAAATGTATTTCAGGAGGACATATGCATATTATTTTGGAAACTCTAAATGTAGATGGTAGCTTCTAAGGAGGCTTAGGAAATTAACAAGGTGTGACTCTAGACATTCACTGTTGGCTGCTGTTGAGGACAGATCCTTAGGCAAGAAGGTCTCTTATTCTGAACCAGCTTGTCCATTTTCACCTGTGCTTCATCTTTTCTGTAGCAGATGAGATCTGATTTATCCTGTTGGAAATAGTGTCCATAACCACATAGGGCTGTCCTGTCACTCCATTCTAAATACTCAGCAAGACATGGTACTTTATGCATGCGTTTATTTAAAGGATGTTATATATCAAAAGATCCCTGAATTTATGGCAGTTTGGTAATCAAGCCATTTGAATTAACTTGATCAAAGTGCAATGAAGGATGTTTCTATGCAATGAGCTTTTCAGCAATCCTGGTTCCTACTGTGTATATTGAGCATGTCCTCATACTCTAGTCAAGTTACTCCACAAGTGATTTAAAGTTTTATTTTAATCATATATTTTACTGCTTACATACATACTTGTGCATGACTAAAGTCACACTTACAGTTAGCCCAGAGTCTTTCAATTTTTATCAATAACAATAAAATCTGCATATCCCCACAGAAAAGGTGTCCCTTTGCTCTCATTTCTCCATATTATTTTCAAGCCTTTTGCAATACTCATTCTCCCAGGAGTGAACACTACAAAGATCTAGCATCAGCTTTGATGTAATATATCATAAACTCAGTCTATATTTCATGCAGGAAGCCTCAGAGACTGATAGAACAACTCTGTGTCATTCTTAAATTTCCATGGATACAATATCCTGAGGTGTGCAGTAGGCCTATCTGATATTTAGGGCTGGTTGCTTAACCTTTGAATCTAGGTATCATGCTGGTATAAAATAGAAAGGCAATAATTACCAGAATTAGAAAAAATAATGGGAATTTATTAATGAATCATCTTTCCCCTTAAGCTGTACTGTAGCAAGAAATAATCACAATAATAATGAACAGTGTTATTATTGGACCACATTATGAACACCAGTGATTTTGTACCAAGCTTTTACTGTCAGGGGGATGGTTCATTAACCACAAAGAACACTTCACATTAGGGATTCAGTTTATCTGGCCAATTTAGACATTGTTTAAGTAATTTTTAATTAAAATTGGTATTCTGCATTTTGGAATGGTGTACTGGTTCAAAGAAATTATAAGCACAATTACTACAATCAAGTTGTTATTAAATTTTTTTTTTTCCAGATGAAGGTTGGACACTGACCAATCTCTTAAGCAGCCATTCTGGCCTACCCTGCAGTTTCAGTTCCAATTAGTAGGGGGGTGGATGAGAAGAGGAGAAGGACAAAACCTTTTCATAACCTAGAAAGTTTTTTATTTGGCAAGGGGGTAAATAAAGGAAATTCCCTGGAAAGTGGGTTATAGACAGGGAAGGAGGAACTTTGCTTGTAACCTTAATATCAAAAACTGATTTATTTTGATCAAGCCAGCTGTATGTCACATTATTTGCTGCAGTAAATATCCTTTTGGGGATGAAATTGAAGCTGGGAAAAAAATTTCACTTATATTGTTCACAATATTTCATCCCATTACAGGATAATATAAAATTAATGAAAATTGCCTTTAGTCTGAAGAGGAGCCCTAGCCTGCCAAGCACCAAGCAAGAACGGTGCCAGTGCTGTATCTTAAGGAGGATTCAGATTAAACCCCCAGTCAGTGTAAATATCATATAATTTCATGGACTTCTATGTCTCAACACCTGCTGAGGATCTCTCACAACTGCAGTGTGGGGTTCATAACATTTTAGACCTCATTTAAAATGAGAAGCAAACATAATCCACGACTGTAGGTGCTTTTTCCTGTAAAAAAAACCAAACTGTACATTAAGATCTGTCATCAGTATGAAGTACTAATTCAAATTCATTAAGATCAGACATAAGTGAGTTTGCTGTGAGTGTTTACACTGCTTTCACTCACCTGGCAGCCAAACTGGACTCAAAGTGCCATCATCACTTTCAAGATGGATGCAGTCAGGGAACCTTACTAGGCTTCAACTGATGTCTTGTGGTGGGGGCACTGAAAGGATATAGGCTGCATCTGCATGATCTGGGAATTCTGGTGCAAGCAATGCCTGCCAAACTATGTCCTTAGGATGTGTGAAAAGTCGGACTAAAAAAACTTTATGAGTAGAAAGAGTCAGACCTTCAGGCTATAACAAACTGTATGTGCATGGAGGGTAGAATGATGGCCACTGTAACATTAAAAAATTAGACATCAGAAAGGCACTTCAGTGTACCTTAATCTGTCATCCTTCTAAGCAGTGCTGAAGCACATGCTCCAGGAACTGGGTGCTTAAAATTAAGCATATGCTCCAATTTTCAGTCCTGAAGAGGAATAGGTTTTTAAGCACAGGTTTTAGAGAGGGGAATTCATGTTGTGGCAAACTTGCCTTTCTAATTAGCCAGACAAAACTGCTGAGTTCATCAGCTGCAAAGCTGATTTACACCAAAGGTATCTAATTCATTTTCTTCCTCTTGAGATTAATCGTGATAAATCTCTTCCAAATGTGCTAAATAATGAAGTGAAATGAAACATATTCTTCATGCCTAAACGGATGGTTTCTCACATCCTGATGGAATATTGTTGAAGAATTACAATAGACAGAAATGGTTCAAATATACTTGTTAAGAAGTAAGAACAAACAGGTAAAGAAAGACCACAGGGACTCCACGAGGCCAGTTTCTCTTTGATTTCCTCATTTTAATTCACCTATTTTCTTCACACTATTCCCTTTGCTTTCTTCACTAAAGAAGTAATTGAGATGTCTTTTGAAGATTCTAATGACTCCTGAAGTCTTATTTTTGTTGTAATTTATTTCACGTGTGTGCTCCTCCACAGGAAACAGCTGTATCTTCTAAATGGGAGAGAAAACTTTTTAGACATCTCTGATGGCAAAAGAAGGGGTAGGGATGGGGGTGGGTATGTAAGGGAGATGTGAAGGAGAGGAAATTCTGATGGTTCTCCTATATACTGAATCTATTTTAAATGCCTTTCCTTTCAGGGAAGGTGAGAGGGATAGCCTGTGATGCTGTTTCCCTCAGCCTCACTGCACTCAATAACCGGTGACTTAGATAAGGGAACAGGGATGTAAGTGCTTATCCCAGCCAAATGCATTACCATCTATCTTTAGTTTTGATGTCACCAAAACTTTATACACACAAAAGTTAAATAGGATTTCCCCTTCCTTGAACATGTTTAGTGGAGTAAATACGTCCAAACATACCCTCTCTGAGACTTGGTCAGCTTTCCCATTTGCTCTGACATTAGAGTTTCTCCAGGCCACTTGTCTTCTTCATCAAGGACTCTAAAGTTACTCTTAGTGGTAGGGCTTCAAAAAACACATCTCTCAGCTCCTAATTATATAAGCATATCTATCACTTCTTTCCTACAAGTAGTTTTCTCTTGAGTTTTTCTGGAGTGTCCTGTTCTTAACATCTCCTTCTACCCAGTATCCATCAGATGCTCACTATTTGCAGTACTCTGGCCTTGGAGATCAGACTCAGGTCTCCAGTTGTCTCTACAGAGAGCTGCCTCTAATTCCCATTTAGTCTGCATGACAGGCAGCAGACCCTGCCTCTGCTATCAAAAAGAGAACTCTTCTGTCTAAAAACCAACATATGACAAGCTCCCAAACCTGGGAGATAAAAATTGGCATCTAAAAATAAGGTGTCCATGTTTAACAGCAGGGGTAATAACAGAACAAGTCACATAACATAGTAGTAAACAGTTACAGATAGATGTGGACTGATATATACAAAGCAAACCAGAAATTTAAAAATCATGGTCAGGAGCCCAGAACAGAAGAGACAGTAGCATGAGATGGTGAAAGACCATCCAGAAGTCAGGAGGATGAAGTCTTCCACTGGAGCATGAGGAAAAGGTGGTAAAAAGAAACCAAGGTGTCAAAACAGAATCAGATGTTTTGATTTCTTCAAAGTCATTTGTGGCAATTTTCAAACTGGTATCATGAATGCCAGTGAGATGTGGGTACCTAATTCAATGTATCTTCCTTGAAAGTTCCCAGAATGCAAATCTATCCAAATTAAGAGCCAGAAAAAGAGGTGATGGGGGTTGGAAGAAACACAAAAACTTAGAAAGATTGATGTTTCTTTTCACTCATCCTCTTCTGTATGATGAATTGAATTTCTGTTAGTAACTAGGCACTTTTGCAGACGCTTATTTAATGCCATGCAGGAGAGAGGCAGTAGGTGTGAGCAAGAGAGGTGAGTCATACCTTGCTCAAGAGGGAACCTGCTGTGATGTTCATAATGCACTGAATTAAGTTCAGAAATAGGAAAGTTTATTTTTCTCTTGTTCCTACACATTTTCTTTTCTCTGGTCTGAAAGACACCCAAATTCATGACAGCTTCTTAGTATTCATTTGTACCATTGATAATTAGGCCTAAATACAAGTCTAATCCAGAAAGATGATAAATTGTTCCTAATTTTTACATAAATACAGTAAAAAAATATTGTCTTATATACAGTTGTCTGGTACAGAGGCAAGAACTCCTCTCTCCAGTGAACTGGGAACCTGGCCACCTTTCCAAGCAGCAGTCCAAGCTGCCTGCATCATATGTTGTAACAGTCTCTAGATTTAAAGATGCGAGGGCAGTCATCTGGCTGTTTCTCTACTGGAACATCCTTTTCTGATGATCTGAATAAAAACCAGACTGTTTGGGGTTTAAATCAGAGGTGGATGTGGCACCACAATGCTCTGTCATGATAAGACTGGAAGTTGTCTGAAGACATTGCCATCTGGTGTGTAGAAAATAGGAGATTTTGATGTTTGAGGAAAAAAGCTCTGTCAAACTTGTGGAAGAAGTACGATTCGTTTAACAGTGATGTTTAACATCTATGTTGGCAACATGGACAGTGGGATTGAGTGCACCCTCGGCAAGTTTGCTGACAACACCAAACTGTGTGGTGCAGTTGACATGCTGGAGGGAAGGGATGCCATCCAGAGGGACCTCAACAGGCCATGCAAACATCATCAAGTTCATCAAGGCCAAGTGCAAGGTCCTGCACATGGGTTGGGGCAATACCAAGCACAAATACAGGCTGGTTGATGAGTAGATTGAGAGCAGCCCTGAAGAGAAGGACTTGGGGGTATTAGTGGATGGAAAACTGACTGTGAGACAGCAATATGCGCTCACAGCCCAGAAAGCCAACCATATCCTGGGGTGCACCAAGAGAAGTGTGGCCAGCAGGTCGAGGGAGGGGATTCTCTCCCTCTACTCTGCTCTCATGAGACCCCACCTGCGGTGCTGTGTCCAGCTCTGGGGCCCACAAAATAAGAACATGGACCTGCTTGAGCTGGTCCAGAGGAGGCCACAAAGATAATCAAGGGCTGGAGCACCTCCCTTATGAGGACAGGCTGAGAGAGTTGGGGTTGTTCAGCCTAGAGAGGAGAAGGCTCTGGGGAGACCTTATAGTGACTTTCCAGTACTTAAAGGGGGCCTACAAGAAAGCCGGACAAGGACTTTTTATGAGGGCATGTAGGGATAGGACGAGGGGTAATGGCTTTAAACTGAAAGAGGGTAGATTTAGATTAGATGTATGGAATCAATTCTTTCTTGTGAGGATGGTGAGGCCCTGGAACAGGTTGCCCTGAGAAGCTGTGGCTTCCCCCTCCCTGGAAGTGTTCAAGGCCAGGTTGGACGGGGCTTTGAGCAACCTGGTCTAGTAGAAAGTGACCCTGCCCTTGGCAGGGGGGTTGGAACTAGATGAACTTTAAGGTCCCTTCCAACCCAAACCATTCTGTGATTCTATGATGACTCTATGATGTGTTTCCCTTGTTTCATTATAATGATTTGTAAGCAGATTCAAATGGCATTTGTAAGGTTCAAACTGAAGTTACTTAAGCAAGTGGGGAGAGAGGGCTGGTGACAGGAATGAAAGACCTCTCTTTTGAGACCCTACTGGGAAGCCCTTGTGAATATAAGACATCATTCAAATTAAAAATAAAAGCTGCAGTCTGGAATGTTTTATGGGGGCACCAGCAGACCTTAAGTTTCACTTTCTCCCTTATTTATTTATTTTCTCTGTGAGCCAGTTGTCCATGCAGAACATGACAGTTAATTACACCTCTCTGTTTCCCTCTGACAAACAAAGCACAAGTAATGCCAGCAGGGATTAAACTGTTTGCTTTTGGTTTACAAGGAATTAAAGTGTGTGTGCAGTAAATTTTCCCATAAAGGTCTTTCCTAAAGGTGTAGACTGGGGAAATAATATTAGCAGCTAACCCTGTGGACGCAGAACTCAGTTCAACAACCTTTAAATAAACGTCCAATATGTTTTCCCTTCCAGATGGGCTTTACTCAAGATGTGTCTACATGGGCTTCAACAGGCTGATGTGAGCATGAACTACCTGTGCACCCTGCCAGCCAAACACATCGACATCCACAGCCAGTCTGACAGCCCCAGGTGGGTTCATTAGCTAGGTCAAGTGCTGCACTAACCACAGCTTACGCTGTTTCCAGGACAGAATCTTTTAACACCTGCCCAGCTCTGAGTGCAAGCAGGACAGCATGCACATTTCAGCAGCACTGTGAATTCAGTTCTGAATTCAGGATGTTTCGGTAATGGGTGTGCCCCCTGTAACTCTAATACTTGCTTGTCTTGGCTGAATTATCTCCTGTCCAAATGCTCTTTTCTAGTTTTTTGTAACAAGACCTGTTACGTTCAGAAGGACCAGATCTCTGTGGGAAGGATGAGAAGTCACTAATGGGGCAGATTATTAACCTGTCTGCAGTTGGTTCAAATCTGCCAGATGCTGTCAGCCAGAGGAAGCGCCATAGATCGATCTGATGGTAGCAAAAGGTATCTTACCTAAACTTTTATTAAATCAGGCCAATAGGAACTTAGTTTCCTATGATGGCTGTTTTGAAACAAACCTGCTCTAGTCCATTTGTGCATGGGAGTTCACTGCTGATTCAGATTTCTTGACAGTTTTAGGAAGAGGACTCCAGGTCTAACCAGGCCTGGGTGCTGGGACCCTCTCCATACAAGCAAAGCAAAAGCACATCTGCCCTACATGGGGTCCCCAGCAGGAACATCCCCGGAGAAAGGGGGGCAGAGGTGCCAGGGGGAACTCAGCTGAAGTCACAAGCTTGACAACATAAAAATGACCAAAAATCATGCTTCAAGTGACAGGGACGAAGAAGAGGTATGAAAGGGGGTTGAGAAAGAGGGGTATGTGGTGTGGTATCTAAAGTGCTTGACCTGTAAATGGGGTAGTTCTGTCCAAAAACCTATGCCCCACCTTTATAGGAGTAACCACAGAACAGACACATGAAGGTAGCAGCATAGGGGAAGATCGTTAATGCTTTAGATTTTCAGTGGAAAACTGAGAATCAGTGCCAAGAAATATTACATGTGTTTTATTCAAGGAAAATCCAGAAAGGATACACACTTGTTTAAGGTGAAGGGAGACTGGAAAAACCAGCAACAGACTGAAAGGAAAAGGCACTGCAGGTGTAATATTTAATGGAGTGTTTATTGTGCAGTATCTAAAAATAAATAGGCAGCACAGAGGTTGTTTTTTGGGTGAGTGGTTGATTACAAGTGCTAAACTCTACAATTAGCCCTAAAAATGATGAGCTCACTTTCCTCTGCTGCAGTTTGTACTAGGAGTTAGATGGACTTCTCTGTGCAAACTCTTATCAAACACATACAGAGGAGGATAAGAAGCCACAGGCTGTGATTTCTGGTAGTCTACCTGCTATTTACTCTAATGTTTAGGAATATGAATCACTCCTTAATCTTAAAACCTCCTGTCTTATATTCAATGTGAACAGAGCTTCTGTTTAATGACAAACTGAATTATTTCAAGCGGAAGGGTAAGAGCACTTTAATTTTATTAATTTAATAGCACTTTAAATGTTAACATTGGTCCCTATCTTAATGATGATCAATAGGCAGGAAAGTCTTTTTAGTGTTAGAGAGAGCATTGACAGTGTATGTTAACAGTCGAACTATGAGACTCGCACCTGAGGATCACCATACGGTATATTTTATCTCAAATTGTGACTCAGGTTTAGGGCTGAACAAACTACACCAAATTAAGCCCTTCTTTATGCTTGCAAAATATTCATCATCTACAGCAATGTTCATTAATCCCAATTATTCAATGAATGTTTTTCGCAAATGCTGCAAATGCATGGATTGTTCAAAAGTTCCATTTTGTGACTATTATACTGAATGTCTTCTATTCTAATCCTTTATTTATAGTTTGTGGTTAGCTGCCTAAAATGATAAGATAATGTTGGTCTTGCATGGCCATCTATAAATTGCACCAGGGTTTGACAAGGTGACTTTTTTGAAATTCCCATTGCATGCACATCTGCAGTTGGATTTGCATAGATGTTCTTAACTCCTTGTCTATTACACTGAGGTGAACAAAATTTCACTGCCATGAGTATTTTGACAGAGAAAATAAAAAGGCACAGAAACTACAGTTATAGAAACCATATAAGCGGATGCATTAGATAAAACAGTAGGTACCATTGAAGCAAATCCTTTAGTTTTATTTGCAGCGATGTCTCTGTATCTACTTTTTTTTGTCAAATTTCTGCTATGAATTTGTCTCTTGCAGAATTTAGCATTGATTTTGGAATCAAGCTAGAGAAGAAAACGGCTAAAGGCACAAACAGCTTTTGTTTCCTGGACTGGTCTGTTCATTTGAAAAAAAATATATATATACAATTAATATGGAGACATGGCACACATAAATGTATACGAATAGCCTACTACACAGTTTTTTTCTAAATCCATCACCCTTTGTTCTTGTTTAGATTCAGGCATGTTTGGATTAGGTTTCCCTGTACCAAGTCTTTCTGTTCTGGATAGATAAATAATGCATACATATATGTATATATACCCATAGATTTCGTTATAAAGGGTGACGTCTGGGTAAAAATTTTGGCCAGTATGATAGCCCAGATATATCTGCACATTAATAACAGCTAATATAGTTATTAACTAACAGTTTATTGTTATTAAGGGGCTGATCCTTGAGAAAAACAGTAGGCATTTTTGAAGTTACTCCTTTAAGTAATTAATGTTGCTGTTTGGTTAGAGTAAGAGAGTCAAAGGACTAGGTCTTAAATTTATGCTTAAATTTACTTATTATTTGTGTTGTTGCTGTTGCTATTTAAAGATACTCAGGTATAATGCAACCACTGGTCATATTTCTACAAGAAGACGTTTGTATATATTTGTGTTTTCAACCAGGAAGAAATGCAGGATTACCTGTCTCAGCTCCATAACAAACCTACTGTAGGTATCCTGTTGTTGCTGTGAGAATACATTTCTGCTTGCCTGATCTTCTGTTTTCTCATCTGCTAAAGCATCAGGTTGTTAATGCTAAATATCACTTGTGAAACATCAACCTGTAAGCACAAAAGAGTAAGTACTTTCAAATGTTTGCACTTGAATGTGCCTGTCCCTTCTCCACAAATTAAGTGAAGCTGATAAAATAGAGTGGAATGGCCATCTATCAGAAACACAGCCCACTGAAAAGGTCAGAAACTTAACAGCACATTTCTATAATTCACAGGAGGCACAAGACATTAAAAGTTACTGCCTCATTCATGTAACAAAGATTGTGTCAAGAAAATAAAATAGTACAATATTTATCTATTCCCATGAGAGCGTTCATCAAAAGTTGAGGAAACAGCTTTGAAGATCATTCGTCTAATGCTAGGAATATTTTTTAGCTGTACAATCCAGCACAGAATTGGCATTTTTGAAAGCAGAGCAACACAACACATCTAAAGCCCTAAAGGATTAAAAGGAACATAGCATTTCTTTATTAGCAGTCACAGAGCTCTAGAGTCCCGCTGTATAAAGCATTGGAGAAACACAGAATCTGCAAAACATCTCTGCTTTGTGGGGGTGTCCCAGGTTAGCGTGAGACACAGCAGGTAAGAAAAAATGTGTCCATTTAGGCCGGGCATCTCACCAGCAGGACTTGCCTCCTGAACAGAGCACCCACCTGAGCCACACTTGGACCACAGTGGGGTCCACCCTATCTCAGCTTCCATGTGTCTTGGTTTGCTCTGGAAGGACCCCAAGGGACACGGTAGGATGAGAATGGTACAACTGCCCTCGCCTGGGTGACTAGAGTGTCAGTCTCTTCCTTCAAGCCCTGCCAAGAAGCTGTGGCTTAACATGACAGACGGCATTTTCAGCACAGCTGCTGCTGCCAGTTTTCATCAGAAGTCCCTGTGGACTGTTAAACCGACCTCTGAACAAGGTAACGAGGCCTGTTAATGAGGGGGCAGTTTGGGAAGGCAAGGTACCTTAGTTTCCTGGCGATAACTACACCACCTCAGGAAGGAAATAAACTTCTTGCCTTTAAATACACTGACCTGCACTCATTTGCATTTGCCGTGTAAATCCCTTCCCGAAAGCCTCCTGCTGCTGCTGTCTCTGACCCTTACAGCACTCTTCAGGTACTTTCCATCAGACAAATTACAATTCTCACTGAAGGGATGACTGGGCATTTTTTCAGGTTCAGAGCCCAAAACATGTTCCGCTTGCTTGCCCGTGGGAACATGCTGCTCCTATTATGGCAGTTCTAGCAATCATATGGGTGACTCCCTCACTATCTGTGCATGGCCCAAGGGATAATAGCAACTCTTTTGAAAGAAATCTGACCACTGTCAAACTTTCTTGCTATAAAAAAGTATTTAGGAAACTGTGCATAAGTAACTGTCCCACTACCCATATGCCAGTCATATAGAATACTGACTATTACAGTATTGAACAAATTCAAGAGTATGGAAAAGCACACATTGCTTATTTGCTTAAATCCTTCTTTTAACTTCAACTCTGAGAGAACTTCTGTAGGATGTGAGAGTTTTATGAGCCTTACTCTGACTTGCTTTTACACTAAAGAATTTTGCTATGACTCTACCAGGCAGACCTGGGCTTGCTGTAAGATGGCCAAGAATTGCTTAGAGCTGGGAGAGTGATTTGATTCCTTCAGCAGTGCCTTTCACTACTTCCTATAGGGTGCACAGAGAGGATCCAGACACTTCACAACTTCAGTCAACAATTTCCCTAACAGCCTTCCAATTTGTTTACTAACTTAATTCTACTGGCAGTAAGGTTCATATCATCAAATTAGATTTATTAACCCTTCTCTATGGAATCTTCTGTGTATTTTAAAATGCATTCAAATAGTCTTTGCATGCTCAACTGTGTTATTTCAGCTGCTTTTTTTCTCATATATATAGGTTATATAGTTTTTTCCCAATGTACAGTAACCTTTTTAATTGGTAATGCACAGTGCATAAAGCAAAAGTTATTTGATTTGTGAAAAACACGGTCTATCATGGCTTTTTTAATTGCCTTTTTGTTATTTGTATCTTGAAATATTATCCATTAATCATTTGTGAGCTATTAATACCAAATTTGTATCCATTGAAACACTGAGCTGAAAAAACAAGGCAACATTTGAAAAAAAATGCTTATTATGTTGGAAAATGCTTATTACATTGGATAAGGTCCAAAAATAAGGCAGTAGTATGGTGTATATATAAAAAATAGTTATTCCTTTGACCAATTAATATATATATTTCTATATATAAAATATATACTATGTATGCATGCTATTTTATATATATCACATATTTTATTAATATATAGAAATAAATATTTATATGAATTTGTCAAAAGAATACCTATTCTCTCTTTGTAGCTGCTGTATGTATTGAACACCATATATATATAAAAATCTGTTCCTAAACTGCTAAGGTTAAAGAATTTTTTTCAGCTTTAAGATTATAATAAAATCATAAAAATGTCTTGACAAACTTGAACTGAAACACGATTTTCAACAAAATATGTTGATATGGTAAAGAAACCCTGGATTTCCTTTTTTTTTTTTTTCAAAAAACAAACGTTGCCATTTTTATTTACAGCTTATTTTAACTTTTCTGAGGGTTTTTTTCCCCATTTCTGAATGAAAAGAACTCTGATTTTGGTGTTCCTCATGGAAGGGGATTTTATTTTGACAAATAGTTCCAATAGTATGGAATAACAATTTAGTTTAGCTGAACAGTTCATAGTTTAACTGCTTTGTCAAACTGCTTTGTTTTTTATCTTATTATTTCCACAGATCAGTAATCCGCACACTACAATACACAAGGCTTCCCTTTAGGATTTTAAACCTGCCCACATCTCTTAATCATAAAATTCTTCCCAGACTATTTCTCTGCATCTGGCGTAGTAGTCAATTGTGACAAGAAAGGAAGTTTCTCAAAGAGGATAATGAAAGATTAATATTACAAGTGGGAGTCAAAACTGCAGTTCTAGAACGCGTTCTTTGGCAGCCTGTAAGATACAAATACTAACAAGTAGCAACAAAATTGTGTCATCTTGTTGATGAGAAGCATCTAACCCACTACCAAGGTATACTCACTAATAGTTTTCTTTCATCTTATAATTTCTACCTGATTTCAGTATCATCTGTCCCTTGCATAAGAGATTTATGTTCCATTTCTATCAACATTTCTAAAGAGAAGGTAATCAGATATAACATACAAACTACTGGTGGTCCATAAGATACCACAGGTTGTCTCACATAATCATTGAATATTTAAAAACCAAAACACTTGTGTGTTTCTATATTCATAAATTAGCAAACAAGGAAGGTGGTATGAAATGCAAAACTTGGTGATAGTTGTTGCATAAGTGGTCTGTGGGGTTTATTTTACTCCCCTTTATTTTGATCTGCTAAGATTGGAAGACACTTTCATTTAAAAAAAAAAAAAAACAACAACAAAAAAACCCACAAAACCCAAAACTGATCTAAAAGATAACAGATGACCAAAAAAAAGCTGACAAAGATTTCAGCCATGTACACATTTCAAAGACTCCCCAAGACTCCCCTTTAAAAGTGTATAAAAAGACATAAAACAAAAGCTACACAGATAATTCAAAAAGCCTGAAATGTAGCATCATTTGAAATTTCAAACTGGAAAGCCATTTCCATCTAAGAATTAAACCTACACTGCTAAAATTGGTGCAAGCCTTGCCCTCAAATTAAAGCAAGGAGGTATGCCCTATATTAAGTATATTTTAGAATATAACCTAAATTACAGATTGCAAGTATCTATCATAGTATAAATAACATTTTTTTCTTATTCTAAGAACTAAATTAGACATGGTATCACATGAATAAGAGACAGTAAAATTTTAGCTGTAACAATTAATACCTTTTACCAAGCTTTTCATCCTCAAAGTTAGAAATAAATCCTTATTAGCAAAGCTCATTGAAGGACGTGTTGTAAATAAATTATCTGAAAGTGTATTATAATCTTTTTTCAAGAATTTCTTGCTGATATATCCTAATTTAGGGAAAGGGAATGTGATTCACAAGATTAGTTCAAATTGTGTTCATTCTTAATGAGGTCTGACTCACAACATGGGATTATTTTTTCTTCCAGATGACCAATAGGAATCTCCACTGAATTAGGTGATCTTTGGAAAACATCCTTAATTGTTGGTCTAGTTTCCAAGTGAATGAACAGAAACTAGTATTTGACTAGTCCAGCCACTTTTGAAAGCTGTTATTATTTACACTCAAAAGTGGAGACATGAAGGCTGAAAGTATTGATGGCTTGCTCAGATTTTCAGAGGAATGTGGTGTTTGGTCCTGCATCTCTGACTGCCATGACTGTCAGCTTAGCTGACATAAAAAGAGTTCTGTCATTTTGAAGTAAATTTGTTTCACCATATTGATGTTTCCTTCTCTGATGTTCCCTTCTCTGTGAAATTATGAGTTATGCTAAATTGGGAAGTGTCTGGTCCTGAACCTCCACAAGTGTAAATCTATTGTCTAATTAATCATGACCACATTACATCTTTTCCAATATGATTTTCTTTGTCTACATGAGGTTATAACAGCTGCTTAAAGGATATTAATGTGTTAGCAAACATGATTTAGATCCTTTTTGTTTCTGCAGTCTGGAGAAGAAGAGCAGTAGGATCAATAAAGGCAGTTGTCTTTTAGTGTTGTCACTTACCCAATATGGTTTGGTAATGATCCATCGGTCGGATTATGTACCAGGAACTAAGGATGCATAAATACCATCAGGTGAAATATTTCCAATTTACTGTTTATTCATCCAAAAGAGAGCTTCAGTGAAGAATACTGGGAGATGATAAAAGCTTAAAAAAAAAAAAAAAAAGCTTACCTAGTTCATTCTCAAAGTATATTTTGAGAATAAGGACATACCTGCAAATACATTTTAAAATAATTTCCCATGTATTCGGCCATATTTTGCTTTGTCTTTTCATTTTTTGTTCACTCACCAAGCCTAGCCAAATCTAGTGATGTGCATGCCATCCACAGAAAGTGACTCTTTAGCCCTTGTGCTCCCACACTGTAGATGTGATGTGGCAGAGAGGTCCCCAGCTCTGCTCCATCCCCTACTTTTGCTCTTAGAGGTGGAAAGTGGACAGATAGCAACTGCTATCCCAAAGCATGAGTTGGAAGACCTTGTGCCTGTGTTTGAGAAAGATAATGTGCTGCAGCAGATACAGAACTGGGATGTGTTCAAGGTCCCCGTCTTGTCTCCAGGTTGTTCCTTTGCCAAGAATAGAGATTATATATGATGATAAATAATTTTCTCCAGACTGGATACAACTCCACCGTAAATATTCTCTATTCTAGGAAGTTTGCACCTTTGGCTTATGTAAGTAGCTCCTTCCTTTACTTTGATCCCTTTTTATCCCTCTGCTTCCCAAACCTAGCTATGCAGCAGCAGCAAGTCTGAAAAAAGACTGTGTAGCTGTCATTCTTTAAAGCTGCAGAGAGTAAGGAGGATGGGAATCCCCTCTGCAGATATTGGTTTGTCGCATTTTATTAGATCTGGCTCCTGAAGGGAAAGACATATTAAAAAAGCATAGTCTGGATTTTACTCTCTACCATAATAATGCTCCTAGTACAAAAGGTCAGTTGTGTATTGGTTTCTTTTCTTTTATATCAATAAGCAGCTATGATTGAATTCAGCGTCTCAGAAAACAACTAACTTGGACAAAAATGTGCATCTATCATAGAAAACTGCAAGCATGACCAGAGGCACATGGACTTAGACATGTCTGTACTGTAAAGAGATGATGGTTCTCTCTTCCAAGAACTGACTTCACAGTCCACAAAAAAACAGCAGGGATAAGCTGGGTGCTCCAGTGTAGCTTGGCAGTTTCTCACACCATTTTTAAAAGCAAAAGGAAAAATTGGTAAATGCCTGCTCGCCATCCTGCTAGCAAATTGAGACCACTAATTTAGGGCCAAACCTTTCTTGCCTCGCCTTTCCCCAAGATTCTCCCTCTCTGAACGCATGAATCCAAGGCTAGTGATGGGTTAAATGTGGAGGGACTCTTCAGTCCCAATTCATGCCCATTGCAAGGTCTTTAGGAGGGTGAGCACTCTCCTGTCCTGTGTTTGTGTGGTTTGGTAGGCTCATAGGTCCCACTGCAGTACAAACTGGGGGAGGGAAGGACTTGGGGATCACTGTGTTAGCTGTCACATACCTTGTCATTTCAGAGGACTGCAAGGAAAGTGACAACTGCCCAAGCTTCCAGAAAAGGGTTAAGTCAGTGGTGGATACTGATTTCCACTACTTGACAATACAACCACACCTAGTTCTGCTCTAAAGAACAGGACCTTGAAACTGTTGGTCATGGAAAATATTTCCATGTCAAAATGGGATATTACTACAAAAAACAGTGTTAAAAAACAACAAAAAACATTTTTGTAATTAAAAGAAAAATAGGCCCAGAAATATTTTTGAAATATTCACAAACCTTTTTCCCCAGTGTGGTCTCTGCTGGCCAGCTGCACAATAACATCTGGCTACAAACCACCCTCTGACCATTAATTCAACCATAAATTAGAACCGTAGCCTATACTGTCAAGGTGTCTCTGCCCTCTGAAAGAGTCAACAAGAACAAATCCAGTGTCATCTACCCTTTGTGAGGCTTAGAAAATTGCCCCATTGGATCCTGGTAAATGAATTTTAGCTACAAAGCTTCATTATTGTTTGAAAATAACTTGCAAGACAAGCAGGCTTTCTGAAGAAAAAGTCATAGATATGTAATTATAATGCAAGTTAATCCTCCCCTTATCATGCAAAATAAAGTGCTTTTGTGAAACACTGTATCCATGTTCTGAAGACTATTGTGTTTACTGGATCAAAAAACAAATCTCCTGGAGAAAAAGCTGTATCTTTGACTGAAGATACATAATCAATAACCTTGCAAGGCATTCAGGCTACATATTCACTAAGGAGCTGCTTTAATCAAACACATCCATGTCTCTTTTAGGATAAATCCCCGTTGTCAGCTACACTAAAACAGTATTTTCAGCTCTTGTTTTCATAACGTTAGTCCTACATGACAGTTCTGTGTCATCTGACAACCCTAATCCATCTCAAGGTTAGAATCTATTTTGTATTTCAAATCTCCCAAATCTCTGACCACTTAGTTTAAGTAGGATTAACATAAGCACCAGAACCCACAGAGAAGCAACGAAAGCCAAGATTACGCTTTGATCTGCTCAAGTAGACATTTGCTGAACTCCAGCAATACAGCAAGCAGCAGAGCAGAGAGAACAGGAAAGCACAAGCCTCAGACCAAAGCTTTGTGGTGGATGTGCATTGGTAGAAAATTACCAGACACATTGTGTGCTTCATTAAAATGTTTTGCTCAGAAAGTTAGGAGAAAAATAGCAAAATTCTTATCAATGAAGCAGAAGCGGATTTTGCTTCAGCACAATCATTAGTCCACTGAACAGGCTAAAATCACTTGGGAAAATGTTCCTCATGATACTGGAATTTAAATCAAAATTATTCCTAGCCCTATACAAGCACTATTATGCATTTGAATGAGAAGTATTTGTCTACTTATAAGTAGAGAGATTACCTTTAGCAATTAATATTATTACCAAACTCAGCTGACAAAGTTATGTAAGTTGTGTCTCCTGCATACCAAAACCGGAAGGCCTGGTCCATTTCTGATGCGGGGTTGTTTTAAGAATATTTAATAAAATGATTTAATGGGATTGCTGAAATTCATTTTCTGTCTCCTGGACTTAGAATTTATTTTATAGGACATCTTTTGTGGTTCTGTGCTCATGTGGGTACAGTGCAAAAGGAGTTTTATCCACTGATAACCCAAGAAAGTAGATTGTCTTTTTACCATTTTTTATGAGAGAAATGTAAAAAGAAACAAATATCTTAAATACTGAAATAAGATTACAATGGTTTTTAATTGTCATTTCTTCCTATTCAGTTCTAGCCTTGTATAATCAGTCACATTTTAATAATCATTTACCATTTACATATTTTTTCTTTAAAAGTTTGATTTTTCAAATGGAAGCCTCCCAGTGAAGAAGGAATGCTGATATTAATCTCATATTTAAAACCATAGTGTGAATGTTGTACATATTCTGAATATGAGCTTTTGCAAAGCATCTTACAGAACACTGTCTTGTTGCCTGATGCTGGAACAGCGAGCATTTTTTTAGTTCTGAAAAATTGTGGGTTTGCATTCATTATTCTTTTGTACCTTTTTTACACTTTCAGAATAATGGTGTCATATTTCTTATTCCCTGAACTAACTAATATTCTTCACATTTTTAGTTTGTTTTGGGGTTGCTGAATTAATGTTGAGTGTTCTGGCTTCTGAGTTTCAAGTTTCTCCCCCTCCCCTCCCCTCCCCTCCCCTCCCCTCCCCTCCCCTCCCCTCCCCTCCCCTCCCCTCCCCTCTCCTCTCCTCTCCTCTCCTCTCCTCTCCTCTCCTCTCCTCTCCTCTCCTCTCCTCTCCTCTCCTCTCCTCTCCTCTCCTCTCCTCTCCTCTCCTCTCCTCTCCTCTCCTCTCCTCTCCTCTCCTCTCCTCTCCTCTCCTCTCCTCCAGATTTACGTTGCTCCTGGTCACTTTTGGGATGAGTAGTGGAATAGAACATTGGCAGAAATGATGGGGTTATACATTCAGATGGGTATAGGCACAAAAGTAAAAGGTATAGTAGACAAATTGCAAACACTTTTTTTTAAGTTGGCATCAAAAGGGACTTGTCTATGCTGTCTTTCAGAGACTGGCATCATTCAGCATTGCTGAGCTTAAGTGGCTGAATTTGAGCCAGCTCTATGCATAGCACTGTGTTAGCTCACAAACACTCCTTTTTAAGAGACAAGCCATCCCATTCTGTGACCCACAAAGCAGTGTCAGGTCTAGCTGCAGAAGACCTTGTAGATGCAGCAGGGAAGGAGCTCCTTGGAATTATTCCGCAAACCTATCGAATTGCAGTGATTCATGACTGAACTGCTGGCTTCTGTCCTAAGGCAATATAGGTAGGCAGAAGATGCTTTCCCATCTGTGCTGTTAATGAACAGTGGGAGTGTTCAATGTATCTCTGAAGGGACATTAAATCCTTGGCAGTCCCTCACACCTGAGCAGGGAGTGGGTCTCAAGGCAGCTGACTCTTTCTGGCAGCCAGTTCCCATCTGTCCCTATTCAAATATGATGGATCACCTGCAGCCAGGTCACCTGGCAAGGGCTTGTTTGGGGACGTGAAGGGGCAGCAAGGATGCACCATTCTCGAGTGCCTCCTCAAAGAGCTATATGATACACCATTGCCAACAGCCTGGGTACCACCCATACAACCAACAGCACTTGAAGGAGCTACACCCTCCTGCCTTGTTTTAGTCTACTGAATGTGCAGCCAACCACATGTCCTGGGACAGCAATCCTGTCTTTTTCTGGTATTCCCAGTCTTCCCAGCATGCTACTGGGCTGCAGAGAGCCACACTGAAGGTTGTCCTAGAAGCCAGTGGCCTTCCTGTCATGGAACCAGATCTGATTGCTCCAACCTGGGACTCAGTAACCTCCCACTGGTAACTGGTGAAATTATTGTCCTAACTTCAATAAAGCAGTTCATTATTTTCAGGGTTGTAATTCCATGTGAATGCTTATAAAGAGGACAAGGTAGGAAACTGTGAGGGATGATGGGATTCTGAAATACAATAAAAAAGGATTATTTTTCTTAATAAAAAGGGCTTTTCCAAGTCTTGCAAGCCCAAAGCACTCAGCCTTCCTTTCAGTACTGAAAATCCACTTTTTTTTTAAGTTCATATGCAGTAAAATGCTCAACTATGTCTCCCTGTGTCTTTTCCTCTCCAAAAAATCTGGTAATGTGTCCCACAACATGATGTTATAGGAAAATTGCCTTTGGTCTAAAGCTCTCAGCTGGCTTCAGTGGGTGAAAGCTAGATCAACTCAGATCTGGTTTAATTTAGAAACTCCTGTGCATTACAGGAAGCAACTCCTTTTCCTAGTCCCATGTCAAAAACAAAACATCATTATTTTTATATAATTTACAGGTCTTTTCCTAGAAAAAAGGTCTGAATAGTGGAGTTTGGGTTCATCAAATATTCCCTTTCATTTAAACAGCTGTTTTTAAATCAACCTGTTTCACACTCAGGACGAATCTGAGCATTTTAAAGGGGAAGTGTTGTTTTGCTTTGTGCATGCTAGGAATTCAAACATGGGATTTGCACACCAGAAAGAAAGGCTATTGCCTTTCTCAGACTTTCCTACTGAAGAGTTTCTCTCTGTGTAACTAATTTAATACTTAGTGGGAGAAAAAGAGACAAAAAGATGCTAGTCTTATGATTTTCCATGTAATTGTGATTTGGCAGCAGGAGGGCAGGAAGGCAGGGAGGTTGCTATTCTTTAAATTTTAATTAATAAAATTCAATATAATATAGGTCCAACTTCTCTCCTTTACTTTGGTGTAGAGCTAGACTAATAGGATGAAATAGCTTATGCCAGTATAATACTTCATGGTGAGAAGGATGCATCCCATAGAATATTGTCTGGAGGAACAGAGATAATTCTCAAAAAATAGCCTGGAGGAAAATATCTTCTGTGCCCATTTTCACTCTTCAGTGTATGTTGTTCATACGTTAATCTGTGTGGTTTTCTGTTCAGTCTGGCAAATCAATATGTCTGAATATCCCAATAAAACTTGTTTCTGCAGCTAATCTACTAATTTAATAAGACAAAATGCATGCTACAAATTCCTCTCTTTTGTTCTTCACTCAGGGAGAAGAAAATGAATAAGTAACATCTGTTCTGAACGAAAATCTATGGATGCTGAATGAAATAGAGCCTTGGAGAGAGACAAGGAAAAGAGTTCACATCACCTACCTTAGATTGCTTCTATAAGACCAGTAGACTTCTTGGCTAGTCAAAGATTCCTCATGACAGCAAAACAAACAGGAACCTAACTGAGGTTCTGTGAATCATCATTTGAAAAAACCTAGAGGTCCACTGACCCTCCAAGAGCCTCATTTCCTAGCTGGGAATTAGATTTACTTGTCTAAAAATTAGGCAGTGGGAATATTCCTGAATATTCTGTCAGCTTTGTATATCCAGCCTCAAGTTGTAGTCATTTTTTTCTTTTTTTCATTCTATTTTTACTGCTCTGCTGAAATTACAGAAGCAGCAACCTGGAGTGCATCCAATAGCCATTGCTTCTCAGGCATAATAAAAACTGACCCACAGCCAACAGGAAAATGGAGTGATGGAAACTTGACAAAGGAACCTTTTCTCTGTGGGCTTTGATAATCCCGTTTTCCTCTCCTTTTAAGGCCAGTGAGAATGGGGCTACAAAAATATCCACTGCTTGGATCAATCATGGTCATGGTACTTCACGTCTATGATCCCTCTTTCCATTTCATATAGCAAAAATCTTCCCATATTCACTTTCAAAGCCTATACTTGGTGCTTATTTATTCTTTTTCCACATGAATAATCTATGAAGCTATTGATGCCCTGCACTTACACACTTCCATTAATGCTGACCTTGACATCCAACATATATTTTCTTCCTTTCATGGGAGAAGTTCCTCAGGTCAATCCAGTGTCTTTGCTTGGGGCACTCTTTATAAACTCTTAAATCTCCTCCAAATCTGTATCTGTTCTACATTTGAAGCCCACTCAACATTAACTAAGTATCTACTTTGCTGTGACTTATCACAATAGTTTTACCATCACATTTCAGCTATTTCCTTCCTATTGACACTCACTTTGTATATACATAAGGGGCACACAGTAATTTTTCCTTACATGTAAAATGTTTTTTAAAAGGTCCTGGACCACAAGTTGCTCACATTTGGTACATGTTTTTCTTTTATATTGTTTGAAGGAAGCTATGGGAATTTAAGAAAATTAAGAAATAAGATCTTATTTTGCTTGGCCAGTCAACAGCTTTCTACTTAAAGTGGTGCATAGGAGAATCTGTATCTGTATCCTCCAAAGATTTTCCAAGAAGATAACCCAGTTGGACTGGACACAATCCAAAAGTACTCTGAAGTCAGCAGCAAGTCTCTCCTTGACTTCTTTAAAAGCAAACTTCCACCCAGACAGAGAGAGAGAACAGATATTAGAATGCTTCACATTTCTGAACTAGCTGGGCTGGAGATACAGAGAGGACAGACAAAACCCATTAAGTATATTGAGGAAGATTCATGGTGTCTAGATTCTTTCTACCCATTATTATGCTGGCAGTTTCAAAAAGGTGTCAATTTTCTCTGCCAACATATGGGACTAAAACTACAAATCCTCTTTTGGATTCATGAGAAGAGAAACTATTTATTTGTGATTCATGATGAAAATACACCTTATATATGAGTATAAAAGTAGCCAGTTTTGTGTTGCATAGAAAATAGCCTTATAAATATCTCTTACATTGAATTGCTTATAGTTCTCATGCTTTATATGCAGGATAAGCCCTGGGTTTGAAGTGTGTTTATTATTTAAAGGCTTGTTTTGATATATCAAGGTCTCTCCCATTCCTCCTCATCATTGTTTCCTTTGAAGGTTCACTACCTGATTGAAATGAGAATTTCCATCCACTGCATCAAACAAGCAATGATCTCTCCTGAAAGGTTCTGTATTTAATAGCACCATGTGTGACGGGAGGGAAAAATTTTTTCCCCAATCTCCCTGGTCATCTTGTTCTGTGTAATAATGTTGAATCTACCATATTATGAATAGTGGAACTAACCTAACCTTGGTGTTTCTCTAATAAATAGAATTCAAGCTCAGGTAATAAATGGGCTGTATATTAAAGGCAGAATAAGAAGCCCAGAGGGGAAGGCAATGCACCCAGTAAGGGGAAATACTTTTATCTCATCCATCACTATAGTTCTTCACTATACAAACTTTGAACCATAGAAGGAGGTAAGTAAACATGAAAGTTAAAACACATTTTGTATATTGGGATATTTACAGATGAGTACCTTTCCAGTATTAGCTCCTGTACTCAGATGATTTCCTGGAGGTGTTTCATTCTGATTTCTGTTGTTACTGCCAGTAATCTGTGCATGTTAACAAGCCATATAAAATAGGACCTCCTGAAAAACTAATTAAAAAATATTTTGGTTTTTTATTTTCCTGGGAGTTCTCAAATTCTAACAGTAATCCTTATAATAACTAGTATTTACACGGTAAATCACTGGGCAGCTATTGAATTCAACGGAGTTTGGTTTGTTTGCAGCAAGTAAGGATCTGTCTCTCCCCTTCTTGAATTTACAGTTCTTACCTTCAAGTAGCTTAGCGTTACTCTAAGTTTGACAGATATACTGGGAAGACAAATCATGGTCACCGTCTTGGCTACTGTGGAACAACGAAGTTTTCTAGAATTCAGCTAAACCTCCTTGAGAAGACAAATGCTATTGGGGCCAGCCTTATACTTTGTAATTATCTTACATTACAGCTACAAAGCAAGTCCAAAATTTACCACCTCCTTTCTAAAAAGAACGTGCTTTTTGATCTTGTCTTCTGTCACATAAAAGCATAGCAACATATGGCTACACATACATTCTTTTTATATATACATTCAGCACTGGTGAGGCCCCAGCTGCACTACTGTTCCTATTTTTCATGCCCCCTGATTCTGACAGAAATGGAGAAACTGCAGAGGATCCAGCAGACAGCAGCCATGGTAGTGGGGTATAGACCATATGATCTACACAGAGATGCTGGTGGTGCTGGGCTTGATTAGTCTAACAGAGGGAAGGCTGAGAGGTATCTGCCTGAAATCTGTTACTGTTTGAAAGGTGGTTACAAGGATGATTGAGCCAAGTGGTGCTAAGTAACTTAGTAACAGTGTAACAAGGGGCAGTGGCCAAACTGTGGCTGGAAAACTTCAAGGTGGACATTAGGAAAAAATACTTTCCCTGGAAAAGGAATGCATCTCTGAAACAGGGTGTCTTGGACAGGCTGTGATATCTCCATCTTTTCCTGACCCAAAATTGCCAAGTCTGTAGAAGTACTGCTTTTGCTGAAGAATATTTGACAAAGCCTTTGATCTAAACATTTAATCATTTTTATGATATTGGATGACATTTCCTTTATTATTATCCCTAAATCCATCATGAAGCATTGTTATATAAACAACATTAAAAAAGGTTAATAGGTGGGCACAACCCTGACTAGTATAGCCATCAATGAAAGGTTTTGACATCCTGAATTCACAAGAGATCTCTCCCACTGAAATATGCTGAAATGAGCAAATAACACACTCAAGCTTCTCTGAACAGTCAAGTTTTTGCTGTTAATATCAAAGAATGTGGCTAGGTTCCTTTAAGCTCTCTCCTTTGGTGTTTTTGCCACCAGCATCATAGTGATATCACATGAGAAAAATCATTAAATCTCATGCATTGTGATTTCCAGTTTCAACTTTAAATCTAGTTATGATTCTTCCCTAAGACCAGATGCTTTTGTATTGTATCAGCACCTACTGGCTTCAGGTAAAGCCAGGTCCTGCCTTACTTCAACAATATGTATTGTAAGACACCATCTCTGCTACAGAGACATTGTAATTACACAAGACAAACAAACCATAGGAGGGAAATTGTATGGAGTATGAGAGGATCTCATGATTGTCAGAATGGGTCATAAAGCTAGCCATGTCCTTATTCATTAAACTACATGTCACTCATTGTGTAAAAACATCTATCCAAGAAATATAAGACAAATTACTTAGAAAGTTGTAACAAAAAAGGACTAGCCACAGGGAGCAAGGGAAAAAGGATACCAGTCAGATCAAAAATAACTTCAAGGGTAATTATTAAAATAAAGTAGATTGTTAGCTGCTATTTCACATTCTGTGGTGTTCATGTTCTTAAAACAATGTACTATTCTTTATTTCTTTCCTCTAACCTGGTATATTACTTCTTTGTTTGTTTAATGACACCAGACATGTACTTAAGAAAATTGCACACCAAGGATCTGATTTATTGCCTGGGATTCTATTTGCATGAAAAAACAGCACCAAAGCAGTATTTGACAGGTACGTATCAATTCAACTCCTAAGGGGTGCATTTTGAGTCAATTGTGCAAGGAATTAGGCATGCAGTTACTTACAACATTTATTTAAATCTGTGAGCATTTAGTACTTCTCCTCAGGAAATAAAGTTACAAACAGGCTGACTGGATTCAAGTACATTGCAAGTACAACTTGGTCATCCTGACCCACCCAAAGCCCTGCCATTTCATTCTACAATATCCCAAATTACTTTAGTTAAATTTCATTTGTATCTTGGTTCTGTCAGTTCCTAGCCACAGACAAAAATTATTCCAGATTGCCTGGGTCTAGTCCAACCAGCATGAGTTCATTATCAAAAGAACGATACCTGTCTGTTCCTCTGTATGTCATCTTCAAAGTACATCCAGAAGTTCACCTAGAAAAAAATTTGCAGAAGAAAAGATGCTTGTTACGAAGGCAGATACAAAACTCAGAGGATTTAGCATTCTACTAACCATGGGACTTCTTCTTTTCTGTGTTAGCATAATGGATACGAATCAATTTCATTCAGAAATCAGCTACCAGGACAAGATAACTGACTTAAAACTGTTGTAGTGCCTGCCCACTAGTTAGCAGAAACAGATAAAAATATTTATAAAAAGAGGAATAATTATTTCATACTTACGGTTACAGCTGATTGGGAATTTGCCAGCAAAACAAGGTGGCAATAAGATATATATTTGTCATTACCATCTGCTTCTCAAAGTCCTAATATTTTATGAACATTGATGCACTAAGTCTTAAAATACCCACGTTATGCAGATAGCTGTTTATTAGCCTGTTTTATAGAGGCATAGCTTTGTGTTGATCATTTGCATAAACATTAATTTAATGTTATGGAAGCACCTCTGGGTCAGTCTTTTAGGTGGCAAATTCCCGCATACTATCTGTGGCATTGGAGCTTTTAAATTGCTGTTCAGCAGCACAGGAAACAGCAGCTTTGTAGGTCAGGCTTTTAAAATAATCTTTGAATGTTGGCTGGCAGAGAGACATGCTGATATAAGTGATGTGCCCAGGGAAGAAAAAGAAGTGGAAAGTCCTGAGGTTGCCAGCTGAGGAATCTGACCTAATATATTTCAACGTATGAGGAAACTAGCTCTTTCTTCATTAGAGAAGTGGCTGAGCAATGAATGAAGCATGTATTCATACAGAGAATACCAGCATGAAAGATTATGGAATAATGCACCATGGGTAATTTACAAGAAAAAATGCATACAAATAGATAAAACATCAAATTAAGGCGGGAGATGTAGGCTCTAATACCCGACCCAGCCCTTCAACCATGAGCGACACTTTGGTTAAGTTAATAAAACTGTTTGTGCCGTTTCTTCCTCTCTCTTCTTTTGTCTGACTTTTATATCTAGACACTAAGCTTGTTAAAGCACGGTCTGTATCTTTCGTGCTCACACAATATGTGGAACAATAACAGCCCCATGCTCAGCTGGAACTTTTAGATGGTACCATAATAGAACTAATTAATGGTAATGAGATCTATGGAGTACTGTACAGGCTGGTTTTTAAAGATATCCACGCTGGGTCAGAGCTGTGAGATTTCTCATGCACACAGTGAATCATATACCATTCTTCCAGTTTAAACTGCTACCACATAGGCTGAGCAAGAAAAACTTGCATAGCTAGTGGGTAGGGAGTATGACTTCTCCAGCATCGAAGCACATTAGCAAAATCCTACCAGCAACAGTGATTAGACAAATATACTCCTTGCAGGTGGAATATATTGATGACGGAAACCACCTTTTTGTGCTTTTTTTTGGTACAGTATTTGGCCATACAATAATAAGACCAAATCATATTAGTAATGATTCGTGTGATAATATTAGCAGTAATTCTTGTGATAATAATAACATATTAATGACACTGTCTACTTTTTCAGGTTGGTATGGATTGGGAGGCCCATGATTTTGTCATCTGATTTCTTCAAAGGGGGAAAAAAGTTAACCTTTTTCCTGGGGGAAGGGTATTATTTTGTCTGAATTAGTTAATCACCCTCAGCATCCAGTTCTAACATGTCTATTCATACATGGCTATTCTAGGTCTTCAGTGTAGTTATGTAGAACTTCGCTAATTTTCTGCAAAGTCTTTCTTGGAGCAGGTTAAGGGGACTGAATGGGTCAAATCTTGGCCTTTCTTATTTGTCACAAGCTTGGCTGTTCTTCCAGTTTTTCACAAGTTAACCAGGGCAAGGCAGGGAATAATCATGGATAATGGTTCAGGTGCCACAGTGAAGAGGAAGCTGCGTAGAGGGAAAGGAATTGGCATAGTTTGAGTGGGGACATATTAGTCTTTCACACGGTCTCCGTCTCAAAAAAGGTGAATAGAGATTTTCCGCTTTGGTCAGATGAATCCCAACAATGCTGACTGTGGAAACAGAGACAAAATATTCCTTGTTCTCATTTTCTCATTGTTCTGCTGTTCGGGGTTTTGGATTTGTCTTTTTTTTTTTTTTTTTTTTTTTTTTTAACAAGAAACAAACTTCAGCAAACCTGATACACAAACAATGCCAACCTCACTGCCATAGTTGTGACAGTTTCCTGTGCATGTGCTAGCTCACTGACAAAATAGCAAATGCAGCACACGCTAAGCCCGGCATATTTTTGCATTAAGTAAAGAAGTCATAGATGAACTTGGTTCCCAATTGGGCTGACTTTTTTTAATGAGGACTTCATGCAGAGAAAGATGACTAGTCGGGCACATTTTCCTCGACCCAGTTTCACCCATGGGGTTATATGCTTTATTTATTTTTAAATTAATGGTAATGGATGAAACTGCAGTGTTTGGGTGTGTTTATATCAGTGGAAAAAATGTTGCAAATTTTTTTTACCATTAAGAGTTTTTTTCACTTTCCTGGACAGCTATTATCTGTGTTCCATTTAGAATAAGAGTATCACAGACTTTTCTCTTAGATCTTTTTTTATCTTTCCTCCTTTCTTAATGTATGATGACTATGTTTGGAAGTGGTAGATTTTATTTTCTTTCTGAAAGGAGATATTGTCCTTCTTCTGCTTGTCACTTCCTCCTGACCAGCCTTCAGTGTGACACAGGGAAACGATTACTTGTTTTGAGACTTATTTACTTATAGCAAACTGCTTAGCAACTTATTTACTTACTTATAGCAACTTATAGTGTTTTTGAATATTGCTAAGAATCCTGCTTGCCCAGACTGTTCTGTGGAATTTTACCAAGGACTACTGTGTCCATCAAAACAAAGCAGTTTACTGTGAAAATCTACCAAGAACTGCAGTGTTCAGCAAAATATATCATGTTTTTGTCCTTGGGAAACAGATGTGCTCTAACTAGTTGGGTCTTGGTAATGGGTAAAGATAGCCATATACAGACGGTAGAAGTTCCATTGGTTCTCTTAGATAAGATAGAATGAGTAAACCAGCTGAAAAACACTCTTGTTATTCAAGAAATTGGCCAAGAGAATCTGTGCATGCTCCGGGGAAAAGTACAAGGTGAGAAAGACTATGAGCCTTCCTCCCAAAGACCCCGGAATACGCCCCCCAGGAGGCAATGCGCAGGTGCAAAGAGAACATAAACTGCTGACACCAGCCTTTTGAACTAACCCAGCCTTACTCATGCATATGTATGTTTGTGTTATGTAATCCAATGAATATGTAGATTCACACTCTATAAATTTTTGGTAAAATATGTGGTGGGTGTGCAAGCTTTGTGGAGAAATCCCCTTGCACACCCACCGCACATTCCCCGGAGAAATCCTGGCACCAGAGTAAACATACTGCTGTATAACTCTCTGAATCGTAGAGTCTGTTTTCCGCAAATCAAGTGTTCTCACAACAGACACATGGTGGTAAAACTTCTATGAGCAGCCTTCTGGTCTCCATCTAGTTACCCATTTGATTTGCAGTCACCACTGAATTTCTTCTGAACTGGTACTACAGGACAGAGGAGAGGGTTACTTTTCTGATAAGACTCTGATAAGAAATTATCCTTTATTCTTTCTAAATTTTATCATTTCTAAAGAAGACCACCTTCTCAGAAATCATGCTCAGTAATAGAAAACTGTGAAAGGTGCTTTTAAAATTAATTTTGTCAAGAACCTCCTGTCTTGCCAGAAAGGAGTATGGTGCCACTTGTATTACTGTTATTCTGGAGACAAACAGACTCAAAATATTAAAATGTATTAAATAATTCTTCGTAAGTCTCACCATGTTCTTACTTTCCACACTAGCCTGCAAATATGTTGTACTATTCAGCTTTGAGTCTCTAGTTTGCTTTTGTTGTGGTAGAAGACAGTGTGTCCTTCCATACTGATTTCATCAAACTGGAAACTGGAGTAGAAAGTTTTTATCAAAATTCTATCAAAGTTTTAGCCATTGACTGTTCACACCTATGAAGAAGTTAACTGTTATCAGTAGTTCTTTAGTGACTCCAGAGTTACTGGATTTTTTGACTTGTGTCTATCTGCAATCTCATTTATTAGTTTGGGAAAAGAGGAAAATAATAAAATACCCCAGAGGGCAAGTGAGCATCCAGCCGTTCACTCACTCCTTCCCCCCACCCCCCCACCCCACCCCCCCAGGGCTGGGAAGGATTAAAAATGTATTAAAAGGCTCAGGTATTGAGATAAGGACAGGGAGGGGTTGCTCACCCATTAAACGGTCGTTAGGGGAAGAAAACAAGAGCATCACTTTAATTCAAACACTAACAAAACCAACACTTAACAGACAGAATGGGACAGTGAGAAGCATTGCTATATCTTAAAACACCTTCCCCCACTCCTTCCTTCTTCCTGGGCTCAGCTTTGTTCCCGATATCTCTACCCCCTCCTCTAGAGACACAGGGCAGGGGATGGGTGATGCAGTCAGTCCGTTGCTTCTTCCTCCAAGGTGGGGTGAAACACTCTTCTGCATTCTTCCCCCTGCTCCACGTGGTGTCCCTCTCACAGGAGACAGTCTTCCACAAACTCTCCACCGTGAGTCCTCCCCACGGGATGCATCTTCTCGAGATGCTCCCGTGTGGGTCACCCCTGCGTGTTGCAGTCCCCCCAGTGCTGAACTACAACCGCGGGGGGCTTCTTTTTTCCACAGAGTCCCAGGGGTCCTCCAAAGTTAAATCTCTGCTCCTCCAGAGCCCTCCATGAGTGACGGGGAGGGCAGCCCTGCTGTCTCACCACAGGATACAGGGGGGGTCTCTGCTCCGGTGCATGTCCCCCCGCTTCCTCCTCTCTCCTTCCACTGACCTTGGTGTCCTCATAGGTGTCCTTCTCATAGCTCATCCTCAAAGTCTGCCACCCCCTCTTAGGTTTCCCTTAGATACTGAAAGGGCTCAAACAAATGAATTTCTGACAACCGTTGATTAAGACTAAACTGTGATACATGAAAGCTTTGCTTGTGTTTCACTTCGTTTGTTTCAAAGCTTTGTTTGTGTTTTTTGTTTCCCTTAACTGTTTCCCCAGACCTCTTTGTCTGTTTAGATCTCCCTATGTAAATCACTGATAGCAGACTCAAAGCCTTCCATGGACACTTGGGCAACTCCTAGAATGGGCAAACTAAGATAAGGGGGACTCAACAAAAGGACACAGAAATCCTATTATAAGAAGGATGATTTTGCTGATTTAGGAAGAAGTCACCTGGACTTTACTTCACAGCACATGCTCTACCGAACACCATGAAGAATACTACTTACTTCTCCCCTCAACCACCGAAGACCCTCACTCTATTTTTACTGCGCATGCTCGGACTATGTAAATGAATTCCGGGAACTCATCATCATAAGACACCCCTTTCCAGGAAATCTAATGAATATGTATGATTTGTGTGTATGTAAACTGATGTCCCTTGCTAGTTCTGGGGAGCCCTTATGGTAGAGAATCCCCAGGGCAACCCCAGCGCTGCTAATAAAGAATACCTGCTTAACAGTTATATTGGATTCTGACTGTTGAGTGAACTTCTTTGTTTCAATACATTATAGCAGAGGCGTGGCCATCGTCACTAATTGTCTCAGCCTTGGCCAGAGGTGGGTCCAACCTGGAGCTGGGATCTTCGAGAAGCTTCTACAGGGGCCACCGCTGTAGCTCCTTCCCCCACTACCAAAAACCCCACCACACAAACCCAGCACACCCAGTCCTGTTAAGGAAAAATGAAAACTTTGGCAATGAAAAACCTTGCTTTTGTGAGAGAACATTGTGAACACTTAAGTCTGCAATGTAACCACTTTTGTATGAAACAGTATTTGTTTGGAGAGAGATGATGCAGATGTTAAAATAGACACCAGCTTTGGAGAAGACAAGCTTGTGAAAAGTCTGTTTTGAACAATTTAACCTCTGCTAAGGTTCAGAGATCAGAACTCATAAAATCTGTTTTCTTTTTACTTCCAGTCACATTGAATAGAATTATTTGATTTTTTTTCTCTAATTGTTAGATGACTCCATTGTTCATACAAATAATGTGTGTGGGTCAAATAGGAATTAAATTGAAAAATCATACCAGATACGGGCTTTCTGCTAATATTTTTCCTGAACTAAAATCACATTCACTTAAAGAGTTCTACGGGGGGAAAAAAAGAAAAACATCAGTAATGACTTTTTGCTGGATTAATGACAAATCAACTAATGTGCTCTACCCACTTTGAGCCATTTCATGACATTGAATAGCTTTAAATATGGTTTTAATGGCATTATTGAAATGCTGTTGAACAACCAGTATGCACCAGCAAATCCATCCTTTCAAGTATAATAGATTGTATAGGCTCATTTCATGTTTCTTATATCCAAATGAGATTAACACATAGTTTTGTTTAAATGTAAGATGAACATAAGGTTCAGCTCTGTAGCTGTTATTCAGAAAAAGCTGTTTCCATGTTTCCTGTTCAAGTGAAAACTACAGGAGCAGGCCAGAAGGTATCATAAATCATAAATAAATGCATTTTTGTGCACTTCACAATTCTGCTGAGCCACATATGTTGGCCATTGCTTCACAAGAAAGCAATAAAATAACCCAGAATTGTAAAGGGATGATGGGATGGACATTCTTCCATGAGATACATTACGTGTGATCCATGGTCCATATTTGTGTGCAAATTACCACAAGTTACCACAAAGTAGACTAGGACAAGAATTTACCTGCTTTATTTCAAAGACCACAACACAGCTGAACTCATTCTGAAGTCTCCTCTGTAGAACTGATTGAGACTAGCTTTATATATTAAGCACATTGCTTTCACACTAATGAGCCCTGCTTTACAATGAGTTGATATAAAATGTAAACATTTTTTACAACCACTTGTTAGTGCAATGTATGTACAATTAGCAGCCTTTACGAATGCCCTTTTATACGTTTATTAAAGAGTCCATAAAAATGCTGAGTCCAATGTATTTAGTATTTTTTTTTCCCCTTCCCTACAATAAAGCACCTTAGTATGAGTAGGGAAAGAATGACAAGATGAAATGCTTTGCATCCCAGTCTGTCATTTAAATTCTGCAGGAGTTACTAGAAATGAATTTCTGGTACTTTAACAGAGCTCAAGTGTTTCATAAGCCATAATAGCACAATGGATTTGGTGATCACTTCAGAATAATCATGACACTGCTGCTCCTTCTGTAGCATTAAAAGACCATTGAGATTTTTTCTCTATTTTAAGCAGTTTGCAAAGCCAAATTCTCTCTACCAGCAAACAGTGCTCAACTGCATACCAAACTAGAAGTGTTTCTCCATTGCTTATCAACTCCTTTATCTAGCTCAGCTGAAACATCAACACAAAACACAGGCTTGAAGGGAGTGAAAGACACATTTTTTTTGAGTAAAAAAGGTAATTTAAAAAAAAATCCATATACCTCAGGCCTTTTTCTCATTCTTCTGGAGGGTAATTGGGGCTGATCGTAGGAAGATATGAACTACACCATTCTGTTCTCTGTAGGTACTATATATACAAAGTGATTACATCTCATCTTTATACCCTAGAATCTTTGCTCACTATTTTTCATGCTATCTGCAGAAGAGACAAGCCTGAAGTCCTCCTAAATAAGATGTAAATTATCTGTTTGTATATCAAAACAACTCTGGGAGAATTCACCTTCCAAGTCACCGTCAACATTTTTTAATATATTTACTTTCATATTTTCCATGTATTACTGGCAAATTACAGTTATAGTTACGACTGAAATTCTATTGCCAGGTTAAAAGGAACATCTATAATTATAGTGAAAATTTGGTGGAACTCTGACTAGTTGAAAATTTTGAAATTTGTTTAGAATTGGTCAGTAATCGATGATATGCAAGATGTTATTATCAGTTATTCTTTTGAGGGTTATATCCCAGACTCTAAACATACATCAGTAACACTTGTCTCTGTAAGACTTCACAACTAAAAATAAAATTTCTTTAGATACTGATTTTCTAAAACCTCCGTGAAATCTAGGAAAATTTGTGTATAAATTCTTACTTTAAAACTTGCTCTTATGTCTACATGAGTACTTCCAAATGTCCTTGGCCTTTGGAGATGTTGAGCTCTGGACAGTAACCTTCATAGTTCTGATTTATATTCATATGCTGCAAGAATCATGCTGTGGAATTCTGACAAGTCACTATTTTTTTGATATCTATGTTGTTATCTTTTCTTAATGGAGAATATGTACTTTGGGAAAAACTATTCTGCGGTTTGGTGATTAATCTTTCTCATATAAGATAGGGTGTGGCCTTCAAGCCTCTTGAATATTATTGAGGAAGTGACAGTGATTCCCATCAACTGTCCAGGTTTCATGAAAGCAAACTTATCAACGGTTTACTAGAACAACTCCTGAGAAATCTCTCATTCTCAAGGCTTGGGATAGGCAGCTATGCAATTCATGCATTGCTACCATAAAATGAGATTGAACAAGGATAACATTAGGGTTTTGGAACATTGCTATATGAGCTGGGTATCAATCATTATTCTTGAAACTACCTGTCATATCCCTCAAACTGGAATTCTGATAGGTTTGAATGTGCCTGCTAGTGTTGGCTCACCAGGCTGGTAATCTACTGTCTTTTGCCATATTATGTCATCCATCTTTCCTGACTAACTTTGGAGCTGAAACTGCAATATGATGACATCAAAACATAGAACATGTGATAAACCCTGACCATGTATCTTACTAAAACAAAGGATTCATGATGCTAAATTGATAGGGCTTTGCAGTAGAACACACTAGCTACACTAGAAGGAATATGGCCAGTTGAGCAAGCTAAAACAGTTCCATAAAGAGAGCAAAGTAAAATGTGGCAATTTCAGTGATCTTCTGCTGGTCGGGATCATAGACCCCTCTGCTTTAAGACTGCCCCGCCACACTGAGTTTTCACTGAATGCAAATGCATCTCAGCCCTAGAGAAACAGTAAATGAATAAGTGGCAGCTTTTAACAGTAGGTGGCATCACTGTAATTCAGTACTAAATCAATGTCCCCACTCTGGGGGACACAACACTGCTGTGATCCTAATCACACAGCTGAAATATAAACCAGCTTTTGACCACTTGAACTCATGAAGATTTTTTAAGCATTTTTTTTTCTGGAGGTTTTTTTTTCCTGATTGAAAATCTTTGCCAAAATTGCATATACATAATGTTATTAACACAGAATTACAAAACAGTCAATACAGTTTCAAATTTTAAAACATAGAAATGCAGTAAAAAGATCTAGAAATGCTCTCAGAAGTTGTTCAGTTCACTTCCCTGCCTCACGATAAGATAAGCTGTACCTAGAATGCAACAAATCATTTTTTACCATGAGCTACATAAGCAAGAAGCCTTATTTACAATTAAAAACAGTTAAATTGTTGCCATACTGTATTCTGGCAATACCTACCTGGAGAAGAGGTATCGTGGAGAAGAGAATTATTTCGCATAACAGAAAATGAACCTCAAGTGAGGCAAATCAACACAGTCCCACTGATCTCAAGCAAGCTCGGCACTAGCCAAGGAACTGATTCATACTTTATAATTCAAAGTATATAGGTATTGGTAATCATCTAGATGGAAAGCACCATTTTAACATAAATCTCTATGAATCTATTATCCATTATTTGACACATACTGAATTACGTTCAAACAGAAAAGTGTGTTTGACAAAAGAAAGGGAGATGAGAGTTTGTGGGTAAAGGAAAGCGGACCGTTGGAAAGCCTGGAGGGAGGGTACAATGAGTTTTATTAAAATTACGTTACACAGTGAACATCGGTCAAAACCAGCTTGGCTATTCATAGAATCATAGAATAGTTTGGGTTGGAAGGGACTCTTAAAGGTCATCTAGTCCAACCCCCCTGCAGTGAGCAGGGACATCTTCAACTAGATCAGATTGCTCAGAATCCCATTCAACCTGACCTTGAATGTTTCCAGTGATGGGTCTTCTACCACCTCTCTGGGCAACCTGTTCCAGGAGGAAGGGAGGAGGTGAGGGTGGAGGTATTTTTAAGATGTGGTAGTGCTTCTCACTATCCTACTCTGTGATGTTGTCATTGTTAGTGTCTGAATTAAATTAATGTTCTTTTTCTTCCCCTAATGAGCCTGGTTTTTGTCCATGACTGTAATGGGTGAGTAATCCATCTCTGTCCTTACCTAGATTCCTGAGCCTTTTGCTTTACTTTCTCCTTCCCATTCCTGAGAGGCAAGAGATGAGTGATCAGCTGCGTGGTGTTCAGTTGCCCTCTGAGCTCAAACCATGACACAAAACTACATGCCAGGAAGCACAGACCCCAGCCCACTCCCATTTCACATGGTGCTGTGTCCTCTGGTGGCTTTAGCAGAAGCTACTATCACTGCTATTTCCAGGTTAGAGGAGGAAGAAGGACCACAGAAACACCTTTTCTTGTGTCCACAAGCAGCAGGACACAGAGCTGGAAGCTCGAGCTGCAGCCAGAACAAACTTTTGATGCAGAGAAAACCACTCTTTGTGGTGGTAGCACCTGAGCAAATTCAGCATGTCAGCCTCAGACTTCAAGCAGGACTTAGGCTGCTTCAGCTTGCATTGGAACAGACAGATCACAAAAACTAACCCTTTGCTGCTGCCTTCTCCTTTTAAGGGCCATATACAAAACATCTGAATGTGAGCTACTATGTGACATTCACTTAAAGAAACTTTTGATACTTCATTCAAAATTAACTCTATCATGAGGATACTTTTGTCCTATCTGTGCTTTGTAGATGTTTGCCCTCCAGATCTAGAAGTAGCATGCAGGGATCTAGTCTAGAATGCCTGATTATTTCAAAGAAATTCCATCCTGTGATCCAAAGGCTTTTGTACAGGTGTGGGGTTAATCACTTAAGTGTCTGTAACTGGATAAATGTAATTTGTTTGAATTTTAAACTAGGAGTAGGAATCACTGTAGGATCTGGCAGACCAGCAAAAGGCTCTGGAAAACAGTTGTATGTTACTGATTATATTAATTCAGAGTCCTTCTGCAAGAGCTATAATTAAATGTTCTTACAGCTGAGTACATTCTCTTTTTCATGTTTTCAATCTGCATTTTTTTATGTGCTTAGTTTCAATATTGCCTAGGCCAATCCATTCCTCTTACTGTCTCTGATACTTAGATGACATGCACTGCATTTGAAAAGTCCTTCTCAACTGAGAGGAGAACAAAAGCCTTTTCAGGCTCTGCACTGCACTCTTCTTTGCAGTAAGAATTGGAAGGCAGGGCCCTGAACAATGCCTTTTAGAAACCTTCCATTCTCAGTTCTGATCCCATTTCACTGTTAATGTTCTGGATTTGGTCAAGTAACAGTTTCATGTATTTCATTGCTATAGTAACACTAACAGAGAAACCTTTCTAACTTAAGGAATTTAGAGACACTGAAAGAGATGGTTATGTGGAAGATGAAATTGTAAGTAGATATGAGAAAATTAATCTCTCCTTGAAAAAAAATAATGTTTTAAAATTTTTATGAATTCTAAAACATAGTTCATGTTTCTTACTTTGTAGTGGTTTGATAGTCCATGCTAGAAGTGAAATGACTGTTGTCCTGGCCCCTTTCACAACACAGGGAATATTTGCTTTGAAATCCTAAGGTCATAAGAAGAGTGAAAGTTTTGTTATCTACTTCTTACAAATGAGGAACTGAGGCACAAACAGATTTAGACTGAACATCAATCTCCTGAATCGCTTTATCCACAAGGCTATAATTTTACTGAATAGAAGTATGAGAAAAAGATCATAGACATTTATGCAAACAGATGTAAAAGAAAAGCTCCTGTTCTATTTTTAACTTTTCTTGTGAACTTTTTTAAGAGCGCATAGCTCTTGAAGAGTACTGTAGCTGCTACTGATAACTTGCCCTACTGGTAATTGCTGGTAAACTCAACAATTCATTAAATAGTACTCAGAGAAGCAAAAAGTAGTATAGCTCTCTCCCACCAGTTCTTTAAGGGCTCTTATGTGTAATTTATCTAGACTTCCTCATTTAGATGTTGCCTAACATCCCCCTGAGTTACAAATAAACTTCAAAATACTTTATCATCCTTCTGTGATACAAACACAACTCTTCCTCTTTGCTCAAATACAGACTTTTGCCTTTTCTGTTCATTATTAGTACTATTACATTCTCCAAGTATTAAAAATCAGCAGTTTTTCAGACTTTAAAGAATTTGCTTCTGCAAAAAGCAATTCCTTCAATTTATCTTAGACACTTGTCTTAGGATGAGGTGAATCTCTTTTTATAATTTTATTTCCTTTTCCACTGACTATAAAGGCAGCTTACTCATCTGGACTGGGAAAGATGTGTTTTCTGAGGGCTGAGGTTAATAGGTCACATCTACTCACTCCGTCTGCTGAGATCAGATGCTAATGCTTGAAGCATTAGAATTACTTGTGTCTTATTCTAAAGCACAAGTTCTGATTTCTTCTCTTCCTACCCAAATTCCATGTACTGCTGAATGAACACGTAAAGAAAGACATTGTTTCAAGCTTTCTAAAGACAGAAAAACTTTATTTTCCAACTCAGAGAAGAGTTTTGACTAAAACCAATGATGTGTACTACTTCCACTGGAAAGTTTTGGGGGTTTTGACATTATATATTTACTTTCTTTTTGTTGTTGTTGCTGTTTGGTTTGGTTTTTTTTAATTTAAAAAGAGACTTGTATCCACAGCTGTATTTAAAAGTTGGAAATGAGCACAGCTAAAGAACTGTGAAATCTGGAAGGGAAAATAAAGTATGATCAAGATTTATAATTTTACAAAAGGCTTATTGCTCATAAACCAATCTCGTGGTATTTTTAATATCTGACACACCAGCACAAGACATAATATTGCTTACACTAGACAAAGAGCAACTTACTGAGAAGAAAAAAAGACACTTTCAGTGTTACAATGGTGAGATGAAGATATAACAAGCCAACAGAATAGTAAGAGTGAGAAAAGTAAGTTTTCCTATTTGACTTCAGGTGTAGATGTTTTCAAATAAGAGAGCAACTTTGAAATGAATCTGAAGATGAATGTGGTCAGGATAAGAAGTTTATCTTATTAAGTTTCCATTTCTCAATATAATGTGCAGTGGTTTCAGCAGATAAGTAGGGCAGTATTTATTTTAAATACAACTCAAGTTTATCATGAGAACAGATTGTTTTGCCTTATATCCTTTCCAGCCAGTTTCATGGTGGTGAAGATGAATCAGCTCATAGTGTCAGTGCAGTGCCAAAGGATTTTCCTTGCATCTGTTTTATTGACAAATATTTTTTTTACAGGACAGAACAATGGGTGAAATCAATCCACACGCATGACAATCCCTCATATTGTGACAGAAGGATGGGCACCAGCCATTAATCTCTCCTTGTGACAGCCAAGGACTATGCAAAATGATTTTAGAAAGGAAAAAGAAATGCCAATGGGACTGTAGAAAGAAAGAGGTCAAGTTCACCTCAAATGAAGAACAAAGAAACAAAAGACTGGATGTTATCTCACTTGTGTGAGCTGGGTTGAAATTGTTGCAATTAATTAGAGAATTCCAATCCAGAATCCATAGCAATGCATTTATATGACACTGTGACTGAGTTAGTATGTCCTGTCTCACCCAAATATACTCACTGCAGTGAAGTTAATTCCAATTTATAATGGTGGTGTGAGATTTCTTTACGTATGTTTCCTTCTTCAGTAATTCTTTTCTTCATCACAAGCTCACTTTTTGTTCAGTATTTGCTTCATGTTTATGTAGCTGACTAATAAACATGTCAGGGATGGATCTTCAATATGATGTAGAAAACAAGTTTGCCAGGAAAACTTAAAATTTTGGGAACCAAAAAGTGATTCTGTTTGGCTTTGCCTTTCTCAGTGATGTTATCAACCCATGGTACATGGATATACAAACATCATTCACTTTGAGACATAAATCCTTTATATCATGTGGAGGACTGGGCTGATACACGATAGGTGGAGGTGAAAACTTCCACTGTGAGTGCCTAGGAAATCCATAGAAATTCCATGCACGTGAGGAGCTGAAGTAGATTCTGTGGCTTCTCACACATGCTCTTCTACATGTGTAGAGTGTATACGCTTGAATGTTAGGAAGATATTCAGTATTAGCAAGAAGGGAATACACTTTTTGATGTCTGTTGGGACAGAATCCAGGTGCTGGATATAGGAATTCTTTTCACTCTGTGGAGAAAACATAGCTCCAAATCTGTGTGAATAGCATCATTGAAGACCCACATGTTTGTTGTGAGAAATTAGATGGTTTTGAATTGGATGCTCTGTGCATGCCTAATACCATGTCATGCTCCCACCTTTGATTCGTATATCACAATTTATTTGAAGAAAGATGCAGGTTCATTTAAAAAAAAAGGTCTATTACACAGCTAAATATGTAAGCACTATTTCCCAAGAAGGACAAAATGAACAAGAAACAGGACAGAAATGTCAGACTATTTGGTTAAGAGAAATACAACTGGCTTTCCATTTACTCATTTTTCTACCAAGTCACACAAATAAATACTTAAAGGTAAAAACAAGTCTTACTGCACTTTCTTGGTACTATAAAATAATCTGTAACTCCCCATTCTCTCTCAGGATTGAGAGTCTTTAATCAAGATTAGTCAGCCAGATGAAATGTGCCATCCACTCTCTTCTCAAAATGAGAAAACATGGATCAAATGTCTGACTAGTAAGCTAAACAGCTTTGAAATGGAACATAATAGTAATGACTCCTCCTCCACCAACAGAACTGAACCAATTAAAGAGTCTCTTTCCTGTCCTCATTTGGATACAAGTTTTAACAAATTTCAGGAGTTTGAGGGCCAAATCACAAACATAAGATCTTTGTGGAGGTTTGAGATCATCGTAACATTTTTTAACTGATGCAAGGTTTCACTCAAGTAAAAACATTTGGATTGAAGCTCATTAATGCCTTAATTCAATAAAACCTCATTTCAAATAGAAAACTCACAGGTCACAGTACTCCAAAAGTGATCAACAGTGTTAAACTAGTAATAGCAGACATCGATAGAAAAATTGCAGCTGAAACCATGTTAGCAGATGACCTTACTGAGGAAGTTTGATGGTAGACCCGAGATGACAGCCTTTTGCAACTGCTGTCAAGATCAGAAGATCGAAATGGAAGAACACATCAATGGGACATTGAAGAAGCAACCAGGGCAACAGGAGGCAATGGAATCAGCAGAAATAAAAACAATGAACTTGCAAGACTAGGGCATAATTTATGGCCTCGAAAGCAGGAGGGAGATTAGGAAAGTCAGGGCTGGAATAAGTTTCTCCAAGATGTGTGTAAGGAAAGGTCATTATAGATTTTTAGCTTCTTCATTTATGTTGATGTTGTGGGCTTCACAAATTTTCTTGGAGAAGTCTGCTTAGCTCAGAAACACAGAATAAGATAAATCTAAAACAAACAGTGACAATGAAGTTAATGAAGCTATCAACAAGCTGAGAGATAAATATTATGCTGCAGTGCTTGGCTACATCGCATTTGTAAAAGACAAGTTGAAACTTCATCATTTACTGAAACTTTCAAAATTTTTGATCTTTACCAGCAGAGTTTTAACAGCTTTTTTTGTTATTTTCAGGTGAAAATCTTTAATTTGTAGCACATTTAAAAGTAGGGAAATAGCATACGTATAATTTTGTCTTGTAAATCCCCAAAGCAGTTACTGCTTAAATTAAACGATCCAACTATTGATTAAAACATTAACTGCCAAAATAAACATGGCAGGACTACGCATAGATGTCAAGTGCCTTCAAACTGCAGCTATCAGTAAATAATAACACTTCCAAGTAGATTTCTTCCACAGTTTAGAGTGTAATGGCTCTTTATAGACTTGAAAAGACTTTTCCTTTACTAGACTGAAGTCCTCTAGATGGTCTCTGATGTTTTATTTTATGAATTTTTAAAATAAGCTACAGAATATCTATTATGTTTTGTATTGCCTTAACAAATAGAGCAAATCAGATGCTAATAGAAAAGCAAATAAGGTAACCCCCACTGACCCATACAGAGCTTCTAAACAAACTGAGATTTATTCTTTTGTTTCTCACCATTCCTCACCAACACTCACTCTTCAAGGGTCCATTCCTTCAGAGGTGTAAATCAGCAAAGCTCCACTGACTTCAGCGCAGTTATGCAAATTTACAGCATGGTCTGTTCCCTTGCTTTCTATTTCTCTGAATGTATGAAGCATCTAGGAATGCTGGCAATACTTTGCTGTGAACTCATTATTCATCATTTATCTACACTGAACTGTCTTTTCCATGTATTAGTCTTTAAATATTCTAAGCCTTTCCTTATCTACCCACACTTTTCCTGCTATTTACCTTTCCTTTCACATCAGCAACTAACTCTGTTGTCGTCTTATCCACACTAATTTTCCAGACCAAATCTCTACACTAGTATTACAAGTGTTCCAGATGCTTAACAGAAAAAATCAAATTAATTTTCTTATTAACAAAAAATTGGATTTTTATAAGCTTAATTAATCTGCCCTATTAATATGTAGTTGCTCCAACATCCAAGTTCCTTCTGTTAAACAAAGGTTATGTCACTACTAGGAAATGCCAATATAGTGAGAAATGTAATCTCACTAGTCCAGTATTCCACTTTTGATAGTGACCAGTATGGTTTCTTTCAGAGAAAAATAAAATGCCTGCAAGGCAGACAAGTCTAAGTCCAGCTGCAGAGCCTTCAGATCTTTTCTGACTGGATAGTGCTTTTTATCTTTTTGCACTCCATTAACTGGTGTGTTTGTGCAGAATCAGCAGTCCATTTTCATGCGCTGTGTCAGCCTTAAGGTACCAGTCAAGGAATACATAAAGTCCAGCCTAAAAACTGCCTTGCAGGTGAACTAGATGAGACCTCCCAGAACAGGTGATACAGAGGGCTGCACCTAGAGACGTAGTTGGAGATACGGGCTCAGGCAAAAGAGAGCATCAAAAGCCGGGAAACAGGCTGCTGTGAGCAAATGGGCCAGCACTGATTGCAGCACATAATTAGTGAAGAGCAGCTTGCAAGAGCAAGGTCAGCGCAAAACGGACAGAAGTTGCAGCTCAGGCTTCTGCCTCCTGCCGAAAGCACCAAGTCTTGAGAACTTTCCCTGACCTTCATCTGGAATGGACTGACTGGATTTGCAACAGCTGATCTGTCTTTCAGTCTGTGACATAAAGCCATTGTATCCAAAACAATTACAACATTGCTTGTTGGCAGTCTTTAGTGACACCTTGTCCTTCGCTCCTCACACTGTGGACCCGTTGAGAGGAATTCAATGATGCCTGAACAATAGCAATCTCTGTCATGTTCCTTCATGCTCAACACATCCCAGAAACCTTCTTGCAGTGTACTCCAGTACAATGGTTACACTTTCAGCTGCAGCGTATTCTTCCTCACATTCCTCTAAGGCTTGAGCCAGACTTGGTACTTATGTCTAGGCACAACAGTCTAACATGCTTTCCAAAGCATGTTTCCAGTGATCTGCTGCAGCTGGATAATTTTGGTTAGTTTATCTCCTAGCTGACAGGGGTCCCTTATCTCCCAGATGACAGACCCTTTTTTTTATTGTGAAAGTCACATTTGCTGGACTAGAAATTATTGTCCCCCTGAAATGGCAAAAAGCCAAATTTCATCACTCTGGTATTTCAGTTCCTACACAAGAAATAGTTGCAATAAAGTGAAGAATTTATTTTTTATTCTTATTTTTTAAATGAGATTGAGCTCCACAGTTATCATTGCTATGAATAATCCTGTTAAGCTTTGGGGCAGCTGGATACACATGCAAATATTTGCTTACCCTCTCCATTTTACTTTCCACTGTAAATGTAATGCTTTTTTTCCTTCTGGGAGTGCCAGTGTAGCATGTACTATCTAAGAGCATAAAGCTTAGCAGAACAACAATTATTGGCATTTCTTCCTGAGGAATGCAAAATAAGCTTTCCTTCATGCTTTTCTAAGAAGTAAAAAGAAAATATAGAGCTTCCCCTCCTCCATTAAGACAGTACAGCCTCTCCAGTTAATGTTAGCTTCATGCCAAATCACTTTAAGTCAGAGAAGGAAGGCCTAGTTTTCTTAGACCCCATGATATACTAATTGATTGTGCTATAAAATGATCTGGCTGACCCAAAGTCAAATTACTACATGTGCAGTAAAGACAACTGAGGAACAAGAGTTCAGACATTTTAAGGTCAAGACATGTGGCCATTTATTAGTACGTTCTGCAGTGCCTATCTTTGAGGCATCTGGCCCTCAAGTAGTGCACAACACTTCTACGCATCTATACTTATTAGCTAATATTGTGACTGACTTCACATGGTGAAGAATTAGGACTCCCCAGTAAGAAGGGAAATTACTAGTTCACTCACTTATGTAGGTAGTCATCCTGTTGTCACTGGCAAAACTATCTCGACTGGGGGAATTTCACTTAATTTGAAGATACCAATTAATGTAAACATTTAATTATCAGTTTTGGTATCAAGGAGGAAAGACAGACCAACAATTAAATGCTTTGGGAAGCACTTTTCTTGGCTCAGCATGTTCATTTATCTCCAGGGAAATTGTTTCAGCAGGAAGATCAGACAGTTACTCCACCTTAAACAGCCAAAAGCTAAAGGGAACCAGCTGTCATCCCTGGTTTTTGTGATGAAGCCCAGCCCACACAGTGTGCGAGCGTGGTCTGAGAACACCTACCACACCAAAGGGATGTGCATGAGTGGTATGGGCAGCACCAGACACACTTGGGTGGCATGGGTGGCCAGCCAAGTGTAGCTGTGAGATAGGTGCCATAGAATGGTCTTGGGCTGTGTATAGTCTTTTGCAGTTTTGCATGGAAGAATATTTTTTCTAAGCAAGGCTTTTCAGAATAGCAGTTCTAAATTTAGATGTCTAAATTCTACCTCAGTTCCACTTGGAAAGTCATGGTCCTAAGAGCAGGTAGAACAAACTGTGATATTAAAATTGCAGCTTGAAACTACAATGAGCTTTGTAAATAGATTTACCTTTTTTCAGAGTAATAAGACTGTAGTTTTAGCACACACAAAAATGCTGTAACGTAACATTATTTTAAGAGTTTCCATTTCCATAATAAGACTGAGAGTTAAATTCATCAGCATCTATTAATTGGCAAAGAAAAATAAACAAAGACAATACACCTTTAGCAAAAATAAACAAAGACAATACACCTTTAGCCCATTTAGTCTCAATTTCTCCTGTATCTGCCACTTATGCAGCACTAAAGGGCTGCTCCAATACCTGTTAAAGTCAATGACAAAACTCCAATTGATTTTGAATAGAGCAAAACTGGGTCCAGAAGTTCCTAGAGATTTCTTCTGCCTAGGTGAACAAATAAAATGCACTTCAAGTGAAGTGCTGTCAGCACACAAGGCAGTGTTCAAACACTAACTGTTAAGCTTGTTAACGCATGTTACCCCTTTGACTGACAGCAACCAGCCATCCTCTGTACAAGTTAGCAGATTTAAAATGACAGCATGAACAGAGTGCTTCTGAGTCCTGGGAAGCCATCTTGTCCTCTTCACTGTAGCATTTATTCTTAATTATTTGCCTAAGTAAAAATCTCCCTCTGGTTATCCACTGAGAGATGGATATGTATCTGTCCCTCACTACTCCACTCAAAGCACTTATGCATGCATTCAGCTGTAAGGAATCTCCAGGGGGGACTATTCACATAAGATGTGGATAGTGGCTCAGATTCACACACATTAAAAATACTATTGCTAAAATGCCTTTTTAATAAGAATGTTTCATTTTAGAGCACACAGGCATACCAAAAGGAAAACATTGGAAAATCCTGAGATTATCCCCTCTCTTATTGTACTGTAATTTTATTACAGGGGAAGTATTTAAAGGAACTAAGCTTTCTTCTTCTCTAAAATCAAATGTTGTCTCCTTTTTCATCCCCTGTAATTATGTGAGATCCTTCCATCAGGCAAAATAATCTAAACTCATTCTTGGAGTTTGCATAGAGTAGGATAACCAAGAAAACACGTACATTTAACTTTAGTACTTGAAACCTTACAGTACACCATGGAAAAGCTGGTAATATGAGGAGTACTGACTGAAAGGATAGAGCATCAGAGACTTCAACAGAAATTGTGGGAAAACTTAGAGCTTAGCATTGGGAAAAGAGGTAGGGAAAAAAATAATGTGGAATGCCTTAAAGAAATTTCTCATGGTACTTATGAAACCAAGCAATGCTTACGTTTCTGCTGTTGGGAAATGACATGCTAGCTCTAGGGTCTAGAAGAACATTTAGAGGCATAGTCACCCTGCACAATCCAAATGCCAGCAACAGAACGACTTGGTGAAATCCCCCCTGTTGAATAGGCTCTTTCTCCACATCAGAGAAACTTGAAAGGTTCTGTATAATGTGCTTTTAAATATTCCAGGTAGTTTCCAGCACAGCTTTTAATGTGAAGAATACAATACACCCTAACAGGGAGGACAGTTGAAGTAGTCATCATGTAGCAGCTCAAAGGCAAAGATCAGAAAGCAGGTCTGCTGGCTCCCTGCTCAGCAGTGAAAATGAGGTCTGTTCTTTACCTTGTTAGTCAGTCTATGAACAATCACTGCGTCTGGCAAAACATAAGCTGGAGGAAAGAGTGCCTATGCAATAATGATCGAGAGGACAAAAAGTGCACTAAGATAAATTCTTCATTGAATCGATGCTGGCACTGTTCATCTGTGCCAAAGGAAGGAAGAGAAGGATTTGAGAACCACCTGCTGTATACCATCCTGAGGAACCAGTAATCTAAAAGCAAGGGTGAATCAATATCAGCACGCATCCTTATGAGACAACACAGGTTCATATTTTTGTTGTCAGGGAAATTCCTTGGATGGGTAAACCTGTGGAATTGGAAGCGTTACTGAGAAAAATGTGAGCTGTGAAAGACAAGATAGAATCATAAATTAAACAAGAGATTCTAGAAATAAATGTGCCCTCAAAACTCCCACTATGACTAATTCAGCATTATAAGTACATAACGCAAAGCCTGTCTTTATTAGATCACCGAGCTTGGCATCATAAACCAGCAGGAATTTTAGTTGTGATATTAAAAAAACAGAGGGCATGCAATGAATTTGAAAAGCCAGTGTACAGTACAGGACTGATCTGTAGCAGAGGCGTTGGCAACATTCCCTGATCAACAACTGAAGTCGGCAGAATAAGCATTTGATGCCTTTTAGCAGTTGTGTACAACTAGCAACAGGTGGAGCGGAAAGAAAGAACAGGCTTTTAGTGCTCAGGATGGGTCATACTGGGCTCTATTTCTAGCTGCAGCCCAGCAGACATCTCTCTGCTCAGTGCCATTTCCCATGGCACTGCTTCCACATCAAAGTCCTTATTCTCTCTGGTCCTCTCGGGTTTTGCCAATGGTGCTTTGGAAGACATCACAGCGGAGCGCTGAACACACCTGGACCTTCTAGGAAACTTAAAAGACTATGAAGTTAGAGGTTGCTCAGCTGTTTGGTTGCTGAACAGATCAACTACAAAGGCAACATATTTACCTCTTTCTTTCTAAGACACTTTAGTGGAAAGAAAAAGTGAACGAAGCACAAAAATGTTACAGGGTTGGGTTTTTTTGTGTCCTCCTTTTCTGTGGACTCTCTTTCTACCCTGAAATTTATAAAATATCTGCCATAATCAAATACCATAGATACTCATCTATTGAGCACACACACATCAGTTACACACATTAAAGCATAGAAGCACAGAACACATTTCATAGTAAAATCTCAAGAGTTGTCTGGGTGTTTTAATGTCTCTTCTCATCATGTGCTACTGGGCAAAACTCAATGAATGCAAACTGAGATCCCTATCTAAGCTGCTCAAGTCAGCAACATTTGCTAAAAATCAATGTAAATTTTCTGGTCAGTCCTGCTCTCTGATGTACTAGCAATGCTTTGAAAGTCTTTAGATGTTTAAGGAGATGATTTGGGGGTTTGAATATTTGCATGTCTGGTTTTGGGGTTTTTTACTAAGCTACTGAATAAGGAAAAAAAAAAAGGGGGGGGGGGGAAGTCATAATGATACTTTCCAACAAGCTTCATTGCAGGCTGAGTTTTTGGGTCAATTTCCATTAATCTGCACATTCCTGTAGCAGTGTCCCTCAAACATCTTTGATGACAAATAACACTGAACAGCACAAAGACTATGGAATGAACACAGCTGGGTGCCTATGGGTTTGCTTTGTCCACTAGTAACTGGTGATTTATGGGCAGAGTTAGAGGTTTCTGCCAGCTTGTTTGGTTTCTCTCTGAAGCCATTTTTAATTATTCTTACCTGCAATACCCTATGGAATTCAAATACACAGTCTCCAGCTCCTCGCCCTCCAGTACAGTGATCTCTTCCAGTTCCCTGACACCCACTTCTCTGTTGAGTTTTTCAACAGGACATTTCTGTAGATGTTAATTATCTGAGTAGAGCTTGCAGTATGGAAATCTCAACTCTGAACTGTCCTTATGTCGCATGCTAACGTATGGCTGACTAACATATTGCTAGTTCTAAAGCGGCTGATGAAACAGCTGCTATAACAGTAATCACCATTCATTTTTTAAAGTGTCTGTTAGCTCAAGAGTTTATGTACTGGCATTGTCATATTAAAGCAGAACACATTTTTGCTGGCTTTGATTAATAATTAACTTCCAGGTTTTGTTTTATGAGCTCTGTGTGGCTTACCACTGGCAATACTGTACCTGCACTTTTCAGATGCATACAAATAGATGATGGCGGTGCACAGGATGTGATACCCCTGTTAGGATGAACTGAATTCATGGCTTCAGATCTCCAAAAGGTCTCTCACTCACTATATTCTTCCTGACTAGTAGTCTAATTTCTTCCCAGTTAACTCATGGGAGAGAGAAGCTGCATGCATCTCAGAGAAGCAGTGCATGCCATCTGCTCCAAGTAGGGAGAGGAGGGATTCTGAAAAGCTGCCTCATTTGCACAGGCATTTCTGCTAAACGAAGCAGCCTCTTTCCCGGCCTGAAGGCTTATGCCACTCTGACCTTGGCACTGAGCCTGAGCCACCACTGTGGCCATTAGATAATGTGCACAAGAGCAGCAAAATGGTATGAAAACAAAGGCTTCCCAAACTCATTTTCTCCTAGGGAAATGGACTCCATGATCTCCAGGCATCCACTGTGGTAGTAACTTGACAAAGACATCAATTACAACTGAGAACTGAGCTTGACATCTGTACAGCAGGCTCTCAACTTAAAAAAAAATAATCCAATACTATAGAACCCTGACACCACACAATACTTTCTACTCACATGCAACAGCATCTCTTCTTTTCTCCTCCAACACTACCTCACAACCACCCAAAAATTGTTTTCACTGTTAACAGCAGCTGAGTGTGATGACTTCTGAAAATGTTCAGCCACAGGCCTCTCTGAAAAGGCAACAGTCTGTGTGCCTTTTCATGAGAGAATCTCAGCTCACTATTCAACAAGAATTCTAATTAATTAAGCCTCTTAGTATCACTATGCGGAAACAAGATACAGGGACCGCTCTCCCTTCTCTGGCAATGTTCCTGTCTCTGGGTAGAAAACAACCCCTATTTAGGAACGCTTAACAAGCACATCTCCTCCTACAGGAAGGCTGGGATGTGAGGGGGATCAGAAAATGTAACTAGGATTTTCAAAAATGCTGGTTGTCAACACCTCTGCTTATACGAAAGAGCTCGCAGCCATAGGTGTTTGCCATGTGTTTTTTGCATTTACTTTCCTACAAAACCTGGTACTTACAAGGCCTCCGTGGTTCCTGTATCTATTTTTGTGAGCACAATAGGCTCTTGAAGCACGTAAAGGTGTTTTTCACAGAATGCTCTGTGTGAATAGCATCACATGCCTTAAAAGCATATTTTCTGAAGCTGGGGTAAATAAGAATCCTGCTTCCTGTGCCCTCTGCAGTGCAGGTCTGTAAGGGCCCCAGGTGCATTTGCCCCTCCCTAAGAGTTCAATTGAGAGAGGTAAGGATCAGTTCCTCCACTGGTAAAAGTTGTCTAGAAGCAAGGACCTGCCCCATTTCCTTTGGAAGCTGCTTGTAAGCCGAGGCTTTATGGTGGCCCCCATCTGTGCTACACCACATCTGTGTAGCAGCTGTGTCTTCACCTAGTCTCTGAGACACTGGCTGCACTTCCCAAGCTGCCTGTGAACCTGCCTCCTCACCCCAGAGTTGCTGTGTGATTGCTGCACTGTGTGTGACCCCCATCAGTGTGTCTCCAGGCCCAAACCTTACCAGCTGTTAACCATCCTGGCTAGTTGTCGGGGAGGTTTCCCCTCCTGCTGGCCTCATTACCCAACTCAGCTCCCAGCTCCTCTTTCTTTACAGCCTTCACTGCTCCCTGACAAGACCTACCACCATACTGACCCTAGGAGGTATCGCAGCACAACTCCTTCCTTGCACAGGTACCGAGGTTACCTTCCATAGGTAGTGCATACACTATATATGTATACGCACTTCCATATCTAGTGCATACAACTGGAGACAGGACTGGTGAGCCATCAAGTTGTTCATCCATCCCAAAGTACAGATTCAACTGTGTCTTGGCAAAGGTGCAAGTCATGAGGCAAAAATTAGTGTCATATTACTTTATAAACTTAACTATATTTTCTAATAGAGGTTTTGTGATAAAAGCAATGTGACAGCCACAAACTATTCAGCAGTGCAGTAGTCCAAAAAGATGTGGCAAGCACTTACTTTTCAACTGTACCCATTTCTGGTTCCTGAAGTGCAGAAGCATACATGTTTCTTGGTGATCCTCTGCCTTTCCTCCATTTGGGTAGGACTTTTCATCTAAAAGCACAGGCTTACGTCAAACAGATTGAAAGAGTGCCCATCATTTGCTGATTAGCTGTTTAGGGGCATAGAATACATTAGAACTGAAACACATTTTCTGTGAAAGGAGACAGAAATAATTTACAGACTTGAGCATTTGTAGCACTAGGTTGGCTCCCTTCTGGGCTGAATTTCAGCTTAAGTTCTTAATAATTTAAAAGAAATAATTTTGTGGATGGTGCTATGACATTGATGCTTCAATCAAGTGGCACTGATGCTTCAATTTGCTGGTAGATATACTGGACTCAGAGGCTAGAAATATGTCACTGCTTTGGAGTTCTAGCCAAAATCTATCAGAATCCTGTGTAACAGTGAGCATTTTAAGGTATACATGAATTAAACATTCAGTAGGCATTAATGGATCAATGTCATCTTAATCACCAATTTATCAGTAATTAGAAATTAAAATATGCAAAATAAATGACATAATAGAAGTGTAATTGGTCATTCTGTGTAAAAAATGATGTTAGAAATGTAGATAAAATGCTCTTTCTTTTTTTTTTTTTCCATAGCTTTCCCATGACTAATCAGATATTCCAAATTTCATTACCACTTTGCAATATGTATTCACATTATCCATGACATGGGCATCTTTAATATCGATAACGTGTAATTGTATTTGCCATAGAATGATGGAACAAGATCACTTGGCATATAATGTCTGAACATGATTCCACTTCTGATGTCTTCTCTTTGCAGAACACTTATCATTATTAATAATGTATGGCATTAGATTTTTGAGCTTGCCTAGCAAATGTCACAGCCAATGCTCTGCTCAGTAAAGAACTCTCTGTGAACCAAGGACCAGCCATGTGTAGAGACAAGAAACTGACCTAAGGGGACTTATGGGGTTAAAATAAACCCCCTCCACCATCTCACACTGATAACTGCGTCAAAAGACAACCACAGCCATGTTAGTGGGGAATTTTACCTTGTGGGAGCATACATATTTCCTAACATCTCCCTAGTCCCACAGTAAACAGAAAACTTGTTTTAGGTCTTCTTACTCCTGCATGTAAGTACATCTACACATTCTCTAGAGGTGGTGTCATCTTCAACACAGGCCTTACCTTTTCCCTCCTAGTTGTCAACACCTGTTTGAGATTCAAATAATTCACTTTATCCTCTGGAACCTGTGAATACTTCTTTGCTTTATTTAATTCACCTGTAAACTTCTTTCTTTCCAAGTCTTGTGTATCAGGGAAGATACACTTTTGTAACATTTCTCTGCAATCTCTTAAAATTCCATCACTGCTTTCCAAATTTCTCTGGAATTTTGCCACTCAAGCAGCAAAAGTAAAAGCATCTGTTCTGCTTTGTCACTTCTTCCAAACAGCAAATAAACTGCAAGCAGATTTCCTATCCACAAACACCATATTTCCAAGGTAGCATAAGGAGAGATTTTAGAACATAATCTCATTCTGCAGCAAAAACCTCACATCAATCTGTTGCTTAGGGCACATATGTAGATCTTATTAACTAATGCCTTTTGTTCAGTTCTTGAATTGGGATCTGAATGAAAATCTCTCTGGGTTTCCCAAAGACTCTTGCAACCCTTCCCATAGTTATTTGAAAGAATAAGATCTAGTGGCATGTTTGACTTTCATTAAGGACAACCTGCAGAGACACCTCTACAAATATGCAGTGTGGTAAAATGCAGTAGCTTTACACCACTATGTTAGTTGCATTTCTCCTGGTTTCTTCTCATTAATCCTATCTTTTCTCCCAGCGGCCATCATAGACATAAATACACATCCATACTCTGCAAAGACAGTAACTTAGGCAATAAATAATGCAATTCACATGTTTTTCTCCCACAACTGATACCTTTCTGATTATGCAGAAAAGTCCCAACCCCATAACCACATCCATCCAAGCTTAATTATTCTTAAGCCTGTAAACAGTCCTATTGTAATCAACCTGATTATTCATGTGTTTTTAATTAACTACGTAAGTGATTGCAAGATATGGGTCTTTGCATGTAAATCCTTCCCTCCACCTATAAAAGTAGTGGAAATAAGAGAGTTGTTGAGCATCACAGCTACTACATTTGTCTTAAGTGTTTAAACAATAGCCTGTTAGGTCAGGAAATAAGTACATGTACAGAAAAACCTATGTCAGCAAGTCAGGGGGACCTTGATCTATGCAGAATGCTATTGTAATAGAAAATCTGTTCCTTATAGGTGGGGTTTTTTTGACATCATATCCTCACAATACTGTGTTTTACAGTACTTTTAGTTTAATAAACAAGAAATTTTTCACAGTTTTTCTTGTTGTTGGGGCTTTAAAACAGTTTTTCATTAATCGTTGCTGTTTCTAACAGTCAATCTGCGGTATTGTGGATGATCAGACAGTGCCATCCTAGTGAAGATCTACCTTCTTTGTGCTTCAGTGGATTAAATATAATATGAAAAATATAATGCAATAGTATAAATCAAAAGTACTACTATGCATAGCATCCCAGATCAGGAGAAACACTATGGAGTGAAAGGAGGTCCAGAGAAATCTGGTTAGAATTATGATGAAAACTCACCTGCAAAGAAGAATTAAAAACACTGAGCTTGCTTATCTTAAGGAGATTATTAAGGCAGGCTACAAAAAAAGGCATAAGCATTTATAAATGAAGCACTGGGAACTTCTGTCCTTAAGTATAAGACAAAAGGGTCAATCATTTAAATTCAAAGGGAGCAATTGCAAAAGAGAAATACTTATATAAAGGAAGACAGTTTGTTGTGTTAGAAGAAAAGTTCTGCACCCTTACTCCCTTAATAGTTAAACAGTGAAACTCATTGCTACAGGTTTTCACTGGTACCAAGTATAGCTCTGAGGATGAAATGGGCATTTACTCTGATAAAAATATCCAAAGCTAATTAAAAAAAAAAAAAAAAAAAAAGCCTCACCTCATGTTTCAGGGTTAAATCTATTCCAAGGCAATACCGATTAGGATGGCTGCAAACTATTCCACATCTGTCAAGCATAAGATTTCTCATACCCTCCTTTGTAACACAGAGGGCTGCCCACTGTCAGCCAAGGGACAGATTCAAAGTTCCCAGCTATCTTTATGTTGCAGATATTCTTATCACACATTTGCTCCAAACCACTGCCATCACAGAAAACATCTGATGAAAGAAAATCTTTTCATTCTGTTGCTCAGAAAAAATAGAAGTTAAAGGAAAAAATATCTCGGGTGAATAGACCATCTTCATATGATCTTTATTACTAGTTCTTCTACATCAGCTTTTAGAGGGTTTTCAGGAAGACTTAGAGAGAAAAGAGCATTATACACATACAAAAACAAAACATTGAGTAAGCCACTTACTAAATTACAAGCATCACTTTAGTCCTTTGACACTTGCAATGCAACTGTCCTACACTGAAGTGCTACACTTAAAAGTTCTCACCTATATTTGACTTCCACCATCCCCTGAGGTGAATCATAATCCAATACCCTCACAAATTGCAATTGGCTTCCAAACAACTTTCAGCATTCTTCCTGCAAGCATGACCAAATTTGTTCAGAAGTTTAGCATTATTTTGTTTATCTCCAGTGGTCACTTGATTTAGTTTCTGTCTCAAGCTGTTTTGGTAGACCTTCTGTAACTCTTTCCCAGTGATACAGTATATTTATGGGCATATCAGGATAATAATATCTTTATTGTTTGTTGTTCAAGTAAGAAACAAATAAGTAAAAAGATTGAAAAAGGAATAATTAACAGAATTATTTATTTAGAACTTGCATATTTTTTATTTTAAGAAAAAAACTAGCAGGGAAAAAACCCTCAGTTATTTAAGAAAGTAATATACAACAGCAAGAGATGATGTTATACAGGTTGAGTCACACATATTCAGAACATTTACGCACTTCTCTAAATCTTCCTGCATAAAAGTTAAAATGTGATGTGAATTAAGATACTGACTTATAAATTTAAACCAGCAGCTGTAACATGAAAGCATATGTCATCAGTCTATCAGGGTTTACTTCTGCTGATAAAAATACAGAAAAGTAGAGGATGAGCAAAACTATTACAACTGATACATGGGGGAAGGTTTCAGTGATGGCTTTATGTACACGAGTCTGGACTAACACCTGATCCATGACCAGTCTATCTGAATGCCATGTTCAGAGAAGAATAGAGACTGCACCAGGGGCACCTTGTATACCTGTATGCAGCTGGAAGAGACAATTATAAAAGTGGAGTAGTTTCTACTATTTAATAGCAGGTGACCTCCTATACTAAGGATCTCGCCCAGCCTGAAATTGGGGTCAGCTAAACTAGAAGAGAGGAGGATAACACTCTGGCCCTGACAGTTTTATTTCATGCAAACCTAGAGAAATGCACCCAAATACATGCTGAATCTAAAAAAGAGAAAAGAAAAGCCTGAAAAGCTTAAGCTCAAAATCTCTTAAGAGGAATAAAATAGATCCTGCTCCAAGAGCAATGGGAACTAAAATTCATCCAAATCATACAGAGCCTGAAATAGTTGCAGTTGAGTATAGTTTGATATATGAGCAGTAGTTCAAATAATGGAATGACTAGGGTTTACTGTTAATTTCTTAACACATCCTCATTACCTGAAGCATGACCTCACACATTTTAGTGAAATGACACTCTCTAATTAATGTCCTGCAATTGTCTTTAGTGGAAGCAGGATATGTGCTTTGTACAGGCTACTTTGCTTAGGCAAAATAAAATGTTAAGGAAAACCTTTTTTTTTTTTTAATCAAGACATTAAGTTTTGTTGGCCTATCTCGGGTTCCTATTTATATACAACTAACGTAAATATCAAAATATTAGAGAACAATACAGTCCAGAGAGATATAAACTGAGGCATTCTGGTGCACTATCAATCCTAAATAAAAACAAACAACATACATTGCACTGAAATTTGCTGTGGGTTCTCTAGTTAATTAACATTTGATCCAACCATGCCACAGCTGTTTCGGTGTCTTCCTCTTAGATCAAGTTACAGTGTCCTTAAGAAAGAGTGAGACACACTTAATGGAAAACTTTCACCATTTCTTTGCAGTAAACAGAAGAGTGACAGCAGCAATAATTAATATCTCTGTGCTTCACAAACAGTGAAATCAGATGCACAGTTTATCAAGTCTGTGTATGTAATTTTTCCATTAACAATTCTGCAGACAGAGCATTGATAATTGTGCCTGTGGTGAATCCCGACAAGGCGCATTTGCCTGACACTGTTGAAGAAGGGGGAAAATGAATATATGCATTTTAAATTTTTATGATTACATTTTTACTGAAGTGTGGGGGCCTGAAGTTTCATGACTGTTTTAATGCAATTGGTTCCACTTAGGAGAGGTGACATGTTGAAATGTGATGTGTTGAATGTTTCCCAGGTAATTGGAATTCAGTCAGCAACAACACTGGGCATTGTCACAGGTTTTAAATAAAAAGGCTTATCTTCGTCTTTTATATTATGGGATATGATGCATCATATTATACAACATCATGATCCTAGATGACGGCCTCTCAAACAGAAATTAAAAAAGTTTACTTCACTCTGCATACTCTTCCTGAATTTGGATCACACAGGCACATTAAAGTGTTTGCATGAGCATCAACACTTCCCAATTCCCCTGCTCACATAAACGGCCACATTAATTCCTGATACAACTCTGATGATATGTACAGCATTTCAGTCCCCTCAGGGGTGAATTTGAACCAGTGTTGGTGCTGTTATCCTCACTGTTTGTGCATCCTTCCCCAGAGATGTTGGAGGGAGAAGCCACAAGGAAAGAAGAAGGAAAAACTTATAGGATAACTTAAGAGTGCTGCAAAAACAGCTCAGAGGGTTGTCATGGGAAACACAGCCTGACACTCACTGATTCTTCCACTAGATGAATTTCTTTCATATTAGAACAGGGAAGCAACTAAGAATGAGTTAGCTGGCTGGGAAAAAAGGAGAAGGACTCTGCTACTATTGAAATCTTAAATCATGTCTCAAACAAAATTTGAATCAAACTAAAACAGATATTGCCAGCTAAAGGTAAATTTTTGCATTCTCCACTGTTTAGTTCCTATACAGCTCAGAAAATGTACTGAATTTTCTTAAAAAAATTGTGGACCTGATTTTTCCCACCTGCTATTTTTAGGTGGGGAACAGCTGTCATTCTGAATATTTGTTTGCACCCCAAAAGTGAGAAGACCAGGGTGGTATCCCATAGTTCTGAGAACGGGGTAAACTACATACTGCTGGTATTCTATAGAGGTATTTCCCTGAATATTTTTCTTTAGCTGAACTATTCAAAGGGTAAGGTGTAACGTAAGGTTAAAACATCAGAAAGAGACTTTCAGCCCACCACTATTCTCCACCTCACACATGTTTCTTTTGAACAGAACAAAACAAGACTTTCTGGATATGCCATAGAAGACCAAAAGTTGAGACATATCTTTCAGTCTAATGCTTTAGATGTAAAACCAAACTCCTTCTGCAAGGTTTTTCTGTCTCATAAGGATACCAACCCCAGCTATAAACTTTGTCCTGCAAATGCAGCAAAATATCAGTAAGTCTTCACACCTCTGCGTGGTAGAGCTTTGTCTATGTTAATTTCTACACTCCAGTGTAAGTGGTGAATTATCCATAAAGTCTAACTTAGAGTCTCATAGCCACCCTCTGACCTTTAGTTAAAACCAGAAAGTTGCTACCAGCTGAAAGTGATCTGTTGGCTTGAGTGGCAAGGCTAGATTTGGGGACAAATATCTGCCTAAACCCTGCCACTAGATATAGAAGCTTCTGCAGTAACTCCCAGACTGAAAGGACCATGATAATCCATACATCCTTAAGGACTCTGTTTCATGTATCTCTTGAACACTAGTTGCCTCTACAACAAGGAGACATCTTTTCTGTGAGATAATATAATGCACAGTGCAAGATACTTGGTTTGTATTAACCATCAGAGCTCAAGTGTAGCCAGTACAGATACATACTTCCCCTTGGCTGAATGTCTGGGTCCTGGGCATCTGGCACTGTAGGAAAAAATTTCCTTTGTAAACCATATTTTAAAAAACAGATTATGCTCCTGTGTTCATTATTTCTGCATATTTGAAAGTGAAATAAGGAGAGAGATATTTCTAGCTGAAGCCAGTGTCTTACGGGCACAATCTGTAACCCGCTAAGGCACCCAGTAACATGACAAGGGGAATGAAAAGCTTCTGCCTGTGTTTGTTTGTGATACTTCTTAACAGACAGATGCAAAACAGCACCAGTTCTCACCCACCCACATCTCATATCTCTCTCTCCTTCTCCCAAGCTTATTTTAAATACTTCAGAAGTCATTAATGGGTAATCTCAGCTTCCTCTCTCCACCTTCACTTCTCTATATCATGATGAAAAGATCTGGAAAGAAAGACATGGCAGGGATTGGGGCAGTATGATGAGTTAAACAAAGAATTTTTTTCCCCTTTCATTGAGCATATGTCATTAATCTTTGATGTTATGAGATTAATCTGTTCATGAAACAGAAAACCCACTGACTGATATTTCCCTGGAACAGATGCTCTAAATGCAAAGTACCAAAGAGAAGCACTGTGCAAAACAAAGGCAATCTGGTGCCCTTCCTGAAGGATTAAGGTACAATTCATAGTGTTCCTGAATAGTTGGTCCAACCAGTCCACATACAATGAATCACCTGTATGTTAGGACCGTATTCTCAACATAGACAGTCAATAGACTGCTCAGCAGAGATTTAATTGTTAACTTGTTGGAGTGGAGTTTAAAACTCAGTCTGATGTCTGTGACTATTGCCATGGAATTTAATGACACAATGGCCTGGGACTGTAGGATCATAGTATTTAGTTTGGGAATTCTGATGTCCCGTATCTGTGGCTTGACCACTGAAATGGGCTTTAGAAATCTGATCATTAGCTGTCTCACAGACCCAATGTATGACTCCAGTCAAGCCAAGAAAAGTCTCTGTGTCTTAGTTTCCCTGCATGCCAGTAGGATATAGTAATTCTTTCCCTACTTGTGTATTTAGACTGGAAAAGAGTTTTTTGGTTGGTTGGTTTGGTTTGTTTTTCTGGAAAGGAATATAACTTTCTATGTGTCTAAACAGCATCTCAGTTCAGGCTGAAATACTTTGACATCACTCTACTCAAAATAATAATGACAAAACAAGTATAAAGATTTGTCTTTTCAAAGCATGTGTTCCGTGGGATGCAGTACATATCAAAGTTTCAACTTGGTTATCTAGTGGGTTATCTACTGTTATCTAGTGGTTATCTACTGCCTAGCCTAGCTAGGCAGTATCAGGACAGCCAGAAGACCATCCATCTCCAAAGACAGCTTTCTGCACACCTATGTCACATTGCAAGCAGCATCGACCCAGCCTGAGCTCACACTGCTTTTGAAATGCCTCTGGACTTTAGGTAAGCAACACTGAAGCCATTGCAGGAAGAATTCAGTTCTGTCTGTCCAATGTTAATCATGTGATGCTGCCACAGAGTAGGTGGGACATGTTAGACATTCAGCCCAACCACAGGGCACGATAGCCCGTTCCCACAACACATAGCATGATCTTGAGTTTGACATAAGATTCAGAGCAGAGCAAAATGTTTCCCTGAATTGTGCTGAGCTGCTCCAGAGCTGGTATGGAGAGGTGCCTGAGCACCAGTGTAGGCAGAGGTGTTGTGAGACCAGGTCTGAGATCTCTGCAGGGCCTAGAAGAGCCAAAACCACAAAGGCCATACTCTGTAGTCTGAACAGTCACAGAGTCTAGGCTCACAGTGAATACACCCCTTTGGATATTAGTACAATTATTTATTACTTGTACTGCAGCAGCACCTTAAAAATGGTCAGAAAGGCTTGTACTCCATGGAAGCTCTGATATCTGACTCTAGAAATCAGTTCAAGTGTATTTAAAAGCATAACAGCACAAAGTGGACTTTTTCAAAAAGAACAGGCCACTGTGGGGGTAAAGCAATCCAGAAAAGTACTGCTCAGTATTATTTATATGGTTCTCTGTCCCTGCTCCTTCAAGAGGATTACAGTGCTAATTTGTAAACTAACTATAAACTACTATGAAACTAAAGTGACTTAACAAGAGAAAATTAGTTAAGGAAAAATGTAGCTTTCAAGTACAGGAGCAGGTAAACTACTTTCAAATCAAAAGTTCAATTTAATCTGAAAGGAAAACAAATCCATCAATGTCTATTCAATTTGCACTAAAGCCTAGAGGGACACGCAACTCAGTTTCAACTGTGTCTATATATATATGCTCTTTAAGTCTTAAGCTCTCTTTTTTCTCAACATAAGCTTTACTCTTGGCTGTCTAAATTAATTTTCCTTTCACACATCTGTGCGTGTCTAAAAAAATGTTCAAGTTTTGTAGTAGACCTTTAGTTACTCAGGTTTGTTTTGGATTTTCTTGTATTTGGTTATTTTCTGTCTTAAAATCCAGAATATTTTTCACTTCACTTAACACTTGACGTTTTAGTAACAATAATGATCCCACACTGACATAGTTCAAATGGACTATGGCCAACTTCACCATTGCAAACCCTTCTTTGTAGTGGAAAACTGTAGAAACATATTCCCATGACCTATGTTGGACATTGATGTTACCATAAAAGTTGAAAAATGCCTTGGGATAGTAGCCTAACTGAGACAAATCACAGGAAAAGAGAAATATGGGAAACCAATGTTGGGCTTTGCTGTTATTATTCAGTGTGCTTCTCTAATAGCAATGGTCTGCTATATAAAAATAAAAACACAAAGCAATGTATAATTGGCTTGCTAAGGGAAAATTTGACTCCACCTTGAGAGTGCGAAAGATATTGTTTTCCCAGTGGGGTTATTTTCCTTCCATCACTAGTTCTTTCGAAATATGCAGATTGCAAGTTTCCCTTGACTATAAACTGGGATTTATTTCATTTTTTTTTTTTTTTTTGTTTATATTGTGAGATTTCTACACGGACAGAATCTCCTGTCAAGCTATGTGAATGCAATAGTTTCCATTCCCCATTTAATATCAGCTCTTTACACATTAATTAGTTACTATATGCTGGTGTCCCCTGAAGTCCCTATGTAAAATAAACATCCCATAGAGACACAGACGACATTCTGAAGAAAAGAAGAATCAAGAACTGATCCTATCTTTTCTCTCAGAGAGGTACCTTAATCAAAACATTCCTGCAGTGTTATACAAAAATGCAGATGTTTTTATTCTGTCCTTTTATCTTTATATCCTTTTATGTATTCCTGTAAAATTAAATAACTAGCCAAATTTTGGGAGTTTTTTAGAAAAGGAAAAAAAATGGAAAAGGAAAAAAACAAACTCTACCACTGAGATCGTGAAAGCCTTGCACTTTTCTACATGCTGAAGTTGATCCAGAGCCATGAGTTCTTGATGTTCACATTCCTTCAAAACTCTAAGGGGAAAATTTACAGGAAACGAAAATTGGTAAGAAACCCCACAGGCCTTTTCTGTCCTTTCTTCTGCAGTGTGAAATTACACTCATTTTGTTGGATCTCTAGCAGTTTTACTCAGCTAATCCATTACTGCACAAGAGGCTGTAGAAACTGGCAAAACTTGTGATCTCTCTTATTCTTCATCACCATTTACTCATAATTCTTGCAATGCTTTTCTTTCTGTCTCAAAGTCAAACACTAGGAAATGTTTTATAGCCTGGCATGTGTGGTGGTGGGTGCCGTATGTCATCTATGGGCCTTCTGAACTCACATTTCTGCTGAATAGATGGTTACCATTATTCCGCAAAGGATTATGTATCCCAGTTTGACATTTCCTTTCCCCTGTTCCTTTGATTCAGAAATCCCATTAAAGCTACCCATGATCGCAAAACAACTGTGGTCAGAAAACCATTGACAATCCTCATCTTAATCTATCGAATTTGACAGTCATCATACCACACTATGGAGAAGAGCACATGGGAACCAACTGACAATGCAGCAGGCTGCACAGAGGTAATATTCATGCCTTACTCTGGAAGACTCTGCAGTTATTGTAAAATTGTCCAAATATCATGAGGCACTCAGCTAGAGGCTTGATTTTCAGTTGGTTGGTTTAAACTATTTTTTGACTGTATCTCTAATGGTATACAACAACTCCAGAGCAGGGTTACATTAAAAGATTTAATTCTATCAAAAACTCATTTGAAGTGTCACAGGGAAATAAAGTTCCAAGCACCTGAAAGAAGATAATTTTTCACATACCTTATATTTTAAAGTAAAAGCAAGTGGGAAGAGAAATGTTTTTTCCTTTTTCTCTCAGATCAACACATTTAAGTACTTCTTTATACAGGGAAAAGAAAGAGCAACATTCTTAGTGCTTCAAAAATCACTGGAAAGTCACCTTTAAGCAATTTGTGTCCTTAAGACAGATGCTTGATGAATTTCCTGTCTTTTTCTGCTTTGTGGCAAATTTTCAGTCAGTGAATAAGTTTCAGCTTCTCATATAGAGTTTAGTGACTAAACTTAATGTGGGTGTACATACCCTGTAAGTCAGCTATAGAGCTGTAAAGCTCCAAGTCAAGCTTGAGAAATATTTGCAGTACAGTGGGGATTTGATTACATGTTGAGGAAATCTATTCCATGTGTCTTTTCATGATATTTTATTTCCTATATGCCCATAGACATTCTCAGCAAGTAGAAAAATAAGTGAAAGCTAATTTTGCCCTTTTGATCGCTTGTTTGCTCATGGCTAGTCGCAGTGAGAGACTGTATTCCTCTTCCGTGGACTTCACTACAATTCTGCAGCAGCTCTCTCATGGTCGATAACACCACAATGGTCTTATACAAGCATAAAGAAGGAAGAATTCTGCTGAAAGACTTAATGTTTCTTGTCCACCCATCTGTAGGTTGGGTGCACTCTTAGCTCACATTTGAACAGCTAAGAGGCTTGACAATTAACATGCAAATACTGTGGGTGAATGAATTTGTGTCTTTTGCCTTTTTGACCCCTTGACTGAAGTAACCTAAATAAGAGCTTGTATTTAATCACAGAGGAGCTCCCTGAGGAGATAGTGTAACCTCTGATACTCTTCATGCCAGCACACTAATTAGATGTCCCCTTCACAGAGGAACAAACAGAATGCTTCCTTCATATTGTTAGGCTTTCACAGATCTTCCCCATGGGGCAACAATTCTTTAAAAGAACTCCTATCCTTCATGCATCAAATTGCAGTCTAACAACTTGCAGAATTGTTTTACATGGATTGACTTGTCATGTAGTATCCAACCTGCCATTGTAGGGCCTCTCACAAGGTTTCAGAACATCAGGCTGCCCACAAAATCTTAGCATAACAATCTTGACATAAGGGGAAAGGTAAAAGAAAACAAGGGAATAAATAAGATCATTTCACAATTTTTCTGAGACTCCTGAGGTTATGCTTTCAATAAGTTTGGATGGAAAAATGCAGGAAGATGGTAAAAAGATGTAGAAAGTCTTTTGTGATGTAAAGGAACTCTTCATTGTGAAATATTTTAAAACTATGCCAAATTTCATTCTAAAAACATATGATTAGGAAAAGAAATTCCTTAGGGTAAGGCTAAAAGTGTTGGGTGCCCCAAAGCAGTGCAATATTTTATGGAATAATAGCTTGGAGAAAATTCCAGATTGTCTGAAAATGCAAGTTGATTTTGTTCCTACTAAAAAAATAGAATAAAAATTTCTTTATATCTCTGTTCCATACCATGGTCACTCCAGGTCAGATTACACTGATTAAGTGTGAGTGATTTTGGAGAGGATTGCTCAAACACCTGCTGGAACAGAGTGCAGTTCTTTGCCTTCTTCAAAGCTTAGGATGCCATGAATATATTGACTCATACCTAAGCAGTTTGCTAAACTCCTAAGTTTACTTACAATACAGTTTTAAGAGCTTGATCCTCATTTTTGAAGCAATCAGTTGGTCACGCATCAGCTCTAAGAACAGCAGAATTTTGATGGGTGGTAGACAGTGAAAACTGTACTCCTGATGAAGATTTCAAAGCTTAGAAAAGTCAGCAAGATTCACTTGCGAGGCGAAACATTCACTTGCCAAGGGATCTGACAATGACTCAGAGGTGGCCAGCTGAGACTGAAGGCTGGTATCAAGTCACCCTCACTGAGACAGGCTTTACAAAGCAAATGATTTCAGTATCCAAAAAAAAGGAGGAAGTCATGAAAATTTCATTAAACTGAGTCAGGACATTGCTGTTGGCACTGTTTTTACATGGAAGATACATGCATAGTACAGTAATAGCTTAAAAGAAACCTTAAAATGCATGTGCTCTCTCTATTTGTTGGACACAGATGAAGCAAGGCATCCAAGTTCCCTGGTAATTTTCTGTTAAAACATGCAATTACTATCAGTATGTCTGTTGTGGGCATTTCCCAATGGCTTAATTAATGCTGTTTGGATCCTAAAATAAAACAAGCAGCTGAGTGGTGCTTATATAGTTGGCAGTGAAAATCAGGCTGGTTGAAAACTTTTTATTATATCTTTTTGCCTTTTTTTTTTTTTTTTTTAAAAAAAAAAATGTTGTTTCCTCCAGTTTGTGTTAGTTTTGATTTTTATATTATAAGAAATGGGATTTAGATATGCTGCCAAGGTGCCTCATGGGAATTGCAGATCTGACAGTTCATGCTTCTAACTTCCTCTGTGGGGCAGATTCCCTGCTGCATTTTTTTCTATTTTATGTAGAAGACTCAGCTTCTGTAAATTACCTGTGAATATTGTCTCCAGCAGAGCTAATTTTATATCCAGAGTGTTTATTTTCTGAAGCACCTGCCTTTGGTTTAGTCCTCATATTTTTGTCCATGCTACCAACCATGCACTGCTTTCTAGTCAAGAGTTTTCTATTTGTATTTAATATGGTTAAAAATTGATGCATATTATGTCATCTGATTGACAGAGAAGACAAGAGGATTTAAAGTCTGCTTAAAGTGAAATTTCACAGATTTCCCTACCTGGATGGACGGAATTTTACAAAAATTTAAAATAGCCACCTGCCATGTTGCTCTTTCTCTCACACATAAAACAAAAAATGTATAAGAAGTAATTGGTAGCATTATCTCATGTGGTTTTTACTACATTAAATCCAAGTGTAAAACATAATTGGTTTAAAACACCATTTATGCTAGATAGCATAGCTAAAGAGGAAATCCATAACAAGTTAAGGATTTTCTTTAGATTAATACTATGTTTGTTGCAATGTACAGAAAACATGGGCAAAATTCACAAAGAAAAAAGGAATGCTAGAATATCAGCAGTTGCTTGACTGACTCAGTAATTTGTCTTGAATCTCTTTGCACTTTGCATTGTGTTTAATCAGAGACAGAATTATGTTCATACCTCTCTGAGACTGTGCAGTCTCTGACTCAAACTGAACTTGTCTGTATTAACTCAGACTGTCTTTTCCTGACATTCTGCTGGCTGAATCTTAGATAATTGGCTCAGTCTCATGCAAATCCTCTGAAATTTGCAGAGAGCCTATATAAGACTTAACATTATTCTAAGAATGAAAGCATGCTTCTTCCAACCTCCTCAATCAATACCATTTTCATCCGTACTCAAAGTACACGGAATAATGGGGGGAAGAACACACACACCACACAACACAACACAACACAATGCAACGCAACACATGTTCATTATTAGCCCTTTTTCACTCAGATTTATACATAGCTCCTAAATATAGGTCAACACCTGTCATACAGAAAACTCAAGAATAAGTTAAAATTTCAAGAGTAGATCATTCCCACTTGTTCTTGCTGTCTTCCTCTTAAAGGTTGAAGGAAGTGAATTAATTCTTTTGAGAAGGAGGGGGAAGGTATAGGGATTTGGAGTTTATTTGGTTTTTACAATGTTCGTTTAGTCAGTATTTATAAATGTCATTTCTGTCTATTGGCATTTTCTTCCCTCAGGTTGCTGCAAATGAATTGTAATTGTTTTAGATGCCATTCAGTTTAATGAGAGACTTTAGGAAAAAAAAAATCCCACACACAATTACACATAGGCATTTCTCTTTTGGATACAAAATTAAATACCTCCTTCTCTTGATGCACAGGGATATCCATCATGAAAATAATCCAGTCGACCATTTGCTATCAGCTATAACCAGACGGCTACATTGGTGTGAGTGGCCCAAGAGTAACCTGTGCTGCCATTGGACAGAGCTGCCCAAAGAATTACTTTTGCAGCTGAGCATGTTGGAGAATGAAGGATGGATCCAACTAATAAAAGGGAAATTACCTAGTGAAGAAAAAAACAACAAAAAACCCCCTGACTGTTGTCTAAATACCTTTTTTCTTCTTGCCTCCTGTAAAAGATTTATACTTGCAGTACTGATTTCTGAAAGCTGTACAGACAAGGCCAGCCCTATGCACAGTCTGTCCTCCTTCAACATCCCATCAGTGTATCAGTCCACTCTACCCAAATTCTCCCCTAAATAAACAGCAGCAAACACCAGCAAAACCAGCCTATTTTTTCCTCCACCCCACTAGCAAAGCTTTCCCAAACTTTATACACATTTCCTATCCTGACAGGACTGGGGATACACCTGGTTGTCGTCTTACAATTTTCCTAATCATCTGGCCAGAGATTCCTAAAAACCCCATGTACTAAGCACAACAGGGCTTCCTGCTGCTTTCCTTCAGTCCTTGTGCCTTTACTTACACATAAATCTCCATTTTTCCAAACTGTCTCTCACCCAAAAGGCAATGGCAGTCTTGCACAGCCAGGAAGCCTAGAAACCATTGCCTGATGTGGTTGTACAATCAGTGGCTCAGTCATCTGGCTCCAAGCAGTTCAGTGTAGAACTGAGGAGAAGAGATCTACCAGAAGGTAAAACTTCCAGAATATGTGTCACGGACAGTGGACTTTCAACAGTTTTTCTCCACATGTTCTCTTCTACTGCACTGCTCCACTTGCTAATGTAGACCTTGGTGACTATACCAGTGCCGTATTACTAAGTTACTGGCAAAGATGAACCCAAGAATCCCATTACCCAGGTTCTTTGATTAAGCCATACAGCATTCAGTAGAAATCCTGTTATTAATGTATGATGCTATAATCTGTGGCCAGGACATAATCATATTCAAATTTATACGGAACACTGTATTGCCTTTGAGTAAGGAAAGTTAATTTATACTCCACCAACCTTTTGGTTATGCATGTGTGTGCATCCAGTTGCTCCAGGCTCTAGGTAAATGATACAGTCTAGACTTCAGGTAGTTCATTAGATCAATATTCTATCTCATTACATAGATAGAATTCACAGTGTCCTCCAAAGCCCAATTTCATTTCTTTCACCTCTCAAATTAAACACTACCTTAAAGGTTTAGTTGATGGATGATTCTGTTTTATCTGATGATGGTCTTCAAGGCACATGTGGCAGTATATCTTATCCTATTAGTAAAGATCATTAGCTACAGCATAATTGCCTCTCTATGACACATAATAGTTTCATCTATTATTATCGTTCCTGTCCTGTAATTCAATTTCATGATTATGGTTTAACAAATCAAGGGGCACGGCAAACAATATATTTTAGCCATCATTTAAAGTAAAGTCAAGTTGCTGACAAGATACATAGGGTGGTGCTACAAGACATTTTACCATTTGACTCTTTTTGGTTTACAGAAAATTTCTCCATTCTGTCCCATTTCTTAACATAGAAAAACACCGAATCAGAAACAAATGACTAGATTATGCCTTCATTTATTTCAGTGACCTATTGTTTCTTTAAGAGGGTATGTGTAACATGCTAGGGGTTTTCCAAGCATTGAGTCTAGCTCTTGTTTCTAGGGGATCAGGATTATGAAACAATGACACTATGTAAGAGTTGCCTAGTTGAGATTTGCCTAGAGGACATCTGTTCCACAAGACTTTTCTCAACACTCTCTAGCTACCCTGAAGCTTACAGGAGAAAACACAAAATCCTCTCCAACAATATGCCATAAGGAGAGAGGAGACCAAATTAAGGGTAGTGCTCTTGCCCTTTGTATCAAGAAATATATATATAAATACTCAAAAACAGATTTCTACACTGATTTTAAAATATATATATGGAATACTCACTGTGCATTTACACACATACACATAGCCAGTGAGACCAAGATCCACTCACCTCTATAACTTATCAGATATTTCACCTGCAACAGTGTTTTCCTGTAATTCTGAGTATCAAATATGGGCCATTTCTCCCAGGCAATCAACTTTTCTCATTCCTTAACAAGCAGACCGTCAAACCATTTCCCTCTCTCTTAGTCACTTGGTTTCACTGAATAATTATTCTTGGTTCCAAAAGCTGTAATGGATGCTTTATCTCCTCTCCAGTGACCATTCACCAGAAAATATGACACATAATTAAGAACTCAGGGGGGGAAAGAGATAGAAGAATTATTCCCTTTATGTAGATGATTTTAAATGAATTTTATATGAATATGAATTAATATGATTTAATACTAATTACCAGAAAGACATTAATTCTAATATACCTAAGTAAACCCTGATAGGAACAGTGACCAGTGATTACTGCTTATCTGTACTATTCTCCAAAACTGAGTTATGTTTTCATTTGGGATTGAAGTGACAATAAATGTAACCAGCCAGGTGGGAAGCTTCATGAAAGCAGATGAAAGCTCTTGAAGTTATTTTGGAATAACTATGGAACTTTGTTGAGTTCCTATCTAAGTCTTGTATTAATAGGTATTGTCACTTCCATCCTGGCTGCATTCATCTTTTCCTCTTATGTCCATGCTTTAGGAAGGTCCAGCTGAAAGGAAACATGATTTTGTGAGAATGGTTCTTAAATGTATGACTGGATCCTTGAAAAACATTTTGTCTGGCCTTTGGAAAGCTACTTACTAGGGGCTTTTGCAGCAAGACAATTAGGAATGCTAGGTATGTTACTGTAAAAGCCAGCAGCGGAACTCTCTAAGACTTGTTTTGGAGTTTTAGAAGGTTTACTAAAAAATTTTTACATTCCAATACCATACATGCTGATTTGCAAACATATGAGACAAAGAATGATTAGTTTTACCAAAACTGTCATAAAACTTGGGCGTGGTTCCTGCTTAGGTACTTTCCTGCCACCTCATTTCCTCAGTCTGCTGGGGAGCCTGGTCTCACTGATGGAGAGCACTACATGTAAAGAGTATGGAGATGGTAAATGTCATGTCATGTTTTCTGGGCAACACACTGTGTAAACAACCTCAGAATTTCAGGTTCCAGAATTGTGGAATGCGTTGCTTTGAAAACCTGGGAATCATTATTTCTAATTCTAAAATAAGCTTCCAGATATGTTGTCTCAGAGTCCTGATCCAAGAGGGAGTTTAGGGCAGTCCCCTCAACAGATGACTGTAGGGACAACTCTATTTATGGCCAGAAATTTATTGTCTTTCAGAGATATCTGACAATTATGAGGACTTTTTCTCCTAACAGAGCTAAACAAAATTTTGAAATATCAATTACCTCCACAAAGCAGAAGTGTCTTTTCTACCTGAGACTGTACTGCCTTAATCTTCCTTAGGGCTCTCGGTAGGATTCCTATATTTCTATCCAAGAATCCCAGACAGCACTAAATATTTTCTGTTATATAGTGATTCTGTGCATGTGCAGTAAGTCTTTTCCTTTGGGGTTACATTAGACTTCCTGCACCTGAGTAGCTCCAGGTGTTACAGTAAAACTGGCTATGCTCATTCTAATAAATGGTAACAGAAAATAGATCCTGAAGGCCAAGCAATTTCAGATGCTACCCAGTTCCCCACATTCAAGGATGGATAACTTCAGCCTTGTTAAAAATGGACTATTGCTATCATTTCACAGAAGCTGCACTGTGAGATGGGGTGAATTGAAGAAATAGGAAGATTCTAATTTAAGAAGAAAGAATGGCATAAATTTTTACGAAATAAAATCATTTGTATGATGCAGCTTCACATTAACAACTAATCAATTATTACAGTGTCAGATAATAAAAAGAAAGTTATTATTTGTGTTCAGTAAGTGTAAATTAGTCTTAGCAATATTGCTGAAAGACACTCTCATGGATAGTTTTCCATACTCAAAATATTGAGATATAAAAGCAATCAGATATCTTATGCAAGTTGACTTTGGATAGGTTGTTGCCTGGAACAAGATATCAGAGTTTCCAATTGTAAAAGCTGGAAAATACCTAGACACTCTCTGGTTTACACATTAGTTGAAATAGAAACACCTTTGTTTGTTTTTTCTGCCTTCAGGGCAGAGCAGAAAGAACTAATTCAGCAATAATCATTTGCAAATGGGCTGGCCAAGTTTGGCAAATGTCATTGGATGGTGGAGCTTGTGGGATGAGTATATATTGCTGTTTGCATTCCAAGTAAGTCTTTTTTTGATCTGGTTTAGGGCTTTGATGTAAGACTAGGTGAGGGGATTTTTCTGGAGGCACAGTTCTGACAATATCATATGGCTCTGATGATTTATAAGAAGAATTCACTGGAGCTTCTGTATGTCCTTATTAACAGGCATAAGGTTTTTTTTATTTTAGTCCTATCTGCCTTCTTACTTCAGGAGCAGTATTATCTAGTGCTGATTCTGAAGAAGTAAAAGACCTTATAGACATACATTCTCTCTAATGAAAGATCACAGATGTGGGTGTTCTTATGACCTCTGCTGGAAATTCATCTTCACTACTGTTCTTTTTCTCAGTTCTCACTTCTCCCTGTCTTCACCTCCTAGGGTCCCTGAACAGATAATATATATGCAGAAAAAAAGGCAGTGTTCTCTTGCTTTTACCTTAAAGAGTGTTGATAATTACCACCAGCTCAAAGGCCAAATGCTCTTATAAGTACATGGAAATGAATTGTTGGAGTTGGGTGTGGGAGAGGAGGCGGAAGTGCAGGAGCAGTGGAAAGCAGCTCTGGGCCAACTTGAAGCATTGGTAAGTTCTGTGGGTCCTGAAGCACTGACCTTGACATTTAGTATCAGAGGAATCATTCCTTAGAAGACGAGCTTGAACGTGCCTATCAAATTTTTTCTGCATGAATAACCCTATCTGATTCATATCTTAGAGGAGACACTAGGTTTGAGGCACAAACTGTGCTGTCATGCTGAAAAATCAAGGGATAACTGATTGATATTGCTTGGAGTAGTTTTCACTCCCACTAGAACTAAATGAGAAAACATTTTGCCCACAACCCTCTATGTAGGAACTAACCTAAGCAAATGGATGTCTACTGAGACTAGCATAGATTTGTTGCTCTCATTGCAGGGAGCTTAATGTTTTAGCAGTTTCCAGTAGTCTGAAAACTCCTCTCACACTGCATGCCTACAAGCTACTTTTGAAGGATCTGTCTGCTGTAGTATTTGTTGTATTTTGTGGCATGCCTCAAGCTTGGAGATCCCATTTACGTGAGCCTATGCTGTGGTTGAGAGTCAAGCTTTGTGTAGCAGCTTTTGATTGAGAAATATTTCACCTAATTCATCTGTGTTAAGGATAACAAAAAAATCAAACCCTCCCATGCACCCTTTATAAATCATCCTGGCTAATGCTGTAGTAAATGTGTTATCAAAAATGCAACACCTATTACTGTGAATGCCAAACAGCCAACACTGAAAATCAGATCTGAACCTATGGGGAAGGTATAAATTGATTAGACTTTTTGAGAAGCTATAAATTGCAGGAAAGCAAGAGGAGCACCTTTAAAGGATTGAAACAAAGAAAAGATTACTGAACACAAAAATCCTGGGCCAAATCACAAATAGCTTGTTTCTAGGAGAAAAAGGGTCATGAAAACTTTGTTAGCTTTGAGTAAGGGGAAAGGGAGTAGAGAAAAGGACCTTAGTGGGTTAGAAATGTAGGCAAAGAATGAAGATAAAAGCTTCGACAATATAAGGCCCTTAATGCAACATATTAGAGAAACGAGGCAAAATAAGTCATTATCATTAGTGAATTTTTAGCTGGTATAGAATGACAATTAATACTGCTATGCAATTTTATTAAGGTGCTGTCTGCAGCATCTCACCATCCCTATCTTCTATAAAAATTGAAATATAAATTTAATTTAAAACATCTGAATGGAGGGTTGAAAAAAATCCATCTGGCTATGAGATCCATGGATATGTTTGCAATAGATTCTATTTTAATGTCCTGGTATTGTCACCTTTTATCATCTCTGCAAGCCTGCAGAACCAAGGAATGATAATGTACTATGCAATAAAAATGTAAGAGAATTTGCTAGGTGTGAAAAGGCTCCAGATGGAGTGACAAAGTGAGAGACTTATAGAGGTGTTTTGTAAAAGTAACATGATGACCCACCTTGGCTGGAAGTGCCAATTATCAGAGGCTCAGAGAGCGTAGCTAGTTGGGAAATAATGATATAAAGGGAGGTACACAGAGGAGGAGCTCTGGGAATATAATAAAGGAGTGTTGGATAAGCTCTGACTGTATAAACTAGACTTAAGGATATGTTTGTACATTTCCTTGTCCAGCAAACCTTGGTTTGCCTAGTACACCACTTTGAGGATACTGCTATTATTTCTCTTCCATTTTGTTATTTTGTAGAGAGATAATTTCTAGCCTTTCAAAGATGTTACCATTTAGCCATCTTCCCTTATTTCATTAGTGGGAGTAATTGAACACTGGGCTATCCTTGAGAGAATATCTGAAACAGTTGCAGGGAGATGCGTTGCTCCGTCCATGCTCTGAGCTGATCAGAAATCACCCAGAAGTGATGCTTTCTGAGTGCAACATAGCTGCATTTGTAGTAAGTCTCAACTAGTAGTATCAGATGAACTTTTTCATGGCCTCACTCAGCACTTTTTTACAGAATACAGTTGAGAAAACCAAACCAAGTGTGAAAGAACCTTTGCATGTATGCATTCTTTGCAGGCTTCATACTCGTATCATCTCTGTATTAACCTTCCACATAAAATCAAGTTAAAGTTTCAAGTGTACTGCAAGAGTAGAACAGTTGTCTTTTCTTACTCCACTTTAAACTGAATAAATCACCAGAACGTTCATCATCATCTCTTCTCCCCTTTTCCCTTTGGATAATGCATCTAACAAATGGGAAGTCAGGAATGTCTCTGCTGGCTCAGACCTGTAGTCCAGTTAGTTCAGTATGAAAATGATGATCAGTAAAGAACTCTTCAAAAGCAGATGAATGTCATCCTGCAGTAAGCTGACATGGGATGGTTATTCCATGAAAATATTTTGCCTTAACCTTTATACTTGTTCTTTAAACATGTAAGTTTGTAGCCCTTCTAGAACTGATGTCAGCCTTAGCTATAAATTCAACATAATGAAGTATGATATAATGGGCATCTTAAAAAAAGTACTTTTCTTTACCATTCCCATTTATTCCTTTGAGATTCTTGATTTATATACATTTTTCTTTCATGTGTCTTTTCAATTTAAGATTCACCCTTATTCCCAAAAGACAAAGTTAATTAACTAAAAATGAAAAAAAAAGAAATCCTTTGTTTCTGCTTGCTTTCTACATTAGAGGGCAGAGTTCTACCTCATCTCTCTATTCATCTTTTATTTATTCAGGTATTTTGGATAAAATTAATTGGGAATTCATTTAAAAAACTATGTTAACATCTTGAGGGGAAAAAAGACCTTTGTTTAATATACGAATGTGCTGATACAATGTGTCTGAATCAAAACCAATACTCTGAGGGATTATTTGAGGGAAATTAACTCTATGGGCCCCTTCAAGCTTAATTTTGTGCTACCATAAACATGAATATCTAAGAATCATGATGCAAAATAACTTTTTTGTCATCTACATTTACTCAATTTTTGAACTAAAAGTAATTTTTTGTAAAAAGGGGTGCTGAAACAAAAGTTTCTGATCACTTTCCATTACAAGTTTAACAAAAAGGTGTTTGAAGTTGTATTACAAGCAGAGTTGTGTAAGGGGGCAGTAAATACAGTCTAACGGTATGAAGCATCCAAGCATCCACTTACAAATGGAAGACAAAAGGATGAAATCAGCATCTTTACTGTAACATAACTACTGAATTAAAGGTCATTATCATCTGCTTTAACAATATCTGTATATCTCTCTTGATTTTTGAAGGATTTCAGAGTCCTTGTGTATATGCTGATTACTTATTTTTCTACAGAGTGACACATCAAACTTAAGTGAGATAAATAGATAAGACTGGGAATTTGTAGGATGCACTCTGAGGTGGAAAATGAGCCATTCTGTATCACTATATGGCCTTGATGATTAACCAGTGGTCATGATGACACAATATGCGTTGTTCAGCATTAAATGTTTACTTTTTATTTAAAAGCTGAAATGACTTTCCAAAATTTCCTTCCATTGTATTTTAAATGTTTAAAACTTAAAATAAAAATTAAATGCTTTCATTTACCTATTCCCTTCCCCTGCCACAGTTTTCTGTTTCATAAAAATTTGTTCTTAACCAGACAGTTCTATCGGGAACACTGGTCTTTTTTATCCCATGACCCCTGTCCTATCTCTGGAGCCAGCCAGTATTGATGAAATGCCTCATAGGACTCCTTAAATCTCACCCATTAAAGCATGAATCCCATAAGACATGCTGAACCAGATACTGAATATCTGATCTGAATTCCAACCCTCCCTAGGCATATTCAACCTGGGAGAGCTTCATCTTTAAGCCTGGACAGAACAGTAAGTAGCATAATAGACAAATTGATTTGGAAGATATCTCTAGAAGGCACATACTCTGTATCTGCTCTCAAAGCCATCTAAATTATTCCTGACAGAATTTCATTTACCTCCTCAAAAGGGCCCAGAGCTGAGAACTCAACATCTTCCTCTGGCAATCTAAACTTCCTTCTCATCAAAAGGGTCCTCCTGCAACCTAACCTGGATACTTCCTGCTCCAACTGAAGCTGTATTTGGGTTGAGTGCAGGTGCTTTAACCCATTTTCAATCTCACTGAAAGTCAACAAATGTAAATAAACTGGTGTCATCTCATACTGGTCCTTCTTCATAATATTCATTCCAGTTGCTTGTTTCAGAGCTTGAGGAGAAAAGCAGCAGCAGGGGAGATAGTGCAAATAGCAGGAGCCCACCTCTCTGTATGTAGCAAGAGTCTATAATGGAAACTTTATTGAGATAAGGCAGGTTTTAGGCTGAGACAAAAGTGATCCACCCTTGCATACACTGCTGATTCTTTCAAGCACTCTCCCAGGATCATGCAACTAGTGTTCTTTAAGGTGGCATTTCAATTACAGTGTCAGAGTAACACAAAGAGTGGGAAGTCGATGGATCAGCAGGTGGATCAGCTTAACCAAACAATAAACATTGTAGTTTGTTATTTGTAATGTGATAGCACTGAAGGACCCCTCCAGAATGTTCTTCAAGAGAAAGTCTTAAAGCATTTTATAAATAGTAGCTAATAATGCATCACAGGCTGGAGGCTTTTTTCTTTTCTCTAGAAAAGTCCAGAACATGTAGTTATCTTTCATCTTGTCAAGCAGGCAGTCCATAGGGGGAAGACTGACAGAGTACAAAGCGAGTGACTGCTCATCTTGCACATATCGTTCCTTCTTAAAACAAAGAAGCTAGATACTTTTCTCAAGTGGAGAACAGATAAGTACCAGGGTGACTGTAAGAAGAGCTGTATTGATCTGGTCTCCACACAGTGTGAGAAATGGAAAAATCTGGTAATTACCTGCCTCATAATTCTGAACTTGATGAACCAGGAATAACGCTCTAAGAAATTGCTTCCCATGAAGTAATTAATCTTTTAATTTTCTTTTTCCATCCATCATATAACTTCTTAATACGTCCTTAATTTCATCTAATACCATAGAAGTAGTCAGCACTACACCCTTCAATGCATATATCAGTTTGGAAGTCCTTACCCGTTCAAATATTCTGCTCCCATAAATTGGAGTGCTCATTAGTTTAAAGATCTTTATTTGAGTAGAAACATACACCATGATTCTAAGTCAGAACGGATAGATCCAGTTTAAGGGCCTATTCTACACTCCCTCCATCCCAGTTCAGCTATTATCCTTAATGGTGTCAAATGCTAACTTCTCTGAGTAAATCTGCAGAATTCAGACCCAGTCATGTGCATCCAAAGAGTCTTTCTCATGTTCCTTCATCTTAGTTTCATCCATGTAGGATTGAATTTTGTGACCTGTACAGAGTTCATGGCTCTTTTTAATGTAAAAAATGGATGAATCCATAGTGTTTTCATGCTGTTTCAGAAGACACAAGAAGCTGACACATTTTATTTGGTTTCAGTCTCTTCACAGAGAGAATATACATCAGAAACTTAGGTTACAGGCCTGAATGACAGGTTAAGAGTCCAGGTAGTTTTGCAATACAGTGGTGGCTGAAGATGCTGGTTTGCAGGTCAAGTCCTGGGTCCCCAGTAATCTCTCTGCTTGACCCAAGGCAATTCATGTGATCTGTCTGCAACTTTATCTTCTGCATTAAAACATGAATAGTATTCCCTTTATCTGTGTTACCATGTTAAATAATAAAGTCTTTGAGCCAAACAAATTGTATTTCATTTGCACAGCTCCTTGCTCAGTTTAGAAGCATGAACAAAAACCAACTCCAAACCCTTTCACACATGTTATTGAAATTTTGTATACAACTATAAATGTCTCCATTACTCTTATTACAGACTTGGTAAATAGCCATATTATATAATCATCATATCTGCAATACAACTACAGAAAAGTTCAGTGGAAGAGTGTACTCTCCACTTAAATGATACCTTGAACTTGATTTTTGAGTGCTTGTATTCTAATGCTGCAACTTTAAATCATGTAAAAATTACACATGAAAAGGTGAGAAATCTTACAAAATTGTACTCTCTAAAAGTTTATGAAAATATGGCAAGACATATCCAGAAAGGAAATATGGGATGGAAATGAGAATAAGAGAACTACCTTCCTAAAATGACCTCATTAAAAAAGCTAGTTACATGTTTGCTAAACTCCTGCTGAGATGACATTAAACAAAAGATCCTTTACAACTGGAAGATATTAAAGGATGCAAAATAGTAATTCCATATGCCCTTTTCAACATCAGCTGAAACAAATATAATATATTCCTTTCTAAATACTACACTTCATGTTATTAATTTCAATGACTGTTTCACACTTGCCCATCTTTCACCTTGATAATGTAATTATAGTGGTACAAGATATTCCACATAGATGCCAAGATGCAATTTAACTGTCTCCATGTTTCCTAGTCAGATTGTTCCTTGTATTGGACCCAAGTATTGTATAGTTATTAGTAGCTATCTTATGGGCAGTCTCACTGATATATTTTCTAGTATCACATCGTCCCTATCCTGATAGTAAAAAAGAGGCAAAAAAACATAACTTCATTGATGGTACAATCTAAACAGACTGCAAAATTTAAAATTGAGTGTGTATTATCAGTGCAAATCTTTAAAGCAATGTCCATTTCTATCACTAGAACATTTATTCCCTTATGTTTTTCTTGACTGCAGGTATATGTTTATGCAGGTTCCCCAGCAGGATGCAGTACATTGGCACATTGCCTGGGGTCAGTAATAATGTACCAAGTTTATCAGGGTGCAGTCCTCCTCTGGCCAGAGCAGTTGAATTCAGTTTCGTGTTTCTATACATTGACCAGCATGTACTTCCAGACTTAGTAGGCTCTATAATAAATGAAAAAAAAAAACCTACAGACACCACTTCCTCCCCCTCAAAAAAAAAAAAAACAACAAAAAAAAAAACCAACCCAGAAACACCTGAGAAGGAAGAAATTAAAGTCAGTGGAGATATGCCAGAAATCAGATGGATGGTGGTACTTTTGTCTATATATTCCTATATGGTAAATTCCCACATTGAGGGTTTTGATCCTACCTCATGAAAAAGAGCTAATCTTGTTCAAGTAGTTACACTGAGCAAGGGCAATTTACATGACCTTAAAGTTTGCAGACTGCAATGTTAAGCCTGTGGTTTATCTTTTTTTATTATTATTATTATTAGAAATGGACAGAAATTTCTGGAAAAATTATTTTTCTATTGAAAAATTTGATTTACCAAAATTCAATTCCTTCACATCAGCTTCATATAATGCTGTAGGTTTTTTATACTGTTAGGAGCAATTTCTCACATTCTGAGGAGAAGCCTATCCTAGGACAAACAGTGCTTTAGTGATTTAAAGCAGGGATCTGATCACCAGTCACATAATGCTGGACTCTGGAGCCTGTTTCTCTTACACTCTGACCAAAATAATAACTTAGTATTCATACATCTTCAAACAGCTACCATTAAAAAAAAAAAATTTTGAATCCCAGACAACCTATTTCACATATATATATTCAAATGGAAACCTATTTTCACTTCAGCCCACCCTCTCTGATTTACTTACATAATTTCTCACACTTCTCTCACATAATCACACATACATGGAAATGACCAGATGTAGCATTACTATTCTACATTTAACGTTACTCCTGAAGAATCCATACTATCTAGCCTTCATTTTCACTAAACTGTGCTTACAGAGAATATAAGGAAACAAAATAAAAATTAAAATTGGTCCCTAGGCAGGATCTTCTTCAATTTTAGGCTAGCCTCTACTTTTCATTTGAGGATAGATGTTTTGATTGAAAACTTTAACTGTGATCTTGTGTCAGCCATCATCATGATGTTTACTAACACCACAAGAATAAAATAGTCAAATATTGGGATTTTCAAAGGACAATAATGCAGTCGGCCCCTTCACTTATAGTCAATCTTTTGAGTACCTAAGTCTCATCCATTCTGGTTTACACTGAAGGTTTTTCTATAATTACATTCCAGACAAAAGCACAACACTTTTCTTTTTCACTGCTGAACTCTTGATCTACTGTCTTTATTGTGTTTCCTTTTATAAATAATTTTATGGTCAAATACCCAGCTGAAATTTAAATAAAATGAAATCATGACTTCTTTTCACCATTAGCCCAAGATAACATAATAGCATTATGACAGGTGAAGGTTAACATTTCTGGTGGCAACTTTCATTTAAACCATCTCAAAGCAAGATGGCATGCATAATTGCTTTGCACCAGTAGAGAAAATAACTCCCATTAATCCTGTAGTGAAGGTCATAGAAACATTGCACAGGCTCAGAACAATCACAGAATGAAGACAGAAAAGAACAACTGGGTCATCTAATTCATGTACCCCTGGCTACCAGCACAACCTCAGACAACTATTTACCTAGCTAACACAGAATTTTTTCAGTTATAATCTACTAGTAAATGGAAAATAATTCAAAAGAAATAAAAGTGAGGTGAGTCTTTGTTAAGTGTTAGAAATGTCTTTAAATGATTTTTTAAAAAAACCAGATGACTAGATAATTTGGACCTTGGCCTACCATAAACAAAAGCCTTCCTCATTCCAGCAAAATAGTTAACAAAATTATGATGCAGGGAGAATCAGGCCTTTTATTTTTAATTATTTTTCTTTTTTGCTATTATTAACATGCCCTTGTTCCATGAAGAAATACCAAGAGACAGTCTATTCCCGTGGTACTTCTGGCCCAGTTTCTCAAGCCCAAGAGAATCTGTTAGTTTGGAATTCAGTGATTAGATGAACCAAATCAGAACTCTATCATTACTTTTTGCTTTGCCATTATAGGTGAAGAACATGAACTTGCACACTATGGACTTTCTTAGTAATCATTGTCAGGAGATTTTCTTCAGTTTTAAGGTTCTTAAATTGATGTCCCACTCCTAAACCAAAAGATTTCCATAAAAAACAAAAATATATTGTGGCGAGTTGGAATGCCTAGGAGGTATGCAATATTACAGGAGGATTAATAAACACTCCACTCATCTGTGTGTTCCAAGCATTCCTCCAGGTCAGAGAATTAATCAGAGATGACCCAGCTTCATCCACCTCAGGGAATACAAACTGAGGTGACACACCATGTCATTTGAGCAATAGCAGTAATCATGTGAAACATCAATCCCTGCTTCTTGGAGACATGTTCAAGCCATGGACTGTGCTCCAAAACTGCCTCATTAAGTGCTGCTGAGTGAAAGAACAAATCCTATTGTATAAGCATATTGTTTTGCAGAGGATTAACTTTGAACTTCATAAAGAACTGGCTGTTGTCTACTCTCCATCTCCTCTACACCACTTGCATCTACTTTCCACCCTCTTGTTTCCTCATTCGCTTCATCTTTTCTGAGGACTAACCCTACCTCAGCCATGTTCCATGCTAGAAAAATCTTCCCTCTTCTGTGCCATTTGCCAGCCATCATTCCCTTCATTTTATTTCTGCTATTTACCCATATCTGACTTGTACTGAGACTACAAGATACCCATAAAAAACAAAGACTATTACTGTCTTTGTCTAGTACAGGCTTCTTCTGCTTACTATTGCTATTATCACTGTCTGAGATTGCTCTTACACAAAACTGTAAAGCTCTCCACAAGCTCATTGCTTATAAACTCTTTACATGGATAGTCTGTTTTGTATATACTTTGAAGCTACACAGCCAAACTGGGCACACAAAGGTACGATGGAGAAATGAGTCACTACAGGTCGTTTGATCAACAGGAAATAGTGATGTGCATGTTTTTGGTCTTTCCCATTAAAAAAGTAAAATGCACAAAATTAATTCACTCTTGTTTTGCAATTGTGATGGTCCAGGAAAGCACAGCTATCAGTTACTGTGGCTCCATTGACAAGTGGCAGCCTAGGAAGCCATTGTAGTACTGTCATTTTTCCCAGATAACAACTGCTTTAAATGTCTTCTCATGACCTGTTTGCCATTTCTCTCACTGTGTCTTTCCCTGTATAGTGGTGTTTTTTTTTTCATTAATGTAATGCAGAAAGCAGATAGGTGTAGGAAACTCACAACCTTCATTGAGTATGCCAAGACACAAACAGTATTGTGTCAAGGTCAACACCACATAAATAGATGCTCCAGTACTTGTTTATACGTTGGAGCCATGAAAACTGTAAATGCTATGTAAACAAATTAGGATTGATTTAATTATATTCAGAGGCTTGTTTGCTTGTTTTCAGTTATTAAGAAATACTGAAGTGTCTCAAAGCAAATATACAGAACTTCTCAGGAAGTCTCAGCAGAAATTAAATTTCTGAGTAACTTCCAATATATGATACCCATCTTTTACTAGAACTTGAGAGACTTCCTTCTAAATAAAACGGTTGTTCTTTTCTTTCTCAGCACTCAAAATAGTGAAATTAGGGCATTTGTACCTACACAGATCAGTCCTGAAGTATTTAAAAAATTACAAGAAATACCTTATGACAACAGCTGGAAATACAGGGTGACATTTCTCTCCAAGAATGTCATTGGGCACAGAATAAATAGGAATAAAGATACAATTGCACCAACAGGTATCCTACCTAGCTCAGGGTGAGCATTCATGTCAGCATGGCTCACAGCCAAACTAGCTTGTGTCCCAAAAGCAGATTCATTGAATTGGACTGCAGATAAAGATCATTTTACTCTGACATAAAACTAGGTTGTTGCCAAGTCTTGCTGTTTATTCTTGCTCTTCTTGTGAAGACATCATCATCTGTAAAGTCATTCAGTGGTTCAGAAAACTGATCCTGCCACAAACTAACTTGTTGAAAGCAAAGGAAGTTAACTTTCAGCCAAATCAGTCTTTGATCTGATCCATCATGTGTCACAAAATCATTAAGCCAGCACAGGCAAACCACCAGAAATGCGTGCCACTGACTGGAGAGGAAGAACAGTCTTCTCTTTCACTAAGAACCGACATTTATGTGATTTTTAAGTCACATAGTCATAGTGCAGGAATTAACCAGTTTTCATTACCTCTATATGCTACCATTCCACAACCATAGTAAGACTCCTGTGTCCAGTTCTGTTAATGACTTACCCCAATTTGGCTTCTCTGGACTGAATTTATCTCCCTTTTGACCAGCTTGCTGTACTCCCACATGTACTGCTTGTCTCTGCAACAAAAACAGCTGCTCCATTTCCTTGGAAGAGATTTCAATCAATGAGAATACATTATTTCAATCTCCATCTTGGGCTTTCTACTAGAAGGGAACCCACTATCAGCAAAAGTTAAAGCTGGAACAACACACTCCTTAAATACCATAACAATATTATATCAGTTGAACATCACAGCTAACTATAAGACAGAAATTATATTCATGACCACCCACAGCTTGAAAAATATTGTATGTCTTGACATTCAGTCTTGGCCTTCTGGTGCGCTCCTCCCATGGTTAATCTTCCAGATTTTCCTTTGGCTTTTGATGCTACAGCTGCTTGTTTACTCTTATAGTAGGGATATTGTGATATACTCACATGAATTGCTGAAATAAGTAAGGGAGTATAAGCCTTGAGAATACATCTCACTATGGTGTTTAATTAATGGTGTTTCATTCACATGGGACAAAATGATAAAATTTTTACTCATGGAAGGTAAAATTGCTATAAAATAAGAATCAAATATTTGTACTCTGAAGTACAAAGACCCAAATTATGTCTGGAGAGTTTTCAGAAAGAACTGAGGAAAGCAGTAGTTGAACTGAACTCTGTTCACTTCATTTGTTTTCAGTATTAAGGAAATCAGGCAAAACAGCAGGCCAGGCTGACATGTGGTATATGGGATTCAGCTGAGCATCTGGCCATTCATACTTAGAACTCTAATAAATGATTATTCTCAGAGCTGCATCAATGTAAAGTGTCAAATCTGAATCACATCTCACCACAATAGTTTAATATAAAAAAGTAGGATAAATATTTGGATTTTTCTTCAATATGATCAGTTCAACAAAGAGGAAAAACTTGTCTCAGTTATAGTGATGTTCTGGGGAATAATTTTTTTGCTAGATATTGATACATTAATGTAAATATAAAATTCCAGCATGTGGCAGGCACTGTAAAAGATGATTGAAAAGAGCCTCTGAATAAAAATGTACTGATGCCACCTCCTCAGACTGCCTGGGTGTCTCTTCACTATTTTGATAAGTGGTGTGACAGTCTGAGGTAGAATGTCCTTCAGATGTGGTACCCTGAGCTTGCCTTAATTATGGCTCTTTTGGTTAGAAAATCAAAATCACAAATGAATCATCTGAAAATTTCACAAAAACTGCTTTCAGAATCTGGACTTTGTACAAACAGAACTGGGTTCTGTATTAGCAGATCAAAATGCTCATCAACATTAATCAGTTTCCCAATGATGATGTGTTGGAACTCAATTTCTCCTGTCTTATGGATAAACAAATTGTGATACAAAGCATCCCACTGATGTGTACATGATGCAGCCATAAGACATGGAGTTATAAATTTTAGTGACTGTGTTTCAGCTCCAGTCATGCACATTGCAAGGTCCACCATCTCTGCTCATGCCCTCTGTGTGGCTATTGGCAGGCTATGTTGTTCTCTGTCAGTCTCAAAATATTGCTTTGCTTCAGTGTCAGCTTTGTCTGCAAAGCAGAGATTTGGAGCTCAAGGGTTATGCCAGACAGATCCGATAGAATTTTTCTGTCTGGCCCATAATAAATTGAGGAATACTTTTCAGACACATCATAACTTTGCCAGTGTTTCAGGTATTTGCACCAGAACAAGGGTTTCAGACCCATTATTGGTTCTGTAGTTACCAGTAAGGCACAGAGGTTGATGAGTACATTTTTTTATCTCCCTACACAGCAGAGGTGACAGATCTTCCAAACCATGTTCCAGCTACCAAGACTGTGAAATCAGGATTAGAAATTAGTCAGTGTGGCTCAGTTATTCCAGAAAGATGGAGACAGAATGAATTTAGGATGAGACCTGACAAGTTTATGAGTACAGCTATACTATACATTTGCCACTGAAGCAGTTGCCTGGATAAAGCATCCTTATTCTCAGATCAGCCAAACTATTGTTTTTCTGCACAAGACGCAAATGGTCTTTTACATAAGGGTGAAGAAAGGGGAAGTGGTACACCATTAATTCAGTAAGACTTTTGATTATGACTCTTTAGGAAAATATGTTCTGAAATAAGCTAGAGTAGGATTCCAACAACTCTCTGGAACAGACTGGTTTTCAGTTGACATTTTCGAAGACCAGTAATCAGTTAGTTAGTATTAGGCTGTAAGAATGTATCAGATTAAATTACTCAGTAGCTCTTCTTGATTCCCATATTGATCAATATTTTGTCTAATGATAGATCTGGGGGAAAATGCTATTCTGACTGGGCCTATAAGAACATTGGAAGACAGGATTGGTATTCAAAATGTCCATAATGGAATTGGTCTGAAACACATAATGTGCAGTTCCATAGAGAAACACACAAAATATTGTATGTAATTGGGAAGAATCAGCTATACATATATAAAATGTGAAAAATCTAGATCATATCCTTCTTCAAAAGAAAGGAAAAAACCTGACCATACTGGCTATATACATGGGAGTGTTTTGTGTGAAACTTGCAAAGGAATTTGTCCAACATCCCTCAGCTGGAATATCGAGGAGTTGGTGAATATCCCTATGCTTTAATTAGAGGCATGGAGTAAGTGGACAGAGTCCAAATGAGAACAGTGAGAAGAGTAAAATGGTCTAGAAAACATTTTCGTTAAAAAGTGCTTTGGGAGCTTGTTTTAATGTAGGCAAGAGATGACTGAGGAAGAATATTATACCTTATCCTTAAATATGTAAGATGTTGTTGCAAAGAAGAAGAGAATAAGCCATTTACCAGGTCCGCTGTGTATCTTGCAATTGTCGGTCCTTTTCTATAACACCCCCTGTGTTTATCATGGTCCTATCTGCCCTGTCATTTAACAAAGACAAAGTGATGACCAGTCCTTCACGTGTTTTCAGGACAGTGCCATTGCCATGGAGCTCTTTAAGTACCTACATCATTACAGATATTGATAGTAATAAAGTTGGGTTTCACTATATCATTTAGATTAGTCATATTAAAGCTGTGTTGTAGGGCAAAACATCCATATTTATACTGTATTTAACTTTCTATTAATAATAAATTCAAGTGAAATAGTTTTGTTATTAATATTGATCACTGTTCCAATTGAAAGCCCAGATGTCAAGGTTTCCTTTAGCATGCTCAGTTATATTTAATAGTCCTGTTGATGAGTGAGAGCCTAATGAAGGCTAACAGATGGTCTATTTAATATTGCTGTAGGATTTGAAGCACTTGCCAAAACAGATACACAAAAGGATTTGACAGCCCTGTAGCTGAAAACCTTTAATTACAGCTACTTCAGTTCCTAGGGGTTTCTATGAGGATAACATAACAGCGCAGCTTTAGGATAGGTCAGCATGGTGGGGAAAAGCTTTGTGGAGCCAGACAGAGTGTACTGGTAAAACTATTTGCTGAACATTAATAAACTGGGCTTGGTGCAGGCAGTTTAGAAAGAGAAGCTAGACAGAGAGAGAGGAAAATAAATTATGGTGCTTTCTCTGCCTCTGAGAACAGTTTGTTCTATATCTAAAATACCACCTCTTGAAGACTGTCACCTGTTGAGCAGGTAGGTGGGGAGAAAGCATGTAGCTGAAGTGGAGCTTTAATCATACCTGAGTTATAGCTGGGACCTCACCTTAAAGTGATGCTAACTTCAGTCCACTTACTGCTCTTAGGGACAGCAAATTACAAGGTAGGGGGCTAAAATGGGCTGAAGTTGTAAAACTCTACCTTTGAAGGAAAGCACAAATTTATTCAGGACCAAAAAATACACATAAATCACAGAAATTTATGGTTTCTAAAAACTCTTTTGATTTGTTGATCCGAGTTTGAGTGGAAAGAAGGATCTTTCAGAGACTTTTGATGATTTCCCCCTGGCTCTACATGAAAAAATTGCCCCTTGGTTTTCTGGCATAAATTCACACCACTTCCAAAATGAAATAAGGAATAATTAGCAGTCACATTCTGATTTGTCTGAATTTATTTCTAGGGAATTGCTTAGAAATTGAATCAATTCCTTCAGAAATAATAGGTATTTTTAGTGCCCTTACTGTATCTGATAGATCTCTCTGTAACTAAGGTATCGATTCTTTCTGGGTGCCAGAAAGAATCTGTAAAGTTTTTCATATATAATTCCAGATATCTGATCAGTACTTGTTTTGTAAAATGTTTTCTAGAAAAAAGAGAATGTGGATATGCGCACTGACAGAGATGTAGGCAGATTTTGAGACTCCTTGATTATGGAAGGATTGTTCCCCCTCACCACCATGCTTTGTTCTAGACTCAATCCCAGAGACCATCCCTGCATACAGGAATAAATATTTTAATGGAGAAGATGCAAAGAAACAAAGAGAAATAAGCAGGAAGTGAGATTCCCTAAACCAACCTGCAAGTCAAGTTAGGACAACAGAATATGGAAGCCTATGCAGATTTCCATGAATACGGAAAAGTAGTGCCACCTGGCTAGTAACAAATTTTGCCAGTCCCCACAGCATTGACAGCCACAGATTTCATGCTTCAGCATGGTGAGAAAATCTCTGAACCTTTCAAAATTCAGCAACCACATGAATAACTGCCAAAGACTGTGGAAAAGTTCACAGGGTACAATCCCTTGTTTATCCACATCTGGCTGGGTTTGGTCCCTTTTCCACATGTTGCCCCGTTTTTTGGCAGATTGTGAATTATCTTGTGTAAAACCAGCTGTTTCTCATGATTCCAGATAATGCTGAAGCCTGACATTTTTACTGCCTCATGCAAGAATCTGTGATTTTGGCTTCATCCAAACAGCAACGAAAAATGAATAGACACCAAACACTAGTCTGAAGGAGAGAGTGTACTGGCACCTGGCCCCAGCTACACAGGCAAATGTAGCAAACGTAAAGAAACAAGATAGAATTTACTGTGATCTTGATCCAGCAACTGCTGAAGTAACTGGAAAGATTCCCATTGGATTCAATAGACCTCAAGAGACAAACCACCTCCCTAATGGGCATAGAAGTGGAATGCAACAGCAGTGCAACATCCTAGAAGGTGATACAGTCAGGATAATAGTAACACAGGCTGCCAAATTTGAAGGTAATTGGAAGAGAATCACTAATTACAAGGGCTGTGAAATCAGACAACTCTTTCATCATTGTGTGCAGTTAAACCTGATAAGCAATGGCTAGATGGTGGGAATGTTTTGAAGCTAAATATATTTTAATGTGATATGCATCTTCTTTGATGTAGACATTTTCATTAAATGTTCATCTATTTAATTATTATTTACTTTGTACAGAACTTTGGGATTTACTAAGATGAAAGAGGCTATTGTTTGTTTATTATTTTGTGAGTGACGATGCCAGGGCTGACTCCTAAACTAGTCCATCAGTTGTAACATAAGACCTCAAGCCATTCTAATATAGACAATATTCTTGGAAAAATCAGCTTTGATGAAAATGCATATACACAAAGGATATTCCATAATTAGAGGAGGTATAAAGCATTGAATGTGCCAGTAAAGTCAATTAAACACTAATTACTATTGGATACAGATCTGCCATTGCATGATAAATTGCTCAAGTAAAAGTATCTTCTCCTCACAGAGGTGTCAAATTCACCCCTGCTGATGTTACAGATGTTTTTTCAACTACCCCTCTGATTCTGTTTGAGATAAAACTTTCCCTTGTTGTAGGCAGCAGTGTGAAAAACTCATTAGCTGATATAATCTGCATAGGTAGTTTTCTTTGTGTGGTTACATGACAATCCCTCACTTTCCACATTTCTAGGCTGTGCTAATGATTTCACACCCTCTTTTCTCAGGAGGCAGAAGATCTTTCTGCAACGTGCACTTGACATATGGTTAGTGTCTAGCCCTTTGATATCATTCAGGTGATGGAGAGCTTTGGAAACCTCTTGACTTCATATCAATCTCAATGTGCTCCATCAGGAATTCTGCAGATGACTGTGATTCAGCTTTTTAAACATTTCCAGGAAGTTCATCACTCATTGCCACTTTTCTCCTTACCTTTCAGTGTTAACAACTTCCCATATGCTGTTTCCATATGCCATGTGGCTTTCACAAAATCTCAGGCAGTAACTTCTCCAAAAGCTCAGGTACCTTTGTGGCAGTTTTGTTTAACAGCATATTTGTCCAAAACACGGTGACAAAGTGAAAGGCATCCATTCCACTGGATTCAATGCACTTTGGAAGGATTTCTAATGGAGTCCAATCTCAAAGATTTTAAAATGGGGAGGGACCAGTATGATCTCTTGGAATAAGTCACTCAGTTTTCCTTCATCCAGTCTCCCTCTGTATTAAAACCATAAAAATTGTATTTTAGATAGAATGGAAAACTTCATCTGATATTAGCACAAATTTCATGTTCTTCCGTCTTTCAGACCTCAGCTGCTCTAAGCATGTTCATGACAGTAACTTCAAACTTGCTGTCGACTAACTGAAACTCCCTTAGACTTAAGTCAGTCTGATCAATGTGTGTCTTACAGCCCCGCACAAAACCTGAATGGTGGCTTTATAGTGCAGATGTACAAGAGAAGACGTTTCAATGTCTTTAGAGAGATAAAAGTCATGTGTAACTAGTTTCTTGCATTTAGTACCTCAATCCCTCTTTCCCCAGCCTTGTCTTCCATTGCCATATCTGAATATAGCAAATGAGCAACCTTCCTCCACAGAGAGACCAGACTTTGTCACTCTGTTTACATTCTTTTCTCTCTTTTCCTGAAGTATATCTTTTATTTCCTGTGGTCTCCCTTTTCAAAGGAGACTGAGATGCTTTTAGAAACTGGTGATTACAGACTAAGGTAGCCAAACTTACATGTTTCGCTGCACCTTTGGCTGAGAGAAAACGCCTTCATTTCTTCTAAGTACTTTTTTTTTGTAGCTGACAGTGCTCCTGCCCCTACAGCGTGTGTTGTCTCTGCCCAGTCGTGAGTTGAGGGCTGGAGAAAGGGACAGTTCAGGAATCCCACACAAATAACATTTATCACTGCTCACCTTGGATGGCATTGAAACACAAATCTTTCAGCACTGCACTATAGTGAGCAGTCTGAGCCCAGCCACACAAGCAGAAGCACCTCATTTATTACTTATTTAGATAATTATCACTGAAGTGCAGTAGAAATGATAACTCTGTGGGATGAGTGATTTAACTTCAGTGCAAGCCCATTAGTCATAAGGGAACAGGCTGCTCACATTATACCCCACAGACATCACCAGAACTAATCCTCTGTAGCTCGTGAGAAGACAGAACACAAACGAATAAAAGTTTGTCTTCACCATATTTGATTCTGCAAGCTGGAGAGATTGAAATTTATTCACTGTGAAGCTCAGGTGCTGAAAGTACCTTCCTGACAGCTACGCGTGACACCAGCCACTTGCTACTCTTCTTGCTTCCATCCAGTGTAAACTGTAACCTGGACTGTGCAGGTTTTCCCAGAGGATGGAAAAGTTGATGCTGCAGCTGCAGCTCTTGAGGAAGCTCTGGTTTGGAATTTGTGATTCTGTGACTTGTTCTCAAAAGATAGAAATCCAGTCGCACTCAGGTAGGTTTCTCTCTCTTCACATAGTAAGAAATAAAGCATGCATGGAGCTGAGATGAATGAGTCCTCTCCAGAAACAGAAACATAGCTACATCATTTCAAAGATGTCAGGCACTATTTCACACCAGACGATACCAGCTACACATCCTCATTTGTATGGAGATAGTTTCGGTGTCGGAAGCTATGTCTGCATCAACAGAGCTGAGACATGGTGGGCAAACCAGTTTGTGCTGCAGACCTGTTGTCCACACTATACTTGTTCCAGGGATTTTTATTTCACACTAGCTCTAGTCTTGTCCTTTCCACTCAGTGCTCAGTAGCAGCTGGGACCACCTTAGGTACTTTTTTGGGGCTTATCTTCCAACTTAAGGGGTCATTTTGTTATTTCATCCAAGAGGAATCCAGACCATGCACCTCAAGAACACTCCTCAGTGTGAACTAAAGCATAGCAAGTGGGGACAGTCAGCAGCCTCACTTCAAAACTTACTCATGATCTGAGCTAAAACACTAATGTTGATGCAATATCCAACACAGAGGTGACGACTTATAGGTCGGGGTCCTGAAGACGGGAGGTTAAGGTGTGCTTCCTTTAATGATCACTATTTCTTCCCTAACTGGTGAAACTCAAGGTGCAGTGTTTTCAGATAAAGTTTTTTCATTATGTTACCATTAGAAGCACTAGGCACAGGGAAATTTTGTGGTCAAGATCTTACTGGGAATGCTTTAAGTGAGGATATTTATTGACATTTGTAATTCAGTTTATGATGTGTTTTTTTAATATGACCATTAATTCTTCTACCTGGAGAGCATTGCTAATGATTCTCAGGTGTTTGGCCCTCATACTCTGCTTTTAGTCACATTTAAATAAATACTTAAATTATGTAAATTAAATCTCTTCCTCCTTGTTATCACAAGTAGTCAGAGGAACTGTCAGTGACTATTTTACCTTAATAACATGAGTTGGATTGTTTTCTCATGTATGTGTTTTCCTACTTTATTCTGAGTCCAATTTTTAAAAAATGTGAAAGAAAATGTCAGGACATACATACAGACCAAAACCATTTATGGCTGAAACATGGAAAATTTTCAGCTTTCAGGGTCTTGAGGAGGGGAATGAGAAGTCTATGGCAATTCGTTCTAGTGAGGAGACTGTTTCATGAAAAATCAGGAAAAGAAGTGTACTTAAGAGTAGGAAAAAAAGAATTTGAAATCCAAAAAACAAGGTTTTAAAGCAAGAGCTCCAAACAGTCAACAGTTTATGGAGCGCTTCCCGCAGTCACAGTCAAATGTATTAGTTGTTAACTCAAATTGTTTACACATTATAAACAATTTAAACTGCTTATAAATTAAAACTGCTTATAAAGTACTTACTGTACTTTTAGTTTTTAGAGTATTTATAACATTTAACAAACACCATAACCTCACACAGTCTATGTATTACTACATTGCTACTGTGTATATCTGCTAAAACATTCACTATATTTCCAAAAGCCATTAAAGCAGGGATAGAAACACAAACACTTATAAACTTTAAAACCTTGTTAGAACAAAATATATTGAAAGTCTTACATGGGGAGGACACTCACTTATAAACCAGCCAATGATACTTATTTTAAAATCCACTTAACAAAAAATAAAATTTAAAAAAAAAAATCTTGTTTTCTGAAAATGTTTACCTTATATTTAACACCTATGAAAACCACTTTAAAGTCTTTCCAAAATGTATTCAGAGGTCTTCAAAGCAAAAAACTAGTTATTTTCAGCTTCTTTTAAAAAAATCTTACTTTTTTTGACAAAGCTAAAGCTTTATGAAATGTAGTTTAAAAATAACAATTATCAGTGACTGTGTATTGTCACTCTAAAAAATAAAGTAAAAGGAATTTTTGTTTTAAAAATATTTCATTTCATTATTCTTCATTCCTTCTGCTAGTGCACTAAATTATTAATCCTGTGGTAATAATGTATATTTAAAATGTGGACTGGTTAAGTGTACTTTTAAATATATGGTAATCTGCAAAAGAAGACAGGGATATCAGAAAGCTGTTAGTTAAATCACAAAGGTTTTAGCCAAACCACTTCCTACCAGCTGCACAGGCCAGTTCCAGACTCCGTTCTAAGTGTGTGTACTTTGCTCAACTGTTGAGAGAGATGCTTGTTAAATTAATCTTTGGAATGAACACAGTTGTTTTTATCCCCATTCCTGTGTTGGTAGGACAAGACTAAGAGCAAACCTTCATCTAAATTAGTCCTTAATCTTTCCAGGGATATCCTATGCCAAGGTCATTATGGCTTATTACCTCGGCAAAAGAAAGAAAGTAAACAAAGCCAAATCGGAAGTGTAAGAGGTTTGCTTCCTTGTTCTTATTCAAACCTGTTTCAGGATTGTGGGAGATGTGAATTTATTAAGAACTGTAGAGAAAATAAGAAGTGTCCTTGTCATGGATGAGTGTTTTAGATCACTTAAAGAATCATTGGCAAAGGTATTAGCAAAAAGTGATTTTAATATGAATTTGTAAAAGTACAACTTAACGAAGTTCGATGGCAAGGTTCACTCTATTACTTACTACACAGAAGAAACATACATCAGTTAGAACTGATTTAGAATTATTTACACAGAGAATGGAGGTGTAAAAAAGTAAGGGGGACCCTCCCATTGAGTCACTTCGCCAATTTGTCAGGGAATGAGTGCTTATGGATCCTACACAACTTCAAGGTAGCAGCAATTTAAGATCTATCAGCACTATTACGGTAACTCACAAGGTTAGGTTGTATGATTTTTAACAATACTTAATCATCAGCCAAGTATCAGAGTGATTTAATAAAATTTGCTATAATCAACATTATAAAGTTTGCTAAATATAATGCACACACACAAATACACACACAGAGATATAGAGGTTAAATTATGATATTAAATTATTGGTACCAAATGACCTTTGAACTTTGCAAAACGTAATTGTAGTGAATTACTATTTTCTTTCATCAGCATTTGTCAGCAGATGATCTTTGAACCCTTTCTCTTTGTCGGCATCTATCAGTGGATGATCTTGGAAATTTTCACGCAATCTTTTCTTTGAAATCCTCGCAAAATCTGCCCTGAGAGGTATCTCCCAACTCAGAGGGAGATACTGGGTCACAGACTGCTATGATCCTGGAGAGCTCAAAGGGTCTCACCCAGGATCGCTATTTATAGGATCATGAGATGATTGACTCCGGTTGGTGTTTTTTTCATTTTGACTACACTTCTTGTCAGGTAATTCTGGCACCTTCCAGAGCAGGCTACAATCCAGCCAGCAGGAGTTTCAGGTATGGTTAGGGAGTGCCTAATTGTCCTAACTCACTGTGCTTGCAACCAGGACAAGAAAGTACCAGATTTTCCCAACTCAATGCATTTGTAGCCAAGATAAGGAAGTGCCAGACTGTCCCAGCCTACTGCACTTGTAACCAAGACAAGGACATAATGTTGGCTGATCCTGACATAGCAACGTGGCCCAGGGGTCTGCACCACCACAACCCTACCACCCTGACTTTTGTGCCATTGTGTTTGATGACTGTTTCCCACACCATCCAGGCTTCTGATACATGGTTAATCTCCATCTTTTCCCTGTGTGGTTATACCATGGCTAAATTCTGTCACATTTTCCCCTGAATCAGCTCTAATCTCTGCCTTCTTTTGCCCTGACAGACTCATCCCCTACCTGCATCTTTCCCAGTGTTACTACTGCAATCCATTCATTTCAGAGCTTTTCACAGTCTAACCCCAGGCCCCTTTCATCATCAGCTAGTTCAACATGCTGCTGACAAAACTATCATTCTTAATTTTGTCTCTTCCTCAATGCCTCTATTTGAGTGATTTATCCTTCTCACTTGCCACCTCAACCCAGTCACTGACAGACATGCATGCACACACACACACACACATGCACATGCTCTCTTTGACAAATTTCTCTATCTTCTCAATATGCTTTACCACAAATTCAAAACTGTTCCTTTTGAAAGCTGACACCACCAATCACATGCAAGAGAGTAACACTTTCTCCAGGCTCAGCAGAGACACAGAGGAACAGAGAGCTGTCACACACACACTGCCCAAGTGCTCCAGTTTCTTTGACATCCTTTCTCTAAAGTGAAAACCTGTCTCTGTTTGAATTATTTTTGGAAAATGGGGGGTGTCTAGTGTCTAGAGTAGTTTACTTTTTCCTCAAAATAACTCCTCCACTAAAACCTTTAAGTTAGCTGTTTTTTAAAAGTGAAAACCCATAAAGGCTCAGTCATGTGCATATTTAAATAAATAGGAGCACCTCCACTGACTTCCCCCAACACTGCTAGCAGCGAAGAGACTGAATCCTGATATCCCTGGGTATATAACCCTGGGTTACCCACAGAATACATTAGGGGCCATCTGAGATACCAAGTCCTTTGTTGTCTATTTGGTTCTCCAAACAATTCTCAAAACCAGGGTCAGATCCAAAACCAACTAAAATCAGGGGGTTACTAGAATGACTTTTGAATCAGGAGCCAGGGCTAGAGATTGCATGGAAGGTCATGTTGTCTCGGGTTTCCAATACAATGATTGCCCTTAAAATGTCAACATTTAGCACTGGTCACTATGAAACTTCATCTGACCTGCCACATTTCAACTAGGACCTTAGAATAGACACGTATCTCAAGTGAGTTTCAGAACTGCTCAGTATTTGTTCAGTCTTGCTGCCATTGAAACTGTTGGTAAGATTTCCATTAATTTCAGTAGAACAGTTAAACTCAATGTAAAAACTACATCATCCATTGTGTCAAGGTGACATTTTATTTCATGTTAATGATAATGGCTAAAATTTTTTTTAAAAGCAGTTCATCTTGTACTATTATGGAAATAAAAGAAGAAAGTACTGTGAGGTGCAATACAACAGACTTTTTACCAGGGTTCAGCTAACCTTTGCTCACCTTTAAAAATTAAAGTGATTTTAGGGCTGAAAAATGCTCATTATAAAAGACTTAAAGAGCTCAATTTGCTCATCAAAAAAGATCAATAGTTACTTAATTGAAATGTAGAAGTGCCTTCATGAAGAGAAAATATCCTGTAGTAAAGGACTCAATCTATCATGGAAAAGCACAACAAGAACCATTGGCTTCACATTACACCAGGCAAAATCTGCATAGAAAGAAGGCTTCTGTCTTTTTTTTTTTTCTTTTTTTAATAAAATGTTCTGATTGAGTTTCTACATTTTAACAGCTTCAGATGAGGACTGAAGCTGACATCCTAAAACTGATGTGATGGTCAAACACAAGTTATCAGTCTCATTAACAGGCTAACTGAGAAAAGAAAGGAAAAAGGAAGAACAATTGGTGTTATTATGCAGAACACTGGAAATACTTAAAATTTATGATTTCTGGAATTTCTTCCAAATTATCCCACACTTCCAACAAAGAAAACAAAGGAAAATAGAGAGTGGGGGAAAAAAAAAAAAAAGGAAGAATATACTCCAAATGCGAATCAGTTGACCAGTTGAAGATCCAGGCAACAACACGCAGGAGTTGAGAAAAAGTTGGGGATTTGGTTTTGTTTGGTTTGGCTTTGTTTAATTCAGAAAGATATCTTTCATGGGACTGAGTAAAGGCTCAGATCAAGTGAAACTTTAAAATATAGATCATTGTTTAATTGATAGAGGAAAATCTTGTTCATTTTCTGTTTGTTATTACTCTATTTTGTCCCATTCTGTTGTGTGTCACCATATTGTGACTTTACATTACCAGTAAAATTAAAAGTAACCTAATATAAAACATTCATTTGGATACATTTACTCTGTTGCCTCAGTCATTGTTATGTGATTTTTCAAAACGTTTTAAAAAAATGCATGCTCTTATTTGTTATTCTCCTGCTTTAGTAATGCTGCCAGCTGTACTTTCCACTTCACATGAATTCAGGTCTATTCCAATTTTCCACTTCCCTGCCTTTAATCCCAGTGTTACAAATGGAATCCCATGCTACACTAATATCTCTTACTCACTGGCACAGAAGAGATCAATATTTCAACATGCCATATGTTTTATAGATCAACTGCCTTGTGCATAAGAATCCAATGACATCTGAACCATTACACAATATTTGTAAGTTACACAAGCCAAGGATTGTGAAGCCTGTCTTTGAACACCCTATCAGATCCTAAAATGTCTGTAATCATCTGTGAAAGGTTTTAATATTTCTATGAAACTTGACTAAGTTATTCAAATCCTTGATCTTCTCTCACCATAAACCATTCTCTGTGGCCTATAGGCATGGTAGAGACTTTAATAATGTGAACATTTTGTCCTTCACAGACACACAAAAATGTCAGGAAACTTTAAGTAAGGTTTCACAGCAGTCCAGAAAACTTGGCTGAGCATTAGCATTGCACAAACAGAGGTGAAGTCAGTGGTTGAAAGACACAGAGCGGGCATGTGTTTGATCACTCAGGTTAATTTTACCCACCCTTCAGAGTGATTCACCTGCAGATACAGATTCAGAACTAGCCTAAGGATGAGCCATTGGACTCGTGCAGACCTTGAAGAAAACCACAGGGCGTTTTGCATTTCAAGGTGTGCTTACTATTGCTGCATGAGTTCTGACTCAATTCCCTGAGCCAGGCAACAGCTCTAAAGGTGACACCATGTTTTTGTGAAACCATTTTGATTTTGACGAGTCTGTGACAGAATGCAGGCTCAGCTCAATTTCAAAACTGGAGCTCCGGACCAGGTTCTTTGCAAGTGGTATTCTATTCTGCTCTTTGGGAAGTTTTCCTGGTTTACTGCCAGGTCATCTCTCAGCTCCTCAGCAGTGCACCTGCTGAATTGCTTTGGGGTTGACAGCCCCATGACTTCCAAAGACCAAAGCCCACCATGCAGACTGTCCCAAACCACTGTCTCTGTTCCCTTTCCCAGAATATCATGGTGTTAGGTGTCTACTCCAACAAGAAAAAAACCATACTTTTAAAAAAACCCTCTTTTCCACAAAATGCAATGACCTTAGTCTGTCTATGTCTACTCCAAGCATACTGGACACTGAGGATGGTGACAAGTCAGAGATGAAGGGAGAAAAACTTTATTGTTTAAGAGCATTTCTCAACTTTGTCCTTCACTAACATAAAAGTATGTCAGTGCATGTTTATTGCCTTTGAAAAGGTCTAGAACAAAACACTATTGAATACACTTTTCCCAAAGGAGAGAGACTTAGAGAACAATCATACGATTCGTTAGACATGCTGCTTAACACATCACTGATATTCAGTGTAATGACTGGAATCGAATCGAATCGAATCGAATCGAATCGAATAGAATAGAATCGAATCGAATAGAATAGAATAGAATAGAATAGAATAGAATAGAATAGAATAGAATAGAATAGAATAGAATAGAATAGAATAGAATAGAATAGAATAGAATAGAATCAAGACAAAAGAACCTTGACTCCTTCCAAGTACCTTTAAACAAAAGAAATTGTCCAGCAGTAAAACCTGAATTGGCAGTGAAACTTGGGTAGTAGCTTTCACTCTGCAGAAATGGTTTTTTCCTTATGTAGCATTGTATCTTCATGGTGCTGTTTACATGAAAATTAGTTTAAATAGCAGCCTGAGGCCCTGGAGAAGTCTCTGAGCTAGTAATCTGGATTTTAATAATGCTGCTGTATTTCTTCACCATATTATTATAAATTTGTATAATGAGTAGTTTTCCTCTGAGGAAATGGCCAAGATAGTAGTACTTGAGGGAAGCTCTTTAAAGGCTATTAAAATGTTGTTATTATAAGTTTTTAATAACAAGTTGGAAGAAGACCTTACCAGTGAGGGTCAGCTGGGAACCATAAATCAGACTTCAGATTTTCATCCATCTATAATGAGTACAGTCATAGTACATCTGGTCACACAGATTTTAGAGTGGTGTGTCTAGGTGAAGTTGTTTGGATTCAGTTCGGCATGTCTTTGTAAGAGACTTTCTTTTGCTGAATGCAGGGATATGTAAAAAAAGGACTTTAATCTGGCAATAAGAGTCCTTCTGTCTAGAAAGAACTTCTGTCTATAAGGAACAGAAAATGGAAGCAAGAGGCAAAACCACTGAAAATATTTTACTTAATTAAACAAATTTGCTACAGATTTTCTCCACAAAGAAGCTGAGTACTTTAAAATATCTCCGTCCTTTCTTATTTTTGCTGAAATTTTTGGTCCTGGTGGGTATTTTTATTTATTTATCTTAATGGCTGACTGATCTAAGTATTACTGCAAATAGTACATAATAGTAATTCCAAAACTCTCCCACTGTATGTTGTTTGTGTAGGGAAGGACATTTCATTTCATACATCATTTATTACTCCCTACTATAATTCTAGGAAATCAGAAAGCTTTTAAAATTTAATGAGCAAAAATTTTATGCTTTTGCAACATCTGAAATTGGGATGTACCAAGCAGTTGCATGCAGGAGATTTCCTCTTGACACTGGTTTCATTTGCTTTCCACTACACCAATAAGAATTCATCTACTCTGAAGTTAATTAAGCTGAATAGGAAAAAAGACATTTATGCGAATCATCTCCAATGTCTTAATCCATCTGTGTATATATTTTTCCTCTAAGATGCTCCCAGGTACTATATTTCATAAACAAATTGCACGTAGAATTTGCAGTTTTCTTACCTCTTTACAGAGCGCTCCTTTAAAGGAGCTCTGAAATATCACCGTATCTTAAAGGACAAATTTTCAGTCCCACTGAAGATCCATGCCCTTTTCTATGTGACACCTTGCTTGGTAGCATTGCACTCTGATCACACAAATGCTGGATTAGTATACTGACATAAACTAGTTAATTTATCCTAAAGTACTTTGTGTCTATATGTAACGGGGGTTTTTTATTATTTAGCATGTTTGGGCACAGGAATTACTCTTATTTGGAACAAGTATTTCTTAAGTTTGAAATGAGTAGGTTCACATCAAAACCCTTCAGTATGCTTCCCTAACTAAACAGGGATCAGAAATGGACTGAGAAAGTAACGTGCCAGTGAAATGCCACTTCCTTAAGCCTGACATTTTTGTTTCAGAACATCACAGAAAGGGCAAACATTTGCGAAGCCTGTCTTGGAACTTCTGGATTCAGAAACGGTGAACCAGAAATCACATGGACACTCATATCCATGTGTCACATAGCCAGCCAACAAATCTGGAGATATGCAAATGTGCAAGGAGATGATGCCCAGAAATATGTGGCCTCCATTTTTAGGAGGCAATTTTTAGGAACCAAAACTAACAGTCACAGGGTGCTGGGTGACTACTGATAGGGACATAGGCTGGCAGGTATTTCAGCTCCCTACCTTATCACTAGCCTGACAAATGCCTCTGGGAAAACCATCCCTCCTTCCCCATGTGTCAAAAAGAGCTAACGTTGACCTTCTTTACAAAGCACTTGGAGATCAATCGATGAGTAGTGCCTCAGAAAAGGCTTGTATTCTCATTCACAAGTGAGAACAAATCACTTGGTTTTCATAGTTTTAAAAGATCCACTGAGAAAGGAATCAATCATCCTGGATTTAAAACCTAGAATCCAGCTTGTCTTGCAGTCACAGCCATGTGGTGAAGCCCTTCAGTGTGGTGGAATGAATTGCGACGGATCCACTCCCTCATGCAATTCCCATTTTTGAGTTTGAAGCAGCAAGAAGAGGAGGAGGGAAGCACTGAGGGGCAAGCTGCTTTCATTCTGCTTTTCTTTTAATGACACACAACATCTGCCATGATAGCCCTGCTCAGTACCAAGGATTCTTTAAATTTAAAGTGCAATCAAAATGCCCTGCCTGGCAAAGGGTGGTAAACAATCCGGTGAGAAGTTCAGTTGTTGTCTGTGACTGCAGGACTGTTTCTGACTGTGCCCTTGACTACCGTTCTCTCCTCTCTGAAAAAATGCTGGAGAGTTGGCACATACTCCCAAAAGTCTAAAAGTTTCTTGCAGGCATTATTCCCAGCCCTGCTGGAAAGCACCAGGACACCTCTGTGCTCAGCCCATCTGTGCCTTTGAGGATGCAGCCAGTTTTTCACCTCTGCTGCAGAAAAAATTATTTTCTTTTCTTTATTTTCCACTGAGATTGTTTGAATTATGGTCAGGGTTTCACACGACACTTGCTCAAAAAGACTACAGTGTGATTGAGGTAATTAATTAACATTCTCCTCTGTCTGTAAATTAACTGTGTATTTTATACTCAGACCTCTGCCTCTTTGCAGCAATAGTACTATATTTGAAATCATATACATTGTTCAGATAAGATATAGGAAAAGCAGGACAAGGCCACCTGAATATGAATTATAAAAACACAGGTTAGTGGAAATGCAAAACTTTCAGCACACACACAGTTCTGACATTTCAAATATTATTTGTTGCAAATCAAAAGTTCCTGTTAAATAAAGCTAAAAAATTGTTCTGCATCATTTGAAATATTGATTTCAACTGTGATTTAAGAATATATCATTTTAAATTAAAATATGTATATTTTCTAAACATACATAATAATTGATTACAACTTTACTTTAGAATATGGGCTTTTAAAAACTTTAAAAAGGTGAAAGAAAACATACAGGAGAATCCTCTGTTAATTGATAACTATTTAGAGTTAACAAAATTGAAACTAAAAAATTAAATAATCTTTCCAACTAATGTAAAATTAAACACTTTGACCTTATTCAAACATTAAAGAGAAAAATACCATTATTTTGTCAAGCTGACATGTTTCAATGAGCCAACAAGCTCTTTCCAGAACAATTTATAGCTTCCCAATTAATATAATGCACTCTTCTGGATTACCTCTTCTTTTTTGTTTCATTCCACAAAACTTGTAACTTGAAAAAAAAAAAATCACATTGCCTTCCATAGGAGCAGAGCCCTGTACTTCTTAAATTAGCTGTAAACCAAATTAACTCTCATTCAGATGCAATTAAACTTCACTCATATGCACTGGTCTTTATAGAAACAACTTCACTGCCTCCATAAATTTAGCCTTACAGTCTGCTCCTGGGGATAGCGATGGAGCCCCCCCTAAACTTGGTATAGTTAACTTTTGCCATCTCTTCTTTCAGGTTTGTTTGGAGCTTGTGCAGCAACAGAGCACTGAGCAGATTGAGAAATCACCAGCTGAAGTAACAGTTCTTTAGAAATCTTGCCAGATGACCATGGATGCCACACGTCCTGCAGTGACTGATTTATCTTGCTCTCAGAATAATTGCTACCGTCTCTGTGTTAGCTAAGGGGAATGAGAAGTGATCAAAAGGAAGAGATTTGCTTTTTTCCGTTTGTTTGATTTCCTCAGTAAATAGCAAATTCACCAAGCAGATTTACATTAAATAAGAAGGTGTGACCACTTGAGTCCATTTCACTGGATGTAGGACAACAGGAGTGGCTTTGAGGAATATCCAGGTGATTAGTGGTGACATTTTCAAAATTATATATATCAACTTTTCATTCTAAACCATCCAGCTTTGTTTTGATATCTAATTCTGCTTTTAAAAGGTTAACTCTTCTTAAAATGGATGTTTAACATCCTTTCTTGTTTTTCTTTAAATTTTCTACTTAGAAGTTGCTTCAAAATTAAAAACAAAAAAAAGAAATAGCAGAACAAAGTATTTTATTTTACTTTCTCCAAAATTAAATACATTTTTTTGTTAAAAGGTTAAATGACATCTTTTAGCTCACTTAGATTAAACAATGCAGAAAATTCTATTATTTTCACATCTCATTGGATATTGCTGTACTTTCCCCCAGCCCTTTTGCAGTGGAGGTCAGCTAGCCCCAGGGCCACAAGCACTTTGATATTACTGGTGGTTCTGTGGTGCAAGAAAAGAGAATCTGATCCAGCATTAATACTTCCCTTCTGTTGAAGATTTGATGCGAGTCACTGCAAATGGCACAGATACACCAGAAGCGATAGAGTACATACACCCTTATGTATTTTGTGAAGGATGTTTGTTTCTTTTCTTCTGAAAGGATAACACTTAAAATGCTGTGGTTCGTTTATTCTAATGTCCTTTAGGCAGCATCAGTTCCTTACAGACAATTTAAAATTCTTTCACACTCCAGAAATACCATAGGCAGTAACAAGTTAGATAAGTCATTCTTAAAGTTATTAGTTGATAATGATGATAGCTTCACTTCATCTGAAAAATTATTGCTCATAAAATTACTGTATCATAAGCAAACTGCACCTTTTACTGATTTGTTTATCCTTGCAACACTTTCAGCTTGGATAACACTTTTTTTTTTATTAATATTGCTATTATTTATTTCCCTGCATCAGTTCCATAAGATATCTCATAAAATATACTTGCTAGCATTAAAAGAACTGCTAACTTCCAATACAGCTGAAGTTGGATCTCTCTAGTATTGTTACAGGAAGGGAGAGGAAGCAAAAAGAAACCCTCAAAGCCCAATTTGGATGCATTTGGATATTTCCCATACCTCAAGTGATGAACAAAATTAAAAAAACCCAGTCATCATCATACAACAGAACTACTTTAGACTACATCTCTTGGGGAGGGGATAGAAAAGTCACAGAGAATTTGATATTTTGTAAATTAAGGGGGAAAAACCACCATCACATCAAACTGATCTTCAGAAGAACTTGAGTGATTGCACTCCTGGGGAACACCTGTGGTGTTGACACACCATACATCCCAGTGTGTCCGTTAGCACTCAGATACTAGGTACATATTAAACTCTGCTTGAAAATCTGAGCTGAGACTCTTCAATTTCACTTTCAGAAATTAGCCAGGTGGGGACTCTGTGATGGTGCCCTTACTAAGAAATCCTGCTACTTGGTTGGATGTGTTAGACTGGACAAAACACTGGTCCCGATGTTGCTGGAGCTTCTGTGCACCAGGGAAGTAGCAGCCCATTCCTGAACATATGGACATAGCAAGGAGGACTTGCTCTGCACTGTTAACCCTCCCCTGAGCTTTGTTGGTCCCCACAGCAGGAGACAGGCTCCCTTTCCCATCTTCATTTAACTGTGGTGAGAAGGTGAAGTCCTCAGCTCTTGCACATGCAGAACAGTTCCTGGGTCAGGTCACCAACAACTTCCCTCTTTGAAGTGCCAGAGTTTGGCCACCTATGTCCTCTCTTGCTGGGGGAAGGAACAGCAGTGATGTTCACTGACATTTAGTAGCTGGAATAAAATATTAGAATTAAGTTATTTTTAAAAGAGCAAGGAGCCTATATGTTCATTTTGAATCCTGTAATTTTATACTTTTCCACCAGCTGATTACAAAAATCTTTTTCTGTTCAATTACAGAAGTACAGTAGACCTTTTTCTGAAGAAAAAAAAAAAAAAAAGGTAAATTCCCAGAGACTGCCTTCTTGGTCTGTTTGAGAACCATCTCTCTTCTTCCCCGTGCTCTTCAGGACCCATGTGTGATAACTTGTGCAACTAAGCCAAGAGGCAATGCCTCCTTTGCACTGCCAGCTGCCTTTGCACTTCTCAGGCCAGAGTGCTGTTTCTTTGGCAGTTCACTACTGCCCCACGCATGAGAGGTTTAGGCATCTTCACAAGATCCTGACACTTAGCAATGTACCCCAGGTCACCTGAAACATCGCAAGCGATCAAATGAGTGGTCTTAAGATCTGTTATTGATTTTCAAGCTAACTCATTTTACCCTAGATTTGTGGCAGGCTTAAGCGTGCACATCCACTCAGTTATGGACAGTTGCTACGTCTGAGACATCATCCTATGTACACCTACATCCATTCAGCCTTAGGCTTGTCATCACTCATTTAGTGGCTGTATCTGCACGTGGGAGACTGGGCTGTAATGGTCTGCTTTCCCCTTGCTATAGTTCAGCACAGAAATGTAAGACATAAACTACATTTTGGGACATGGATCAATACGCATTACTGTATGGCCCATCTCCGTCCCTGATGAGGTAAAAGGCTTAGCATGGTCAGGCAGCTGTAAATTCTCAAATGTTGCATCTGGCAATAACAAGAGCACCACAGTGAGGAGTAGAGGGCAGGAGAGCTGCTGTGATTCTCTATCACTTTTCTCACAGATATCACAGAGAAAATATCTTGCCCCAGCTCTGGGGACTCTCCTAAATGCCAGCCTAAAACACTGCTTGCGATGTGCTCAGAAACTGTCATAAGAGCAACACTGAAACAGAGAGATTCTTGCAAGTTGTGCATTGCCAGTAAGCTGCTTGTTTTGCTTTACACTGTTTGTCTTTTCTATTGCTCTCCAGACTTCTTGTATCCTAGGTTTTTCAGGTCTGAACCTATTTTACTGGCCAGAAGCTAGTACAGTCTTGCTGGGACTCTTTTGATGCAAGAGATGTTCAAATAAATACCATCACATAATAATAAATAGTTTCAATTAAATAAAAGCAAGAACTGTGTGGCTGTGCAGAAGTGAATTTTCAGATATTTCCAAGGACAGGATGCTATTAAAATCCTTTTGTTCCTGTTTCTAAAGCAGCTCTGTTTTGCAAACAAACCAGGAATCTTTCAGGTTTTCAAATGCACAGAATTTAAAATATCTGTCACAACTGTCATCTTTAATCTGTAACATTAATTTGATTGCATGGAAATATCACTTTCTAGTGGTGATGAAACTATTTACTGGGGACTGCACTAACCCAGGGAGAAAGCTAGCTAGATATTCCACAGATAGCAGTGGCTAGCAGAAGTGAGCATAAGTAGATTATGAAAAGAAATCTAAAATGGCTGAGTCCTCAGCCACTCAATTCAGATCTTATGGTTTAAAGGAAAATTGCAGTGTTTCAATGTCTGGCAATCAACGAGATTATATGGTAAGAGTCATTTCACATAAACTGTGAAATATGTTTGGAAATAGTCTCCTTCCCTTCCACCTGACGCTTGTGCTGCATATTCAACATACTTGACAGATTTAGCTAATTTATTATCAAACAGAAAGTCTGTTAAAGAGGGGGAAACTGATGCAAATGGGGGTGACGTGATTTGCTGAAGAGCATGAAGGAAACCATAAGGGAACACAAGACAATTTCTGGGGACTCAGACCCCCTTCGATTCCTGTCTCTGCCACACACCTCTGGTATGAATGCTGACAATAAGCCAGCAATGCAAATTCAGCAGCTTTACAGGTTGGGAGGAAGGCCTTGACTTCCTTCTTCTCTGCCGTTCTCCACACCCTTATCACAGTACCACTTGCAAAATAAGATTTGCTCTTTCTTCTTCTGAAGTTCAGTTTCAGCTTCATTCTCTTATTCTTTCAAGATCTGGTCCAATCCTCCTCATTATGATCCCTGCTTCTTGCTCCCAGTCCTCAAAGCAAATTACCTCTCTCAAGGCTACTTAACCTATTTAAAATGACAAGGAACTTTCAACACTGTAACTCAACCTAAGCTTTCTGTGCAGCCAGTGTGGTGAAAGCCAGGACTGAAAATCTCTTACACCAAGCTACTCTGAGAATTCAAAGGGGAAAAAAAAATGCATGAAAGCAGCAGCACAGACTAGAACTGTAGAGGGAAATCAATTTAAATATAGACCACAAAGAGGTTGGATAACACAGACCTCATCAGCTCAGTGCCACTTATGCAACAGCTGCACTCAAATCTCAAAAAGTCATTCTTCTAGAGCTTTAACACAAAAGGTAACTCCACCAAATATTCCTCTGAACATGGCAATAACAGTCAGCTCATTCAAGCACAGGCCTTCCACACTATCATATAAACCCTTTATGTTGAATTGCTGCAACTACCTCACTGCCTCAACACTGCATAAATAGAGTCTCTCTGTGCTCATGTCTGATTTCACAAAGCCACTTCAAACCCCCAGTAAAATTGAAGGTTTCATCATGAACACTACTGGGCATGGGAAGGGAAAGGTCTAGTAATACGGTGACTTGTGAGTGAGTTTGGTGGCAACTTTGAGAGGTTTTAATTTGCACTCTTAATGCTTTTATTTGAGAACGTGAAAACCTTGATGTTGAGAATTACCAAAGGTAATAGATGTCATTATGTCCTTTCTAGAGAACATAATAATTATTGATGCTTGTAGGCTAAGTAACCAACTATAGAACTGCAGCTAATACAAACAGGCTAACTTGATGCCTTCCCTCTGAAAAAAAACAAGCTAAATATATCTGGATGCACATGATAAGGTATTTTAAATTTCATGTGATCTGAGACATATCACATTCAATATCCCTGCATCTAAAAACCTTGTTTATTGTGCATTTTGTCTCCTGTTTATGGATCTCCTACCTGCTCTGAAAAATTCACAGACCTCTTCTATGTTCACAATTCACTCTGTCTCACCCTGGCATTTCCAGAGAGTTACATGCCCAAAAGCTACCACATTGAGCCTAAAGCCCTCTGCATGTGCTGAGCCACTCTGCCTATGTGGTGCTGGGTTGGAGAGACTAACCCTCAGTCAGGACACACAGCACCGGACTCACAGCCCAGGCAGACTGCAATGAAGAAGTCTTGGATCTGCACCCCACCGCTCACAAATGCTCTCTGTCACTTGTCAGTTCATACACACGATGACGAAGCCCTTGACTAAAGCTGTGGGAAAATGTCAGTCAGGTGTTGCATAATGGTCAAGATGTGAAGGTTAGACACTCAAAGTACCTCCAGGTATTGGGACTGAAGCATCAGGGGGAGATCTTTCCCACTTTGATGCACACAGTATCTGAATGGACCTGCCTGTGGTACCTGTGAGACAGGTATGAGCTGTTGCAGGAGTCTGGTTGTTATTACACCACCCTTTCTACTTCCTGGATAACTGGAGTCTTGTCTCCTAAACCACCCCAGTGTGCCAAGTGGAGATACTATTACAGGCTTACATCAGCCTGGACAACATCTCAACACTGGTTATTAAAAAAACGCATGAAAAAACCCTGAAATCAAACTAAACATGAAAATAAAAATCACTCGTTGCCAGCTATACAGTTGTACCTTGGCTCCCTAACTCTGGAGTGTTTTTTACCTTCCCATTGCTTCTTATCTCTTCCCCACTCCTGTTAAACCATGATTTTGCTACTAATTAATCTTCCTTCCCTAGCATCTTGAATATGTCTCATCACCTCTTTGAGTCATTTTGGTTTCATGCTTTATATTTCATGCTCAGAGAACTACATAACTTACCTACTGCTGCTCATGTGGTGGTGCTTGAGACCACCTTTTACTGCTCTTCACTTCTCATTCTTCTTCTCTCAGGCCTCTTGTTTGGAAAAATAGCTTTTCCTTTTGTCCCCCAACAACTGTTCTTTCCTTCAGTAAGTATACGTAATAATAATAAACAATATTAATGTGTACAGACACCAGAACCTTCAGCTCCCAAACATAACTGAGAGGCATTACAGACTGAATCAGAAGCTGAGAAGATACTCAGACAAAAGAAAGGATCTACTGCAGGTGAACAGTGCAAGATACTGCTTAAACAAAGTGGCTTTATGTCCTTGCAAACAACAGGCTCCAGCTTTACCAGCTTGTAACTGTGATATATATTAAAACAATAAACTCTAAATTCAGGAAAACATTTACTCAGTTTCAGTGTTAATCAATCGGATAATTTTAATTCTAAATTTCCAAAAGTCCTGTGATGTTTTTGCCTGTAGGTGGCTGATATTTTGCTACATCGTTGCTGTTTCCTTCTCTACCTTCTTGCGTCATAGTACATGGCATTTAGAACAGCTCAGTGAAACATGTGAAGCTGATTTTGAGCCATGTTGTTATGTTTGAACTCCCAGCCTTGTATTAATTTCACTCTTCTTGATTAAGTAAATACCTCTTTATGAGAGAAAAATTAACTAAAGCAAAGATATAATTGTTTTTCTTCATGCAGTTATTCAGTTAAAATACTCAGTTTCTGCTCATTTAAACTTGAAGGGAAATACATTCCAGGCAGAGTTCTGACTGAGCTGAAAATATTATAAATTAGGCTGTTATAATGGGTCTAATTGTGTGGTTTAATTATTAGGTTATACAGGAGAATACAAAGTGGGCATTTTGTTAGATGAAGACAATGTCATCGGTCTGCCCAAGATCTTTGGGTAAAACTGTAGGCTGTAAAAATACTTTTGTTTTTCTGGTATATATAATTTTTCAAAGCTGGACAACTCCTAAACTCATTAATTATATACATTAATAATCATAACTACCCAAACATTACTTGTATATGTGAATAATAAAACTCTCAAATAAGCCATTAGGTTACAAAGGACAGCAGACATCCTACTTACAAGGCATAAGATTCAAACATCCAGCATATAATTTTACCCTTTGCTGTACCTGTTATTCCTTCCCCAGGTTAACAGAGGATCTGCTGTGGGACTGTATGTGGTGCAATGGTACTAGCAAGCATTCGTGAATAAAAGCTTCCTCTGGAGCAGACACACTGGCTGTGCTGGCACTTCTCTTCCTACTGGTACCCATCTGATCAAGCCAGTTCACCAGTATGTTCAGAAACTAATGAAGGGTCATAAATATCCTGTAAACCTGTGAAATGATAACTCTGAGGGTATTTTGGAGTGATGTAAATTGACGTCCCTTTATTTTACAAGCAATTTTTTTTTTAATTTTTGTATAACTCAGTTGCTCAGTGAATAAAGAACTCTTCTACCTTTAAGATTCATTTTTTTCTTAACGGCATCCTGTTGCCTAGAGATTTTTAGCTATTCAGTTTTGCTGTCCTAGAGAATACATTTTTATCCTTGTGCTTCTTCTAGGGTTTAGCCATTTAAAACTTGCAAGGATTTGGGGGTAGCCCAACTGTAGTCATTTTAAATCCTGTTACCTCTCTCCAGTTTTAACCATTCTGAACTTCAGCTGTAGAGTTTTCATTTCCATCCTTTATAGGACTGCTCTATTTTCATAGACCTGATATTGTGAGATGCTGAGATGCTCAAAAAAAAATTCAAAATATTGCTTTTAACAATACCCTTCTTTCTAATGAATAAAGGTCTAATCTGACTTGATGTATGTGATACTTTGTCCACTTATGAAATATGAATTTGTGCATACATCAATATTAATATTTTTATTCTTGAAAAGAGATCAGCTGTCTGCTGACTCTGAGTGGAGTTTCATTCAAGCAGAACAAATAAGGTCAAAGACAATCTCTTCTTAATTAAAGGGAGCACGTAATATTGATTTAATAAAATTTTTACATTACTTAATGACAGCTAGATATTATGTTCACAGTAGAAAGACTGACATTTTATTGTAATCAATATGCATTTTATTAAAATCAATGTGCTCCATGAACTATTCTACAGAGCCTTAATAACATCTAATCTGCCACACTGCAGAAATGGAGAGTTTGTCATCTGAAGGTAAGATTGTTTGACAGAAGAATTGCTACGTGTATAGTTGACAAGTTTCGATTTTTCTTAGAGGCCAATGAATGTGATTTGTATCATTAAAAGTGGTAAGTGTTTAACCCCAGGTAATTTCAGGTAGTCAAGGGGACTGAGGACCTGGAGAGAACCAAAGCAGTATGGCCAGTATTTTCCCACCAACTTTAAATTTGGTCCTGCTCAAACCTGTTCATAGCAGGAGAGAGGTTTCCATCCAGGACAGCCCTCAGTCCCCATGTAAACCCACTCCAACATACTTCTCAAAACACATCCCTGACAAAGAGCTGCCCCTCTGGCTGACACCTTCTTGGTGTCAATGTGGTTCCAAGATCTGAAGGATGTCCCTGTTCTACTAATGCTCTCTAAAGGCCAAGGCTTCAGTATGCAAAGTAGGAACATAGACATGCTTTCACTCCTACCAGCTTTATGCTGTAAAATAAATCAATAGCTTCATGGTTTGCTCTCTCCCCAGTGCCAGGAACACACAGAGATACTTCACCTACTACAGCTGCTAATAGACTTTACATTAGCTCAAGTGAAGGAGAGATGTGCTTTGGACCTGAAGGGTCAGGTTTTGTGTTTTTAACAATACAAGGAGATAAGGTCATCACACCTGCAACTGTTACAGGACTTACCTTTCACTGATCACAGTCTAGATCACACTAGAATCAATGCTTTCCTCAGCAGTCCCCTAAACTACCCCCAGTGCTTTGGTAAAAGGGGATATGATTCTCCTTTACTTCTTTATTGCCTTCTTTAACCTATCTCATAATTATTTTAAAGAGCATTTCTTATCCTAAAGGCTAATGGGCAAATGACTCAACTATGCTTCTGTGATTAATTTTATTTATTTCTATTTGTGCAGCTATATTCAGAGAATAAAAAGAGTGAAATCTGGCAGTCTTGTTAAACAGTTGTGCTGGTTTTGTCTGGAATAGAGTTAATTTTCTTCATAGTAGCTGGTACAGGGCTATGTTTTGGATTTGTGCTGGAAACAGTGTTGATAATAAGGGATTTTTTTTGTTGTTGCTGAGCAGCGCTTACACAGAGTCAAGGCCTTTTCTGTTTCTTACACCATCCTGCCAACGAGGAGGCTGGGGTGCACAAGAAGTTGGGAGGGGACACAGCTGGGACAACTGGGACAACTGACCCCACCTGACTACAGGGATATTCTATACCATATGACATCATACTCAGCATATAAAACTGGAGGGAGAACAAGAAATATCTGGAACATTTGGAGTGATGGCATTTGTCTTCCTAAGTAACCTTTATCAGTGATGGAGCCCTGCTTTCTTGGAGATAGCTGAACACCTGCCTGCTGATGGGAAGTGGTGAATGAATTCCTTGTTTTGCTTTGCTGGCATGCACAGCTTTTGCTTTACTTATTAAACTGTCTTTATTTCAACCCACAAGTTTTCTCACTTTTACTCTTTCAATTCACTCCCCCATCCCACCAGGGGGGCAGTGAGCAAGCAGATGTGTGGGGTTTAGTTGTCAGCTAAACCATATCATCAGTACTTTAACTGTCTCTTTTCAACTTTCTCGTTCAGTTTGCTTCTTCATCCTGTGCACAGTATTGAGAGTGTTGCAGCTATGAGGGATGCTTTAATATATTATTTTACATCATGCACATTGCACATACAGTAGCACCAAGCTCTCTTACCTGGTCATACAGAGTGAGACAAAGATTTCTTCCATTATTTCTATTGTGTTTCACCACAGTAGTGGCAGAATTGGTAACACGAGACAGTGGCCATCATCCACCGTCCTTGCCTACTCTATCTTCAGTGAAGCTGTTAAAGAGAAAAAGAGAAAGGTTTGAAATGTTGAGGTGGAAAACTCTCCAGTTCACCTAGTTTGGGTATGGTTGTGGACAAGGTTTGAGTGAACAGAAAACAATTTCAGTGTATATTGTCCAGAATGACAAAACACGATGTGTGAATCTCTGGCAAACGCTTTCATTATCTTCCTTTCAAGTGGGTTTTTTTGATCATTTGGGTGCGCACAAAGGAGAGGGTGGATGAAAACCTGCTGTCACCTGGAGAGTTCTGCAGAAAAAAAAACCTTTCTCACAGCTCTAGCTGAATCTGTGGACATGGTACCACTTGGTTTACAGGCTGTGCTCCCATTTTTAACAGTTAAATTCATCAGCTCATGATTCAACTTGAAGGTTTACTTCTAATTACCTGACACAGTAATAAGCACTGTTTGTGTCTGCCATGATCACAAAACCTGGTGAGAATTGATTTGAGTCTTCCTACCTCCACCAAGGAGAATTTAATAGTACAGAATTTTCTAAACAGGGCTGTACAAAATGCTGGAGTAAAATTATCAATAGAAATTAACAGAAGAACAGTGTGGGGGTTCTAAAGGATTTCCTGCAAGGAAATCGGCAACTGAGCAATCCTGCATATGAGCAAGGCTGGTAAAGCCTCAGCGTTGGCAAGGATGTGATGAAATGACCCTGGAAGAATGAGGAAGAACCCAGGAAGTTAAACAACTTCAGGGTGTTGGTCTGGGCAGAGAAGAAGTTTGTACAATGTCGATGTGGCAGTTTTCATCCAATCAGAAGAGAGCTTAAGGAGCATGTGCAAAGCTAACTGTCCAATCAGAAAGAATTGTACCATGTGATTTTCACCTGCATCATAAAAGGCTTGCTCCACCATAATAAAGTTGGCATTGCTTAATCACAGTGTGATCGTTCGCATGTCTGTATCTCCCCCAGAACAGCAGAAAAGTGTTTATAGCTACAATTGTGTCCTAGTTTACCTTTCAAAAAAAAAAAAAAAAGGTTGTTATGGGTGTGAAGCCTGTTCATCCATATGCATTTTATGCCTCATTTTCCCATAACCTTTCACAATTTGACAAGGACAGGAAAAATCAGGATTGGACCGGGGACTTAAGATAACCTCCATTTACGATTTCCACTTAAAAACACTGTAGAGTTTGGTTCCTTTGTGTTTACAACATCCACCTGTATATATGTCTTGTGAAGAACATATTTACTCTTTAGAATAAGCACTTTCTGATTCTGACCTAGCTTTTAACTGAAATCCTATTATACATATCATGATTTCTAAACAAGTATTTTTCATTCACTATAAAGCAAAGTGAAGGAAAACAAATTTAGGCACAATAAAAACAGAACACTGAAAAAAAAAATATAATCAGTACAAATTTGCTTTCCAGAAGGAATCTCAGAAGATGTAGCCCAAAAGACTATTATACAAGAGTTAGAAAATGAGGAACATGGGAGAGCCTTTAACCTAATTATGGTTTTCTTATTATTTTATTGGCGCTATCAAATTTTCATGGCTGAGCCAGCACAACTGCTGTAGCCTTGCCTGCTGTCATTACTCAATGTTATCTTTTATTTATACCAAATTATAAATGTGTGTGTGGCACTCTGCAAACAAACAAGAGATGCAGCCTGTGCTTCTTGGCTAAATTTTATCAGTGCTATACTTTATATATAGCTTAGATGGCACTTCCTTCAAGGTCCTTCCACTGCTGAGGTCCCCTCAGACCCACAGAACCAGTTGCAAATTTATGCCTGTGAGAAACAATAAATTGTTCACCTTCAGTTGATGAATCTTATCTCCTAGCTATCTAATCATTGAGGACCTGCTCAGCATTTCAGCAGTTAAGTTTTGCAAGCATATAAGGCAGGTCTTTTGTGCTTTTCCTACTGAGAGTGAAATGCATAAAGTTGGCTTCCTGTTTCATGTGTTCCTGGAACAAGATCTATCTTCCTCTGGTTTGCCAGGCAGCAACAAGCTATGACACCATACAGCAGCTTGACAGTGAGTTGTCAGCTGCCCTGTTCAGTCATGGAGCAGGACTCAACAGGCACTACTCAGTCACTGGAGTTATGCCTCCAGAAAGACCTGCTGGGTGAGGAAACCACACACAGACAATAAAATACTCTAGCAAGCTTATCCCTTTGGCCCCAGTGTGCATATTACAATTGTGTGATTCAGATCTTGCATCTTGTTGGGGAAGAGACCTTAAAGTGCTACTAAACATCTGCATTAGTGCATGCCCAGAGCCAGCTGCATCCTCACAAGACTAAGCACTTGCCACCAAGTCCAATGCAAACACAAGACACCACTTTGCCTATCTCACCTACAAGGCCCTGATAGATGCTCCCAGCTATCTCCAGCAAGATCAGGCCCTACACAAACTGAACAAGAAAAAAAAAAAAAAAAAAGGGGAAGTGGTTTCCTCTTTTATCCAAACATAAGCCAATGTTCCACCATCTGTGGAACTGAGCTATTCTATACTAGATAGTTAGCAGAGGGTATGCCTGGAAAGCTGCATTACTATCTGTATCCCAAGTGCCCTAACCATAGTCATGCCCAGTCAATCTCTTTCTCCAGGTCAGTGAATAGAGAACTACTCCACACAAACTGAAACAGCTTTAACAGGAATGAGTAAAAGGACCTCTATGAGCCCTGTGATTCAAGGAACATATTCTAGGAGAAGTCACATCATCGGTATCTGAACTCAGCTGGAGCTTGTGCAGCCAGCATCAACTAGGATTTCAGACTAAACTAAAGCAGGGTATGATAAGGGATGGCAAGAGGCATTATCTGTGATGGGATATGATTTATTGAACGCAGCATTTATGGTTGGTTTGCTTAGCAACACGCCCCTGGAGGTCTCCATACATTATTTTTTATAAAAATATTGGTTTTACTACACATCCAGAAACCCAGGATTTGTGGTAGACCGTGTCAAATGATAGAAATAAAAAATAAAGCACATTCTTTAATGTTGTTTTTTGGGCACAAAAGGGCTAAACTCAGTATAACATGAACATAACACTTTGTAAATGACCGGCAACAAATGTTTGTGAAAAAAATGTATAACTCACCATAAGTTAAAATATACTTCTCAATTTTATAAGTAATTAATACACATAATTTACTATTCATTATTTCCTGGTCCTTTCAAAGAGTTCTAGAAGGAATTCTATCCATAAAATAATATTTAATTCTATGGGTAGAATTAAACTTATTTAACTGTACAAAATGTAGGTGTCTCACCTACACTGACCGTTTTGTCTTCCTCCATAGTCATTGGAGGGAAGGAAGGATCACTCCATGCTTGGATGAGAGACTTTTCTCATCTTAGGGTTGAATTGCTTTCTAGAGATGTAGTACTGTCTTTGTGTTGATGATAGAGGCAAACTTAACTGACTTAAAGAGGATTTCTAATTTCACATAGTTAGATCACACGTAACATGATTTTTGGAGGCTGATTCTCTGCATAACAAATGAGACTTAAATGAAAAAAGTCTTATAAAACTCAGGCATGTACTTGTTAAAAATTGAAAAAATATAACAAGTATAAAGGAATGGAATAAATATGCATTAATCAGCCATTAAGTAATCAAAATCTTTAAAACACCCATTATTCATAACATGTAGTCCAGCCTTCTCAACAGAGAAGGAACTTTTATTCTCTCTTATTTTTATGACTTTACCGAACTATAGATTAAAATGCAACATCTTAGATACCTAGACATAGTTGATATTACCTTACAGCACAATTTGCAAGATGGTGAGAACTGTAAGAGCTCCTGGGAGATAAGTGACCTCAGCCAATTTTAACTGATTATGAGAGCATTCACTGGTAATCCTCTGGTTCAATGATTTACATTCATTTCAATGGGAGACAAGCATCTAAGTAGTATTTTGCAGGTTTAAATCTATCTGTTTTTGTGATCTTGAACAAAGAAGCCATTATTGCTTTAGGATCCAGGCCCTGACTAAGGAAAGGATTTAAGTAAATCCTTACATTTGAGTTTGTTATGATCAGACACATTGAATTTTTCCTAAAGAAAGGATATTTTTTGAATGGGTGCCCCAAAACTCAGACCTACTGCTTTTCACCCCAGCTGTTTAGGAAAAAAAAAAAAAAAAATTAAGGAAACTAAAGTTTATCCTAAAAATTAGCATTTCTACTATGGTATATAACATATTTGTGAGAATGCATTCTTGGTATTGAAAATTAATAGAAAATATACCCTACTACTAGATACACTCAAGGAATATATTGACTTTCAGCATATTCACTTGAGTAATCTTAATTTCAAATTATATTGATATCTCCTCACAACTTCCCCTCTAGCACACATATAACCTGACAAGCCCAGATGAAAGGCCAAAGTGAGTTTTTTGACTGGGAAAATGTCTCGCAAAAAAAATATTCTTTTTTTTTTTTTTTTTAACATGAATGTTGAATAAACAACTTTTTGATAATACAAAGTAATGAATTGCAAACTTGCCAAAATCCAATTATTAATCTGATATTCATTTATTTATTTCATTCCTTTTAAGAATTCTACAAGATTAGCTCTGAATAATTGCACTTTCTAGGAGGCTTTCATGCTAGACCCCATTTAACAGATCATTCTTTAATACAGTACTGTTGCAATGCCTTCAGGTACAAGCATGTTTATCACACATTCAATAACTGTCTGCATGAGTGAAAAGAAAAAACATTGAGTTATATTCAATAAATGCAATTCTAGCAAAGGAGTCCTATTTTCAATATTCAGGTGTTCTATGTAGTCTATTTATTAATAAAACAAGTAATGATGGGAATTATAACACAGAAATTTGGTACATTGACATTAAACCCTATTTATCATAATTAGAAAACAACTTTCATACAAACCTAACAGTATACTGTCATTCCACAAACTCTTTAGTCTCATAGAAACCAACAGTATTGCTCAGAATGGTTATAATGCTTTTGCTCCTCGATCTGACACCTGTGTCCCCCCACATCTCTGTTTTCTCTTTCACCATATGGGTAACTATGGTTCAAAAAATACCATGGCAACAAACATATAAAATGGTTTTCAAATTCATCATTTTCCCACTCTGATCCCCTGTGTGTCCATATAACTGCTATCATCAGTGAAAGGGGAAAACGTAAGACGGGACCATCCTTTTTGTCAGCATTACTAAGATATGATATACTAGAAGGACTGTGAAAATATGGCAGACATATCAATGCAGAAGAGAGTTTCCATGATAAAACCTCGTGCTTAGAAAGTGCTGTACTTCCCAAATGCTGTTATTTATTAGTGTATGGCAACTGAATATTTCACTAACTTTCTATTTTTAAAGTATTTGAAACCTGACATGTAAGGAAAGCTTTACCATCTAAATATTTATCATTTGTTGACATAGTGTGAAACAGATTATGACCCTAATTTCTAAATACATGGGAAACTGAAACAGAAAGGAAGCATTTACTCATTAAGATCCAACCTCAACTCTACCAGATATTTTTTCATATTAATTCCTTTCTCACATTTTCCATAGTTCTGGTTTGTAAATGAGCTAAACATCTACACTGATTTTTTCCCTCGACTCTACTAGTGGATGAAGGACTGTGAATATGATGCTTGGTGAGAAGACAAACACTTGCCTTTTCCTCCTTCCTGAGTCTGGGATAAGATAAATGTCATGGGCTAATGTGGGATAACAAATAGTGTATGCACATCATCACTCCCACCAAGCTACAGAAAAACCAGTGCTGCATTAACAATGAGGCTCCTGACAGCTGTGTCACGGTGGAAACTGCTGCACAAAAAAGTATCATTGTTCTCTTGTATCTTCTGTGTTGGTTTTGACTGGAATTCCTATCTAGGACCTAAGAGAAAAGGTTTTTTTCCATCCAGAGTTTACTGAAATCTAGGAATCTGAAAGACTGGAGTTTTAAGGGGAGGACTAGAACAAATATCAGGGAGAACACTAGAATAAAAGACCAAGCCTTCTACTCCTTAAAATGTATGAGCCATTCACCTGTCACTGTAGGGGCTTTTGAGATGCAAACAGAAAGTTCTGATTTTTTCCTGCAGCAGACAATGGTCCACCCGCATAATACATGCTACAACCTGGGGTGTGCAGTAAATAAGTAATAAAAAAATGTTGTATTGCTTTCTGCTCTATAACTGCCTGCAATATAATTCATCCCTCAAGCAAAATGAAACAATCACCTACAAAAGCTACTCAGCTGCTATGAATAATTGAAACGACCACCAAATCTGTAGTTCAGACCCATCCTAATATTTTCATAGAGAAAAAGAAAAAAAAAAAAAGTCTTAAGTGGTTGCATTGTATAAAATCAATGAAATTTGCTGTTCTGTTTCTATACATAGGTAATTCAGACACTTATTCCCAGCTAGCTTGTATTATAGGAGGTACATTTTTTTTAACCAGGTGTTACTCCACAGGCTTTAATATTAATGTAAAGACAGTCTGTAAAAGGCTGAGAGCTGGAGAAACAAAACCAGTAAAACCAGGTCAAACAGAGAACAGCCCTTTCTCTCTGCGTTGATACACCAGATGTGACATGATGAACTCATCCTTGATGAACAGGACTCTTTATCAAAGCATTATTACTCTGAGAAATCCAAGCAGACTCCTTCAAAAAGCAGTTCTGGCATACTTCAAAAAGAATCATTGCTGAGAAATGTTCCCAATAAATGGAGATTCATCATATACTAGAAAAAGTAATTAACATGGCTGTTATGTTATGTTTGTCTTGATTTGAAGGGAAATCCACTCCACATTGTAAACTCTGTCATATTTTATAGTACTTATTTACTTACTTTGTCTGTTCCACTATTAGCTAGATTTTATGATCATTATAACAAGCGCATTATATTAATCATAGCTAATAAAGTCTCTCTCCTCCCCTCTATCACATCACCAATTTTTGCTCTGGTAGAGCAAAGGGCAAAAATGTGAGGGAGGTAGAATCTGTATCCCAGTTCTTTAGGTGTGGATACCATATAAATACATGGCTGGCCAGCTACATAATCTACCCTTGACTTAAAATGAGATGTCCAATCTAGTTACTGTGAGGTGTGGAGTCTCTGCTGATGCAGGGGCCGGCCAGGTAACATGAGTAACTAGCTGTAGAAAGTGTGTCAACCAGCAGACCAGTTGTGACCAGCGTTGTCAGTTTGTAACACAAATGAAACCCCCAAAGCAGGGTCCTGGGGAGCTCTGTTACTAGCAATTGTTTCAGGACCTTTATTTTCCCTTGTTTCTCTGAGGTGTGTGATATATTTCCAATGAATATACATATGTGACTTGCAGAGTCAATATGGTTGGTCATCCCCAGTCTACTATGCTTAGCACCTACTTTACAGCACTTGTTTTGGGTGGATGCAGAAAGTAGCCGAGGATCTGCGGCTGGCACATTTACAACATCCAGGAGCTGTTTTCTGCAGAAAGAGTTATTTTCTAACTATTTGAGACTAGCTTCTTATCCCTTCTGCTGTTTGAGCAGCGAAGAAGGCTGTATGCCAATAAGCAATGCAGCCATATGGTTTGCCTTACCCTGGAAATGTCAGCCAGAAAGACTTTGAGGATACTCATGCCTACTGTCTAAACATTCATCATGGCTGTGGTGATAGGGAAGGACAAATGTCATTGTCTGGATGCTTGTACCAAGGCACGACCAAGTTGGCCATTAGGGACTGCTGTAACCTTTACTGTCTGACTCCAAACAGGAAGTATTCTCTTCTGACACACCTGTATAACATTGCATTGCTTCCTTTGTCTGATAGACAGCAAAAAAAATCAGAAAAAAGTCCTAGTCAAGAAATAATAGGGCTTTCCTTACAGGTCAGAGAGAATCCTGAGTTTTGGGAACCCATCTGTGATAAAATGAAACGCAGAACTTAGTTTATGAACTCTTTGGGGAAAAGCGTATCTTATCACTGCACAAGCATCTAGTGCAATGGGGCCATGTTCAGGATCATATGACTAGCATAAAATTTCTTTCTTTTGTTCTGTCCCAGGAGCAACCCATCCTCAGAGTGTGAAGAAGTACAGTTGTATGCATTCATATTAGATAAGTTTTATATTGTAATGGAGATAAAAAAGTGTCCAAGCTCATTCAATCAAAGGTCCTGATTCCTGACTTCTTTGTAATTCCACTGATTCTAATCAATGTTCTCACAGTAGTCAGGATTCACCAAGGAAGGATCCATTCAAGGAAGGGGCCTGGGTGCATAGCTGTAGTTACTTCAATAGTTAGGTACACTTTCTGCATACCAAAGATACCCTGAAATAGGAAAGCTTTCATTGCCAGAAGTTAAAGTGCCTTTAATATTTATTATACAGTTAATATGCCTCTTCAGAAAATCCTTTGAGGGAAATAACAAAGATCAATAGAGGCCTGATGAATCCTAAATGGAGAAACTAAAAGAAGTATTTATTTTTCTGTCTATGTATCTCCTAGGGATGACAGCAAATCTACAGGCATATTATACCAATGGCCCAGGGTATTTTGTGGATTCAAGGGAAGGGGAAGACATTTCAAACACAAGAGCAAAGATTGTGCACTACCACAAAGTTAATTACCACGCAAAGCATCAAACCACATATCTGCCCTTCCAGAAACAATGTGTTCACAGAAATAGTGAATAAAATACTAGATTATTTATCAAAATACTGTGCATAAAATTCACCCAGAGCATGACAACTTTAAGAAAATATGAACCATCTACTACAGAAAAAGAATTACCTATATCTTTTTGACTGTGTCAATACTAAACTGAGTTTATTTCTTGAGATCATATTTAATAATGAAAAAGAACAAGAAAAGAAGACAAACCCCTGGGAAAATGTTCAAATTATTAATAAAAAGTTTAGATGCACTGTATAATTACAACCCCTCAAGGAGTCAAAAATTCTATGCTTCTTTATTTACATGCAGAAAGATGCCCAGTGTTTGACACTCATTTGTCATAAATGCCACTGAAATTACAGTTGATGCAAAATTTCAATGATATCAATACCATGTAGTAAGCAAGGAGTAAGGACATATACAGGGAGTAATATAAGGTAGTATTTGGCTGAGAACCATAGTCATTAGTGTCCCAAATGAGCCCTATACTACTGATGCATACAGCTCACTGATAAGTATGCCTTAGTACGCCTCTATGATGAAATTTGTCACCTGCACTATGCAAGCTCCACTTAGCATTTAGAAGTAGAACTCACATAGAGATTAAGCTTGTACGAGTCTTTTTTGTACAATATTATTATGCTACCCTTTATAATACCACACTGAATGCGCAAGGCAAATAGAATACATCACCCATGTTACTGGAGGACTTCTCTCATGGTTTGCTCTTCCATGAAATGAAGTCCTTCAAACATGGGCATTTGCTTTCTCCACTAGTACAAATTTACCCAGATACATTGATATTGCAGTCAAACTCTTCCAGCTTACCCTGACTTACATAATTTCCAGGAATCAACTCCCTAGACAGTTTAAGTGTAAATCCTATCTAAGCTTCAGCAGGATCAGATATAGTTTAGTATCTTCAGCTGACAGCCTGAATCAGAATATGTGTGTGACACCAGGCGGCTTGTCCCTTCTCTATGCTTGACTGGAAACAGAAGGGTCTGCAACTTGGTAGAAAATCTTTTTTACTAAGTTTAATATTGACTAGAGTGGTTCCACTAGGCATCCATCTGGATCCTGAATGCTTCCCAACACCACCCACTTCCATCTTACAATCTGAAGTTAAATGTTAAATTAAACAAGCTGAAGCCTGGTGGAAAAAAATACCATCTCATTCCTTGAGGCTATTCAGCACAGTTTATATAGTCCCTATATTTGAATAAATACAATATGAACAAAATTTCTCATCCATATTTTATGACTTTTCTGTCTAACAGACTAAGATAAGTTTATTTGGAAAAAGATCACCCATCTAAAAGTTTCAGGGAACTTTCTCCTGAACCCTATCATAACTGGGGTAACATCAATATTTCAGTGTTGAGCAGAAGTGTTGGCCAATTTTTTAATGTGCCCATCTCCGAAGATGATGGATGCTGAAATATTTCTTATAATATAAAGGTTTTGTGATGAATACGTCTTGATAGAATAGTCTATTAACTGAAGGCAGTATCACAAAAAAAACCCCGTTAAATTGGCCAGCCACCAAAATGACAAGAAATACATATTTGTTTATTGTTAGCTACGTAATTGTTTAAAAGAGCAACAAGTTGTTAAAATAATTTTTAAAATTCACTGCAGATACAAAATGAAACTAAAATGATTTGTTTATAGAGGATGTTTGGCACGAAAGTGAGAGTTAGTCTTACAAAACTGACTTTAAATGGCCTTTTGAAAACCTATCCTTCAGTCACTGATTTACATTTCCAATTTTTGCCATTTTGCAAAAATTTCCTGTGCTTCATGTGCTTTACCACCTACCTTCCATATTCTATCTTTTATTCAAAGCACCCTATTTAGATTAGGAAGAATCAACAGATGATTATCTGCCTATTAAATCAAATCGCTTGGCACCAAGAAATTCTAGCTTCTTGGCAGAAGGTTATTTATACAGAAGAAAGTTGGCAATAAAGAATAGCCAACTATTACAGTTTTAGCATCTGAAATATCTGTAATAACTCTTGATATGAAATATTAAAAGAATGGATGTTGGCTTTATTTATTAAAGTATCCCCTTGCTGAGGAAATAGTCTTGAAAATTATTGTTTAAAGCAGTGCATTAATTAAGTTCTACCTAAAAATCCCATATTCTAGATTTCATGATTTATTTATTTTGGTTGTAAGATTTATTGTAGCAATTCAATACAGTTGGAAACCTTTCCTTCTCGTTTCATCCCCACAGTGTTTTTATTGTATTCTTCTTTCCGTACGTAAGCCTGTAAAGTAATCCCTGTTGATTTAAAGACAATGGTAGACCTATGGTTGTTTGTATAAAAAAATTGCTTCTTTAAGAAAAACAAAATGATAAATGGTTTTGTTTGGAGTATTTGTTCTATGAATATAAAAAGTTCTAATGTAAAAGTAAAGTTAATAGAGTTTGCTAGGTTTCAAAAGATTTCAGAAACTCACAGACACAGTAACAAACCAGACTTGAGCATGTTGTGTAGGCATGTTTGCAGTCATGTCCCCTCATTAACAAGATGCCTAGCTATTCTTTAAAGCACTAAATAAATAGTAGACATCTCAAATAACTAGAAACTGCTTTATGATCAAGGAGCACTGTAATGAAAGGAGAGGTGGAAGGCAAAAACTATGTGAAGATAAGGAAAGGCTTCAAAAAGGACAGTTATTAAAATACAGTACTGCAGAGCCATGTGAGAAATGCAGAGGAAGAAAATGTCTGATGAAGCTGTTGTTAATAAAAATATATTATTTTTTTGCAGTGTGCAAAAAATTATTCAGAGTTGTCAGAAATGCAGTCAGGAAGCAGTGCTGTCTTAGAGAATGGCTGGAAAAAGAGAGGTCTGGCTTACCTTCAGGACAACTTCTGATCTTCAGAAAACTTCTTTCCAAGAGACCAGTGGTTCGAAAGAAATGTGTAGGAATCACAAAAAGAAGGTAAGAGCAACAACTGCATTCTCCTGAAACATTGGAGAAGTCAAGTGCCAGGTATGAAAGAGAGGGAGAAGGAAAGAGGAGAAAGAGAAAGAGCAAGACTTTTTGTCAGATGGATAGGAAAGCTTCTTAGCAGCTCGGCTGGTCCTAAATCCTAATGGATCACAGTGGAATATGCATATCCCCCCATCTTCAAAATAAAATGTGAAATGACCTAACTGAAATGACAAATTCATGAATGATCTAAGATAAATTGCCATATTTACGTTCCTCTGAAAAGGGCATGTTTGCAAAATGCAAGCCAAAACTGCAGTGTCTCTTACTAGACTCGCAGCTCCAACTTGTAAACTTTTTACTTCAACAAGTTTGAAGTCTAAATAGACATGATCCACCAAGAAAAATTGCACAGAAGGTAGGAAGCACTAGAGTAGGTCACACAGGCATTTTAAGGAAGTTTAAAAAAATAAGTAGTAGAAAGCTACCAAATCCTCTGTCCACACAGATTTGTTTATGTCCTAAAAATAAACTCTAAGAGTTCTTTAAATTCTACCATTACTTTAATCATTAACATTAGCTTTCATAACTCTAAATAGGGCTTTATTTTGTCACCATAGCCTCAGTGGCATTCACATTTTAATATTTTACATCTGGTAAATATTTACAGCAGAATTGCAGAACCACACATGTTCATGAGTACATAATAACTAAAAACATGTTTTAAATGAAGTATAGATTGAAGTATAGAAATCATTTACAACATATAATATTTGTTTTCATCAATATTCTAGACACATTTCAAAACACAAAAATTATTATATTTTATAGTGGGAAAAAAACATTTTTGATTATATCTATTTTTTTCTATTTTACTTGAAAGACTACATTCCATGTTTAGCAACCATACTGAAAGGCTCCATAGAAATATTAAGTATTGTTGATTAAAATTGCATAAGATTGAATATAAAAGATAGGATTACATGGAAGAAGATGTAAAGAGTTTGTACCTAGTTCACTTTCTAATTAAGAAGAGAGAAATTGGATTCTATTCATCCAATTAGTAGCATTTTTCTCTAATCTTTCTCAGGTTTTTTGCATGATGTAATGGTGATTGCCATTTGCTAAACTGCCTTCTATGGAAAGGCAGATTTCACTGCTGATCTGACTGAAAGAGAACAAAACATTAATACTATGGATGTCTCTCTTTGAGCACTGATCATTTTATGTTTGATCAGAAAGTGACAGAAACATTCTAATGTATCCCTGTTTGCACACCTACAAGCTAACAAAAGACTGAAGACTAAAAAGACTTGAGAAAGCTGTTTTTTCCAGAGCATAACCAAGCAAGTACTAATTTGAGAAAATGTCATAATAAATTTTCAAAGATGACCCTAAAGCGTTCTGAAGTTTTGAATGCCAATCTTTGAAACGTTTTCAGGGAGAATGCTTTCCAGATGATGTCTCATCAAAATTTTAGAGAATCAAGGACTTTAAAAAGTTCCTCAGGATAGACTCCAGAACAAAGAAGTACCCCAAATCATTATGACCTTCTTGAAAATCATAGACACTCTCCCTTTCTTGAAGTTATTTTGAATTGTAAAAAGTTGCCTAGTCAAGACACCTTGACTTCCTTAGTCATTTAACAGAATGCCAGCTATTTCAACGTAATATTGGAAATATTTGTTTAGCAGACCAGCACCTACAGATAATTCTACAGTTAGTTACAAAGAGAAAATATATCCTCTGCAGTTCAGTAATAGTAATCTGTAACATGTTCAGGAGGCACAAGATTTGAACTATCTTGGAATTTTGGGACAGAAAATTTAATAGATCTGAAATCTTTAAAGAAAACCATTGTGTTGCCCGTTTCACTTCACAGTGAAACATATATTCTTCCTGTTAGCTCTGCTTTGACAATTTATTGCTATTTAAACTATAGCCAAGATGTTAAACACCACCCAGAGACCAGAATTTGCAGCAGACCTCAGGGTTGAAGACAATAGTGACTCATGATGTTTCACACCAGCTTCATTTTAAAGGAGGTAGAATAAAACTGAGAAAACAAAATCTTTTCCAGCTTGTGACTGCTGAACAGTGATTATTCAAATATTTGTGATAAAGAAGAAGAAAGTAAAAAGTATGGCATACACTGTATGTGGTTTTAAAAATATTTTCATGTTTTGTTCTGTGGTATTTGAAAGACATAGAGGACAAAAAACCAAATATATTTGTGGTAAAGACAACTGTCAATAAAATGCATGATTTGAAATCTGCAAATTGTTCAAAGAACTGGAACAACAGGAAGTTAATATTTCCCTTTAGTGATCATTTACAAGTTCAAATCTTTATAGAAGTATGCTACAGAATCCTGAATTCAAAGTTGGCTTTGGCACATTCAGAGTTTTTCAGATTTTCAGGTTTTCTATTGTTAAAACAAATATTTTGTCTAAGATGTATCCCATGTTTAAAAATCACACACAAAAATACCCCAAACAAAATTAGTCTTAATGCTAAAGAGTTTGTAGATATGGTACAGTGAGGTTTTGGCTTAAAAGGAGGAAAGCTCTGAGATCTAAATCCTGTTTGAATTTCAAGCCCTCTGAAGTGACTATAATTCTGACCAAAGGAGCATAGAGGAAAAAAGGCAAAATGTGAAAGTGATAGCTGGGTTTGACCCCTACATTCACAGGCACTTGGATATAGGGTTTGGGGGTTGAGATCACAACTGGTCTTAAGAAAGAACAGTGTCTATATAGAACAAGATCCATCTATTATCTAAAGAGAGAGGAATTGAGAATAGTATAATTAGATGTTCAAATTATGGAAGTCATGCCAGTGGCAGTGCAAATAGTTTGCTTAGACCTGCAGTAAGATTAATCTCACTGTAGGTATCAGATTAATTGCATATATTATTGAAGAGGTAGAAACCAACATACTTCACTCTAAATATGCGCTTATTGTCACAAGCTCAAGCGTATCACATAATTTTTATAGTTACCATAAGAAACCATCAGTCTTTCAAAAACAGAAGATAACATAAAATGAAATTATAGATTACTGGAAAGAAAAAACTAAAAATGTCCTTGAAGAAAAACTGTAATTAAAATTAAAAAATAGAGTTGCCTAAATGAAAACTTGAATTTCAGTTGACTCCACAAAGCACACATGAAAGCTCAGAAATGGAAAGAAAAGAACCCCAAATGAGAAAGCTAGGAAGCAATAGTTAGCAGAAAATTAACACATGCACTGTCTGCTGAGACATGATAAGGAGGCATCAACTACATCAGTGAACAGTTTGAGACACTTAAATGGAAAAACAACAAGGATATACCTAAAGATGTTCAATACAGAGTGAGAGAACTCACCAATTACTTGGAGGCAAGAATGGATATTTAAAGTCAGACACTGTTAAAAGAATATTCTAATGGCATATAAAAGACATTCTAATCACCACATCTAATTGCAAAGAGGAATAAAGCTCTAAAATGGCTCAAATGTCTTATGTATAAAGAAGATAATTAACAATCAAATTGAAAGCTGCTATCTTGACAGATGATGCATATTAGGACAATGAAAATGCAGTCCATAATTTGAATGCTGAAAAGAAGAGGTTTTAGATTATTATAAATGTAGTATTCTTTTTGTGAAAATTTAACTGATTTTAAATTAAAATTGGTTAAACAAAGTTTTCTTAAAAGTGTAGAACTTGCCTTGTATGCCTCTTACTGTCTTCAGCTCAGCTCAGCTCCTACCTGAATTTAAAGAATGAACTTTCAGAAACAACTCTGCCTGTTTGGGTTGCCAAAACCAAGACATCCTCAATCAGAAGTGCTCATTCTTGTTTAAGATTAGGCAATTTGTGTTTTCTGTAAGAGGGTGCAGAAAGCAGTTTTTAAGCCCTAAGGTTAATGCTCTCACTGACAGCACTCAAATCAGAAGCAAGTCTACAATACAGTAATCAGAGAGTATGTCTAAATGAACAAGTAATTTAATGCAAGAGCAATTTTTCCATAGAGCAAAACAGTTGATGTTCAAGCCCCTGCATTTGGACTGTGCATTTTGGGGTGGAGTGTCAAACCACTTTTTTTGTGGTGTCTTAGAGCAAATGTTTCCATCGTGCATGTGCCATTCAAATAGCTCCAAAACATCCCTGGTTTGGACCTACTGTCTCCACTGAGATTGCAGAACATTAGGTGATATCTGAAGAAAAGATACAGGGCTAGTTTCCTTTGAAAGGAATTGAGTTTGCCTGCACCAAAACCATTCTGCAAACAGAATTAGTGCAAAATAGTGGCATTTAAAGAATTCACTTCAAAACGATACCATTGCTCCAAACCAAATCACTAATCTAGATATAGTGACATCTCTGGACCAGACAAGATTTAAAGCAGATGTGCCTCAGAACATTTGAAGTACTGAATGAAAGTAAAATCAATCCCAGCTACAAGCCATCAATGAAAAGCTAAATATCTCCAGTAATTACAAACTGAAGAGTGTAAATATGAGATGTTATGATTTTCAACAAAAGAAATTCGCTTTATTAAGTAATGGAAATTTAAGGGAATAGATACATAAAGTGTAATTTTCTTATTTACCAGAAGTCACAAGAGAGCAGGTCTAAATCTCACACTGGTGCAGAAATGCACACTGGCAATGATGATTTCTGGAATGGAAAAAGCCATTCAAAGGAGGCAGTTCAATCTGTAGCACAATTCTGTTTGGCACACGGTTTAGTCAATTTATTTCTTTTCTCAAAGGTTGTGTATGAAACTCGCTAGCAGGTTATAATGATGAAAAGTGATGGAAGGCTCTTCAGCCTATTAAGACATTAACGTACACAATTTAGTCTCCTGAGCAACTCAAGGCATAGAACTTGCAGTAATTTTTGCTCTGTATTCATATGTGTGACATATGTTCTTTAAAAAAAAATGTTTAATATGTCAGTACACTGATTCCACTGCTAATGTATTCTCACATTTGCTCATCATCGTCACTGTGGAAAATGTGCATGTCATTTTTTAGCCTGAATCTTTTTATCTTTCAACTACTCAATGTCCTTCTCTGATCACTTCAAGATTCCTATCTTTTCATCAGCTTTCCCCCTGTCAAAGTAGTTACAGACTGCAATCAGGTTATCTCTGAACCTTTTCTTTGATAAATGTAAATTGAATGGATTTTTAAAATTTTCTGGACAAGGGGGAAGGCTGAGACACTTAAATTTATCATTGACACAATAGTCCAGAAGGATGCCAGTCTCACCTGTACAGATTCTGGGTGAAATACCAAGAGTGTGCAGAGCTGAAGAACTGTGTAATAAGGAAACTGGTGTGTCTGCCTTCAAAACATGGAAAAAATTCTGAATTACAGCTAGGCACCTATCACAGTGCCCAAACTAAATTTCTCTAAAAGAAACTGCTTTAAAAGAAGGAACATTATCATCAGGATGAGATATTCCATAGGCAGACCAACGAGACAAAATGACCAGACAAAATGATGGTTGAGTATCATAATATTTTTAATAAGGCTTGTTGGTCTGTCTGTGAAAGCAGGCAATGGAGAAAAAAAATAGCAGAAGTTACTCAGTTATCATCAACCCTAAAAGTCCCATGATTTTGTCCTGCAAGCAAAGTACTGCTATGGTTGAGGAGAAAAGACCAATTCTGGCTAGTGAAATGGTACCAGAACACACTGGGTTAAGCAATATAGGATGAAATCTTTCAGCTGAAAGACAATTATAGAATTGACAGAGTACCCAAACCAGAGACATTAGATATACTCTATCGACTACGTGAAAGCTTTTGACTCGGCAGGTCAGCTGAGATCACTCAACTCATGGAGCAATAAATAGTTCCTTCTGAAAGCTGGAAAAAGCTGTAATCAATACCTATTCTATTAAAGACTTTTTAAAAAAAATGTCTAGAGGAGGAATATTTCTGTACTCTCACATGCCATTATAATTATAAGGCATTAAAAAAGCACCACAGCTCTGAGGCTCAGTAGGTACATTCAGGTAAGCACAATAAAGGCTAACAAAACTCTGTTATCATCAGCAAACTTCTGAGCATTGCTGGATGAGTTGTTCATTGTTCTTGGGTAATAATTACCTACTGAATGATTGCAGGATAAAGCTGACAAATATACTACCCTGGAGACAGAACAAAATGTGCAAGAATGCATTAGAGACAGCATAAAAAGCAAGTCTTTTGGTGTTGCACAGACTATCTGTCATGGAAATCACTAGGGCTCTGATGCAAAGTTGACAGCTGCAATGTAAGAAACAAATAGAATAGAACAGAGCAGCTAATCATTTTTCAAAAGATGGCCTTGTGGCCACAGACATGCTCTGCATCATTAGTCGTGTCACTTGATTACATTCCACTTGCAACCATCTCATTGTTGTGTTGCTACTACACTTCTCTCTGGCTAAAGGAGATTTCTAAAGCGATGAAATCACTGGGATTTCTCTGCCTGGCTTGAAGAGGCAGGCTAATCGGCTTAACAACAGATTACTTCTTTGAAAAAAGGAGTAGAAACACTTGCGAAGACTACACACAAAACCAGAACTACTACTTTTGTGGGTCCACAGATTCAAAATGCCCCCCAGTTTTGTGTGGTTTTCTGACACTACTGCTGGCAATGGTACCACTGACATTTCTCCTACATTTTTATGCTGTATGTTTAAAACATAATTGCTAAACTCTTTGCACAACATCATAACCCAGGAACTATTCGGTCCTAAGCATTATGAAAAATGCCTGTTGTCCCAGCAGGCTGTTCATTCTGGTGATGACATGTTAAATAGCAATAAAGTTGGTTCCCATATATTTTAACATTTTTCAGAAGCCTCCTGTCTATAGCATCGTGGATATATTTTTATTAGATATTTCTTAATATTTACTGCTTATTAGACTTCTTCTCCTTGTATATGATTTGCTCTATTTGTTTTATTTGTATATGACCTAATATTGGTGAAATTCTGCTTTCTCTCCTGCCCATGTAAACTGAGAACAACTCTGAAACCTAGTTCAATACTGAACCCCCTGGGAGGAAAATTTGGCCATTTCTACATAATTTAGCTACATTTAATTGATACACAGCTGTAGTATGAACACACTAGGAATGGATTTTCAATACTGTTTTGCTATCCAAGCATATAGGTGGATTTTACAGATTTCCTCTCAAGATGTAGACAGAATTTAAGAAACTAATTTTCATTGGTTTCATAGGTAGTGGACAACCCATTCTCTTAGGCATTGTAAATCTTTTGAGGGTCTTTGCCATGTTTTTGACCACTAAAGACACTGAAATACTGAAATTCTTCTACTCTCACCCTAGATTCTTGCCATGCAAGCAGGATGTTGCATGGCTCAGACTGTGTGCTGGATGTTTTCCCACTCAACAAAAAGAACTCTGCATAAAGATGTGTTTCTGGATGGAACAGCCAACAGACCTTAGCTCTTGTTGTTCTGGGGAAGCTCAAACTACAGCAATGCAACCCCAAGAGGAGTCTTTGAAACAATGTAGTCTCCTGCACCATACTGCTGCAGATGCAGTTTCATCACTAGGAATACGGGCAGGCCAAAAGCGTAGGACAAAAGCATGTTTTCAAGCCTGCAATTCTTCAACAACCTTTGTGACATGAATTTTAAAATCAGAAGGTGAAACATGGACTTATGTTCCACATATTCAAATGAATTACTGGCCTCTCGTATCTCAGTTTGCCTGCTGAGGCTGATCAACAAAGGGCTGTTGTCCCTGGGGGCTACATCCCCACAGAGCAGGACCTCGCTATATTTCGCTTCTGCAAACATCTCTGTGGCCTTCAAAGCCTCAAAATGCTCCATGGTTAAAAAAGGTTCTTAAAGGGTCCTTCCTCTCTCCCACTTCACAAAACTTTTATTGCAGTGCTGTGATAGTATTTCAGTTTGATCAGCTCTAGCTTTATTCCAGCAGTAACTTTTAAAGAGTTATAACTAGGCTATGTTTCCCCAGCTCCTGTAATCCTATAACACAAAAGAAGTTACATAAATGAGGTACATTATTATTATATATTACCACAAGAACCAACGTTATAATTAGGTACTGTATCCACTTTGTAATCACTGTGGCTTTAATTTCCAATCAAAAGCATCAAAGCCTGAAGAGAGTGACCCCGCTATTGAACAATTCCTTTTCATTTTCCTTGACAATGAATTCTTAAAGGTAAAAGGGGGGCAGGGAGGAATGATGTTTTATTCTAAAGCTTCTACATAATTATAGCAATTATAGAAACCTTTCATGTGCTTGGTCAGCTTTAACTGCTTACGTTTAGCTGTTGGTTAGAAGTGTCTCTGAAAGTTATAATGTGTTTGGTGCACCAGAATCTGTCCCACCATTATACGTAGCAGCTAGACAGACTAATGATTGCAGAACTTAGTGGAAAAGGTTAGTAATAAATATGGAGGATGTTAGTACAGGTAACATAAAAGGAATTTAGAAATCTAACTAAGCTAATTGCGGTGTGTTATTTTACCTGTTTCTTACTCTCTCTTGTTATTAACAGTATTAAAGCAGCACCTAAATGCCACATTAAAGACTCAGGCTCCATTGTGCTGGATATTCAACAAAGACAAAAGGAAGCCTTGTCCTAGAAAGGTTTGCTGCCGTACTGCACCCCAAAGCTCTAGAGCACAGAAACTATTTAAGTGGAAAAGACTTTTCTGCCATAAACTACTTCTTTTAGTAGAATGAATTATACCAAAACACCTGACATTATTATTTTTTCACTAATATAACTGTGTCCCCCACCACAGGGCTTGTCCCAGTGCAGGTATGTTAACATGAGCTGAAGAAAAAGGGTCAAATATGAGTGGTAGACAAGTGCCCAAATTTCTGGTGAATACATTAGGCAGCCAGAGTGGGTAGGACAGTGAGAAGCAGAGGTGATCAGATCTGCCATGGGCCACAGAGCAGAGGCTTCCCAGCCCTGAGAGCAACAAAAATGCCAAGACTCACTGAAACTCTCAGAGGGATTTTTCCTTGAATGAAAAATCCAAGACATTTTCTTAAGGCGTGAAAGCAAAGCAGAAAGAGAGTTTTCAGCCTGCTTTCCTCTTTGAAGATGAGAGCAGCTGAATGGAAAGGATTGTATGACTAGAAAAACTGCAGCCAAAGAAGCATCAGTTGGTGACTGTGAATCGGTCCACGTTGTTCAATAAGCAGTAGAGTTCACTGATCATGGCTGAGTAGTTGCCTGACTGGGTCCTCTCAGTGTTTTCAAAACACAAAGGGGGTTTTGTTATCATTATCAATATCTTTTTTTAATTAAATTTATTTAAAAATTAAAGTTACATGTTATGTATTGACATTCTCAAACCATTTTGACTGTTTTGAGTTTGGTTTCATTTTTCTTTAATTCATATGTTTATATTTTTAAAATTCTGATATTTCAGTCTCTTTTGAGGTGGAATTTGTTTTTTTACTCTCCATGTTCTCATAAGAGAAGACAATCATTGCTGCCTAGATCTACTCAGATTTGTTTGCTTAAAGACAACATTTTGTAAGCAAAATTAAAACACAATTATTTCATATCCTGACCTGATAATTTTACTCATACTGGCTATTGTTTAATTCCTACAAAAGTCTATGATTAACATGAAAGAAACGGACAATATTTTGAGACCAGATATAAAATTTAGTGTTTGATATCCTAGATTATTCTATCCTACCAATCTTATTTTCTTAATATTCTTAATATTACCTACTAATATTGTTAACCGTATATCTAGTCTTCCAGGTGGAAGCTAAGAGAGGAAGTCTTGCATGCTATGTGTGCCTACCTGTCATACACACTGTGCTTTTTTGATATTAACTCCATCTATCAGAAATCTTTACTTCCATTTCTCTTTTTATCTCATTCATTTTCCTCCATCATATTATAACTTCTAACTTTCTTTTCCTTCATGAGTTTCATGGCACTCTGATATTCTGGTCTGTTTCCCTGACCTTTCATAATAACTTCCATCATACCTTTTTCCTTCAAAACATTTTCTTTGTCACTGATGCTCTCTCTTGGGCTTGGTTCATTTTCTTAGCCTTAAAAATGGTCTCAGACATCTCCATTGTGGGGAATGAAAAAGGGGAGGTAAGGAAAAGGTGGGCAGGAATGGGAAAAAAATAGGAAAAAGTGTGGAAAAAGGGAAGGGGAAAGGAAAAAGAAAAAGGAAATACAGGTTCTAAAACCTCTCTTTGCCCATTTTCTCCATTTTCCACCAGCTTGCTTTCTGAGTTCAAATCCTTTAGTTATGTAATCCACTTTCCACATGAATTCCTCATTGATTATTCCCTCCCTTGCCTATTTACTTTTTTTCCTTTTATTTTGAATAGTCTTTTCCGAAGTGTTTTCCAAGTATGACAATTCTTTCTACAGCCTCAGTTTTCCATCACTTTTGTCCCAGGCAAAAGCAATCCTCTGTATGAGGCAGTGAATGGTGTTTTTGTGGGTCACTTGGGCTGCTTGGGTATAAGGTTGCTTGAGTGCAGGCAGGGCTGCCTTGACCCTGTTTTTTAAAACCCACACCATTCAGCATAGAGGAATTTTATGGCTCTGTGATTTCCATGCTATCACTATAATCAGAGGTATAATGATTAGTGGTACACTGGTATTTAGATATATCTCCAAAGATAGCATGTATATTGACTAACTTTTGTTGTCCCATAGCATGTCCCATTATCAAACATTAGAGAACAATTTAAGACAAGGGAAGTAAAATGCAAGCAATAGCTAAAGATTGTTCCTCCCAAGAGCTTTTCTCACGTGGGCAGAAAATGCCCATAGACTTTCCCATACAATAATGGTATTGTTTGGGTGTCTCCCATACCATCTATACTTGTGACACCTCATCAGAACGCAGCACGGGGCTTTGGGGCCATGGAAAGAACACTGAGTTGTTCTCATACATGTCACATTCATAGTCAAAATCTAGTTCAGAAGACACCCTTCCAAATTAATCTAGAGAAGCTCAGGGTTTCCTTAATAAGTCTCAAAACTCTCAACTCTGCTTCATTCTACTAATAAATCTATTAAATCCTGGGTGAATTAACAATTTATTCTCCTTCCTCATTACAAGAATATATGTGTTATTATCCACACTGTTTAAAGAGCTTTTTACCACTCTATGATTTTTTTCCCTTTGGTAGTGTTTTGGGCTTGATCCAAATGCCTTCACGACTTGGCCTTTCTCATAGAGAGAGATTGATTTACTTTTCTAAAGCCAGGTACTAAATCCTTAAATTATGATTTAAGTGGACATTTACTATCATGTTAGATCGCTATTAGAAGCATCATTCTCATTCAAAGTATCCAGGAAAGTACAACTTTAGAAATGAGCCATGCCATTGACTAGAATTATAGACCAGTTTTGTGCTGCTATATATAGCTGTGCAGGCTCCTAAAGTCAGGTAGTTCCTCTTTATTTAATGCCGCTTTCTAAGAATTTCAGAAGTACTCACGCCTCTGTGCAAATGGTTCCTATCTCTAAGCATATGATATGGGTGCATGGGAGAAGGTGCTCCTTGCAGCTGTTTAATTGTTAGATATCTTAGTGCTCATCATTTACTGGGTATCAGCATCATCCCTAATGCTATGCAAATCCAAGGCTTATAAAAGCATGGATCATTAGGGCTATTTTGCCAAACCTTTATGAAGGTGCTCCAGGGATTCACTGAGACCATTATTTATCTTCTGTTTTCTTAAAAGGTCAATCTGTAGCAAGTTAATAAGTGTAAATTCTGTTGCAGAAGCAATAATGAATACATTCTACACCAGAGACCCAAAGCAACAGAGAGCGCTGAGGATGGTAAGGCACAGTGATGACACTGGCCTGGGTTTGAAAATCAAAATACACTAATCCATAAATTTAATTTTCCCACATGACATATAATTTTAACAGGTATTTACAGTGTGGGCACCCACACCCATTACAGAAGATGATAAACATAGTTTAACCAAGACTCCCCCACACAGCCCCCAGATCATTAGCATTTCATTTCAAATTCAGATGCTGCGTACTTCAAGCCTCAAAACTACAGTCAAACCACTCCCCCAAAGCAAGAGAAATGTTAGTAAGTCATTGGGACCAAAATATTTTATATTAATTTATTTTCTAAGGTTATAGCTTCTCTTTACGGTACACCCAGTTGTTGCCCAGTGATTTCTTTCTCTTTTTTTCCAAATTAATTCTTCCATATTCCATAAATGTTCTATTTAAAAACAGAAATAGAGATGTATCTGCCAGTATTCCTGTAATCAAGTGAAACTGGTGCCTCACTAGCAAAAAGGCTTATAGTACCCCTCAGGAAAGGTACATAAATTTCACAATTGCCCATCATTTTGGCTTTTTAGCTGCTGGACAGGAACTGCTAAGGAAAGAGCAATCATTTCATCTCCACACACACAGTAAAGACAGTCTATTCTGATTGTAATTTAATAGGCAAGACTGACTTTTTTTGGAAAAAAAAAGTTTATAGTGGAAAAATACTGTAAATTAATAATCAGCATATATTGTATAGCACAGAATATTATAAACCAAGATTTATTACAGGAAAAATCACTTATAACAGCATCAAGTCTGGTGTTAGGACACTACATAAAACTTCTGCTGATTCATGCTGGCTGACAGCCAGACCAGGTGGGTCTCCAGCTTTAACTCAAGAGTGCAGAACTGAAGAGAGTCCCTCAAAAGCCGAGGAAATCAGGGACATACAAAGTCCAAGGCCCCGCAGGCAACTAGAGAAAAACAGCAAAACCAAGCTGAGAGCCAGGTTGTTCCAGAACCAGAAGTCATGGGGTGAAGGCACATGATGAAGTTCCACAGCCTGTGCTCTCAGGGTCAGACTGAGACTGCCCTGATTCCAGCTGGTTTTTGGTGCTCTTCATCTATGAGGAAGATCAGATTGAGTTTTACCTGTCATGTAGGTCAATACCAGTGGTCTTCTCTGTTTTCCGTTGTTAATATGCAGGCATCTACTTCTATACTTATAAATTATTTGCAGCAGAGTTATGATGGTGCAATTTGTCTTCTGTTTTTAAAGTTTTCCTTTCCCTCTCTTTTATTTACATTATATCACTTCTGATTCTCCCCTGCTTAGTAGACCTTGTCTGGGCTGAGATTTCTCTGCAATTAGAAGGGCTGGTTGAGTAAAAGAGTCAATCCTGCAATAAAAGACTAACTGTACAGCTCCTCATCTGAACAAAATGTGTTTGTTATAATCTAGACGCATGTTCTTGGCTCAGATCTATATGAACTACTGTGTGTCATTTGGAGGGACTTTTTTGGTGAAGCTTCTTCTGGGTAATAAAGGAGATGTATTCTTTTCCACTATTCTCCTTTGGTACCTCCTCCTATCATAGTATTTCAAATTCTATCTCAAAGTTTTCCTATTGGTATTGCTCTCACCACTCCACAAATTGTATAATTTCCTTCTCAATCTCCAACCTATATTTTATTATCCCTCTGATAATTAACAGAGGTTACGATCAGCATTTTTCAATATCTAGGTATGTCACTTCAGTTTTTAACATTGCAATATAAGATTGGGGTCAATGGCACAGGATGCTGTAAATTCACAGTAAGGGACTGTATTTAGCTGCAAACTCTTTCAGATCAGACTAAGAGAAGCAGTTGTAGAAAGGCAACCACAGACAAGGTCACAGCCAAAAAACTGGGAATTGAAAACTTGATTTTGGACTCCCACAATAAAATCATGATCAATTTTCAATAATTTAGCACTTTGTAAAACCACTCTGAGGTGATTTTAACAATCTGTTCTCATTGGTGATCTTCTGAAGTCTGGTGCTATCATATCTCACCATTTTATTGCCAGTTATAAGATTTTTTTATGTGCTCTCTTAGAAGCCCTCATCTTTTGAGAATAGTGATAATCTTTGATAATTTCAGCAGAAATCTACAAAATAATAGAGCTTCTTACCTCTAATGGAAATGAGATATTCAAAAAGATTAATTTTAAGGAATACAACACTGTATGAGAAATAAGTATATATTTATTCCAAAAGTTTCCTGCATTATTATTTTATAATAATTTTAATGGCCGAGGTCTGTTTTCAAGTGTTTAGGTTGGTAATATTGGAGCATCTTTAAAAAGCTCTGAAAGCTGAGACAAACTGATCATAAATCAACAAAGCCAACTATTACAAAACCCAAAAATTTTAATATGAGAGAGACTGTAACCAGAAACTCACATGAAATAATTTTTACACACAGCACTGGTATAGATTCACCTGGAATACTGTGTCAAGTTTTAGGAGTATTGTGTCAAGAAATATGTGGGGAAAGTTCAAGGGATGTCAATTCCCAGAGGGAATTTGGGTTACTTAGCTTAAAGAAAACAGAAAGAGGGCACGGATAAATCAACAACCTGAAAGGCTGATGATAAAAATAATCTATTTTTCATACCCATGGCCTGTGGGATAAGGAGCAATGGACTTAAAACTGCAGCAACATGTAGATTAAATATTAAGGAAATCAACATTAGAAAGATTAGTGAAATCCTTGACTGGCTTGCCTGGAGCAGCTGTGGAGGTCTGTAAGAACAAATCAGACAACCATCAACAATGATATCAATAGGGTTGTCCTACCTTGAAAAATGGGGATAGATCACGTAAGGTCCTTCCTATTGCGATTCTACATGTTTCTAGAATATGGCTTTGTTCTATGCTTCACCTGGAAGACTTTCAAACCAATTAAAATATGCTGAAAGAGCCAATGGAGAGGAGAAGTTTCAAGAGACCTTGGCCTCGTAAGAGGGGGAAGGAGGTGAATGCCTCCCATGCTCCAAGCAGGGCTGGACAGAGCAACATTCATGTCTGTATGCTATGACCAGGACATAAGTACCTCATGGGAGGATGTTAGCAGCACCCTTTGTTGTCCACTCCCCAGTAACACTGTAAGGCTTCTGTTATCTTTCTTTATTTTCTCTCATACCTCCTGTTTTCAATCCTGTCTCTTTATTCATTATTCACTATTCCCTTTGAAATGCTTTGAAACACTGAATTTCCTGAACAAGATGTTGTTCATTCTCCTGGTGCATCAATCAGAAGGCCAAAGAAAAGTAAAAGAAAAATCCTGTTTTCAGACATGTCCTGCTCTCCTTGACTTTAATGGGAATTGTACATGCATTTGAACTGAAGCTGTCTTGTTTAAATAGCAAAAGTGTGCACAGCTGTTTGTTTGCTAAGCAAAGAACCTGGACCAAGAAGCTGACTGCATGTCCTCTGCAAGTTTATTGGAAGAGCAGATTTAAAAACTAGGCACCAGGGCCTGTCATGTACCAGGCATTTCAGCCATTGAAGGAAAGTCATCCCCTTCACAACAAAATGTTGTGAAGAGAGTTTCAAAAAACCCACGTACCATTAGCTGCTCTCTTGAACATTCCTCCTTCTTAAAATGAAATAATCTCTGCTTTATAACAAGACATAAATGATAACCTCTTCCAGTGCTTGTTATAACGAAAAACTGGAATGAGTTCTTTCAGCATCTGTGTAGACATGTTACATCATAGCACTTCCACTGCAACATATCATGATTTAATTTTCTAAGAGGAAAGAAACAGGTATACAAGGCACATTCCAATTAGAACTTGAGCATATCTATGGATTAAGAACAACACAATCATGCTTTTCAGTTCATGCATGAAAACCTGATTCATGTTGACCTACAAAACTCTATATTGTCCACTTTATGAAGATACATTGCAACATGAAAATAACTGGCCTGTAATTGGTGACACTATGTCAGTGAAGATAGTGTTGCTTTTCAGTGCTGCTTTGAGTATCTTCTGAAAAATTCAATTCATCAGATGTAAATCTTACAGTAAGTAAATCTGCATTACAAAGGCATTGTTAACCACCCCTTGTGAATGAAGGCTTGAGACTTTTATTTAGGTTCCTACTGCAATTTCTCAATTTTAATTCTAATTATTATTTTTTCTTTCCATTTAACACAAAATACTGGCACAATTGATTTTACCATTAAATTATTTGAGAAAAATATATACCAACTTCCCAAAAGAAATATTTTTAAATTATCCCCTTTTGGAAAGTGCTTCCTAATAATGTAATTGTTCCGTGATTTCCTCCAGCTATCCAGTCCCCCAACAAACACTATATTGATGTTCAAGACCACTTCTCAACTTCTAATATTAATAATTTTAAAAGTTCACTGTCTCTAACCAAATTTTCTTTTGCAATATCATTACTCAGATTCTGCAAAAAGAAAAAGGGAAAACCTTTTTTATAGCAACTGTATATTTGTTAGTATATCATTGAGATTTTTCCCCACTTTTCCAGTATGAGTTTTTTCTGCTTTCTGCACACACCTTCCTTCTTTACCCACAAACACCTCTAAAATAAATTATTTCACTTCTTTATTTCTTTTTTTTTTCATTACCTGAACAGCATTATTTGTGTCTGCACTGTGACTGCGTTATAGAGAGGAAAACACTGAATTTGTACTAAAGTAAGAAGGAAGCATCCACTTTCATAGATGAATTTTCATAGGAATGTTTTTTCTTTGTTGTAACCCTTAGTACAACCTCAGTAGCTGTTCAGTACCCACAATCCACAAATAGCACAAAGACACTCTTGAATACTTTCATTTATATTTATTCCAAAAGAACTAGGTTCAATTTTGGAAATAAATCAAAGGCTGTTAAGTCAAGTGCTTTTGGAAATTTTAGCCCATCCCTCTTCTAGGAAAAATAAGCCATATGCAAAGAAAATATTCTGGAAAGTTTAATGTACAGCACTGAACTTGTGGTGGGTAGGTCAGTAAGCTTCATTGTCCCAATAGACACAGTGTGTAGGGTATTTACTAAAATGATACCCCTTTGACTATTGTATCAGTGCAACTGCACAGACATGTATTTCATTATGGAATAAACATAATTATACTTTCTTTTTCTTTTCCATTCTAGCATTATACCATCTCCACAGCAACATAAACAAACAAGAACAAAGAACCATTGTCCCAGAATAAACACATGGGGGTTCATATTGGTATTGTAATTTGCAGTGTTATAATTATGCCAGTACATTTCTCAATGGATAAAAGCCTTCATGGTGATTTCTCCATAGAAATCTACTTACAGGATGATTTGAAGGAGAAAAAGGTGGGACACATGAGGAATTCTATAACTATTACCTTGAATTCTGTGAGCATGTAAAACCAGTCTGTTTAGCCTGTGGAAAAGCTGCTAACTTGAGAACATTCCTGATCTGCACCGAGTAACACAAAATGTGAATATGAAATAAGGAGAATTAATCAGCATAGAATGGAGGTGAAGATAATCTTATTTCATCAAATAACAAAAATTTTGTTGAGACTTGAGAGTAAAAGTGAATCCATTACAAGAACTGATAACACTAACAAGGCAAAGAAAGGAAAATTGCAGAAGGAACCTGTTTTGTAGAAGAGAAACCAGAAACTGTAACCCAAAATGAAAGATAACAATGTGACAAAAAAATGTGCAACAAAAACACAGCTGTTAAAAATGTTATAATTATGTGACTGTAAAAGGCAAATGCTGAATGAAGAAATTTATTTCTACTCTGAATTCTCTCCTGATCTACGGGATGCCTCTGAAAATAGATTTTAAAGAGACACAATTAATTATAACAGTGTGAAGATTTGAAGATATTATCCTAACTAGATTCATATGATTCATAGAATCATAAAATCGTTAGGATAGGAAGGTACCTTAAAGATCATCTAGTTCCAACCCCCCTGCCATGGGCAGGGACACCTTCCACTAGACCAGGTTGCTCAAAGCCCCATCCAACCTGGCCTTCAACACTTCCAGGGAGGGGGCAGCCACAGCCTCTCTGGGAAACCTGTTCAAGGGCCTCACTGCCCTCACAGTAAAGAATTTCTTCCTTATAGCTAATTGAAATCTACCCTCTTTCAGTTTAAATCCATTACCCCTTGTCCTAACCCTACATGCCCTTGTAAAAAGTGCTTCTGCAGCTTTCCTGTAGCCCCCTTCAGGTACTGGAAGGCTGCTCTAAGGTCTCCCCAGAGCTTTCTCTTCTCCAGGTTGAACAACTCCAACTCTCTCAGCCTGTTCTCATAAGGGAGGTGCTCCAGCCCCCTGATCATCTTCATGGCCTCCTCTGCAGTTGCTCCAACAGGTCTGTGTTGTTCTTTGTTGGGGGCCCCAGACCTGAATGCAGTACTCCAGGTGGGGTCTCATGGGAGTGGAGTAGATGGGGAGAATCACCTCCCTCGACCTGCTGGCCACACTTCTCTTTATGCAGCCCAGGTCACGGTTGGCTTTCTTGGCTCTGAGCACACATTACTGGCTCATAGTCAGTTTTTGATCCACTAATACCCCCAAGTCTTTCTCCACAGGGCTGCTCTCAATCCACTCATTGCCCAGCCTGCATTTGTGCTTGGCATTTCCTTGACCCATGTGCAGGGCCTTGCATTTGCCCTTGTGAACTTGGTGAGCTTTGTATGCGTCCACCTCTCAAGTCTGTCGAGGTCCCTCTGGATGCCATCCCTTCCCTCCAGCGTGTCGACTGCACCACTCAGCTTGGTGTCATCAACAAACTTGCTGAGGGTGCCCTCAATCCCACTGTCCATGTCACCAACAATGATGCTAAATGGTGCCAGTCCCACTACTTGGCCCCTGCGGAACACCACTCGTCACTTGTCTCCACTTGGACATCAAGCCGTTGACCACAACTCCTTGAGTGCGACCATCCAGCCAATTCCTTATCCACCAAATGGTCCATCCATCAAATCCATGTCTCTCCAATTAGAGACAAGGATGTCGTGCGGGACAGTGTCAAATGCTTTGCGCAAGGCCAGGTAGATGATGTCAGTTGGTCTTCCCTTGTCCACCAACACTCTAACCTCGTTGTAGAAGTCCACAAAACTTTTCAGGCACAATTTGCCCTTAGTGAACCCATGGTGGCTGTCACCAATCACCTCCTTATTTTCCATGTGCCCTAGCATAGTTTCCAGAAGGATCCACTCCATGATCTTGCCAGGCACACAGGTGAGACTGACTGGTCTGTATCTCCCCGGGTCTTCCTTTTTTTCCTTTTTAATAATGGGGTTATGTTTCCCCTTTTCCAGTCAGTGGGAACTTCACCGGACTGTCACGACTTCTCAAATGTGATGGACAGTGGCTTAGCCACTTCATCCACCAGTTTCCTCAGTACCTACTGATGCATCTCATCAGGTCCCATGGACTTGTGCACCTTCAGGTTCTTTAGATGGAATAATTCACTTAATCTAGTAATATTGATTTGTTGAAAGTTCAACAGGAAAGTACATTTTTTTTTAAATAAATAATCTTCTACAATAACACCTCTTTAAAAAAACCCAATCACTTCTTCGAAAGAAAAGCAGTTAAGTTGATCTGAATAACACATTGCTGTCCTTTTCTAAAGGAGGCAGTAGACAGCAAGCATCACTGCTAGGCATTAAAGGAGCTGTACATTCAACCTTCTCCTGTCAGTTTTGATCTAGCATCATGGTGCATTGTTTTCCCTGTTCTAAGATTTTAGCAAACTGTCAGCTCTGAGAAAAAAATGATGCTGGGTCTGTTATTGATCTCTTAATTTGATGCTAGGTAGGTCACATAAATGACTGTAGTCCTGTTTCTCCCTCAGGAACTAAAAGGAAATAGTGGTCTGCTTGTCTCATATGGATTCTCCTTCTCAGAAGCTATTTAGCTCATGCATAGTCTCATAAAGTTATGGCATGACTTAGTGGCATGGATACTGCAATCTTGTCCTTGATGTCTTTGGTGTTGTGCTGCAGGGACCTATCAGTAGTATCAGTAGTGCTGGTGTCACAGAGGTGAATGAAACTCTCAGACTGGGCACTCCCCAGTGACCCTTGCTGAGACACACCAACTAGATTTGGTCTTGGACAAAAGCCAACAGAGTTGATGGCTTCCCTGGAATTTTTCTCTGCTGTACTTGCCTGAAGATGAGAACTCAAAGCCCTGCTCCTTTGAATTGTTCAGAGAAACTAACAGGCTGCAAGGCACTCCAGGGCTGGTCTCATCACCATTCTTGGTGGAGTTGTTTCATTTTTTAAAAAATATTAGTCATTGGAACGGATGGGTACTAGGATATTAAGAACTCTGGAAGTAAATTGATTTTTAAAAGTAGTGAATATTTCCAGTGTTAGGTGACAGCTCATTGAGATTTTCTTTAGATTACTATTTTTGATTTAGACAACTCATCTACAACAGTACTACAATAGGTACTTAAGTGTTCTCCTTGTATCTAGTCCATTATATTTGCGTGAAAATACCTCTGATGAGGAAGTGAGTCAATGATGCTATTTTCACAGACAATGCCCTACAACACTGATATCTTGATATTCCCTGATGAATAGAAGTCATCACCTGTAATTCATTGTGTATGTCAATCAACCAGAATAAGAAACATTTTTTCACAGAAAAGATTTCTTAGTGTAAGTTTCCATTATCAGTGTGGCATTTCCATTTATTTTATCAGCTTGTTTTAAAAAAAAGACATTGTCAGATCAAATTTGACATCATAATTAGAAATTTTTTACTCAAGATTCTGAGAATGCTTGAAGGTTAAAGTAAATGTGTCTATAAAGTTTTAATAAATGTTTTTATTAAATTTATATTCATTCTCCAAGGGATATCTTTGACGACAATACAAATAGTTCATTTAAAGACATAAATATTTTCAAACAAAAAGGCTTGAAAGGAGCGTTGGTGCTTTCTCGTGATACTAGTCTAGTTTTATAAAATCACAGTAAAATGCAAACCTCAATGTGAGATTTCAAAAGTTAAATACAATTAATTTAAATTACTCTTCTGTTTTCCCTATTCTTGCTTCTCCTTTCCTACATGGTATTATTAGGATCAGCCAAATAACAGAAAAGACCATGCTTTATATATTCTCTACATTACATAGATATGTATCCCATATGTATAAGTAGATATATTTTATCCCAATTAGACTGTAAAAAATAGAGACCAAACAAGTAAATCCAGTGATAAGAATTACAAGTAAATCTAGCAGTGAGGGTTTTGTATTTTTCCTCTCCCTCAACAGATTTAGGACTAAACTCTGTAAATTGAATAGGAGTCTGTGTCTACATTTATTGAAAGTTGGTCTGGACAGTTACACAGTTGGAACTGAGATTAAAATCAAGCATGGGAAGCACTACTCTCTATGGACAGGTAGCAGAGCTCCTTTTGGCTTTCTTGGAGTTGAAACATCAGTACATCCATGGTAATATACTTTTTCTGCTTCAAAAGGATGCTGCTCTATTGTGTACTCTGTTCTATTTTCGAATACCAATAGATGTCCTCTTTGCCTCATTACTACTGCACCTAAACACCTTCAACATGTTTATTAAATATTCTATTATCTGAAACCTGTTTGCTTTCTAATCTTTCGCCAAGGATAGACAGGCATGGACTGAAATGTTATCTGGTGATTATTTAGGTTTATTCCATTATGTTACATTAAGGTACTCTGTATTTTCAACATAGAATGGAAGATCAAAGAATGGTACCTCGCAGGGTATCAAAATTTTGTTCCTTGTTTCTACCCTAGAACCCCACAAATGCATTCTCAAGCTGAGTGAAACAATTTTTTGACAGAAAAAGGCAGGGTTCAAATTAAAATGAGCTTCTATTTTCCTCTTCCATGAGCAGAGGCAAAAGTTTTGACTTTCACACAGCAAACGGGGAGAGAACTTTTCCCAGCCAGTTGCTAAGGGTGCACAACCATAACTCCTTAAATCCCACCCAGTAACCATGCACTTACCTCTCCATGAAAAACTGCAGGAGATATAAGACCATTCTGTCCACATTTCCAGCTGATCAAAAGTCTCAGGACTATCTTAGTGCTGGAAGGTAAAATATCTTCTGTGAAGAAATGAAACATTTTCAGAATGACATTGACACAGTCTCATACTTTTTGTCTGCCAGAGGTCTGGTCAGAGTCTCTGGCCTCTGGACTGAGGCTCATGTTATACCCTGAGTGACTACGCAGCTCTCAGGCTGAGGAGGGGTATTGCATTTGGATATTAATTCCTGGGTTTACAAGGTTTTGATTACCTTCATTACTCAAATTATTTTTCTGCTCCTTTATGGGTCTCCTGATCTTGTGCTGCAAAAGCCTGAAATTGTCAACCTGTTTAAATTAATACCGGCTTTATCAGCCCATTATTTCCACCATCTGGCTAGTAATGCAGAGCAATAACTATTAGGTAATAACGTCACTTTCTGATTAGAAAAGCTAATATTGTACTAGCAATAAACTTTGTTCACACTGCAGCAAAGATGCATCAGGCAGGAGATTTGGGAAGGACTCTGCAGCACTCAAAATAAACAAGCCAAAGAAAACAATAGTAATAACTCAGGTGGGTTAAAAATAAAACTCAAAACAGAAACCAAACAGAAAATTTCTGTTTCCAAATTCTTCACAGCACATAATCAGCTTCTACCACATTATCCCATGCAGTGACTATCTCAGTGGGAATTAATCTGACTGCTTTTGTAGAAGGATGATGTTAAACTGGAATAGGCATTCAAATCCAGTCCTGTTTTAGTCATTCAGCATGGGCTCACTGTTCTTTAATTTTGTTCTCCTCTTCCACTTCTGACTTCCCATGTTGAAGATATTTTCAGGTGAAAGTTGTCTGCAGAAGGAGCTTCAAGCCTGAAAGGTTTTCCAGATCCCTGCAACATCAAACTGTTGACCCTGTCAAATGGGCTTCTGACGAGCAAAGGCTTCTCCTTTCTCATCCTGGACCTACTAGGAATTATTCAATTTCATAACCAAGTTTTTGCTGGCTGCTACTGATGTTAGAAATAAAAGCAGTTTAAAATTCATGAGGGGCATCTGACTATTTTCCATTTCTAGCTGAGGACTACTTTCTTCAGTCATGCTCAAAACACAAAGCAATGCTGCTGAAATGAATCATTTACTCAAAATGTGGTTGCAACTGAAAGCTCCCCTAAACAACAGAAATTCAATGCACCAGGTTCACAAACCCTTTGTCCCTTTGAGATCAAAGGACGCAATGAAAAAAAACAGGGAACTATAACTGAGAGACAGGAGAATATTAGGTGCTAGAAATTTAAGTGTAGCAAAACAAGCCCACAAGCAAGATGCTTCTGCAAAGGACTGGGTGTCCTTGGATGGGCCTCCTTGAACAGGGCACCATGAGGCACTGAGAATATGAGTGTCCCAAGCACTTGGAAGTACTGTGAAGACTGACAAAGCCATATTTTGAAAGGTCTGTAACTACTGTTCAGCTCATAGGGAACTTTTCTAGCACTAGAAGATCTGCATGGATTTCTCAACCTGGAGGTGGTTTCTTTAGAGGAAATGACTGCAGTTAAATACCCAATAAAAGGATTTTTGGAATGTAGTCAGGCATAACACTAGTCCTGATAAATCAGTCTGATAAGCCAAAGGTTTGTTCAGTGTGACTGACCTGAGATCATCAACTGTCTTGCAGTTGTATGGTTGAGCTGCTTAGATGTCCTAAAGCATCTGAACATCTTCCTGTCTCCAGTATGTATTTAATAGCTCCCTTCTGACCTCTTTCCCCTCTGCTTTCACTTTTTAACTGTTTTGGGGTTTTTTTCACAATACTGCTCTCATTTTTGTTGGGCACTTCCAAGGACCTTGCCCTGCGTCTCTTCAGTGTTTAGTGCTGGCAAGGATGACTTGAGGTCTCTGGTTTCAGCTTCTGTTAGGTTTACTAGCAGCTAAAAAGCACAGGAAGCTTTGAAATCCTGTTTGGAAAAAATACAGGTAAGAGGGGACCTTGCCCACCTTCAGGCTGCAGCTTTGAACATACTGATAGTACTCAAGTAAGCACATGAAAGGCACTTCAGAAAGTCAGGTCCTAGATATCGTCTGGTACAATTTCATAGACTGAATAAAATATTTCACCTACATGAAACACCTTACAAGACGGAGGGTGAGGGAACAGCAGGAAAATAAAACAACAGGAAAATAAATTAAAATGCAGTCAGAAAAAATAGTTAGACATAGCTATCTAGTTTCACATGGGCACCAGTGATACAACCAAGAGCAGTCTGAGGACAATCAAGAAGGATTACAGAGCCCTGAGAGCAGCAGAAAGGGACTCTGGAGCGCAACTAGTTTTTTCATCAATCCTCCTGGTCAAATGGAAGGGGTCTGAAAGGGCCAGTTGAATCTGGCGAATCAACAATTGGTTATAGGACTAGTGTCACAGCCAGGGGTTTGTTTACTTAGAGCATGGGACTTGCTCTGAAAAACTTGATCTACTGGGGGCTGATAGGGTCCATCTGTCAGAGAAGGGGAAGAACATTTTCAGTCATAGGCTTCCAAGCTGGTTAAGAAGGCTTTAAACTAGAGCTAAATGCCAGTGACAACAATAGATGCCCAGAGCCTGGAGAGGGATCAGAACTCAGCAGGAGTGCACCTGAAGAGCAGCACAAAGGAATTCCAGCCAGCAAATCAGCTTCATCGGGGGCCTAACTTAAATGCCTCTATGCAAATGCACGTATCATGGGGAATAAACAGGAGGAACTAGAGATGTGTGCATGTCTACAGGGATACAATCTTACTGGGATCATGGAGACATGGTGGGATGAATCCTATGACTGGAGTGTTGGAATGGAAGGGTACAGGCTCTTTAGGAAGGACAGTCAGAGCAGACGAGGTGGGGGTGTCACCCTCTATGTCAATGACCAGCTGGAGTGCATGAAGTTCTGCCTGGGGATGGATGAAGAGCTGACGATATTGGGCTGGTTGAAGTCCACCATGAAGACCAGGACTTGTGAACATGAGGCTGTTCCTATCTGTCTATAGAGGGTCTCATCTGCTTAGTCTTCTTGGTTGGGTGGCCTGTAGCAGACCCCCACTATAATGTCACCTGTCCCTGTCCTCCCTTTAATCCTGACCCATAAACTCGGATGGCTCCTCAGGTTAGGAAGACAAAATCTCTGATAAAATTTAATCTGGCCAGGGATGTCAAGTGTAACAAGAAAAGCTTCTATACATATGTCAGTGATAAAATTAAGACTAGTGAAAATGTGGGCCCTCTTTGGAAAGGAACAGGAGAACTGGTTATCCAGGACATAGAGAAGGCTGAGGTACTCAATGACTTTTTTGCCTCAGTCTTTACCAGCAAGGGCTCCAGACACACCACCCAAGTTGTAGAAGATGAAGACAGTGACTGGGAGAATGAAGAACCACACACTGTAGGAGAAAATTAGGTTCAAGACCATCTAAGGAACCTGAAGGTACATAGCTTCATGGGACCTGATGAGATGCATCAACAGGTACTGAGGAAACTGGTGGATGAAGTGGCTAAGCCACTGTCCATCACATTTGAGAAGTCGTGACAGTCCGGTGAAGTTCCCACTGACTGGAAAAGGGGAAACATAACCCCATTATTAAAAAGGAAAAAAAAGGAAGACATGGGGAGATACAGGCCAATCAGTCTCACCTGTGTGCCTGGCAAGATCATGGAGTGGATCCTTCTGGAAACTATGCTAGGGCACATGGAAAATAAGGAGGTGATTGGTGACAGCCACCATGGGTTCACTAAGGGCAAATTGTGCCTGAAAAGTTTTGTGGACTTCTACAACGAGGTTAGAGTGTTGGTGGACAAGGGAAGACCAACTGACATCATCTACCTGGCCTTGCGCAAAGCATTTGACACTGTCCCGCACGACATCCTTGTCTCTAATTGGAGAGACATGGATTTGATGGATGGACCATTTGGTGGATAAGGAATTGGCTGGATGGTCGCACTCAAGGAGTTGTGGTCAACGGCTTGATGTCCAAGTGGAGACAAGTGACGAGTGGTGTTCCGCAGGGGCCAAGTAGTGGGACTGGCACCGTTTAACATCTTTGTTGGTGACATGGACAGTGGGATTGAGGGCACCCTCAGCAAGTTTGTTGATGACACCAAGCTGAGTGGTGCAGTCGACACGCTGGAGGGAAGGGATGGCATCCAGAGGGACCTCGACAGACTTGAGAGGTGGACGCATACAAAGCTCACCAAGTTCACAAGGCCAAATGCAAGGTCCTGCACATGGGTCAAGGAAATGCCAAGCACAAATGCAGGCTGGGCAATGAGTGGATTGAGAGCAGCCCTGTGGAGAAAGACTTGGGGGTATTAGTGGATCAAAAACTGACTATGAGCCAGTAATGTGTGCTCAGAGCCAAGAAAGCCAACCGTGACCTGGGCTGCATAAAGAGAAGTGTGGCCAGCAGGTCGAGGGAGGTGATTCTCCCCATCTACTCCACTCCCATGAGACCCCACCTGGAGTACTGCATTCAGGTCTGGGGCCCCCAACAAAGAACAACACAGACCTGTTGGAGCAACTGCAGAGGAGGCCATGAAGATGATCAGGGGGCTGGAACACCTCCCTTATGAGAACAGGCTGAGAGAGTTGGGGTTGTTCAACCTGGAGAAGAGAAAGCTCTGGGGAGACCTTAGAGCAGCCTTCCAGTACCTGAAGGGGGCTACAGGAAAGCTGCAGAAGCACTTTTTACAAGGGCATGTAGGGTTAGGACAAGGGGTAATGGATTTAAACTGAAAGAGGGTAGATTTCAATTAGCTATAAGGAAGAAATTCTTTACTGTGAGGGCAGTGAGGCCCTTGAACAGGTTTCCCAGAGAGGCTGTGGCTGCCCCCTCCCTGGAAGTGTTGAAGGCCAGGTTGGATGGGGCTTTAAGCAACCTGGTCTAGTGGAAGGTGTCCCTGCCCATGGCAGGGGGGTTGGAACTAAATGATCTTTAGGGTCCCTTCCAACCCAAACAATTCTATGATTCTATGATTCTTTGGTCTTCTTGAATTCCTTCTCGCTGGAATAACATTGACAAAAATGCTCAGGATCAAATATAGAGTCTCCTGAAAATGTTCAGATAAGTGATTGATTTATCATTTATTTTTAATATGGAAAAGAGATATAAAAGGAAGAAACATTATATTTAAGGCCTGATCCCACATCTGCACCTTTCTGTAGAGGGAATGAGTCAGAGTAACTGTTTCAAATTCAAGTGTCAGTTGAAAAGTTTTGAAAGAGGTGGTAAAATAAATAGTAACAAATGTGTGGGACCAGATGCTACTCATGCAAGAGCTCTAAAGGAAATTGAATGTAAAATCTGTAGTATGTTGTTTTATGTTTAAATCAGCCACAGTACCAAAGGAGTAAAAGGCAGAAAATATGACCTAAATTTTAGAAAGAAGTCTATGAGGATTCAAAGAGCTACATCCCAGTAAACTGGACTGGGATATAGACCAAATTGAGATTACTCAAAGAATAGAGTTTATAGATGTGAATAAATGTGATAAAATTAGAATGAATCCAAATGACAGATGGATGTCATGCTTCAGGAATGCTTGCCAGTTTGTCAGGCATGAACAACAACACGGATCAGAGTGGTCCAGAAGGTACAATGGGGCAACGGAATTTCCAGAAACCTTTAACATGAACAACAAAAGCTGGTCAGGAAAAGAAGCTGCCATGGAATACAAGCAGGTCTCAGTGTGAATTAATAACTGTGCAAGAGGATAGAAGCAGAGGGTAGGGATAAACAAATAGTCCTCAGAAGAATGGTAGATTCCCAAGGGGTTTGGGCTGTTCCACTCCCCCATGAATGATATGTGAAGGAAGTGAATAAAGTGAATAGTGAGGGATAAAGTTTTACAATATAAAATATATTTCTTTGTGAGATGTTGCAGAAGGATCTCACAAGAGTGTGTGACTGGCTACTAAAATATCAGATGAAATGCAATATTAGTATATGCAAATCAATGCACTTGGAAAAAAGAAAAAATACACTAAGAATACATAGAAATGGGTAAGTACTAAATTAGCTCCAAAAAGGATCTTGAAATCACTGGGGACAGTGTTATGAAAATATCTGCTCATTGCTAAGGCATCAGATCAGAATAGTATTAGAGATTATGAGGAAAGTAATAGCTATATCATTCTGGTGATGTTTAAAGCTATAGGGTAACTTAACTTGAAAGAATATTAAGAGCAATTCTGGTCATCCCATCTCACTAAAGGTATAACAGAATTAAAAGCAATCCAGAGAAGAGTGATGGTGATTAGAGACATGGAGCAGTATCCATATGGAAATTACACAACAAAATTAGGAGCCACTGTCCTAGGTAAAAATTATTGAGAGAGAAATACAGTAAAGAGCTATAAAAACATCATGGAATACAGATGTTGAGCAGGAAAGTAGCTATTCTTTATTTCTCATACAACAGGAGCTAGAAGACACCTAATGAAATAATCACACAGAATTAAAACAACTAATTACACCACATATGAAGTTTGGATATGGATTCAAAGAGCAACTGCAGTAGAAAAGTTAGTGAACAGCTATTAAATACTTAGTTTAAATATTTTGGTTAGGTTGTGCCTAAATGTGAAAAATTTTTAGAGACTGCAAGTGGTACAAGTGGAAGGATCACTCTGTGTACCTCCTGTACCCCTATATTATTTCCTTAGGCACCTCTCACTGTATACAGGAGAAAGGATGGGGCTTCTGTTTGATACAGACCTTATGTTCTTAGTCTCTCCCTCTTCAAGTGCTTTCATCTAATTTCATCCAAACATACATAATAATTGAATCAATGCAAATCTGGGGACTCTGGAGTGGGTAGCTAGATGACCTTTTCAGAGGACACACAGTTCTTAAACTATTTAGCAGTGTTGGGAAATTAATTCCTCCATAAACAATGATACTGGATTTACAGGATATGGTTTCACTCATTTGTAAGTAGGTTATACTCACATATCCACCATATCACCTTACACACTGCTCCTGCCTACATGAAACTATATTTTAACCTCACATGTACCCATTACCTTCTGTATTATTCTATGAGAATTTCTACAATATCCTTTACTGGATCTTCTCCACCTCAGAAAATCCCCTGTATTTTTTATGGAAAAGAGGTTTCCTCTTGGTCACATCAGTTATTTGCCCTACTATAACACAGTGGGCAATTGCAGAGACAGCAATGAGCAGCAGGGAGTGAAAGGTAGGTGGTGACTATGTCAACACGGTTGCCAAATGTGTTTGTCAATCTACAACTTGGTACACATCATGTAATTAAGGAAAGAGAATCTGGTCCTGAATTATTCATCCTCAATGGGTACTATGCATTCACAGTCATTGAATATGGACAAAAAACGTGCTCCTCTTAATTGCTGTCCAAATCTCTCATCTCACAAGACAGTAACAGTTCCCATCAGTCTAAGCTGACAAAGTTAATGTGTTTTGTATCATGATCTGTTCCTTTAATAAAGATCACGGTCTCCCTGGGCTTAGCTCAGTAGCTCTGCATTACATATAATCTCCTTAATCAGAGAACAAAAAACTAGGTTAAAGGAATGCTAAGGCAAGCTCATAACCACAGGGAGATTCCCAGTGCAGGCTATAGCCCTTGCAAACAAAGCATAGCAGGCCACACTAGACCTCTGGGTTTTGCCTGCACCAGACAACCCCCATGCAAAACTGTGAGGTGCTTTGCTCCTTCAGGACCCTTGCAATGGCAAGAGAGCTCAGGTCCTCACAACTGCTAAGTGCCTTCAAGGACTGGAATATGACCATGAATTTTATTGCTTTCATTACCCAGTTTCACCAACCTAACATAGTTTTAATTAATTTTATATGTGGTTTGTATTATCTTGGGTTTTTTATTATTTAGGAACTTTTCAATTACAGCTAGATAAATCATCAGAAACACAATATTAATACAGAAAACTGTGGAAAACATGATAACCATCCTTAATAAACTTGGTTTGCACAGAAATACTCATATAGCCATACCTTTCTCTCTTGTAAAGGCCTAAGCTACCACACAGGCCAGTGACAGAAAGTTTTCAGGAGTGTCATTGGCTACTCATGTAGTACACTCTGTTTTTATAACTTGCAAATATTTACTGGATGTTTGCCTATCCTGAATCTTACCAGGAGCTTTTATACCCATATTGGCATTCCTTTAGGCATGTTGTTACTACATTCAGCATAGATATAGAGATACGTACAAATATAGGTATAGATATAGATACAGATATAGGTCACATGAGGGTGGATAATCTTCCTAGTTAAAATGCAGCTGGTATAATTCCTGAAAGTTGATGTGTTCAATAAACTCATATATTGACACATCAGTAAAAGTTGACATAGCTACACTTCAATGTTCTTTAAATTTGGTTGGGTCTAGATGAATTTCTGAAGGATTCCCAGCATTATGTATGATGGTCTTAGAGACCATCTTCTGTTACACAAAGTCCATTATAGACTGATAAACTGTAGAAATAATATAGGACTTCTTTCCAAGATTCAGAGAAGAAGACATATTTAAATGAAAAAAGCTGCTGTAAGTTCCAAAGACAGACTATTTTAAAGCATCAGGTTATGAGGAAACATTAAAAGGCAGAATCAACTTTAACAACTGAGAATCATTTTTATGATAGCCATAGCTCGCTGTGAAACCTATTCTACACACTCACTTAAATCATGATGGTTTTTGTGGTAATTCTCAGTTGTGCTGAGAATATCTTTACAATGATAAGAAAAGGAAGCAATAAGTAGACAGGCAATAGTTCTGCTTTAGACATTTTCCATGAAAGAATTGTGAATCATTTGTAATTTATATTCAAATTAAGATCTGAAGAGGAAATTTCTAAGATTAAGGTCAGTAAAAGGCAAATAGTTATAGATATTTTCAGACACTGTTTCAAAAAGCATGGTACTTTACTGCAAACTTTATGCAACAAGCGTACTATCACTTTGGCCATTTTCTCTAGGAGGACTGTCGGACCTTAAGGGGGAATTGCTCTGCAAAGGTGCTAGACTGGAAACCAGGAAATCTGATCTCTCTTTTTAGGATTACCTACTGAGTGGTGGTGATAGGCATTTCAGCTGTATGTAGTTTTAAGTATCAGACTCAGCTGTTCAATACATCTGCTTGTCTGCCACACAATCTCAGCAAGCAAAGACCTTGAGAGTGTTCATGTCTGATACTAGAGTTACCTAACACCTAGGACTGTACTTATGGCATGGTCAGGAACATATACTCAGCAAATATCTATTATAGCTTACGGATCCCTTGTGCATTTGGGCCTCAGTTTCTCTCTCATTCTTCCAAACAGTTCGTGCAGATGAACAGTTCCACTTAGTTCAACAGGGATTATTCATCTGCTCATCTTTTCTTGAACACATCTGGACCCACACTTGTAGGTAGCTCTAATTTTATGAGGGTGTATTTAACTGAATTTATTTCATTCCTAGGTAAATAATATTTGGCTGAGGGAGTGAAGTGCCAGTTGTTTTTGTTATTTATTTTTGTTATTATTTTTGTTATGCGAAAGAAAAATTTCCATGATCATGTGCTATACTATTAAACATTTTCTTTCAAGGGTCAAAGCCAACTTCATGGTTTATCTTTTTTTTCCTACAATTTTTTCCCACCTGCCCAAACTAGATGGTCAGATTATTTCAATTTCTTTCACCTCCTCAGAGGTTTGTATTGCTCCACAGTGGTAATATAAGAACATCCTATTTTCCACCTCCTGCAGCCCTGGTACTCTGTATAGTTTATACTGTTTACAATTGATTTCCCACTGATAACTCTCATATGACCCAGTGAGCTGTCAGGCATGCTACACTCTAGATACCTGATGAACCTCAGCTGCTCTGTCAGGTTCAAGCAGCTTGCAGACCATAGAAACCTTTTCCCAGAGGAAAAAAAAAAAAAAAACCACCACACAAAAAAACCACCACACCAAAAAACCCCCCCAAACAATAAACTTTCCCAATTCTCTTTATCTTTACTTGGTTAGCATCTTGCTGTGCATTGTTCACTATCTCTTTTTTCCCCCTCATATTCAAAAAAATCACTCAAGAAAACCCTTCCAAGGGCAATTAATCCTGTTCACTTGGATTCAGAAGCTGACAAAACAAACACAGATTTAAACAATGACAGAGAAAATTAAGATTAATATTGAAGAGATTAACAAATTCCCTGGTGGAAAAAAGAGGCTCAGGAAATACCTCAGGTTTTTGCTCTTCTTACTTTGTCTTCTCCGGGCATCCTGCTTATTTTATAATTGTCTCCCTCGGTTCACATTTGTTACAGGGACAACTGTACCCTCTTTTGCTCACTGCTTGTCTCCTAAAGAAAATATATGATAAGAATTACAAGGGTTGTGGTGCTGCAAAATAGGCAGTTATTAGCTTTAATCAGGCCATGAGAAAATATCAACATTTTTTATAAAGAATTTTTTTCTTAGAAGTATAACATTATGGGGTGAGGGGTTCTTCAAAAAATATCTGCTTTTCATAGAAAAAAAATACTAGTTTTCAAAATTACAATTTAGCTTAGTGCAAAAATTTTATACAGAATTTTTTATTAAATATAGGAAAAAATCTCTTTGTCTTAAAAAAATTATTCTTGTTGAAAAATTGTTTTCATAAAGACAGACCACAGAGGGCAAATAGGTTCAGCCATCCCTATACGAATTATTAATACTGTTAGTGAGTTTGCTAAATTAGTAAGTTATAAGAGGACTGAGAGGATGATATGACTTAAAACTGAAAAATTATTAACAGAATTAAACTCAGCCAATATTCAATAGCTAATATGAAATTAAATTATAAACATGCATAAAGTTAAGCACATGTTAACTGCTTTGCTAAATTCTGATTTGAGTCCAAGCTCAAATGACAGCAAATGTTTTTCTTCATATTTTGTGTGTAGAATGAGAGACACCTGAAGGTAGCTGGTAGGTTGATTAGTATTTGAAATAACAGTCTATTAAAATGTAAATTAAATAAATGCTACTGCCTGGAAAATAAATGAGTTTTTAGTAACTGTCATCAGACCTGGATTCCACCTTCAGCCTCTCTGAGCTCTCATCAGCTGGATTCCAGCCCAGATGAAGTGGGCAGGAGAGCACGGGAACCTAATGAGAATAAGTGGGAATTAGTTTAGCACTCTCAGGCAGCTAAATTATCCAAAGATTAGTTACCTGTTTGGAGCAGGCTACCCGAGGATTTATTCAGCAGAGGAGTGTGCAGGCAGAATTCCAGCATTTTAACTAAACAAGTATTTGCCATAGTCTTAATAGAAAATAATTTGAATTGCATTAGGATTCTCCTCAGCAATGCCTCAAAGTCCAGCTTCTACCTCGGAAATTTCCCAGGTTCTAGCCTGCGCAAGGAAACATGTGACTGGTCTTAGTGTGTGAATCACAGTCTCTCTGTCCCTTTCATCTTTGCATTTAAATGTCCAGCGCTCTTGTTGAACAAAGCTTTGGGTGAAGCTCTGCAAAGACTGAAAAGTGGCAACTTTTCAGTTCTGAAAGTTCAAAGCAGAGTTGGAGGTGTGTGCTGGGCATGGTGCTCTGGGCAGATTTGGAGGGGGAACCCTCCTACAGCTGTGTCTGGGACAGGGAAGATGTAGACACAGTTTCAATGGGCTGACAAGGAGTAGCACAATGCATTTAGAGACCACAGACCTCACCATGTCAGCAGCACCAAGTCACAGAAAGTGGTGGCTGTCCTGCCCTCTCCATGAGGCTACAGTGCTGTCTGGACAGGCACTAGACAATGTGACATCTTAACAAGTACTGGAGGATGAGGCTGTGAGAAAGTCCTAGATGTCCATCAGGTCCCATCAGCTCAATCTATTCAAACGCCATCCCAAATACAGGCATACATGTGGCACAGGGGAACATACTGAAAATGCAAGTCACAGTCCTGGGAAATGGAGTACAGAGTGGATTGCAGAGCTCCGTTGACATCCAACTTTTGTGCGTGTATGTACAACTTCTTTATACTAATACTTTTAACTTGGTTATTTCTATGTGCCCAAGATCTCATATATAAGTTTATACGTGTCTGAGGAAAGAACAGTCAATTCAGCCCTTGGTTCAGGTGCAGTCTTCTGCTACAGACCAGAATCCTACACTGGCTAACCTGGAGTGAATACGAAGAGAATAATAGCCTTCCAAAAGCCTATGAGGCTATATGTTTCCCCTAGAGAAACATGTCTCTAGTAACCATAAACATTTTTTATAACTAATATAAACTGATTTTCTCTTAATACTGCATCTTCCAGCATATTTAAGATGTCTGTGGGGTAAAACAAAGGCTCTTCTGAGTTATTGAAATACAACATAAGTACAGGGTAAAGTTCTTTGTATTGTTAAATAGCAACCCTTGGTGCTCATTAGGGAAAATAGTTTTCTGTTTGTTTTGAGCTAACCTAATGCATTGGGAAAGTGGATGAGAAAACAGGCCTCTCTTCTGTACACTGTTGAGTTTTATCCTAAACAGTATTGAAGTATCTGTTGCCAGAAAGCTGAATAATGATGATTTTTTTGACAGAGAAAAGAAAAAGCACAGGGTGCAATACACAATTATTCTCACTCTTCCTGAAAAATATCACAGAAGATGAACTGTCCAGATGTTAGAGTGAATCTTGGGACCTGGGAGATGGGCATTTATTTTTGCACAATACCACAGGCTTCTTGGGTGACCTTAGGGAAAACTTTCTATGAATAGCATTTTACAAATTATTTAAATACTTGATAATATGTATCCTCTGCACTTCAGACAGCTAATTTCAGTATCCTAAAATTTTGCTGTCAGCACCAAAGGCCTTTCTTCACTGATTTATAGGAAATTTCTGACTTTGATTTTTTGAATGGCATCTAAGGTAGATCCCTATAGTAACTGAAGATAAATGGTGTGATGATTCCCCTTACAGTTAAAAATCCATACAAGAATTTAGGTTGTTAGTTCATTTGTTTCTAAACCTAAGTAATCACAACATACAGCCTACATGAAGGGGTAAAGATTCAGTAATGTAAGAAAATTACTTGAAATTTTAATTTTACAGAAACAGAGATAGGAGAGGTTACATTTGCCACTGATACAGAACTTTGAAGGCAGGTTGTCCTCAACCCAAATTCTGACTAGATGAAGCCAACAAGAACCTTTTGAAGTGCTCCCCTGAAACTGAAATAAATAATAAAAAAATAAAAAAGGTATTACCAAGAATGAACACAAGATTGATATAATTAAAATCAAACCAACATTAGTGAACTTTATCTAAAGCAGATCAAACTGTTCAAAGAAGGATATGACTTTGGCTGTGTACCAGCTAATAGAAATCGATTCCTTGTAGAGAAAGAGCATGAGGGTAGAGTCAAAGGAAAGCAATAAGCCATTATTTCACTCCATGTGTACAGGTGGGACTAATTTCTTAATCTGTTTCTTTTTCAAAGCTGTCAGGTTGCTTATCATATAAATTTGTCATATAACATCATATTTTGTCCACTAAAGTCTCTGGATAGGCATCAAAGCACCATAGTCCTTCATCCCCCACTCCGCTGCCCAGCCAGCCCTCCCACCAGCCAACTGCCTGGTACTGCAGGTCACAGTCCTGGACCAGCCACAGCTTCATATAAAGATAAATGTGCCTCCCCAAGCTGTAACAAGGCAGTGAGGTGGGAGTTAGCACATCCACATCTGTGTTTCTCAGAGGCTTTGCATGAAATTTGACAAACCTAATATGGGGAGTGTCCCTTAAAAGGTCCTCCCTCAAACTTGTTCAGTGGTTGGTATGAAGGAAATCTTGAGCTACTGTTGATGGTTCTCTTGTCTTTGTCTCACATCTTCCTTGGCAAAGAAAGAACAATCTCTGGTTCCAATATTTAATTATCTAATCACTGATAAAAATCACTACTTTAACAGGTACATTGCTGTGATTATGGCCAGAAAACCAATGATCCTCACAAGGAGAATCATGGTGAGGTGAAGAAAGCTTTGCTTTTTCATAACTACTGCCAATAATAATCTAATGAATCTAGCGAGTTTAAAGTGCCAACTACAGTTTCTGTCACCTTGAATCTAATAAAAAGTGAAACCACTCTCTGTGTCAAGGACTTGTCTTTGTTCTTTTCCTTTGGACACATTCACAGAATAGAACTATGAACCATGACTCCGATTTCTAAGCACTATACACAAATAGCTCTTATCTGATTAGAAAGTAAAGACTAAGCTCATGTCCTTAACATGAATCTGATTTTGCTGTTTTCACAATACATTCACAACCTGAATGAGAGAGAAAAGCATACCTGGCAGAAAAGAGATGATGACCCCTTTACCTTGAAAATATCATTTGAATTCTAAGAGCACAAAGGAAAAGAAATTAGGCCTGGTTTTTATCTTTACCTGAGCTTGATTAGGTCATAGAAAGTTCAGGTAATACTCATGCCTCACAGCCACAATCATCACAGCAGTAGAGAAGCTAACGGAACAGAAAGAAATGAATAGAAATTAAAACTTTTTAACGAATATTCCAGCTGCCTGATTGCAAAGAAAAGGTTCAAAATAAAAACTGTCTAGAAGTATATTGACACATTCTGTTCTGATTAGCATCCAAATGATGTAAGTCAGCACACTGCCAGTGAAAGCTATTACCTGAGAGCACTGTCCTGATTTAAGATGTTTTGAGAGGAAAGCTTTAATTTAAAAACCATGATGACCATGCATTTAAGTATTTTAAATTACCATTATCATTCATGAGACTGCATAAACAGTCTTCCCTGTCTTATTTCTTTCTGAAGTGACAAGGGTTTTTTGTTTGCTGTTCTTTTTTTTTTTTTTTTTTAAACTTAATGCTATTGCAAAGTAAGGTTGTCCAAATAGACCAAAGAGGTTCAAAAGTGAAAGCTGGTATTTGCCATCATTTGCAAAAGTTGCTACTGGTAAGTATTGGAGTGGGGGATGCAGGACAGGAAGGTGACAAATAATTAATTCTAGAGTGATCTCATTTTCTGGAAGTGACTGGCCACACTGGACAATGACTATATTCTTTGAAGACTCCCAAGCTAGGGGCCCAAAATTAAGGTGCACAAAAACATTAGCTCCTTTTTAGTATTGTCTTTATATCTTCAAGTCTTGATTCAGACTGTCCAGATTTCCCAGTGGCCTGTTCAGTTAAAGGGCATATCATATAGCATTTCATGGCCTACACAGAACCTTTTAGTCTACAGAAGCTGGGATTATTCACGCTATTAGAGAGGCCACAATTGCCCATTGCTTAGATTAGGTCAACCAGTTAAAAAATCAGCATAAACAAAACACAAAAGAGAACAGGACTTACAGCTCTAGTAAGCTGTCAGCTTCAGGAAAGAGGCAATGAACTCTTGGCTTAGAAAATCACAGAGAACAGGACACCACCATATTAGATAGCAAGATAAGTTTTCCCACCAGCTCTCTAAAAAGGCTTTACATTTATATCTGGTTTTGATGTCTCAGAATCTGATGTCTTTCCTGACTATAAATACACTTCAACTATAAATATACCTATCTTCCCCTGTAAAATGTTTTGAAAAATCTTCTGATGAAAAACACTAAGTATATAGTCTTCTATTTTTGGAGAAGCTTAAGGTGAGATAATGTTCTCTGCATTGAAATTTCATGGTTCTGTAGAGAGGGTTGGACTCACATCAAAGATCTGTTTGCACATTAAAAAGACCTGTCAATCCCACCACTGCTGATCAAGGAAAACTAGTAAATCAGCTAGTAGCAGTCACAGTTGGGGAAAGGAAAGACAACAACAAAATTGCAACAAAGCAATGACATTGATTCCAAGATGGAACATGAGTTCCTTCCTACTGAGAAATTCAACATGCCAAAATGTCTTCACACTATTCTTGATTTAGCTAATCCAAATGTAGACAGAATTGACACCAGATGAGTCAGGCACACCGTCTGGACTCAAACTCTGAATTTGGAAGTGACAAACTCACAAAAGTTTGCTTGAATGCTTCATTTCAACAGTTAAAGCAAAAGCCAAATGTCCCATTTAGCTTTCAGACAACTTGTGGTTGAACATATCCAAAGGTTAAGGGGTTTGCTGAAGAGGTGTGCTGCTGAGATTAAATAACAATTATCTAAGAACTCCAGTTTTAACCCATATTAAGTTAGTGGAAAGGGCTAGAAGAGATATGTGGAAAGGACTATTACAGAAATTGTGTGCAGTGGTTGCTTTCTTCCATCCACTGAAATGTGTATACTTAGGTTTGACCAAGTAATGGTAGCTAATGTACATTCATTGCTAGCCATTGAAATGTCTGAGAGCAGTTATTCCCTAGTTATAACTGCTCAGAAGGTGTCAACAAACAGAAAAAGACAGACCTCATTCTCTGACAGATACAGAGAGCCCTGATTCTAGCTGGACTGCCATGAAAGCACAGTGATGTGGTCTGTAAGACACCAGCTCACAAGGTCTTTTAGTGTATTATATCTGTTAAGATGTGTTTGTACAACACCCCACACAGCACATGACTGAAGGGCTGAGCATTCCTGAATAATATCTTACTTAGAAAGCTCTCCCTCACAGTTTGTAAAATTATGTTTTAAATATCACTAGCAATGAACAATATGATCTTCCTCACTGCTGAACTTGTTTCTTCTACTCCTTTCCCTTTTTGTTGCAATTCTTTTACCCCATAAACACCGCACTCTATGTCTATGTTAGGAAAGAGTATCTACATGAATTTAAACCGGAGATTCTCAGTTCCATTAAGCGTTGCACTCTTATCCACACCCTAGCCTATGAATAAATGGCTATGGAAAATATGTATCTAATTGGGATGTACCATTTTCAAAGGAAGTAATCTGATCTCCACACTCCATTTAATGAATTATTCTACTAAAGTAATTCTTAGTGCAAAACCAGAAAAATCTTTTCCAGGAAGTGGGTGGGAGGAAGCGAAATACGACCATGGTCAAGGTAAAACGAAGTGATTCATGATCTGAGACTTAAAAAAATAAAATTGTAGCCAAAGGAATATGCTGTATCATCTAATGGACAAAATATTGCAGTTTAAATATCTGAATAATTACTGTGTTTGGAACAAGAATGCACAGTGTATGATAATCCTTTCTGAATAATTGTAGTATTTCTCCCAGAATTTGTGTCTGGTAATTGACTAGTCTGAAGGTTGCTATGGTAAACACTTAGCTTACACAGCACATAGTGTAGGGAGCAGATACAAACTAAAAGGGAGACTGGTATCTGTAAAACACCTTATGATTTTTTTCATGTATATTAATTGTCAAAGATATTAAGACAAGAAGAGAAAAAAGGATCAACATAACTAAGCCGCCTCTGCCTACTGATTTCAATGGAGTTACAAAGTCAGAATTTGACTCGAAGATATTTACATCAGGATTAATAATCATTAAGTTATTAAATATGCTTTTCTCCCATCTTGAAGTGCCTGCCACCTCCCTGGGAAACTGATATTCTGACAAGATTTTCTTTTTCACTGACACAAAAACAATCAGAGAGATGTCAAAATACTCTTACTCTCATCTTTCTTATTGTTTATTACTGATGCCAGGTAAATCCTTAGACACAAGGTTTTTGATGCAAGGCATTGTAGAAAATGGCAACAAAAATATATAAGATAGCAGAGGGGTGGAGACACAGTTCAAGGAAACAGTAAGATAGTGTCAACTAAGTAAGGTATAATAATGAGCATTACATGGTTGTATCCCTCACATGGCCTGCCTGCCTGTAAGAGTTTTCGATTATCACAATAATAAAACATTTACAAAGGATTTCAAACAACACTCAGATTGGGGGACTCAAGGGAGACCATCACCTGGATAGAGCTGTTCCTGATTGACACCACAATGAGGAAAAGGCAAGTCTGCCACAATTCGTATAGACAAAGTCTCTTCACAAGACCTGGCTTGAGCTTATGAATAAAGTATGTTCAGTATTTGATTATTTATCTCTGATGGCTTTTGACAATCTGTAAAGAAGATGGAAACTTTTCAGACAAGTCTCCTCTATTTTTTTAAACTGTTATCATTGATTTTAACCACCTCTACTGTGTGTTTACTGTCCACTACAGAAGCTTATGAGAATATAATAGTTTCACTGGCACTGTGGACAGAACAGATCTGTAAGAATATCATCTACACTAATTCCACTTGTCCTAATTTAACCCATTTTAAAAATTCCTTTTGTGAGCCTCCTTATGTAATGAATTATAGCTAGGAAAAATGGCTAAAAGTTATTCAAGTTTACTGCAACAGCAGGAATTCTTTCCAGTATCTTCTTGCTCAGACAAATGGATGTGGCATCACATATCATGAGAGCAGAAAAAGAAGAGATTAAAGATAGCCCCTAAAAATGACAGCAGAAGGTGATCAAGGGCATAATTTTTAAGGAGAGATTAGAAACATAAGAAGCAGTACTATGTTGAGGACATGTAAGTAGCCAAAGCAAATCATAAAGCTAAAAGCTGGAAAAGGAAAGGACCACTCCATGAGCAGTGGAACTATTGGAAGCAGGTTTCCCATGCACTGACGTCCTGTGTCACTGCCCACCGCAATCACCTGCTCCTGCCTGTTCATCAGCACTTCCAAATCCATCTCCTGAGTCATCTCACTGACCTGTCCCCACATCTCTCTAAACACCTCTGTTTCTGCCCCCCCACACACATGTCCATTCAATAAGTCATTTATATAGTGCCCACATCTTTCTTTTGTGGGTGTAAAGCGGCACATGTTGAGAGAGACGGGGACCACTTGCACAATTTTCAACATCTGCATAATAATGTTAAGGAAACCTGATGGAAGGCATTGATATACAGGTTTAAAACACACACAGTTCATTCTCATATTTTCACTTCAGCCTGTCTTCCATAGAAGGACAGAAATACAGGCAGTTTAAATCCATACAGGGAACAAAATCCTCTAACTCTTATTTTCAGAGGTGTCAATGAGTGCATTGGAGGCAGATACCCACTGACTTTGCATGGACTTAGGCATGCCAGACAATTTTGTTCTATTATAACATATTACTAATTTACAGAGAACACTGACTTTTTAGATGCACTGTGCTATCTTATCCTGTCTTCAAGGAGTAGTAAGTAGATTCCTCTCTTTTTTCAGGAAAGTGTCACTTTTTTATTAATTGTATAAACAAAATCCTTAGTGGATATAAATATTTCACCTGTATCTTTCTTCTTTACTCCCCTTGTTCCTGAGAAACTTGTATTGCTTATTTTTCATGAAAGGCTTGTCAAGATGAGAAGCCATCACGGAAACATTTCAAAATTTCTCCGACAATTGGCTCATTCATAATCTAATTGCGCTGGCAGGCAAGAAACTCCAAAAGTCCCTCGATGTGTCATGACAGTTTTTACATGGATCTTGACAATACTTGCCAAGCAATTTTCACAGCCTTGAAGTTTCTGTCAAAAGAATAGAGAGGAATGAGAAACCCAGGGACTTTGACCACATGAAATGCAACTCAATAATTTTTCTTCCTCCAAGCTGAAAAGTTAGCCCAAAATTGTCATGTGAAAGGTACACAGAGAGAGATATTTGCTCTTCTGAGAATGTCTTCTTTTCAGAGCTTAACTAAGGTCATCCTGGGTTCAAGGTGTACAGTGAAATGAAGCTCTTTTAAGTTAATGTTTCTATCATAGAACAAAAAAAAGTGGTTTATCCTGCATCAGAGGAAAGGTCCACCAGTATCCTTTTCCCAGTAACACCTACTAATGTATGTATAAAGAGAAGGACAAGTACAGAGCAACAAACACCACTGACAAACAGGTCCCATTTCTATAAACACAAGTTTCTCTTCCAGCAGTCCTGGTAGTAGGGTTTGTAGGGGAAGGAGGATAGGGCAGCAGTATTTGTCTTGACAAGAAAGCCAAGACAACTGGTCTCCTTGCTCCATAAAATGTTTGCTGAAGGGAGGCGTGGGGGGGGAGGGGTGTCCCATAGCCTGCAGTCTTGGACTTGACCCTAAATGGTGACACATGAGGAAGCTTATTTTCCTCAGACCTATTGTTTCTAGCTGTCTGTCAGTTAAATAAGTTTGTATCACCTACAGATATGCTACATTTAAGTTTCCCCTTTAAGTGGCTTTTTTCCTCAATGAAACATTGATTACTACTAAAAAAAGAGCAAAAAGTTACATGTGGGGACTATATACTGTTTATGCCTTAAACATCTGACCTCAAAGTTTATCCTCACTGTTTAATATTTTAGGTCTTAACACAGACCTAAAGAGTTACTGCTAAAAAACAGAGTATGAGAATGAATTCACTCTGCTTTTGACCATCTCCCTTCAATTTACTTCCATATTGTAACATATTGTGCAAGCTAATATAGATTTTCAAAACCACAAGAAAAAGGAAGTGGAAATAGAAATACTTGCTTACTGTATTAATTCTAGAAGTCTTCTGAAGCCCTTTTGAAGGCGCTTTGTGGGTTTGAGATACTTAAAGAAAAGAAACAATACCATCTGGTGTAGACAACAAAACAGGCATCAAATTTGCCACTTATGACAATGAATACTACAATCAATAGAAATGTCAGCTATCTCACATTAACATCAGAGCAGGTAGATTGATATGACCACTTGGTTGCTATGTTAGACTTCATCATGCTTAACAATAAAAGAGCTTAAGGTTGCCTGTTCCGAGACAGAAGAATGCAATCTGTCAGTGGTACTAATTAGTTAGGGTGGATTTTGCAGGAAAATTTTAAAAACCACAGATTTGAGCAGGTTTAATATTTTCAGTAGGAAACATCTCTAAAGAACATTCAGTCTCCCACCACAGATATGTGTCTGAATGAGTAGAATGAATTTTCTCTGGAAGGGAAGGGCTCTCCTCTCTCACCTAAACAGGGCGTGAGCAGAAAGCCTAGGCTAGATGCTGGAGTTAGATGAAATGACTCCCCCAGATGTCTCTTTCTACCCAAACCCTCTTCCCACTTCTGTGGATGTAAATTTCTCAGAGTCTCACTCACAGATGACCATGCCCTCCTTCCAGGAACACTTCTGCATAGAAAGTGCATTTCACTGCATAGAAAAACAGTGAAATGACTCAGGAGAAGGCTCTGGAAGTGCCGAGGAACAGCATTATGCTATCAAATATGCCTCACAAATGACTTGTGTTTTAAATGGTTTAATGACACAGAGTTCCTATTTCATTGGCTGGACAGATTTGGTCAAATGCCTTAACAGCACTCACGAACATTAATACCAATTCTGAGTGGCTATTCAATTCCATGTTCATAGCCCTTGTTATTCAAGTTGCTGTGTGACTGTCAGAAGAAAACAGATTGCTGTTCATTTTAATCAGTCAGATCACAGTTTTATTGAACGTGCCTGTTTGATGTGATTGCATCTTGCGCAACTGAGCGAAATGAGACAAAAAGAGCAATTTTATACCACGTAGATAATAACAGATGCGCCCCTCAGAATTCATTATAGAAATCTGTTTCGCAGCCGTATGTTCCACTTCATCTGAAATCCTTTTGTTCTCATCAGCCTCTTCCTGTGTGAAGCTACCACTTTGCATTTTGCAAGCATTGACTAATGGAATCTGATACTACTTTGTCCATATCCTTGGATCCCCTGCTAAATATTGAAAACCAAGAAGTCCAGTTTTCCATAACCTACTAAAATGGCCTCCATGTAGTCACCTTTTTGTAAAACACCAGGTATTTTTACCCTCTATATTACTATATATCCTTTAAATAGCACTCTCTAATAACTGGGGGGGGGGGGGGGGGGGGGGGAAGGGAAGAGAGCTTTAGTAGTAAACAGGTTTTAAAATATTTTGTTTCCCTGGATTTTTCTTCTGCCTCACTCTAAGCCTTCAGGATGAGCACAGCTCTCTAAACTCTCAGCTCAGCCTTGGTGTCATTTTAGTTTAAGGTGTGTTCAAATCTGTAACCATCCAAATTCCCTTAGGACATATATGTATGTGTATGAATCAAAATTACAGGTATCATATGCTGCTTCTTTTCCTCATAACCTTTTTTAAACACCTACGTGACTATGCTGACTAATATGTATTTTATTGGCTTGATCCTTAGCTGATGTATATTCAAGTGGCTCCACAGATTTTAATGGAGTTATGCCAAATTACATTACTCCAGTGGTTTGGCTGAAATCCTATCCCCTTTGACATCATTGGCAAAGCTCCCGTTGTCTTCAGCAAAGCAATTATTTCAATGTATATGCTCGGCATATAGAGACCCTTCTCAGCAGAAGGTCATGCAGTCAGGCGAGTGGTATGATGCCTTAGTTAGACGTACCGCATTCATCCTGTGAGGTCTGCTAGAGGTCAGCACTAAAACATTATTTTGTTGACTAGACAAAAGAAGGAATAAAGGAAAAGTTGAACAAATATGAATTAATGTTGGCAAAAATTGTTCAAAGATGTTTCAGTGTAAATGTGAGCAGTGACTCAGAGCATTTCCTTACTTTTCATTGCCTTCCATATAAAGTCACTGGCTTCCTTAAATTTCTCCTTTTAGCTTTTCTGTAATAAGAAATCATAATTTTCTCTGGGTCAAGCCTACAGATATATACACATCATAAATTTGGTAGATTGAGCACTGGGACCCAGTCATATCTCTGTATCAGCTCCTCACAACCCACCCATGTAGTACCTTAACTTCTGTTCAAGGGCACCTTGTCATTCCCTCATCCTTCCTTTGTGTTCTCTGAGCCATGTTCTTGAAGGCCCTGTTTGTTCCCATATCCATATGTCTACAGCATCCACAATATCAGGACCCTACTGAGTTATATTTCCCATCTCTCTATGTCTCCTTCTATGACACCTGCATGAGGTTTCCACACCCATAAATCTACTCAGAATACGGCTTAACCTCTATAATCATCACCGCCTACCCATGCTTCTGAGTGAATTCCTGCTAATGTCCTCTCTGTACAAGCCCTTCTCTCTCTCCCTAAATCTACTAAATCTCTTTTCCTACTTCACTGTAAGATCTCAAGTCCACATCCAACTCATGGTACATCAAAGTCTTGATTCTTCAACCTGCATTCCCATAGGATGCCTAATTCCCTTAGATAATCTCGCAGCACAGACTGGTACAGAAAGCAATTAGATAATTAAATTCTCTTCTGGTTTTTTTGCAGCCCAACTAAATATCTGATGTATGACCTTGGACCTCCAAAATCCATCACATATGTTTACATCTGTTTAGACTAAATTTATAAAGAAGTATATTTAAATAGCATCTTGCACAATCAGACCCTGTTCTAGGAACAATTTTGAGAAGTATTTTCATTCACTTAAGAAAAAAAATGTGGGTTTTTTTTTATTTGCTTGGTTTAGTTTGACTTGGGATTTTATTGGAGGGTGGGATTTTTTATTGCTGTTGGGGTTTTCTACTGTTTTATAGAGAAAGTCAGATAATCTTTTTTTCATTTTTTGAAATTTCCTCTTTTCTCAGTCTGGACAGCAAATCAAAAAGTCAGTCATTCAGACAATACTAGCTAGCTCTTCTAAACTCCATTGAAATACCAACAATAATAATGATAATTGATTTCCAGTCCTATTTCATCAGAGACCATCACATACTTAAACTATTGGTTTGTTAGACTAGACGTATGCTAGATGCTAAAGAGACTGTCTCTCTCATGCATGTTTGAAGACAGCAAGGGAATTTCTATTTCTTGTAAACCTGGAGGAGGCTGTTAACGCAGACTTTTTTAATCTGAAAGCTAGACTTTCATCAAGTGCAAATTTTGTATCTTGAGAGACAGATGTTGAGGTTCTGAAACATCAGAAGAACCTTCCAGTGAAAAAAGGTGTAAAATACACTTGTGTTAACAGTGAAGGGACAGATGCAAAATCCATATCAAAATATTATGAATTATATTGCAGGCCTAATGTTGCTTTGTGTGTGACATTAATGCCTTTGAGAACACATTGACATAAAAGCCTAATATAAACATTACCAGCCAAGGCTTAAATAAAGGCAGGAAGGTTATCATTGACAGCATGGATATAAACATATCAGTCTTATATTAGTATTATAAATAAAAAGGTTGTTAATTTAACAATGGCCATATATATATATATATTTAAGTAATGTCAGTGCTTACACATTGCCAGCCTTTGTATCAGCATTTATATGGGATCTCATAAAACAGCCAAATACTTCCTGTTAACTTTTAGGAAATGATAGCACAAACATGACCATAAACATGATTCTGCTGCATAAATCAGGTCTGTACATGTGTAAATTGCATTGGTAATTTATAAATGTAAATGTAAACAGAAATACCCTGGCCATGCATCAAAAACATCAACGTAATGAAAAACAGGCTCTGGAAATCATAGCCAGGTTCTGCAGGTATGTGGTGTTAGAGCACAGCAGGCCAAATAAATTTTTTTGTAAGTGACGTTTGTCATGTTTAGGCCTCAAAGTTCTCAAGGAGTGTATATTAAGGGCAGAAAGGTATACAATATGACCCTCCCAGGTGTCTCCCAGCCCTATTATTTTCTTATGAAGGCCTGGTACTACCAGAGTCAATGGAAACTTTTGAAAAGAGATTAGTTATTACAGTGGTGCCAAGCATTCTTTTTACAGCACATTTCTGAGTTCTTACTTTTAATTGAGGCCACTTACAAGGGACCTTGGAACTGTGGAAGCACCTAATGATCGAGGAACTGAAAGACTGACAGTCCAAAGAAATCCAGATACATAATCTGCATGTCATCATCTTTCTCATGAACAAGAAAGTTCAAATTTGTTTTTAAAATCGTGCCAAAAGCTGACAACTTCACTCAGCTGTCCTCCCATGCCGTCTCACATATGGTCCTTTAAAAGGGATGGGGAGGAACTACATATGGACCAAAGATTTTGACTTTATGCTTCACTCTTAAAAATGATTATGCAAGACATCAGGGCTCATTACCATAAACACCACCACTGGCAGATGACTTCTGGAATCACAAGACAGATTTCTCTCCATTAAAGCTACCCATTTAATTTTTCATACCCACTGCAGAAGAGTAAAAAAAGCTTGTACCTTTGCCTGAGCAGTACTGCTGACTCCTGTTTTGAAAATATCTTCACTTACCCACCGCAGAACAGAGAATTAAATAATTCAACAAATATTATACCACTCCCATAACTGAGGTATTAATGTTGCTTTAAGGACTGTGATGTTTCCTGCCAAGAAACCATCTGTTGAATGAAATATGTGAGACTAAAATGAGGCTAAAAAGGAGACTGCAGATATGATAGCTCCAGATTGGAAGCTTCTTGGTACCATGGGAATGCTAATCAGTGTTGATCCTGACAGCTGTAGGTGTTCAGCTCCCAACAACTAGTAACGCACTTTCATACCTTTTTTTTATTTTATCTTTTTGCTTTTTCAAGGGTGAAGAGCAATCTAGAGCTACTTCCTCAGCATATTTAAAGTTAAGGGACCTCTGATAGTGTTTTAAACGAGACAATGGTGGATGCTGGGAGAAGTGATTTTGTAGCAGCAACTCCTGATCACCCATGAGAACAATTTTTAAGACTCAAAAAATGATAGAAATTTTTATGTTGGTTTGGTCTTTTAAATCTACACTTCCTGGTTTTGTTAAGTGCAAGGAAAAGACTTGCATTTGGATGTCTGGAGAGGCTCTTATTTCCATGCCGGTGTCCCACAGTGTGATTAGTTAGACAACATTCCTTGCAAAAGAATCTCTGTGCATCTGAATGCACGTTTGAAAAGGCATACTTGGACAACAAGGGCCCAGGCCCTCAGGCACTGAAGTCTCTCACTAGAACACAGAGTACAACTGGCTTCTGATTGATCCTACAGGCAAAGCATACCCAGAAAGATCGTAAGATGCAGAATTGTAGTCATTTGCCTGTCCCTTTCTTTTACCTTGGATTGATGGTATTGCAGCAAGAATTCAGAGCTTAGATTCCAAACTGGTCAATTGCTTTGAGTATCCCACCATAATTAAATCAAGATTATTTATTCTGGGGTCCTGAGATTATTTCTGGCTCTACTCTTCATGAGCTTTCTGCATCTTACTTTTAATATTTGTACAATACAAGTAGTGATATTGTACTTCTGGATAATGTGCTTTGAGATACTTGGAAGAAATGTGCTACATAAAAATGATATTTTATTGTTGGTGAAACTCTGAGAAGACATTCATCAACTTATGCTGGTCTGAAATCTCACATATGATTTCTCTGTTCATTTGTGTCACCCAGTAATGATTACAAATGAATAAAAGAAGTCCCTTTCAGATTCCTTCTCTAAAGAAATTTGAATTCTTTCAGCAGAGCTATGATGTCTACTAGTTAACACAAACTTAAGAAGGTAAAATCCTCTCCTAAACATCCTTGATCAGTTATTTTCCTTTAGCATTGTTAAGAAGAGGAGTATCACAAGATGAAGTAATTAAAAAAAAATCCTATCTTGTATGGAAAGCTGAAACAGTGATTTTTCACCTCCAGTGACAAGAAGCAGGCTTTTTTTTATCATCCAGCCCCACTACTAGTACAATCAGATGGTGTTACTATGATGTGCTTTCACAGTTGTTTTGACTGACTGCATGTTGGAGCTTCTTAATGCTGACATAGTTCTTTGATTAAAATCAAATAACTAGGAGAGGAAAAAAAAGGAAATAAATACAAGGGAAATAAAACCTTAGGAATATTTGTAAGGTCCACTGAATTTGAGGACTGTACAAGGTACAGGTGGTAAAGAGACTTCTTCTCATCTTGTACAGTCCTAATATTGACCCTTCTCTGGTCCTACAAACATAGATGCTCGTGCTGTCTCAGGCAAGTGACTTCCGAAAAATGGCAATGTGAACAAAGCACTTTTTATGGAGTTTGCTGCAGGTGCAACCCCCAGCATCTATGCACTATGGCCTGACTCTGTAAACCTTAGTCATGCAAAATGTCTCTGAAAGCAGCTCAGGGGGGATGGATTCATGTGGGCAGAAGAGGACTGAGAGAGCTCCATTAGGTTGCATTGATGCATCATCTACACAATATCACACAAGACGATGGGAGACAGTTACTGTGTTGTCTTCTTCAGATCTTTTCCCTCTCCTCCAGCCATCACCGAAGCTACAGCCAGTCATGGGAGGGGTTTGGTATGTGTGATTTACATGCAATTTCCATTACCTGAAGTTGGTAGGAGGGAATTCCATACAGACATTTTGTTCACGTCAAAACCCTTTCTCCTCCTTGAGGCAGGACCCTGTCCTACATGTGGTGATCTAAAATGTCAATGACAGAAAGGACTTACAGACAGCAGCATACAGTCAAAAAAGCTAAAAAGAGGTATTCACAGCACACAGCTATAGCTATCTAAAATCAACATAATCATCTTCTATACCCAAAGAATATAGCAGGATGTCCAAAACCTTATATTGTGAATATGGCCCTTGTAGTTCTTACAAAAACATGTATTACAAAGTTGAGTAAATAAACTGATCTGCCATGAACAACAAAAATGGCCCCAGGGCTTTAGACCTCATTAGCCTAGATTCAAACCAAAGTGATGATTTCCATTCTTAATTGATTCTGCAAAGATTCCTAATGAGGCTGTAAAAGAAGGGATCCTGAACATAATGGATAATTTTTCAAAAGATCAACAACAATAAAGGAAGGGGAAGGGCCATCATTTAAACATCTTTTTAAGTAAATGAAAAAGATTGGAGGTGTGGAATAAGACTGTGAAGATGTGTTTATACCCAAACCGGAAAGTGTATGATAACTTGTATTTTCCTTTATTGGAAAAAAAAAAAAAAAAAAAGGTTATATAATAGAAAATGAAGTGTGGTGGCAAAAGTGCTGCAAGATTATGCTTGGTCAAATTACAAAACCTTGACAAAGTATCACTCATTTCTTTCACAAGTGGGGGATTCAAACTTAAAAATGTAATCCATCACCAGACTGCAGAAACTAAAACAAGAGACTAAATTCTACCAGATAGAGTTTCCATCATCTTCAGTACTGTTACCATCATAATACCAGCAATTCTGAGTGCTCATGACCACGTAATTAATAGTTTTAATCTGGCAGCCCATTCCATGACTATGGCCAAAGCTAGAGCCCTTGGACACCCTGCATATAAACTGTAAGTCTGGCAATTGAATTGAAATTAAGAGACTGCATGGAGTAAAATGCAGTGTCAGCCCATCTCTGTAAAGGATTGCTTTTGTTTTCCTCAGAGGTGAGTTACATTTCCATAGGGAAATTCTCTCTTCTCTTCACCATGGGTAGGTGAAGAGGAAGCATCACTGCTTGAGGTTATTTCCCTCTTGTGGAATAAATTCATAGCTGTTACATCTTAGATTCAGCCAAAAGAGATCTGACCAGACAAACTGTAAAGGTACAGAAATTTGCTCATCTCATTTGTGTATGTGTTAAGAGGTCAAGGAGAAAATCTCCTAGATCTTCGGTTTCTAACCATTCTATGAGTCTTCTAGTCAAACAGCTGGATATCTTCAGAGAGGCTGTTGGAAAGCACCCAAAAACTATCAAATGCTTCAGGCCTTTTACATTAGTATAGGTTACCAACCAAGCTGAAATCAGCATTTATGCAGCAGCCTATAGACTCTTAATTAAAGCAAGTGAATTCAAACAAAGGATTTGCGCAGTGCGAAAGTTTGGTGAGGATCAATGCCTAAGCTAGAGTTCAGACTAAACCTTCAATAAAGACATTTCTAATGAGTTGCTGTCCTCTGGATCTAAATGAATCTAAATGGTTCCTTCTGCCTGAATTTCTTTCTTTCCCCTGTCCTGGTCCCTGGAGAGTTGTGTAAAGAAAAGGCAGAATGATACCAACACGGTTAGAATACTGTGAAGAAAACAGGAAAAGTACCCAAGATGAATTGTTTCCTCATGGATGGCAAACAAAGATATTAAGGAGGGTAGGGAGCTGTTCCAGATAGTAAATAAAATGCTAGGAGTATAATGAACACCGCAGATTTTATAATCTGGCCATTTTTTCATCTAAAACAGTGAAAATCATCTAAAAGAGTGTGGAAGATAGAAGCTATGGAGGGTAGAAGATATTTAATGCTTTAATATAACTGTACTATTAAACCACTGATAACTGAGAATTGTACCTTTATATTTTTTGTTCTTTCACTCAGCTACAAACTAAGTTAGCAGTGAATGAGGCCTATTAGTGTTTGAAAGATGTAGGGTAGCAAAATAAACTACAAGGTGAAGGTAGTAAGCAGAAATGGAAGAGCACAGCTATATCTAAATTGCAGGACTTTGCAGCATGTCTCAGTTCCCAAATAAGGATTGGATATCCAGCCATGACTAGACTACTAGATCTGTGTGTAGACATAGGCACATACAGACATTTCACTTTCCCGATCCAACATCCAGCATTATTTCACAGAACCGAAACAGAAGAAATCTGCTTGGTGAAGCAACCAAGGCAGCAGGAGTCTAGGCACAGCATTAATGGACAGAGTAGTTGATAATTAAACCATTACAGCATAACTAACCCGATACAGACAGCCCTTGAAGATGGTGATGGAAGAAATTCCCAATTTCCACAGGTGAAACAGGGCAGTTGCTGAAATCTCCCCCCACCTCTTCCGGTATAAAGACAGCAGGTGAAAGACAAGGCTACGGTCAGCATTCATCTCAGCAGTTTACTTCATTAAGGTCTTCATCAGGTATAAGTTGAGATGGATATAAACCAGGAGATGCCCTGCCTGGTCACCTCCATTTTCTTGAATTTTGTGGTATTATATTTTATTACATCCATTCTCCTTACTTTAATAGAAAATCCACAGACTGTATTACTTCTACTCACAATGCAATTCAGTAGAAGCAGGGCTGTTCGGTTTGAGCTGTGTCGGTTTTTTTCTTTTAAATGAAAATGGAAATGATATGAGAGATATGGAAATGTATTTAGCATGAACATACATCTGCCATCTCCTTGGCTCATAAGATACAAACAATGATTTGCACTGATTTGGGGTCAGACATGAGAACAAGTTATTGTGTGTTAGCTGGCCCCCTGTAGCTCTCCACATGCATGCTTTTAGCCTGCAGTACACCTCTCTTCACCTCCTTTCACTTAAAAAATGAGTATATTTGAATATTTAATTTAAATGTTTACTGTTTTTCTGAATTTCAGAATTTGGAGGGAAGTGAAAAACACAAACACACTGACTCACTATAAGACTGTTTTGAGTAATCACAAACCCAGCATGGTTTTTGGTGTATGACTATTTACCTGTGTTTTGAGACTTTATTAACTGAAGATTGTAAAGTGCTTAGCGATCCCTGGATGGAAGGTAGTTTATACCACACTAAGCTAAAACATAAATAAGAATAAAGTACAGGTATATGCCATATCTGGAGAATGGTCTCCAAAGAGGGAAAATCAGGGGATTGATTTTTATGTTTATAAAAGTCAGTGGGGTGTTCTCCTCTAAAATCAGTGGCATGTGCAATGGGCTCATGCGGATGGATGGGGAAGTTAGTGTGCAGATAGATGTGGATTTACAGCCCACAAGGCATTCTGCAATAACTTGCCATGAGGGTTTTCTTAACCTACACTGAGAATGCCTTTGTGTGCAGTAGTCTAATAAACTATTTTGCACTTGTTCCCTATTAGATAGGTTTCTTACACCCGCTGACACACCAATTTCTACACATTACCTTTTCTGTAATGATAAATCCTGTAACAATGTCTGGATAAGTTACACATAGGTCTCTTTATATTCACCAAATATGTAGTCAGGCTGGCAGTACAAGCATATGAAATCCAATTCCCCTCTGTTATAAACTGGAATGCTTCCCTAGAAGCCAAGAAAGGTCCACAGATTCAGATCTGCAGCAAATTTGATCTGGTTACCATGATATTGTTACCGTAGCGTTGCACAGTCTCTGAGCGTCCTGCAGTTTTCTAGGGAAGAGGTCTACATGGTGTGCAAGTTTAGGAAAAAACAGCACTATTTTTATACACATTGAATGCCATGGGCAGCCCAGGCTGTCAGCTAGGAAGGTCCCAGCAGCCCCCCAGGACAGGGGCAAAGCAGCCACAAGACATAATCTTTTGCCCTACGGTAAATCTGCCCCAGGAATATTCACACTGGTTCTCTTCCAGGAGGAGTTTTCCTAAGAGTAAAGGAGTTTGTGCAAAGTTATGTTAAGTCAGCTGCTGCCAGACATTTGCCTAGAGGGGTCTCCAGGGCAACCCCAGCCATACAACTTTAATCAGGCTGAATTCTCCAGTAACAGGTGCAGTACTCCAATGGGTTGTGCCATCCTCTGGCAGGTCAGTGTCTAAAATATCACTTGGTGCAGTTCAAGTCCAAGAGAAAAAGAGAAATCTCCTATGCCCATTCTTGACAGTAATGTTTTATTTAAAAAAACAAAAAAAATAGAAGGAAAAAAAAGGAAGTTTGGCAGCCAAAAGTGCCAGGCTAGTGGAGACACACTGTCTGCATAGAAGCTTCTCCTGGTAACAGATCTTAAAAGCTTCAACAGTGATCTGTTATTCTTACAAGACACAACAAAGCTCCCAACAGGCAGAGAACAGCAGAATTAATGGATTGGAAAGTGAGTCTAATGTATGAGCTTTCAAAAGTCTCCCAAGACTAGCAGCCTCATTGTGCATATCCCGTAAGTTACTGCTATTGGGTTTTGGGTGTATATGATACCATCAGTGGAAAAAAACACAAAGGTCAATATAGCTGCAAACTATCTCAGCACATCTAGGTAATATTTCTATGGAAATCCTTTAACTCCAAGAGAAACAAATATTATTTACACAACAAAGGGCTTAAAAAATACCCAAGTAAGCAAAAGTCGGTTCAGTTCAACTACTTTACAGTTAAATCATTTTTTATTGAATTCAGCTTTCATGGATCATTAGAGAGCCAGAGGCAGAATTCCAAGAGCTGCTTTGGTCTAATGAGTCTTCAGCAAATTGTTTTTTTAAGGATCCCATGCCTTCTTTCTGGTCTCTGAAAAGAAACTGGTTTATGTAATTTTTTTTTATTTTTTGTTTTTTAAAAAAACACAAGCTTTTTAATTTAATGTAATTTATATCCAGTGTAATATGCTTTTGGTAGTGTGTATTTTCTTAATCTTTTTTTACTATGAGTATAAATGTCCCGATACCAAGGAAAAGGTACTGACACCTGCATCTACTTTCTCATGGTCAAATGATGCATTTTTCTTTTAATGTAGTGAAAACCTACTGAAGCCAATAGCTTTAAACTCCCCGATTTCACAGGTTTAAGCTACTTTGCATCCTCCAAGAACCTATGGTTATAAATTGGTGCAACTATTACTCCTAACGCCCTAACTGATTTTGGAAAACAAGAGAGGGAAGTTTAATCTATCAAAAATCCTATAGCTGATACATTTTTGCCTCCAAAGGCAAATATTTATTAAAAAATAACCCTATCACTTTAACAGGCAAATGGAGAGTGAGTTGAAAGTTAATACTTTCCATACCAGAGAAGAAACATTTGACATCAAGTTCATTAAAATCCCTTCTATCATCATGGCCAGAGCATGCCAGTATCTGCAGCCAACAGCACAGAAGGGATTGATAGGACTGGCAGCACGTCCAGCCACCCGTGACTGCCTGGCTCAAATGCCTGGACACTTCTTTACAGCTGGGTACACTGGGGGTAGCGTATGGTGCACAGCCAGGGTGAACTCTGGGTTCATACTTTGGGTTTACAGTCAGATATCTTAATTGCTCTGCTGTTGTGTCTAATACATCCCCAAACAGTCTGTCCCTGCATCAGAGAGTCACCCTGAGAAAAAAAAAAAAAGGATACCAATCTAGGCAGAGAGCTCCTTTATCAAAGGAAAATTGCCTCACTAGGAAGTTACCATTAGCAGTTGTCTCAGACTTATAATTGGAGGTCTTACTTTCTAACCTCCACGCGCTAAAAAAAAAAAATGGCTTTTGCTTGAGTGCAGTGAAGATTTTAGCACTGGCTTGCTAAATGGATGGGCTAAGTTTGTGTGTTTCAGAAAACAGAATGAGCAGCACAGCAAGAGACACAGCAGCTTGTGTTACAGTTCATCTACTGTTAATCCAGTCATTTGGTCTGAAAAGCCAATCAGTCTTTGTAGCTCTGATTGTTGTGCAGCTAGAGTTGGCAAAAAATGTTCTCGTAAACTAGCCCAACAACAAGGATTTGAGAGAGGCAGAAATTATTTGTCTGCAGAGCCAAATTTGTGATCACTTCCAGCCAGGGAAAAAGGAGAGCAAGGCATTTCTGAAATAAGCATTCATTTTCTCTGCTCTGAATGGCCAATGGCACTACATGGATGGAGCGGACCAGTCTTGCACTCAGTGTAGGCCCTACAGTATATATCCCCAGCTCACCATGGAGACTCCCGTGAGCTGCCTCTCAGGAAGTCTTTTGGTGGCACCTGCTTCCATGGGAGGTGAGGGAGGTTTGCCCACATTGGCCAACTGTGCTTCATGGTCTCTGCTCAGCACTCCATATGTTGAAGTCCTGCCCTGAGTCTCTGAGAGTGGCTCTGGCCATGTGGCTAACACCTGCTTGCTCTTGTGGGCCCTCCTTCTCCCAGTGTTTCACAATACTTTGGTCTCCTTATTCCCTACCCTAAAACCCTGTTCTTTGTTCCAAGATGTTCCCACCCAAACACAGGGCAGCAAGTTTCAGAAAGGAAAAGCAGTCACAAATATCAAACAAGTCTTTTTTTATTTCTGCCGCACAGAACATAACAAAACACACAGCAAAACGGGGTTCAGGCCATCCTCCCCTTCCTGAGCCCCCTTCCTCCAACATAGCCATTAATCAAGTGTCAAACTAGGGACAAGTTGCTAGAGATGGTAAGATGAACTTCAATAAAGAGAGCAAAGCAGCGCTCCTTAGTGTTTCTGGAGGGATGAAGATTAGAGGACATCATGAAGGCTCCCCCCACTCATGAAGAGTAAGGAGAGGAGCTGGGTGATGTTTTTGCACTTTGGAGCCTGGTGATCCAGGTGAGGTGTGGAAGCAGCTTGCAAGCAAGGGGCAAGCAGAGTTCCCCCAGTGGCACAATATTGTCTAGGGCTTTTCCTTGCTTAGAATTTAACCTCAGGAACAGAAGGCTGGGCACCTCAGGGGAGCATCAGCAAACATCTCTACAGTGTCATAGTGCTGGCAGCCACAAGGCCATAGGCAGAGGGCAAAAGCAGAAGTCTGGGACACCCATCACTGACACCAGCTGAGACAACCCCTGGGTTGTCCGTTTTGCCTTGTTTAACAGAAAAACACAGCTGTGCAGTTGTGCATCCAGGATTACTGAGCATCTGACTATGGCCTGAGGGCAGCGGTCCAACGAGGCTTCATACAAAGAGCACTGCTCAAAGTCAGTCCTCACTCCACTACAGCCTTTCACCGAGGAGTGTGGATAAGTTTGTCTGAGCAAGAACTAAGTTAAGGACCTTAAGATTTGTCATGTTAAATTTCAGTCTTTTGAAGTAGCTCACAGCTGTCAGTGTCAACTGTGTTATTTCAGATTTTAGCTTCCTGAAGAATTGGACAAAAACCCCAAGAACTCTTTGTGAAAATGTTCAGCCCAGGAGTCGCAATTCTTTTGCATTTTGCACTATGGAAAGCTTGCTGAAACTGCTTAACTACAGAAGGCTGATTGCTGCATATCTTGAATTTCAGAAAAATCACGAGATGTTAAAATTGGGACTCAGTGTGATAATGATGACTCTGCCCACTTAGTTCACTATAGGCTTCAAGTACTGTAGTTATTCTCTCAACATTAAAAGAAAAGTAGCTTTCTCCCCTGCTATTTCCCAGAAAGCAGGGGAATGAAACCTAACCAGCTTGAAACCATTCAGACTAAAATGCAAAATGATGATTTTGGCAGGGAGTAGGTATGTACGGTGGATAAAGTGCAGGAAATTAAGAGCCAAGTGCAGAAATATACATTAACGGAAAGCCACAATAAAGCACCTTGCTATGTAGCATGTTTAGAAAAATTATATGCAGTTTAAAATTAAAGACAATATTCTTTTTTTTATTTCATATATATGTTTGTATGCATGAATATGTGTGTGTGTGTATTTGAATTACCAGCAGTAATGAAAGGGGTAGACAAATTGCTTTTGTCAGATGAATGAAGAAAAAAGAAAAAAAGCATTTTAAATACAGTTAGAGCATATAATTAATCAGAACTACTTTGATTAATAATTATTATTATTGTAGTTATTATTGATAAATGTTAACACTAGACTTCAATGGCTGAGCTACTAAGAATTCAGATTAACTGAAATGCATCTAATTTGCCTGCATGTAGCTATAGCCATTTTTATTAACCAATAATTCTTCTCTAATACCACTGGTTAACATCGCTCTCTTGCTCCACATAATATACATAGTTCCTGTTCTACTTAGAAATGCTAAGGACCATGAATCTGTTCTTGCCTCTGCCCCAGGCTTTCTGTTGACTTCAGTGAAGTTAATTCTTTCTACCTCCCTATCCTTGTCTCTGACATAGGGCAATAATCCCTCCTGAATTTATAGGGGCAGAAAGGGACAACCCTTACTGCTGGCTGTGCTGGAAGAAAGGGGAATGTATTGCTGGGAAACCCCTCAGAAAGCAACCTTGATGGGCTGGATTAGTGGAACAGAAAACACAAAGACTTTGAAGTGGGGCAGTGAGCTCAAACCTAGGGACGATGGATGTTATTTAGGTATTTTTCTGGGATGTTTCAGCCTTGCAAAAGGATGGCCAATGAAAGGGTAACTAGCTTTGCAAAAGGAGAGAGGATAAACTTTGGGTAGGAGGTGGGAAATATGTCCATTACTGCCTGCTTACCAGATAGCACTGTGGCAGAAGATCTGTCCTGGTCAGAGGATTTTCATCTTCCTACCAGACTGCAGAAATCCCTTGCTCTGTTGTGAGAGTGGAGTGTGAATAGAGCCTTCAGCAGTGATCCTCTTCAATTTGAAATATATCTCTATAATGGGGCAAATCTATCTTTATCACCTTTACCCATTTCCTTTCTGTATATACTACTTGCCTAACCATAGCTTGGGCTCACAGTAACTGCACTGTTACTGCCAGGATCAAGATCCCTTTAAGTGGGTAACTCAACCATGCACAATTCATGTAGACAACATGATCTACACCAGGGCGTATATGAACTTTCTTGCTTGAGTACAGTCCAAGGCTTGGTCAAATTTGAGTGTGGTCTTCGTGTAGCTATAAGAATTATAGATCAGTCTGAGCCTGAGTAAGAGCTGTCTAGAGGGTGTAAACAGGCTCCCCAAGTTTCACCTGTGTTCTAGCCACTGATGCAACATAAAGCTTTACAAAGGTGTGGGCTTTGTGTTGGCTAGCAACATTAAACACAGGAGTTACTCCCACTGCCAATGTTTTATCCAAGGAAAGGCTTCAGACTGTCAAAGGTTTAATTTAAGGGTGCATTTTTTTGTAAGTAAATAACAAATAGAAAAAGTTATCCCTGTTAAAATCTACCTCTCCTCCTGAGTAATCAATATGTAAGATAAGTTGGAAAGGTATTTTCAGGTGGTCAGTTATTCTCGATGCTGTGATTCTTCATGGAGTATGTATTATCTTGGCCAGAGACAGCATTTTCCTATATGCTATAGTTAAATCAACTCTGAAGTGTGAAATGAGACAAGACAAAATCTATCACACTTCCCTGAAACTTTACCAAAGCTGTTTCCATCCTCAGAGAGCAAAATAATCTTTATTTTGAAAAGAAGCATTTCTAGGTCAGAACCACCTCTGTTTCTAATTACTTCTGTTTTCCCATGTTCTTAAGCAGCAGATGAGGAAGCAAAGTCGTACCCAGTAACTTACATTGCTTTTTTATCCACATGCAAAAGTATATTATTTCATAGCTATTTCTGGATATTTATGTGCATTTTGTTTCTACATTGAGATAAGTGCAAATGGATAAAGTTAAAATGAAGACATGTTCATTTTACCTTTATGCCAACATCCTTCTGTAAGATGTAAAAGAATCCTGATTTCTGTCCAGAGTGGTTTGTTTTCAGAATTGATTTCTTCTTGGTTTTGCTATAGAGAACATAAACCTTCCTCTAAATTGAAAATCAGTTAAGTAGACTTTGACCTATTTGTGCTTAAAGTTCTTTTTTCATGGCTATCCTAAGGAGTCTTCCACCTGCTTGAGTCAAACATAAGCTTACTCCCAGTGTAGTTATTTCAAATTGCCTGACATTAAAATTTATGATACCAAAAAGACAACAAATTCCCAACACCCTTATCAGTCTCTACCTGTCACCAAAACAGATATTTGTCTGCTGTCAGTGAAGCCAAACAAGCAAAAAAACCAGTTGCTTCCTGCAGACAGAGCCTACATCTACTACAGACAATTCAATTTAGAATCTCCATTAATGTCTCATCTAACTAGTTCTTGAATGTGTGTAGCAATGGTGTCTTGACCACATCCCTTGGAAGTCCACCTACCCAAGTCTTTCTTCTAAGAACATTATTCTTATTCTCTGTTGCAAGCTCTGATCTAATTTCCTCCACTTGATCTAATTTCCTTCTGCATGTAGGATGATCATTTAGAGAAATTACATATTTTTAGATATAAAGAGGAGATGAAATACTATAAGAATTAACCTTAATGTATGCAATTCTTCATAATGTATATTGTTACTTATTTTGGTTTCCACCCTTTTACTGCAATGGCTTATTGAATGATAAAGTGTTAGTTCAGGAGCTAACAACATATATTTTGAACTGTATTCTTCTGGACGGAGAATTGTTTTAACTTGGAAAAAGACATAAGTTGAAATGCTAAAAGCTGTAAGATTCCATAATGACATCTGAACTGCTTTTTAAAAAGTTTGTTGAAATTATAAATGTTTAGTTCTCTAAAATGTGAAATTTTGGATATCCCATTCCCATACCAAATTTCATAACCTTTTCTTTGGTTTCTACCGTTAAGTGCTATATGGCAGGAAGATAAATAGCTGCAAGAGAGAGAAAATCTCAAACTTACATCACCCATTCTTCATATGCTGCTAAAATGTGCTTTTTCTTCAACAGTGGAAAGCTAACAGCCTATTTATCTTTGAAGCCAATCCTATTATTTATACAGTATTTATCAGGTCTTCACTTTATTTTGAAATACAAGGATGTTGAACTCTTCGCAGTGCCTGGAGTATTCAAGGGAAAATGATTACAAAGGCAGCTTCACTGCATAACAAAATTCAGGCTAATAAACTAACCCTTCAGATCCTTTTTTTTCTTCTTTTCAAACCTGTTTCAGCTCATAACTCATTTTCCTAGAAAAAATAAATTCAATAAGCACCCATCATACCATATTATTTAATTTTGGCTTTGTTTGATTGCTTTAGATGACAAGAGGAGGAGCAACAGGGCAACTTTTCAGTTTCTTCTTCCAGAAGAGAAAGCAGTTGAATCTGGTACTTCTGCTCAAAGCTCTGTGTCTGTCAATCATTTGCTCCTATGTCTCACTGCCCAATTGTACAATGACTGCCCATTTAGTGGAGGCCTAACAGCTTCTGTAATGGCCTAAAACAAGAAGAAAACACAATTACTACAAGACCTCTATTCCTCTCTGAGCCCTACCCTAATAATGAATATTTTCTAAACCACTCAAAGTTAACATGCATGGGTTTTAGCAGGACATATGATTTTTGTTATGCAGTAGACTCATCTGCTGTATTGGGCTATCATTTTTCACCCATCCCACCTACAGGCATTTATATATCATGGCTGCTTTCTCCACCCATGTAAGCCAGCCCTACTCCCTGAACACAGGTAATGAGTCAAGTCTCCAGCTGTGACAAACCTTGGGTGGGAGAAAAACTACAGTGCCAGACCACAAATGGAAGTCATACATTGATAGAAGAGGGTAACACAAGAGGGAAAGAAACTTGCATTACAGTGCATAAAAGCAAACTGGCATCAGGTAGACCAGTTAAGTCAAGTTATGCCAGGTGATGTTCTGTTCCAACAGAGAGGAGATCTACATCAAAGGCTGCAATTTCCCAAGCCAGCCATGTTGCCTCTTCTTATATTCTTGTAGTAATATTAGCTGACCTTGAGCTTTAAAGGCACATCCTAGTTCATCTTACTTTTTGGGGGAAAAAAAAAAAAGAAAAAAAAGTCAGTAAGAGTAATAATTATCTTCAGTCTAGATTTTTGCAGACAAGTCTCTCATTCCACAGTAGAAGAATTTAGGAAAGTGTAAGAGAGAAATAAGGGCCCAAATGACCTTAGCTGTAGTAATCCATATGTGTTAATCAGAAGAATGAAACCAAAAAAAACCCCCATAGCTTCTATAGCTATCATCTAAACCTCATTACTGTGCTATAATATCACCTGGAGCAACTTGTTTATTTCAGGGCTACAGCCAGGCCTGACACTGGGGAACTAATCAAGGACTTCTAAACCTAACTGCCTATCTCTATAGATACAGTAATATCTATAAATGTGATAGTACTCAACCCAGTGCCTCTGTGAAGTGCAGGATATCATGTATTATACCCTGACGAATAATATTTCACACAGGATTATGAGGAGCTATTGCCAGTATATTGCTCTCTGGTCTAGTTTACCCAGAATTACTATAACAGAGTAAGCATAATTTAGATCTTACCACCACAGATCCTCACTGTTTTGCATTCCTACAGCATTTTTCATTCAAGGAACTCAAAGAAGTGTACATTACTTAACTAATTCAACCTTACAATGCCCCTGAGATGCAAGTAAACAAGTTTATGTACATTTTACAGGTGGAGAAACAAAATCTAATATTTTTTCCCAAAGAAACTAGTTACAGCCTTTTGCAAGTAAAATCTGACTCAGAAGGGATTAGGAGGTGGAACCTACACTGAGAGCCTCAGCACATACATTTTAGCATTCATTGACTTTGGGATAGCCAGGCTAATTTACACCAGCTGTGGATATAGCCCTCTAAATCCTCACTATTATCTAAACCCTCTAAATTATCACTAATTGTCAAAAGCCCTACAATAACCTCTTCTTAACAAACAAAAAAGTGGAAGGTCTAGCAAGCTATTTTCTATACATACGTTAGAGGAAAGTGTTGGCAGAATCAGCTTGTTTCTGTAGACTCATACTTTGGAGCAAAATGGTCAGAGAAGTAGTTAAGTTCTCACTTTTTTCCATTGCCAAAAGCAAATGTATCATAGTGTACTTGAGTTTCCTGAGAATGACTAAATTTGTCTTTTTTATTGTGCAGCTGAGATATGGCGTGATGTATTCTACTGCAGAAGCAAGTGAGGTACTGGCATTTTTTTCTTTATTCTCCTCCAAATAGCTGATCTATGGTACAAACATCCATGTCACAGAAATGAAAAGAACATGTGCTATTGCTTTACCCTTTGAATGTATTATGCCTGCACAGGTTAAAGGAGCCAAAAGAAAAAGACAAGCAGAGAGCAGTTTTATGTAATGAAAGATCCTGATAAATATATTAATCAAAAATATCTTTTGAATGTATCCCATCTGGTTCTCTAAGATAATGTTATAACCTCCTCTTCTGTAGTGTTGAGGGGTTCTGTCAGTTGGAAAGATACCATTAAATAGAGCAAAACAGTAAGGCCTATTTCCTGCAGTAATAAAAAGAAAAACAAGTTTCACCTTTTCTGACTACTTTGGGTACTTCAGCATGTGTTATTTTGGGGGATTCTTTGCAACATATCATTGTGTCGAACAGAAAATTGAGGGGCTGTCATTTTCATCACAAACACATCATCTTACTGCAGGAAAATAGAGAACCTGGATGTAACACTGTGCAACAGCTTTCTTGTCTATTAGTGCTTAACCTGACAAAACCTTAGTGGCTTGCAAAACTTTAAAGATGACAGTTCAGGAAAATGGTCCCTGCCAGGTACAGTGTACTGGGGAAAATCTGTGCGAACATTCAGTTTTACAAGCCAGGGATATCTGCTAAGGCTGTCTTTGAAAATGAGCAGATGTCTTGCTATGTTTTAATTTTATTACTGTCTTTTTGGTAATCCCATTCCTGTTTCAACCTGAGCAGGTAGAGCGAGCAGGAGAGATGGCAGGAAGATGAACAACAGGATAGCACTGTCAAGCTGTCATCAGATGACCTTCAACATATCTCACTGCTTTCCAATATGCAGTCCTACACTAGGAAGAAAAAACTGCTTTTGCCTTCTCTCTGTCAGGTGGGTTTCATCCTCTTTTTTTAAGTGGAGAGCCTGGACAGACTGATTTATCCATTTCCACACTGAGTTATTATCATCCATTTTTCCTACACCTCAATAAGATTTGGATTTTAATATGGCATAAGCAGCTAGTGGCTTGTGAAGGGTTAAATCCTCTCCAAACACTTAGGTAATGTGTGACTAGATAAACACCTCATGTTTGTTGAAGTGAAACATTGCTCTGCCACTTCTCAAAGTCATGGGTGATTTTCTACTCTGTCAATCCAAGCTGGGCTTTAATATGATAAAGAGCTCTGAAACTGCACTCCTATCACAGGTTGAACACACTACCAAAATCACTTTGATCCACTTCTCCTATCTCATAAACAGCTGGCATTTGGCATGGCTGAGTGGATGGAGACATTTCTGAACTGACTTTAATGACCTCGTAGTATGTTTGCAATAGATGAAGCTTAGCAGTTAGTCATGATTGAAGCTGGCACCTGAAATAAAATTCTCACCTCAGCTTTGTGTTACAGTTGCAGCAATATCTTCTAGATATAATTTGGAAGCATCTCTGCTCTAATCTCAAAGGAGTGCTGGCACTATAAAATAATTGCTTTGGAATAAATGGATTTACAAATAGTCTGTGCTGTATTTGGGTAGTTCAGGTTCACTGTTCTTATTTGCATTTTCCTGAGAAGTTCAACTTCAAGCTTTCCAGGTGGCTTTTCTCCCAATATATTTCATGGCTTTTAATTGGATTGGAGACACCAAATTCTACTAATCAATTTTTTTATTATCAATATTTTAAGAGAGGGTCCTTTTGTTACTCACATTCTTTCAGAGCCACAGGCTCATTGATACCCAGGACTTTTTGGCCTATTTCAGCAGCAAAGTTCAGTGTTTCCACTGGTGCTGTTACCCAACCAGTTCAAGCTCCCAGTTCCAGTTCAGGGTGGCTTACTGAGTCTTTGGGCTGCAGAAGGTAATTCGCAGCAGCTGAGACCATTGCATCAGTATGGCATTCACTGCAAAGGGCAGGGGATACAGAGAGCTGGTGGTACTCTGTGCTGTTTGTTCTGTCTTTTGACCTGAAAAGCAGTGACTCTTCTGGGTAATTTGGGATTTCTAAATGCATTTCTTTTGGCAAACAGATTTAAGAATATTTGTTCAAATCATATTCTTTTTAATAACATCTATGCCAAACTCAAAGCATAGCCATAATAATACATGTACACATATTTTCAGAGATTATGTCTCACGTTTTACCTGATATTAAACCTGTCATATTAGCAGGTCTTTCATAACATTGCCCATGTGAAGTTGTCCATCTTCAACTTTAGAAGCAATAGTCTATCCTTACTGCTATGATAACCACTACCAATATAAACTCTGTCCAACCTGACGAACACTTCATAAATGTTCATATCATCTTCTGATTATTGCAGGCATAAAATCACTTCCTCTTTGCTGGAGAAGTCTATGTCATTTAGCATTGTAATTCACCACTTTCCAGAAATGCGTCCAGAAATATCCTTTGCAATTTTAAGACTTGTGATTACCATTATCTCATTTTCTATAACTGGACATGTGAATTTGTTTTGGCTCCTTTACAACCATTTTGAAATATCAGGATCATATTCTGCCTGCAAATTGTCCTCACTTAAGCATATTTTCAACTTATTCACTATAATAGACTCATATTACATGGTTTTGGGAAAAGAATGTACGTTATTTTCATTGTAATCTTAGACCTTTTTTATTTTTTTAAATAAAAATGCTGTATACCCTCAAAATAGTTTGTGACATTTGGAAAAATATCAACTATTTCATGATAACATTAAAAAATATTCCTATTTTTCAAACGGGAAAAAAAAACCACAAAAATTAGTTGAGGGATGGAAAAGACTTCACAGTAAAAAAAAGTTTAAGACTTCAATCTGGTTATTTAAGCAAAGGAAAGAAGGTAACTTGATAAAACTGTGCTTTCACTGTCAGAAAATACTGAATACCTGAAAGGCTTTTATGTTAACAGAGGAAAACATAAGAGAAACTCATAGCTAGAAGCAGAGAAGAAAGAAATTCACATGGGAGAGAGGTGCATTTTTACTAGCAAGACCAAAAAACTTCCATAAGGACCAAGGCATTTACCTCTTAATACCTCAACATCAGTCCTGTGTGTCTTGTTGATGTATCCTGTGGTATCTATTAATTATTCTTCAATCACATGTTATTGAACTCAGTACAGATGCCCCCAAATCAAAGCTAAGAGTCTGTGATAGATCCACTCAAATGGCCGCATTTTCTCTTCTTTGTTTAAATTCTATGAACAGATGACACTTTGACTTGAATATTTTTCTTTTAGGGAATTTAGACTATGCAAAAGCATCATAAATGTACTCAAGTACCTAAACCTGGAACAACCTGTAGAAACAAAGTCTGGCATCAGTAGACTCAGACCAATGGAGCAAGATAAGCAGGAAGAATGACTTCATCCTGCAGAACTACAAACGGGGAAAATTTTAACTGGCATTGACGAGATCACAGAATTAGTAAGTGTCTGGCATCCTTTGATTCTTGTGGCAGATGATGACAGAACCTGATGGATGCAATACCCAAGAGCATTTGGTCTTAGAGTTGTAGTTTCTTCCTCTGTAATTGGACCATATTTCTGTGATATTTTTCTATCTCTCATGCAAACATATTCACTTATAAAAAGGAGGTAGAACAAAGGGAATAAAAGAGCTTGCATGCCCTGCTGCTGGGCAGGCTGAAAGAGAGCCCTGGGCACTCTGAGATGTTGCAGAATCACCAGGAATGTGGCAGAAGGACAAAGCAGAACAACCAGTATCTGAACTGTTGACTACGCTGGAGATAATTTCTTTTCTATTTTGTTGATAAAATGTCTTGTATTTACCTCTCAGTCAGACACTCGCAAGAAAAATTACAATTAAGCTTAGAATAGAGATTGTTTCACCATTAGATGGGAATGGGACTAGAGTTAGATATTGCTTGAGTCATGGTTTCTGAAAGGTCTCATTTTCTCCATTCCTGGGAGGTCTCATTTTCTCCATTCCCCTTGTGGAAAACATGTAAGTATTTGGCATTCAGGTTCCGGGAGAAGCAAGAAAGGAGGTAAAATTCTGTGCATCAGACTCAGAAAAGTGGCAGGCAGTGGAGCAAAAGCTAGATCTCCCTACAGAGAAAGGACCAAACACTTCTGAGCACAAGTAGAAAGGAAAATGACCATGTGAAAGAGGAAAATGGACTTTTGCTGCAGATACAGTGAAAGAATGGGCAACCACATGCAGAAGTTTCCTTTGAAAAAGTCACTTAATCAAAGCAGAAAAGAATCATAAAGCATGTTTCAAAGGAGACCTTCAACACCATCTCAGCTGCCAACAGCTATCAATAGTTTATCTGCAAGGCACAAAAACAAAGGGTCCCTTCCCTCTCTAGTGTTAGCTGATGGGAGAAGTTAACAACCTACTTCTGTTATCAGTCACTCAATTTGTGTAAGTGACAGCAGAGATCTGTGTGGTGGATGGAAACTTGACTGACTGATGGCAGCTTGCCGTCTTTATTCATCTTGCTTTAAAAATATGTGTGCATATATATACATATATTTACATGTGTGTATATATATATAGATACACATATATATGTGTGATGAGTAACAAAATCCAGTTAAACGTTATCAGCTGACAAACCACGTATTCATAAATAGCATGTTTCAGTATAAAGTTTGCCTGTTCAGAAATATTATTAACTGGTTATTCACCCAGATTTGAAAGACGCAATTTCAAGTCTCTGTCAGAGTTTTCCCGTGTGACCTTGGGTGAAACACCAAAAGAGGAATTCAGGTGCCTAAAACAGGTATCTAGTACCATTTAAGATGCCGTAGTGGATGTGGCACATCTACATAGGGCTGTCACAAATGATACAGGACTTAAGAGAGCCATATTACTATGGTGTGGCTGCTGGAGGCCAGGTAATACCTTAGAGTGCCTAAAATGAAATTAGACATCTGTTTCTATATCCCCTTCATTTAACTCTGTGCTTCAGCACCACATTCGTAAAGTTCTGACCTCTAACAACAATTTTCTCACCAGTTCACAATAATATTATGTGATACCATTCAGCCATGATAGTGCTGTAGGACCCTTTAGGCACATTGACCTCTTCGTGCATGCGAATTCCTTTAAGTCCTTTACTCTTTTTTTACTTATTTTTTTTTCTTCAAGATGACCTGTCTGTCAAATAACTTGCCAACATATATACAAAAAAAGAAGATTTTGATCTGGTGACCATGAATTGCTTATAAGCAAATAATATAGTAGAGGTCAGAGGTTTGTTCACTATTTGATGTTGCCTTATCACATTTGGTCAGGTCTTGTTTAAAAGAAAGAAAGAAAGGAGAGGAAAAAAAAAAGCGCTTCTTAATTTCAAAAGGCAAACTGATCCCTGAAGACAGACATTTTTTCATATTCACATTGGCAGGGTACCCATAAAAGAATGGGGAGATGGAGTTTACATTTAAATTCCTTTTAAAGCAAGATTCAGTTTTAATTTTTTATCATGCCATAGATAAAGAATTATTTTTTTTTCCAATGCTATGTCTACAATGCCCCCACCTGATTGTAGCAGTCTCACAGCAGCCCCTCCTCATGAATCACCCTGGAAGAAGATAACATTATATCTGTTGTCAGCTCCTGAAACACAGCTGCAGCCTTCCAGAGAATCCACACCAGCAGTGCCAATAGACTGAGAACAGTCCAGCTGAAAATGGATTTTTTAAAAAGGAATAAATGAATAGAGGATGATCATTTATTTCACTTGTTGTAACAGCTTGGTGAGAACATTCGGGAAAAAGAAATAAAGAAAACAGAAAATGCCAAGTGGATAATTAAAGTTCACACTGAAAGAAATGTATCAAGTTGCAAATGGTAAATGAGAGAGATCTTGTGGAAGGCATGGATGCAGAAAGTTTCACTGAGGGCAACAAGGTTGTCAAGGAGGGCAGAAGCTCGTAGCCTTCACTAAATGTCTGGGCACTTCTCAAGACCAGACAATTCATTATGGTTGTAGATGTGATCCCATGTGTTTCTGCTACATCTAAAGCCAGCTTGAGGCCAGACTGATTAGTCTTGTACATCATGAGGTTATGGTGAAACTAATGAATTTACCAGTTATGGAAGCCGTAATGTGAGGAGGAAGGTTCACTAACAAGGAACTTTGAAAGTTAAATGGTCAGAAGCACATAAATCAGGAGGAAGCCCAGTCAAAACCTCGTTCTCTGTCCAGAAGGAGATTGTAGAATTCCAGCTGGCATTACAATGCAACATTTTTCTAGAAAATACAGTTTTGGTGACTATACAGTAGCATGTGTTAGTTATTTCAGAAGGGCTGTATATCAACAAGGGTGATCCAAGGAGCAGTTTGTCCTTTATAGCGTGTCAAAAGCAGCTCCCTATTCAAGGAGAATCTGTAAATAAGAAAAGAGGATGGAACCATGCCAGGTGGCAGCCAATTGTACAGAAAATGCATTTGATTTATGTCAATTTAAGAGAGCAGTGTTTGGACTCCAAGTCAAAATTATGTACTATTATGACAAATATTTTTATTGCAAAACAACATCTTTTTGTATCTTCATCATCTTCATACCAGTTCTTCAGTTTGTGTCTCTTTTTTTTTTTTTTCTTTCACAGAAGGCTATAATTTGCTACTGCTCTCATCCTGATGAAATTCAGCCCTGCTGTATACAGTAAGTGTTTGCCTGCCTCTTTGAACACTGGCTTTAGTACAGATGTTTGCTGGAACTATTTGTTTGAATCTAGTTTTGTTGACTTATTGTAATTATATGGGCAATTCTTGCTGAATGCAAGATATTTTCTTAAAGTATGATAAGATTTTTCTCCCAGGAGAAGACTCCTGTGAGAACATTCCCATAGTCTGAAAAAAGGTGATCATTTTTTAAGAAAGGAAATTATCACTTACCTCTCCCTACAAAGAGAGAAGACATTGGCTTTATAGCTAAAAATGCACTGGAGCTTAAAGCAGGCCGCCTCCACCAGTATACTTCTAGGCAAGATGTATTAATACCTTTGACCCTGGTTCAGCAGAGGATTGAAGCAAGTTATACATGCAAAGAAACTCAATGTCTTCTCTGAGCTGAAGCTGAGTATAGTTCAGTGTTTGCTTTTCACACATCTGAATGAGAACAGACTGACTCCAAAAACATAACCTCGCTTGTGGTGCTGCATACTTCTGAAAAGTCTGACCATCATGTAAAAGCTGCAAGGAAAGGAGGTCATAGATGTCATGTTATCCATTTGACTCATGGATGAAATAACAAATACAGGGATAATTTGCAGTGAAGGTTGAATAGAGATTTTTTTTTTCACCAACTTTGTAAGATATCTCTTGGGTCATCTCTGAAGTTTCTGGATTCCATTATCATTGTCTTCATTGAAATATATTTGTTATTCTCAGGCCTAGCTTAATGAATTATCCAAATCCTTCTGAATGTATTTGCTCTGCTCCTTATTATTCATACTTTGTTCCCATTTATTATCTTCTGCAGTGAAAATCTAGCTTTCAAATCCCTCCTCCGAATCACTCATAATAATAAGCTCATCATTTTTGTAGCAAATCAAGCACATCTCAGAATTAATGGCCAAAACCATTTATTATATGTGGTACTTTGTTTCTCTGTTTGTCAACTTTTGGACTTACACATTTAGCCATGGTTTGCTTTTTCTAGGCTGCAAAACTGCAGATGTGCAGCAAACCTGAAACTCACAGACAGTGAGACAATGCCATACCTACTCGGGAATGGCCTGAGATCAAAACCTGCCTCTGGGAGGTAAAAGTCTGTATCAGATTTTTGTAGCAAGGATGTATTTGTCATGCAAGTCAGAGTTTATACATCATGTAACCATTTATGAAGAAATGCCTGCCAATCTGAATTGTCTTCTACATGTTATTTTCTTAGGCTTGGAAATATGTGAATGGTTGATAATAAGAAAATATTTGAAACTCCTCAGTCCTTTTGTCTTCCGATTTGAAACTGAATTGAAAAGATGATCTGATTGTAAAGTGCTGGAACAGAAATCCACAAATGAAAATTCAGCATTTTGCTCAGTTACACTTTCTGTGTGTGACTTTAAGTCACTTAACCTATGCTTTGCCTCATTTCTCTGCATGGAAAACCCTATTTGTAAAATAGGCATAAAGCTTGAAAGGATCGAGTGAAAATTCAGTAGTGACAGAGTTAACTAGACATTCTGCATCAGCTCGATGCCTAAGAGGCCACTGCAGTGTCAAAGTCAACAGCTAGCCAGACTGGTTTGCAGGAATACTCTCAGGGTGAGACTTAATGGCCAGCCAGGTAAAACACCTCAGGAAAGAAATGGGGGAACCTCGAGGTATTTCTTGACATAGACATACCTGCAGTACAGAGGTGTGCCGACTCAGTCATTTGTCTACATCTGCTCTTGCAACACTCAGACAAAGCTGGAAGAAAGGAGAACCAGCAATCTTTCCTGAAAGAGCTCTGGGCTTCAACAAGGACACGTAACAACCTGAATTCACAGCTTCTACCAAGGCACTATGAATAAGCGAAGCTGGGTCTCCAGAGTACCCTAAACTTGAAGCATATCCAAGGAGCAGGCTCTCCATATCTGTTATGCAGAATCAAGAAGTTTGGAGAGTTTGTGACATAAACTTTGCCATCAAATGGCCTCTAGCTGCCTGTCTATCAAAACCACAATCAGACAAGACACACAAAATACTTCCTGTGACAATAAAAAACCCTCTGTGCCTCAAAAAATGCCATTCCTCTGCCACTTTAAATACAATTCCAGTTTGCTTCTAGCTTCAAGGTCTATCCTTCTATTTTAGAGATGCTACACAGAAAACTTGCTGAGCAAATTGCCAATTAAGACTAAGAGAAGGAAAAAAGAGTCCTTGGTGCCATTTTACAACCTTCACTCCAGTAATATGCAGCTGTCACTTTTAGTCACTGCCTTTGCCGTAAGTCTGTGTTAAATATTAACGTTCAGGTACAGTCTACCTGATTTGCGTCTGGAGTACAAGGGTTTGCAGCAAGGAGACCTTGGAAAATGGTAGAAAATGAGCTGAAAATAGAGGTCATAGAAAAATTCACAAGAAAAACATGTCTAGGCATCCTTCAGAACAAAACAGAACTATCTTCTTTTTTTTCATCCTTTCATTTGAAGTTATTAGTTCTGCTTTGCACTGGAGAAGTGGGGGTTGGAACTACTAGCTGACCTACAAGAAGTCCTTCCCAAACAAATTATTCTACAATTTTATGATTTGTAACTTTGCTATTAACTTTCTAAATTAATACAGCTTGAGTGAGTGAACACAGCCACCTAGTTATTTCAATAATTCAGGCTGTAGTCACCTAATACCATACTTTGTCAAACATAACAATATACAAGTACAGTTGGTGAAAGTTATTCTAGGTTCCTGCCCACACTATATGTGATATAGCAGATAACATCACATAAAATCTGTAATGAGATTTGTCTTCATTATTCTTCAGGGTAGTCATCAGATTTGTTGAGCCTTTTCTCTCCTGGTATATCTTTTTGTTACTGTAATCTATTACAATTTTTTGTTGTTGTTTATATCATTATTTTGTTTTGTGAATGTTTCATCAAAGAACCTCTCTGTGTGTTCTCCATTTCTCCGTATAAAATGCCTGACTGATAGTTACCTATTTGTGTTCATTTTGTTCTTTACTCCTGTTCTAAATCTTCTTTTCTTTGTTTTATTGTATCCCGGTTGTTTGCAAGAAGCTGTGATCAAGTTAATAGATCTTAAACACCAAATATTCTCCCTCTAACAAAATTAAGTCACTTGGTAAAACATCTTCCAAAACAGAAAACATGGCTAAGTGCCAAAATATCACTGAAAAAGAAGGGGAGTTTGATACCTTCTAAAAGTCTCCCCTCTCCCCTCTGCCCTCAGAGGCTTGGGAACATTGCGAGGTCAAGTCTGATTGCATGTGTGGAGTGTGTTAAGCATAAGGCCTACGTAATTCAGGTTCATCGTTTTACTTTTCAAATCCTAAGCATACAAGCCCTCAACTAAACTTATCAGGCTTTCTGCCTCCAAAATGCAAAAGTTATATATTTTTTTTTCGTTACAACTGTGGTTACATTTACTAATGTAAGAATGTGTGTGACATTTTGTCAGTCACTCTTTTTTATTTGAGGTGCTGGGAAAAGAACGCTTGATGATGAAAAAGTGATGACCAAACTCTCCATGACCTGCAGGTTCTTTATATTGGTGTTAAAGAGTGTTAAAAGTGAACACAGAATCATTAGCTCCTCTTGAAAAATATGGTCTTTGCACATTTGTAGTAAACCTAACAAAACACTAAAGTTTCTTCCACACTGGAGCCTCAGAGGACTTCTGCAATCCTGTTGTTTAATAACAGCATTGCTATTGAAGATAATTGCAGGCAGTGGGTGGATAAGAGGAGGTAACATGAAAGAGAAGAACAGGCTAGATTAAAAAAAAAAAAAAAATAAGGAAGGAAGCAAGTCTTCTAAAACATCTCTTATTGTTCTTGTTCTAGAAGGCAAATGTGCCTGCTAGAGGGCAGGACCAATTTCCTGGCTGGGAAGGCTGTGGCTTTATGAGGATACTACATACTCAGGTCATGGCTATTGAGGCTGACATTTAATGTAAGAGGAAGGTGGAAAGCAAATGCCACAGTGACAATGATCACAACCTTTCACCTGCATCTGCACTTTAATTTCCCTACCAGTGTCGCTTTTGCATGATACTGTGGTCCAGCAACAACAGCATGGCCGAAAATGAATTAACTCCACTTGACTCTAATTGAACTGCGAGGGTTGGGAGAGTGAAAGGAGCCTGACAACCGAGATGCCACCACCAACACATCTGATCCAAACCCCTCTGATCATTAACCTCCATTCCGTCCCCCAAATCATCACATGCAACAAAGCACTTCAGCCTTCCAAGTCCCCCAGAAGCACTATTAATGTCGTAAACATCAGTACACTGAGCCATCAGACTGACAGCAGTTTCCCAGCAGAAAAGGAAACCTAATGTATGTTGACATATGACGGGCACAGGAGCTGTGGTACAGCCCTTTGAGGATCACTTGTGCCATTTTCTCCCTTACAGAACTGTTGAAACAACGGACTATCCTTGCCCAAAATGGACAAGTTTAAGCCAAATGCTGTCAGGTCCTCTTATTAATGATAATGTTTGACAGGGCTGAGCTTTGCTTGATCTTTTTTTAGCCTTTTTGTCTAAATGGAAATGGCTTTTTTATTTTTTCTCCAGTTGTTTTTTTCCACTCCACATTGCACACAGCTGGTCTAAATATGCAAGAGGTACCAGTCCCTGCATGAAGTACCAGGAACAGAGACATGTAGTTAAGACCTTGCAGAATTTCTGAGTGTTTTTTTCTTTCTACTTAAGACAACCAGCAAACCCCAGAACAAAATAAAATTCTGTGTGGGCATCCTCAGATCAGACATGAAATATTCATGCTAATGTAGCAATCTGCTGCTGAGTTTTGGAGGGTTAGTTTATTTATTTATTTACTTATTTGTTCTGATTTTTTTTCACTCCAGTTAATTAGGTCTATCAAAGAGAAAAGCTAACTTGTTTACCTGTAGAAGCCTTATCCTCTATTCTACAAGCATTTTCATCATGTCCCTATTACTCTTCGTTAGAATTCAAGCCGTTCTCCTGAGATGGCGAAACCAAGTTAGCCTGACAGGCAGTAAAATGTTTGCAGACACCTAGCCAGTCATGTCCTGGAATAGTTGTCACCAAGAGCAATTTTAGAGGCAAGTGGATACCTAAAAATAACCTTTTTTTATATATTAAAAAAAATATTATTTTTTTTTACAGGATTTGAAATGATCACAGTTGGAAACTATATAATGCCTGAAGTTCAGCTGAAGTCTGAAGTTGAGCCAAAGTGAAAGCCTGAGTGCCATAGTGTTACGAAACACTTGGATGACATGGAAAAAACTTTACAAAATTTCTCATAGCAAGTACTGTACATCCCATGAGATCAGATTGCTGCTTTCTTTTTCCTTTGCTAAAAATACCAAAATGAAAACTATCAGAGCTGAAGAACGGAAAATAATTTTTTTCCATTAAGCAAATTCATTGTTGCTGTTATTATTTACCATGAAAACAAAGAAAGCACCAGGTGAAGACTTGGGAAAAAGTATTCATTTCTGTTGGTAGTTCTCTGTCTAGCCCTTAGACAGCTTTGGTTTAGCTTTTAAGACAGTCAGTTGTGATTTCATGGGCTCCACCTAAGGCACATACATATATATCCATCATCGGAGGAGCCTTTGAAGAATCTACCTGCTCAGTTTTGCTTCCTGGCACCTAAACTCTTCGGATGATTTGGCAAAGCACTGAACATCTTTAAATGCTGATTTTACTGTATGGTTCCTCTGTCAATTTAGCATTTATATTCTACCCCTAGTATGACTCATTTATGTAGATCATAAGTGCTTTAGGACAGCATTCATTGTGTGACCACAGTCCAAGGCAGCAGATCCATTGAGGGAGTGGTGGGGTCTTTCAACTGATACCACAAGGAAAGTACTAATAGTAGCAGTGCCATGATAACAGCTACATTTCTAACAGCTACAGAAGAGAGCCAAGACAGATGAGGATGAAGGCCAGCCTTCTTTTAAGAGTGACTCCTACAGGATCGGACAACTCCTTGGTAGGGCAACTGTTGGGGTAAGCTTGTCTGGGTGGCTTTTGTAATGGAGGAAATGAAGAAGGAGAAACAAATATGGTTTTGACAGCTGAAGTTATAAAAATGTAACAAAAATTGGAATTGTGCTTGATGGTATTGTCCTGTTGAAAGAGTCCAGCACAGGTCTCATATCATCATGTGGACTTTCATGATAGCTCATACATTCTCTAGGCTGCAGCCCCCTGGTTTTGTGCAATGAATGTCTGGCCACGTGCACAGGTTGCTGACAAACTATACACATTAGTGGCTAGAGAAAGGAAAAAAAATCCCAGACAGGAACAAGAAAATAAGCTAACAAGTTTCACACCATTATTTCTCCTACTCTCTAACTGGCACTGGATAAACGTAGCAAGTGCTCCCAGACACACCAAATCAATGGCCAGGTATGTCAGGTCTGGTCATGCTTCTCTCGCACATCACCTTACACAAGCATTGGCATTTCAGTCTGTCTCAGCTATGTGGACACAGAGCAATAAGAGTCAGGGCTGAATGATTTGAGCTCCCCTTTCTAGAGCCCCGCCTGGTGAATAGCACACAAAACCACAAAATGGACCCTTTTGCTCTCCCACCCAGAGGGAGAGCCAGCCCTGAGTCAGGCAGTGTGTATTACTACCAGTTGAAACATCAAATTATTTGTTTTGTGGTTGTTCTTTTTTTTAATTGAGGAGTGGAATCTGGGGAGAAGTGACTTCAGACTGAAAACATTTTTTCTGACAGCCTGTTGATCCCTCCAAGATGGGAACAAGTATCACCTGTGGAGGAACTGACAATCTTTTTGAAAGAAGCACACGGAAGTGTCTTTGATATGAACTTCTATAAAAAAACAGATTCCAGAAAGAGTGATCTCAGCAAAGTCCTTCACACTTTTAACTCCCTTGCAAAGAAATAACAGGAAGGAAGAAGCAAGTTCCAGCTACAGAAAACCTACCTGGAGCTGGCATGAGGACTTTGTAGGACTGGAGCCAAAATCCTTGGATATTAACATCCTGCTGAATTAATGTTCAGTCAATTGGTCTAATAAGCAGTCACCTTCAAATGGTTGCTTAGTTTCTTTCCATGGATGAAGTGCATAGTTCCCTGACTCCCTGTAAGGTGTTACTCTTGCAACACTGTTTAAATTGGAAAAAATGTTTGGGACTCTCAGATTTATTCTGACCTTGCGTAACCCTGGTTCCTCCAGAAACAGCTAAGTTCCTAATTCTGCTCGTAACTTTCAGGGCCAATCTTATTTAAAATCCATCTCTCCTCATTTGTAGGAGGAAACGTTATTCTTGCAAATTCAATGAATGTGTGCACCTTTTCTGTATTCCTCAATCTTATAGTCAACCTAAGAACAAAAGCCTGGAAAGAAGGACTCAAGTGATTTAAAAAAACCTCCTGGGCAGGGAGAAAAGAGCATCGTCTCTTTTGTCACATTACATTTTACAATCTTTCACAAATTACTAAACTGGGATCCTTAAAAGTGCAAAGTGCCTCGTTGTGTTACGTACAAAATGTCTGCATACTTTGGGGCATCTGAGTTTAAGCCCCTGAAGCTGTTCTTTCCCTATAAAATGAGATAATAATATCTGCCCACTTCAGCAGAGTGATGTGGGATTGTATCAACCCACAGGTACCCAGAAGCAGTTCATTACTGCCCTCAGGTGTGAAACCAGCTGCTGGCACAAAGCCACTGCCGTAACAGATTGCAGCTGGAGCAATGAACACAGTGTTAAATATAGAGACAGACTGTGGGGGGCTGCTAGGTGGGCTGGAAGATTGGTAGTGTGGGAGGACAGAAGGGGTAGAAACAGTTGGAGGAACTTGTGAGGGCTCCTTCACTTTCTATCAGTACTGGATTTTTAAGCTACAATTCAGAACAGGGTCTACAAAAAGAGAAAGTAGTAGGGGTTGAGTGGAGGGAAGGCCTATGCTAAGCATGGAGTTCTGGGGTTTAGATTAAAAGCTAAATGGTTTGGTTTTATTTTTTTATGCTGATTTTTTTTTATCATGGCAGAAAATGCCAGCCTGAATTATACCTCAGCCACAAACAAGTGTCCTAGATACAGCTGGAGCTCTCTGACAGACAGTTTGGGTTTCAAAACTATTTTTCTCTTAGTTTGTGTAGAGAAACTATTTCCTGGCCCCTCACAGAATGAACTCTGCCTGCCTTGATTTTTTCCTATAGTCATATTGGAAAGAATTATTTTCTCTTTTCATTTAAAAAATAAGAGGAATGGCTAAAGTTATTTTAAAGAACCTCTATGGGACTTTTAAGTGCTCACAGCCAGAGAGGAACATCTCTCACCTTAAAAGCTGCTATAAATAACTTTACATTCACCCCCTTATGCTCCTAGACTGAACTAATGATCATTGCATAACTCGGAGTTGATGAAAAACAAAGGCATATCACTAAATTAGTGGGTATGAAACTGTTCTGCAATAAGAGGAATTCTTCCTATTCCTCTGAAGGATAAGTTCCTCTGATATCCTGGCTACCAGCAATCCCTGAAGCAAATGATCTCCTTCCTTTGCCAGCCATTGCCACAGCTCCCTTGTCTCAGTTACAGCTAATTGAAATGTTATCTGAAAGCCTCAGCTTTACTCTTATCCTTCAGAAAGAAGTGGAATGATATGATAGCAACCAGAATGCTGTCACTTGAGCACCCAGTTTACAACTTCAGCATGGTAGGAACTGAAATTCAGCATGCAACTCTTCTGAAAAAAAATCTCGTTTTTTTTAACAATAAAATTACATGTTAATCAGTACGTTCCTCTCTTAAAAAGCAAGCAAGCTTGGTACTTTGCCAGCTAATCAGTGGTGTTCACTGGAAGCGTTCTAGTAAATGCTTTTGTTGTGGCACAGTACCTGTTGAAAAGCATCATTTTCATGGAAATCTACCAATCTAAAAAACATTTCCATACTGGGAATGTTTCTTTAGTTTGGCAGGAGAACTGAGAATGAAAATCTGGGGACTGATTCCAGAATAAGTAGGAGGCTATGGCCTTTCCCCTTCCTACCCCCAAGCTGAATATGGTAGAGAGAGGTTCTGGCTGATCAAGGTCAGGAGCTCAAACGTGAGGCTTCCATGTCAGACAGGAGTTTTTTTATTCATGGACTTTCTGGCTTTTATTCAAAAACTCTCTTCCCTCCCTCTTCTGTCAAAACAGATGTGAAACACTTTCTTAAAAAGTTTTTTCCCTAGCATGTAACAAGAGAAACACAAATTGGTATGCTTTTGTGTAAAGTATTCTTCCCCAGGAAGTCACTAAAAAAACAGTATGTCTGCAACTGTGTCATCTCCTACAGCAATCTGGTCTGGAGGTAAATGTGTGATTTCTCGTGCCCATTAAAATCTTAAAGGAAGTAGTGGGATTGTGTGGGTCTTGCCTGTCTGATTCCAATTAGACATTTATATTGCCTTAAAAGTGTGCTGAGCTACAGGTCAAAATTCCCTTTTGATGAACTAGAAATAAATTATTAGGGCAATGATGTACATGCAAAGATGTAAAAAATCAGCCCTGGATATCTGTAGAAATTCCATGTTATATTAAGGATCTGAGATATTATTATCCCAAATTTCAAAGTCATTTGAAGTCAGAAAACTACATTTTGTCTCACTGGGTCAGTTTACAGCCTGGTGCTCTTGGGTAAATCTCGATAATGACTTGTCAGAATTATATCCTGCACAACAGTGCACAGACACCCACTCTCTTCTTCCTGTTTTTCTGAAATCACTGCAGGTTACTTCACATGTTGCCTTTGACTTCTGATATCATAAAAAGGAAATGATCTATAAATTTTATATTTTTTATGTGTACTATCTTCAGTTTCAATAATCATGGGGCTGCTGCAGATATAAGATAGTTTCCACTCCTGTGAGTCTCCAAATCAGGATCCAGTATCTTTTTAGAGCACATTCTGTGGTTCAAATGTGTTACAGGCATTAAAGCTCATCAGACACTATTGCGCCTCTGGCAAAAAAAAAAAAAGACAATTGTGATATTCCCTTCTAATCTTAATGTCTATCTGCTAAGGGTTATTTAAGGGGCAGGAGGGATCTTGGTAATTTGAAAGCCTGAAGGTTTAAAAATTGCTTTGCCCATTACCTTAAGTAACTTCATTCTTCTTTCCAATTCTAAATTATAGGTGTAGTTCTAGAAAGAGTTACCAATATAAATAGGTCTTCTCTTGACACATAGCTGCAGTAACAAACTGCTACTTAATTTTACTAAATTTTGATAATTTTTATCAGTGGTGAATCATTTGCAAAGCAAGAAAACAATAAGTATTTGATTAGGTGGGGTGTAGTCATCTACTCCCAGAAACAAGCAGCAAAAACGAGTATGGTAATCTAGAGATATCAAATGTTTTGCACAGAAAATGTGCCAGTTACTTTGCAGTTTGCTTTGGCCCGGATAATCTGAGTTGTTTTGCTATTAATCCAACCCCTTATTTTTGGTGTTGAGACTGTGATAGAACACCCAGTAGCAAATCTCCATTCTTCATAGAATCATAACATCATTTAGGTTGAAAAAGACCTTTAAGATCATCAAGTCCAACTGTTAACCTAACACTGCCAAGTCCACCTCTAAACCATATCCCTAAGCACCAATTTACACATCTTTTAAATACTTACAGGGATGGGGACTCCACCGCTTCCCTGGGCAGCCTGTTCCAATGCTTGAAAACCCTTTCAGAGAAGAAATTTTTTCCAATATCCAATCTAAACCTCCCTTAGGACAACTCGAGGCCTTTTCCTCTCATCCTATTACTTGTTACTTGGGAGAAGAGACCAGCACCCACATTGCTACAACCTCCTTTCAGGTAGTTGTAGAGAGTGATAAACTCTCTTCTGAGCCTCCTTTTCTCTAGGCCAAACCACCCCAGTTCCCTCAGCCACTCCTCATAAGACTTGTGCTCTAGACCCTCCCCCAGCTTCGTTGCCCTTCTCTGGACACACCCCAGCACCTCAGTGAGGGGCCCAAAACTGAACACAGTATTTGAGGTGCGGCCTCACCAGAGTACAGGGGGATGATCACTTCCCTAGTGCAGGAAGTTAATTTTTTCCTGTTATGAAAGGCTACTCTAGTCAATGTTGGGACAAAACCAAGCCTCCAGAAGCTCAGAGGTGCTAGAAAAAGACTGTGCTTTTTTTCCCAGCTGTGAAGGACATAAAACAGAAAAATGGGAGACCTGCATCCAGACAGATTCATACACTGCCACATCACTTGTAGAAGAACTGTTATGCTGGATTATTATCTAGGTTTCAGCAGGATGAAAGCAAAGATATATTTCATTGGATACATTTTGCTTCACCAGATAACATTAGTGAAACTTTCGTATTTGACTATTTATGAGACTTGCCTCATGACACTTTTTGGAAGGTGTCTCTTATCTGCTGTAACATGGCTTTTAGGAAATGCCACTTCTGTATGCATATCTGACACTTGTTCATTCTGTTGCTGAGACCATTTCTCTTCAAACCTTACACTAATCAGTAAAGTACCTCCATGCCTCAAACTGACAAATATATTTTTGTGGTCCTCAGTCATGTTGAAATATAGGACTTTTCCCCCCACAGTAAAGGAAGAGTTCACCATGTTCTGCTTATTTTTAGTGCACCACAAAGGGAATCTGCAGCTGCAGCTCCTATACATTTCACTATTAACTGTTTCAAGTACTCACTAAGAAAATGATTGTGGACTTGAACAGAAAGAGTCCTTCCCAGTGGCACGTACTGAAAAACCACAATCATTTTTTTTTTTCTTCAGCTATGCATTCAGTCCTTCATTTTCTGGGGGAGATATTGATGTCAATTCATTCACTTCCAAGAAATTATGGTTATTCTGTGAGCTGAGATGGGCTCTTTAAGCCACCTGATTAGGTAATCAACTCATAAGCAGGAGATTTGTATTGCTGTCACTCACCAGTAACAGTGGGTCAGTTGCTGTGTACCTGCATTAGTACTTCATTGAAAGGAAAGTTCTGTTTCGGGAAGAAAAAACTTTTGAATGGACAATGCTTTTCTTGATGGCTTTGCACAGCCTGTGTGTGTTGGAAAGGTAGAATAAAACCTGGGTCCCAGGCTGAGAGTCTGCTCAGCTCTGATAATGTGGCTGCTGACCTTTAGTGCAACCTTTAGGGAGTTAAGTTGCTCATAGACTACACTAGCAGCAAAAGATGGACCCCTGGCTGTTCTCCAGCCCAGGGTGTACATGGGGCCATGAACAGCAGCCTGACTCTTCCAGCTCAGTGAGGGCAAATCTCAGGATGGAAGACAGTAAACAAATCCCTATTACAGACCCATTCTGCAGCAGCACTTTGTGATGTCTCTACAGTCCATCCACAGATGTCTGTTGCAGATGAGAGAAGAAGGGACAATCTCATTTTCATATGAAATATCTCATTTCTCATAGGAAATAAAGATTTTTATTGGAGTGTCCTAGCAGTTGCACTGTGGGTAATTAGACCTTATGGAGTCTCTCAGAAAAAAAAAATATTATTTGTATAGTTCAAGAACTTGCATTACATAATACTGAGAAATTATAAGTCAAATGCTGGATGCAACAGTGTTCTGCTAGGCCTTATAGCAGAAAAACCTGAATGATTTCTCATCAACATAAGATGCATATCACAAGGAAGGTGAATCAGTCAAAAACATTAGGGAAGATCAATTACTATTAATTCATTCAGGGGATAAAAATTAAAATAACAGCTAATTTAGTCTATCCATGGATAAAATCTGAGCCTCACTGATAGTGCAGAGAATTTTGTCATTGACTTGAAAAGGTGTGGACTGCCAAGTGTTTTAATATACATTCAAGCTAGTTTAAGCAAATAATGCAATTATTTATCATTCATATTCACAGAATAAACTTGCCAGTTAGCTCCCTGAAATATTTGTTGCTATTACACTTATGCATAATTTATAGCTAAATTTGTTTACATGTGCTGTGTTTGAAAATGAAGCAGCATGAGAGCAAAGAACATTATAGTTTGCCTGTTATAGAAAAGAACAGAGTGTGAGGAGGCTTTTTTATTCCTGCTGTATTAAAAGTGGTAAGTTAAATACAGGGACTGAAGTGCCTTTACAGATTTACATAATAAATATAATCTTTATCAATCCTTCTAGCTAAATATTGATCATTATCTCCCACATTAAGGACCAGTCTGTGCCCATTTACTCCACAGGAAGGAGTCTGTGGGTGGAAGAAGTAGTTTATAAATGTTTGTGCCCTTTCTCTCCCACAGCTGCCTTCTTGCGATGATAGACTGAAATACCAGAGGGGCAGAAATTCCCCTCAAATGCTTTCTTCTTAAGGACTGCTGGGTTACAAGACATTCCCAAGGAGGTGGAGCAATACATAGATATGTCCATGCTGTGAAAGCTTCAGGTGTTACTGGGGCCAGCAGAGAAGATTGTTGTTGAACAGGACATCGGAGGAGCCCGGGACAGTCATGGGACTCCCTGTGCTCTCCATCCCAGCCTAGTTCCATGTAGCTCCACTCTAGCACACATCAGGTCCTCAGCTGTGGTTCCATTAGCACAACTCTAGCAGTGTCAGCAAGTAAACAGCTTTGTGTCAGCTAAGACTCCCTCCCAGAGGCTCCTGGTTTTGCAGCATGATATGGTTCTGTCCGCTCGGCCAGCCATCTCAATGACAGAGCGCTCAACAGGGAGACTGCACTTTTGACTCCAAAATTCCCCCCAAAAAGGAAATGCTTCCATTAAAAAATGCTTTTATGTCTATTTATAGGTACTGCAACCAAATAATATAAAAGTCTACTGAGTTGTTCAGCATTGCAGTGGCAAAGAGGGAGAAATACTTAGAGAAGCATCTTATATTTTTCTGTAAACTGAGCATGGTTGAAAATCAGAGCCTCTGTTATGTGGTGATCACACACAAACCTGTGCACCACAGAAGACACGGATGGGGGCATGGTCAGAGAATTCAGGGAAAAATTTGTCTTTCACTGAGGTCAGTAAATGTTTCTTACAGGCAATGGAAATCAACTTGCAAAGAAACAAGTCCCTAGAAACAAAATTTCCCCTTCAGCAATTACAGACTAGCACACTGCTTTTGCATAGACGAGCTTAAAGAAACAAGCAGGGGGCAGGGAGCTAGGAGATCGCAGAATCCTGATTCTGCCATTGATGGCCAAAACACACAATTTTTCCCATCAGTGAAGTGAAGGCCATACTTCTCTCTGAAGGGTGCCATACTGTTTAATTAGGTAATGTCAGGACAGTGCTTTGACCGTAAAAACCCCATATAAACACTAAGTGCCTAATTCATCACGCCCTGTGCTACAGTGGTGAGGCGATAGGGTATCCCTTGGATCTTATGCGCAGGCATCCAGCCTAAACTGCTGTAGTGACATCCCTGGATGTCAGTGAGTGTTCAGGCCCAGTTACTCAATCCCTGAAACATATCCTGTTTCTCTGGCATGTTGATCCTCCTGCCCATCTGTCTGCATGGCCCCATGCCCTCTTGAAGCATCCTATACCCATGTTAGAACCTCACAAGTGCCAACAGGAGGGAGACGTGTGTGTGCACAACCAGCAGTGCTTTTCCTTTGAGGAGATCACTGCGTAAAGTGACGTAGACTTTCCATGATGTGTTGGCCGTGGTGGGCAGCCTTTCTATAACATGTGAGTGGCAGTTTCTGTCAGAAATGTGTTCACATGGTTGTGTCTTCTCTATGAATTAGGAGAAGTAATGAATTCTACACAGCGCTTTTTTTATTAGTCACAAATTCTACACCCTTGGGGACCATTTTGCAATTTAGCTGGTCTCATTTCTATTTTAGCACAGAGCCAGGACAGCCTTTTCAATTGTGTTATTGTGTACTGCCCATGAACAGCAACTGCTGCCTAAGTAGGAGAGATTAGGGTATCAGCTGAACTGCCTCAGAGCTCCTTTGACTGAACGGACTTCAAAGATTGTCAGACAAAATTAAATGCATTTATTGTGCAATGTTGTTTCAGCACAAGAAAATAATCCATGCAGGCACAGCATGGATTTCCATGTTCCTCCATCAGTCAGACAGCATCATGGTCTTGAGGTTGCTGCTGTCCTTGAGCTTTACAGGCAATCTGTGCCTCAAGGCAAATACAGTCCCTGGATCAGTGCCCAGAGATAAGGCAGCCAGGGGCCATTGTCGTGGTAATGGTAGAGTTGAAGAAAAATGTAGGTGAAATAAACCCAGTCATGGAGCCAAATAGTTGCTTTCTCTGCAGTCCTTATTCCAGAGCTGACTCCAACAAGTGGAGGTGCCAGCGTGCACCAGTTGGGTGTTTCTGGCCTGCCTGTTGTTTGTTTTCATGTTCCTCCTTCCCCTGGCTCCAGGCAAGGCCAAAAGAAGGATGCCCACAAGCTGGTAGGGGAGATGGCTGGTCAGACCATCCAGGCTGGACCAAAGAAGCGCTGGGGATCAACAGAATCACTGCAGATGCTTTGTGGGATTTGTTTCCCTGATCAAAATACTGGAATGTTCAAACTGGGAAAATGCTCATAGTTCATCTCCTACTAAGAAGAATAACCAGAACCATGAAACCGTGACCATCAGCGTGAGATGCCACTGCCCGCTTAGATAATTCCCTCTATGCCACCACCAATCTTCAGCAATTGTTTTATGAGTTTAGAGAACCTGGAATGGTGTGACTCACACAAATAGTGTTTTTTTTTTTTTTTTCCAAAAAATCTACATCTAGTGGTTTTGCCAAGAAAAGATGGAAAATCTGAAGCAAAATATTTTAACAAGTAGTGGCAAACAAATAAGATGACTGTGATTTTAGGAACAGCTTCCAGCCATTTGAGAGACGTGTACAGCTCGCACAGTCAGAGTACCATGCTCCACCAGCCTGTGTTGATGCAGAAAGGAAACACTGCGAAGATCCCGAGCATTGCTGAGTCCTCATGAACTTGCTCTATTTTCCTGTGTCTGGGACTAAACAAGAGCAAAATGAGGCCTAATAATCTTTCTGGAGCCTAAAACTCTTTTATTCTAATTTTCTATTGAGAAAAACAATAAAATGTAGTTCAGTGGTTTAAAATATATAAACCTACATTTCAATGGTGCTAATCATTATAGTGTCTGTCCATAAATTCTTGCACCAGTCTAAGCTGTTTAACTGGCAAAATATATACTATATAACATGAACGTGAGCACTTAAATTTCATTTAATCTCAGGTGATATTAATCACTAATTAATACTTTGGGGGGGTGTTCATGCAGAAAGAATCACTACTCTAATTACCACTTGTTTGATAATGTGCCTTTATGTTTATTTTAATGGGGCTGCCAGTTTATTTAGATGCAAACATCTAAGGATTTTTATATCCCCAAGAGAAATTGCTCTCTTAAATACTTTCAGTGATACAGTTACTTTAAAGCAATAAGCAGTGCAAGAAGAGCTAGCATGAAATTACATTATATCTCCAGAGCTTTGTAGTTATATAAGAACTCTTGGCATATTCTGTTAATTAATGGAATATGTTTACTGTGGGTTTTTGAAGTTATTAATTATTTTTATTAGTTTCAAATTCTTTACCTGTCATGTCTGTGTACTATTTCTATTATTAATTCAACCCAGAGGTGTATGGTATTTTATGCATTCCTATCTTAATCAAGGGATGAGCAAAATACAAGAGGAAGGAGATTCATTCAGTCAGATGTCACCCCATGTTCCTATACAGCAAGTATATATATATATTTTATATATATACATGTATGTATATCTTAACAGTACCCAAAAAGCATGAGAACAAATTAACATTTTATGAAACAGATTTGCTACACTAAATCTAGCAATTTTCCAGAGTAGGCTTATTTTTAAAATACTAATATTTCTAACTTACATTAATTTTTAAATGTCCCTATAATGTAGAACATAGTACTAATTAGAAATTTTCAAATATAAAAGAAAAAACCCTCTACTTTTACTTTCTGAAACTGGACTGAGGGAAGTATAATGCACAGTTAGATAAGGTTTATTCTTGTGTTTAAAGGACGAGGAGACAACATTCTCTTTTATTTTCCATTATTTCAATTTCCATGATTTCTGACAAAGACTTAATTGCTGAATCTTTTTAGCTGCCTGCAAAATGAATAATAGATATATATAAATGATTAATGTAAAAGACCTATAGTATTTAATCATTTTACCCCTCCCTTTCTCAGTGTGGGCAGGTCAGGTACAAAAATACTTTGTTTCAGAAAGGTGTCTGAAAATTAATTCATTAACATTCATTAGGCACTCCTAATGAAAAGTGAGACTGGAGTACAAAGAATTGCTATTTTCTTTCTTTACATTCCTCAGACTAAATTGGATTAATCAGATTGAAAAGGGTAATAAAATATTAGAGCTTGTTCTTATCTCTTTGCTTCCTCCCATTGGTTATAAATGAGTACGCTGGAATGCCACTTGCTGTTGAAAGGCAGCAACAATATTTGAGGCACTCTGAGCTAAGTTCTCATTTTGAGGCAGAAAATGCTTATGGAAAGATCTTGTTTTCTCACTGAGCTCTACCACTGGGCAGTAAAAGAGAGGGAACGGCTGTGAATCAAAGGCATTTCCTTTTTCTTCCTTTTTCTTTTTTTCTGTGAAAGACACAACGGCTGTGGAATTTTGTCATTCCCTTGTAATCACCAAACCTTTTTTCCCCTCAACCACACATCTGGCAAGTAAAATCTATGTCCTAACTTGCCTTGCCTTTTGCTGTGCAGGACAGCGGGCAGCATCATTTGCCCTGCTTTGGTGTGGCTGCTGGGTAGCCCTGCTCTGATCCCGCCTGCGATCTGCCAGCTTTCCTCTCTCATCTAGAGGGGTGGCATCATCTTGCCTAATGTGCTGTGAAACTGTGGTGCAACCCTACTTCCCAGCTCTGCCTTCGGGTGCAGAAGAGGATGATACTGCAGCTAGAAATGAGCTTGATCTTTAAGAATATCTGAAGAGTGCTGGGTCTTATAAGAGATGTGAATCTAATGTTTATGATTTGACCAATCTCTGCTCAAAAGAGCCCACTCACAGCTGTGAGAGCTTTCTCTCTGCCTTGGCATTTGGTCCTGTGTGGTTGTCTTTTTACAAACCCTGTTTTTATCAGCTGTCTAAAGCAGTTTCCATCCAGCTTTTCAGCTTTGTGAAGAAGCTTTTCTATAGATTTTTTTCATTAAAATGTGGTGAAACAGGTGAAACACTTTAGATGGGTTTTAATCATAGTATTCTTCATTTCTGTCAAAGATGAACAGAGAAGAGTAGCACTCTTCCTACCAGCTGTTTTCTGCAAGCCCTTTAACTGTCAAGAGGGCAGAGGCATGTGAAAGCACACAAAACACACATGAAGAGCTAAATGCACCTCCAGGATCTCAGAAACTCAGTGGAGACAGAGAAGTGTCTTCTATGTGGACCCACAGGACCGCAGCCTATGGTGTGGTAACCAGAGGCAGCAAATAGGCTGCATTAATTCAGAGAACAAAAGAGTTGCACAGCCAAGTGTATCTTAGATCTAGGATTTTTTCTTCCAGTACCACAACAAAAATTTTTAAGTTTAGTTTTTCAAGGCCTACAGCTTTGTCAGCACTTCCCTAACAGCTTTCTCTATCCATTTTACATACATAGGAAGGAAAAATAGCTAAAGTCTTCATTCTTGCATTCTCCCTCTGCAAACATTTCCTTGAGGGACTTTTCCTAATGTTGGTGTTCCTGTCTCTAGTCAGATAACTCAAGAGAGCACTGCTTACACTGATCTGCTCTGCCTTCAGGGCTCTCCAGATCTGTGTTGCTGCCTTCATTTCTCTGTCTTATGTTCTCTCTTTGTCTTTCCATCATATCTCTCTCATGAAAGAGAAAGTCTGTCAATGAAAGTTCTTCACAGAGAGCTGACTGGCTCCTTCTTGAGCACTGTTGACTTCCGTTAAGCACATGGCTCTTGCACTTGGAGCTGCAAACCGGCTCCCACAGCAGTCCATAACTTCTGTATTTTTGAAATGCTCAGTCCCCCCTTCCCTCTCCTTTTCACACCTCACAGCAGGCATGAAGCTCTGTGAGACGGTCAGCAGGAGGAGTTTGCGTAAGTAAAAAGAAAAGAGTAACAACTCAAGTCTTCCTCTATCTGGGACCGAATCACTTTGAAGATACACAAAAGCAATACTCACTTTTACTGTGGGGTTTTTTTTTCATCTTCATGTACTCTCCATGCTTCCCAGGGCCCTGGTTTGTTCTAAGAGTCACTGAAGTCAGGTTTGTGCTTTGGTCCATGCCTAAATTGGGATCCAAAAGTCTAGAAGTAAGAGTTCTGAGTAAGACTTGTAACATCAGCCAGGTTGAAGTGAGATGAACTGAGCAGATCTTGTTCTTGCAAAAGTTAAATAAATTTTCTACCCACAACAAGCTATGAATTTATTTCATTTCCACAGCACCTTCCAAATACGTTTGTGAAGTCAGAAGAGATCATATTCCCCCTCCCCCACAAAAATAGCAGGTTAAAACCTAATTTGTATTTATCTTTTAGGGAGTGAGAATTTCATCTTTTAAGAAACATTTTTCCTACAACTCTGAAATACAGAATCTTCAAAACTATTAGGAAAATATTTTATTTCAAAGATCTTTCAATTAAGAACTCATTTGAATATTTGAAATTCTGGCAATAAAGAATCTTGCTGCTAAAACACCTGGCTCATCTGGAAGAAAGCAGATAACTATAGAAGACATCAGAGTTAATAACTTGACCGATGCATTCTTAAGGCCAAAAGACTGTCACAGTCATTAAAATTCACAGTACACAGTGAAAGTTGGAGAAAGTCATGCCATGGTTATTTTATATTAAGCCTATTACTCTGGCTGATTTAGGACTATATTTTAAAATGGAAGTCCCCAACTGGATTTGAAGTTCTACCGAAGAATACAAGCTTTTTTAATCTAAAGACTTCCAGTAATAGAGTTCAAAAGGCAAATTGTACTGTTGTCTCACTTCTGGTTCAAGAAACTGAAAAGTTTCTAACAACGTCATCAAGCCTCAGTTTTTGGTTACTACTCCTTGCTGCTAAATTATAACCAGCTGCTCTTAAAACTTCCTTCTCTCCCAGAGGTGGGAGAGGTTGCGTTCCAACAGGATCTTCTCCCCGCACAACCCACATTCCCTCTGTGACATGGCTTCTTGCAGTGAGTCTTACATGCTCGGAGAGCAGAAACTCAAGATGTTGTTGATGCCATACAAAGTAGCAATGCCACTCCCTACTCTGAGTCACATCCCAGTTCCAGTTATCCAGAGGTTCCCAGTTCCCTGGGGACTGCTGCACCAAGAGCTCGAACTGTCATCCACCTTGTTCCTTGAACAAATAATCATAATGTGACCATCTCACATGTTTTGAAACACCGTCTATTCCTCTTTCTGATGTAGAAAAAGTCTGTTACTGAGTCCAAGTCAGCCTTCCTTCAGGGAATGAGATCTTCAGTAAAAATGTCAGCATGAATGTAAAACTGGAACTAAATTAATGTTAATCTTTCCCAGCCTCCTATGTTTTCATGTATCTCCTCATTTTTGTGTGTGGGCTCTTCTGTAAGGTTCTTTTTTGAAACAGTCTTTTCTATTTCTAAAGAAAACAGACTTGGGGCTAAGTGTTGGATCATTGTCTCCCATGAACTTTTCCATTTGTACCTTGTGCCCTCTAGAAACTGAGCCTTGGAAGTCCCAGACGTTGTTTTTTTTTGTCTGTGTAACGCGTGTTGCATCCTGTTATAGAAACAAAGGACACACATTCGCTTTTATCTGTGCTATAGAGTCAAAACACCACTGTTCATTGTGATGAGCGTCAGCAGCAGCAGTCTCCTGCCAATTCTCCTCCTCCAGATTCATATTCATTTGTTAGGTCTAATTAAAGACCCATGGTACAAAGAAGCTTAGGGCTGCTTTACATTCAAGCTCCTCTGCTTTTGACTGATAGTACACCTTTTGTGTGCAACATTTTAGAATTGTGTAGAAATGACTTACAGTGACAGATTGCTTTTGTACTCCTGGCTACTGTCCATTTCATTTTCATTATGCGTTTCATTGTATACTTCAGAGAGAGTTAGCTAAAGGTTTACAACACACCAAATTTATAGTGGGATTTGAGGGTTCTAGGGATGGATGGGAAAAGCCTGGTATCTTCCATCAGATTATTTTACAGTAGCTTTAAAGGAACTGAGGAGCCTGCAGCAGATGGGAATACTGTAAAAGATAATACAACTCTTTCTTTCTTTGCAGTTGTCTCCTTCTTTTCCTTTCTACTCTCTGCAAGAGTATTCTTAAGAGGACTATATATTGTGCAGGAACTTGGAAATTAGGCTTGACAACCCCACCTGAAAATCAACCCAAGTTCTTCCAGGTCAGTAATGTTCTGGGGATTCAGTTAATAGCCTTGTTAGGACACTTCTGCCTTGATTACCTTGAAAACCTCATGATCAAGGCAGCCTTGAAACTGGTTGTCATCTTTCAGGTCTGCATTGACAGCAGGTGTCAGAAATAACACTGACTAAGGTGAAGAAACTTTACAGATTCAACTCCTGTCCCACAAAGAAGTTTGGTTCTCTTCGAACTATGTCAAAAAAAAATAGGGCAGTAGAGAAGGGAATACAAACCTATTGTTTAAGAAGATTTTCCTTTTATTTAATCACTTACTGGGTGAGCCACACCTTGAGCAGACAGAATCTAACTCTGAGGTATCAAGGAAGAAGGGAGTTTTTTCAAGTCTTTGAAAGAAAAATAATGTCTCTTTGTAAAATTGTGATGCAGTTATCAAGTACTGCCTTCAATTCCACTTCCTCAATACCAGGAAGCTAGTAAGAAATCATGGGAATTGGAAAGGAGTGATGCAAAGCTTTGGCAGGGCTGAGAGTAGGAAGAAAGTGGGTTTTCAGGAAGAGAGCATGTGTTTGCATTTCAGCTGCTCCAGTTTTCAGCCTGGCATCTCAGTTTAACCTGCTGATGAATGTGTGAGTTTGTGTTAAGACTCTAGACTGCAAACTGAACAGCTGAAGCACAGGTGTAAACTCCCTTCTGCTGGATCTGTTGCAAGAGCAACCTCCAACAGGGGTAGGGCAATAAATTCTTACACCCTGATTTCAAGATTCACAAGAATGTTTGTTTCCATGTTAAACTCCTTGCAGAATATCCACATTATCTGCTCAGCCACCAGCCAAAAGCAATGAGTAGATCCATAGACCTTCTGTTCAATGTGTTTGCAGTCTTGGAGAAAATGAGGGAAAAAAACACTTTTTTTTTTCCAAAAAAAAATGTGTTGCATTACTGTGGTCATCATATTGATAAGAACAGACCTTTACTTATAAGACAAATCAGAGATGAGTCTGATCACAAAACCACGGACACTGCATCCATTTCCAGGGATAGCCATTGGCCATAGTTGCATGGCAACAGTGTCCCATCTTTCCAGTAAAACATTAATACAGTGGTGGGAACAGTGTTAGTCTATGTGTTATATCAAGATATTTGCTGAGACCAAGAGTACACAATACCATACCTATGTCCATAATACTTGTCTGGAACTTTGCATTGGGTAATTAAATAAAAAGCATAGTCTTGACATTGGAAAGCAGAGCAGACGTGTGCACTACCAGGCATTGTATGTTGCCTCTGCTTATTAAACAGTATAAATGCAGTTACTTCATTACATACCTGGGGAACACACTTGTGCTTCATCTTTTTTTTTTTTCCCAGCTGATGAAGGAGTTGAAAGGAAATACATCTGTTCATGAAAGGATGGAGTTATTCCCCTGGCTGGTTTTGCACCAGACTAAGCCCAGTTTGTATTCTTCAGTTTGGATCAGCCCTGAAATTTCTCATTCAGAGAAGAGCATTTCATACAGGCAGTCTTGTCTGTATGGGCCCAGACATCAGTATGAAGGATTTTAAGGTTTTAAACCTTAAAGCTGAAATTATTTCAGTTAGGAAGGCTTTAGGTATTGTTTTATGGGGCTGCTTCTCTGAAAAAACTGCCACCAGTGCTACTTGGTCCCTCAGAGGCCACCAGTGTCTGCTCATTAATTTTGTTGATAAGTGTTAAATGCATGGTTGACTTTGAAGCAGGGATCTTAAACTAACTAAAACATTCAGTTCTTGCTCATGATAATGTCAGCTTGACTATAAAACCACTTGATTTATAAAGATTTCTGCTGTGCAGCTAAATTTAAATAAATAGTACACTCAATGCCTGCTGTCCATACTGTAAATAAAGCAGAGAATAATCACTATGATAAGAAAACACTTTTCCTGCCCAAATGCCATGTTCTCCACTAATTTATTTTTTTGTATCTCTTGTGACTTATCTCACTAATAATAAGTTACGGGACAGAAAAGTTACTCCAGAAGATTCAGAAAAAAATCGTTAATTTTTCTTACAGGACTAAATGTTTTCACAGAGATCCTTAATTGCTGCCAGGAAATGACACTGATATGAGCCTATCAACAAGGGGACTGTAAAATAAAGTGGACTGAACTTTGTTGTGGCTACCAGTTTGTGTTCTCCGAAACCCACGTTCAGCTCCTGATTCTGCCGTAGGTTTCCTAGTAGAGCAGGATTTGAAACTCGGCTGCCTTCCAGGAGAGAGTTCAGCATTGAGATATTGATTCTTTTTCTTTCCTTTTTTGATCTAAGAGTTATTTAAGTATTTTACATTAAGTGAAACCATTTCTAATGATTTAATATTCACTAAGGGAAAGAGACACTATAGGCTAATAGCTGGTTTGCTGTGTTGGGAGGAAGGAAGACTTCAGTACAAAATCTCTACTATGTAAACCTTTAATTACTTTAGATAAAGCAGAAGAATTTTGACTAGGTGAGACTAGGTGCCTATCCAGGATAATTCTCTTACTCAAGTATTATACCAGCAAGTGCCTGGCCTCATATAAATTGACAAAGTGAGTATCTTGCTCCCTCAGCACCGTGAATGAGAAAAGACATACTTGTTGCCAGCTCACGAGCACAGTATTTGTCCAGAAGAAAATCATTCAGCCAAGAACAGCGGAAGTGTCGTTATGGTTGAACCCAAAGTCTTGTTCTTATCTATTTTGAAAATCCCTACAGCTAAAGACCATAAAAGAGAGAAACAAGGGAGGTGGAGGTGGCACCATAGACTTTGATCCTGCTGTGCAGGAAGTTGACTTTGGAAAACTTAAGGCAGTGTCAGAGATGTTTGGAATGCACCACACCCCTTCAGCTGGCCAGTAATCTTGTTGAAAGTTTCCAATGTACTGTAATCAAACTAAATGTATTACCATCCTGTTTTAATATTAAATGAAGACAAGTTACAAAAGCAAAGCTTGCTGTTGAAAGCAAGAAAATGTACCCAAAGAAATACAATGTATTTTAAACCTTCTCTTACCAATGAAGTGGGAAAAGCATCTGGGCTCATTTAGCTCATGGTGATCGTGGTAGCGGCACCTCATCTACAGCAATGGAGACATATGGAAGTAAAAACATTGTTGGAGAGGAAAATCAGCCCCTATAATTTAGCCACAGAAGGGATAAAAAAGTATGAGGTGAGGAGCCCCACAAATAAAAGTTGTCTACCGTCAAAAGACACCTCTCTAAAACAATTGGCCAATTGCTTTATATCCCCTTGTGAAGGAATGAATGTTGTCTGCTCAGATTTCAGGAAATAAATACAATACAAACCATATTTACTTTGACAAGCTGAAAATTGCAAGCATCAAGGGCCCTGCCTCTGAGCTATGTTTTTGCAAAGTGACGTTTTTTAAGATTCAGGCAAGCATTGACAGAGAACTGAAGGAGAAGCCATGAAATCTCAGGTGAATGTGAATGGCTAACTAGCTAGATTTCAGTCAGCTCTATCTTTAGCTCCCAGTAAAGAAGGAATCTGAGAAGATAAGCATTTCACTAGTAGTATTTTTATTTTTATGATGATAACTCTTGTCTTCCTCAGTTATATCAGTGCTAAGGCGGTAAGGAGGTCTTAGGAATGCATATGTGTAATGCTGTCCACAAATTGATTTTTTCCTGTCATTTTTGCTTTCATCAAAATAGCAACAAAGCATTCCTTGGAGCTTGAAATATATACACTTAAAATAAAAGAATTTGACTTAGAAATGTCATGTTAGTGTTTTGTGGTGTGAAGCTTTTTGATGCCTCTTAAGTTCTCTTTTATAATGCATCATGCCTGAGCTGTTTCAATAGTGCACCACTTCCAAGCAAAAGAAAATAGAAATGGAAGGAGGCACTTTAATATTAGAATCTTCTTCAGGTGATTTAACTTAGAGCATTAGAAAAAAGTCAAAACCCAAAATATTTTCTGCAGGGAATTCTAAATATCTGTCTCTATGTTCCTGGAAAACAGTTCTCAGCATTCATACTCTTGCTTTGTTTTATCAACTAGATTCTGGCTCTTCATCCAAGTATTTGAAGGTAAAGTCTTTATATTCATGTTGGAAAAGATTGTCCTGGTATGTGATCCTTTTGTTTTTACAGTACTTCTTCTGTGTCAGCAGATAATAAAAGCTTTGCAATGTTCTACGAACAGAAAATCCGACCAGAATAGCATGATAAGTAGGACACTCTATTGGCTTGTAAAGGATCTCAGTTCAAATTCTTTCTCTGTATGATCCAGACTTGGGGCTTGAACCTTGGATTTTTTTCTCTTAAGCAGTACCTGTTAGCTTGCAGGCTACTTCAAACATCATGCTTTCTCTGTGTGGAGCAAAAGTAGCATTTCTCCAGGAAAATCTCAGATAACTGTACCACATGATCTTGATTATGGTTCCTTGCAGTTTGACTGTGCAAGTCTGTTGTTGCACTGAATGACAGATAAATAGTGTTACTCACCTTGGACTGGATTCTGTCTTCACATAGTTACCAGACAAGACCAATGTAGAAACTTCAATGCCTGTTTGCTCTAGCTTTCCTTTTACTGCAGCACGTAGTAACTTCCAATCTGGTTCATGAAAAGTAAAGTCAAAGGGATTAGGTATCTAAATCATTTTCTTCACCTACTTTTCAGCTCCAGCTTGTATCACTTTCAAATTTTGTCATGTCCATGCTCCCCTTATTGCCCTGTGATTTCAGCCAGCATCAGAGAAGAGAGAGTAAAGTCTCTTGCCTCTCTTCCTTCTGTCTGATGACTTGCTTTCTGTAAGTGGGCAGGAAAAAAGTCACAGGTGTGCTTGTTTCCAAAGCCAGGCTGCCTGCATAGACCCTATGAGAGCAGAAAGCCCAAGGGCAGAGTCCACCTCATTCCCACAGTTTAGCTGCTTTTGCCTTCCTCAAGTGATTCTTGTTTTCCTGAATCATTTATCCTTTCCTTAGAGAAGAAGGAGGGGAGTTTAAAGAAAGATTATTTTAATCTGCTGGCAGTAAACCCCTTTAGACAAGTTAATTATAACAGTTGCACCAACCTGTGGAGCAAGTCAAACAAACATGAAAGAGGAGAACATGCAGACAAGATAAAAAAGGGACCAGGAGATGAACTTGTCTTCAGTTTGTCAGTCATGTTCTTTGATTTGCCATTCTTCTCAGGCATTTTAATTTTTCTAGGAAGTTGTGCTCACATATTCTGACAGTCTTGCTAATTCTACCAACTCAGTGATGTCTGTCTGAAAATTTGGTGACCAAGTTAAGCAGATCTGAGCACACAAAACTTCTTTTAAAAAGATACAGGTTTGGTAGTTTAAGAGTGTAACAAATATGCACATGAAATCATATTTGTAGCTTATATACTTAAACACGTACATATGCATGCATGTGCACACGCACACACAAATAGATACATATTTAATCTCCTCAAAGACAATTAGTCTACCATGAAAGGATGGTCCTTGACGAGAATACAGAAAAAAAGACACATCTTATCTTAGGAAAAAAAAAAGATTCTCGTGACATTGAAATAGAAAATTCAGTCATTTGTTTGTAAGAGTCTGTACCACCACCTTATTTGCAAAACAGAAAATGTACCCGCACAAACCAAAACCTTGTTCTTGTGTTGCGGCAATGCTAGCCAACCAAAAAGACATTTGTATCTCAGTAGCAACCTTGGTGTCACAGCTGAGTGCAGGCAACGGTCCAACTGGTATATTTTCATGTACTGAATCAAAGAAATCCTACAGGTATGTGAGAAAAGCATAATTTTTATATCGATTAGCTAAACTGGCTTTGTCAGCACGAGGGCTGTCAACAATAAAACTGTCAACATAAAAGCATCATCAAGCCCCAACCACAGTTAGTGAGAGTAAACACAGGAAGCACGTACTCCCTTGTCTTCTGGTGTCTCATCATGGTTGCATCAAAAGTTGTGGTGAAATGGCACAAGGCTGTTGTCCTAGATTCACCATTCCCTTATAGTAAGTTCCCTTACTGTTTAGTCCATTTTAAGTCCATAGATTCAGTGACGCTCTGCTCCCATAAGAACAGAGCGATAAGACAGTGAATCAGGTCTCATATGGGAACAAATCTTATCTTGCCATCACAAATATATTAAAGCAAAGGGTGAGAAAGAAAGACAATGATGGTAGAAGCATCCAGGCAGGTGCAGAGAGGAAGAAGTGGAGACCCACCAGGGTGATCAAACTTGAGACGGTTGTCTGACAGCTTTATCTGTCCACAAAGTAGATGATGGTTTCTGAAACAAGCATGGTGGGTTAACTTTGTAGTCAAGGAAAACTTAGTCAATATAATTAATGTTTAGGGTACATTTTTCCATAGAAGTTTGACAAATAAAATTCCACTCACCTCTGCTGATTGTGGTGACCAATTCTCTGCAGAGATGAAAGGGATCCTAATATGACTAGCTCAGTTATAGGCACATATGCTTGGTCAGATGAAGTCCACCTGTAGTAAGTGTTTTGTCAGTGTTATAAAATGCACAAAATACCCCTTCCCAACTTTTTCTGCTGGAAGCTCATCTACTCCATGCTTTGACAGGCCATATCCATTCAGATTCACAAGCCATAGCAGGCGTATAAGCATCTGCTCTGCTCGTACCTGAAAGGTTTAAGCTGTAATTATGATTAAATGTAGTATGTTTACAGCAGTGGTGATTTGAGGCCCCTGATGCTAAAATGAGAATGGGAGTGGGAGACCTGTCTGATCTTCAACATACTCTGCTCTCACACTATATTATATCTCTCATCATTTTTGTAAACACTTGCCCAGCTTGTATTGTGACCACAACACTTATTTACTCATAGAGCTGCAAGGAATAGATTAGATATTCTCCTGGATAAATGCTTCTAGATGAAAGAGAATTGAAATCTATTTGGCAAGAGGGGAGGAAAGATTATTTGTGGTTTTGTTGGCTGTAATGCAGTGATCTCTTCCTCTGCTGAAGAGAGAAAAAATAAACACGGCTTGTCCTGTAAATTTTGTTTCCCACTTGTACTAAAAATCAAACTCTTCTTGCAAAAAATGTGCACCAAACCTAATGGAATGAGAGGTTTAATAAATGCAGTGGTCTAAAGGAAATAGTATATCAATGTTTAATTAATATCTGCTACGCTTCAGAGTCAACACAATTCCTTTTTTTTCCTTTGCTGTGAGAAGATAGCACTTTTTTACCATAACTTACTCCAGACTCTTATATCAGTAAACAGCAGCAAAGAAATGTATCTGTTGAAAGAAAGCTCAGCATTATGCAAAGAGTGATAAACTTCTGAGAAGGTGTTTACAAATGCATTCAGTGAAACAGAATTTTAATGAATTGTGCCACATAATCTTGCAGTTAATGAGCTGTAAAAACCTTTGTCAATTACAGTGACTCAAAACTAACTCTTTTGGATTCCAGATCAATAATGGGATTTGTCTTCTGCATATTTTTATTTTTTTAATGTAAAATTAGGATCTGAGAAAAATAAAAGGTACCTTTGTCATATTAGGCATCTCAGAAAAGTCACTCATTATTATAACAGAGGTATCTATATTCTTATTATTTGTAAAATCATCTCTCAGCTGCATTAAAAGAAACAAGCCTTCTGAGATCAAATTGCACTGGTGTTGTAAAATGCCATTGGCAAAACCAGAAGAGACTAACAACTTCAATAATAACTAGGGACTTTTTCCAAGAGTTATATTAAATTCAACTATTGTGCACAACCCTTAGAAAACAAAAATTACCCTGCTCTGCCTCTGCTATCTACCATAATTACCCTGCTGTTAGAAAGTGGATGCCTCAAAACTCTCTGAAAGAGTGGTTCATTTCTTCGTGTCTTATTCTAAGCAAAGGGTCTGCACACATTGCTTTTTTTTTCAGGTGAGGTCACTATTCCTGCCTAGGAGCATAACATTATAACACATCAGAACTGCCATAGTTCCCAGGGACAATTAAATATTGTGACCAAATAGTTCCTATGACTTTCTATTCAGCTAGTAAAATATTCTTTTGAAAAACAAAGATTTGGCTCGATATTTTAATGTCTTCAAAATATAAAGGAGATGGGACCAGCATTTATCAAAGAAAAATACGGAAGACAGTTTTATTGCCTGTAATCTCCAATTTATTATGTGACTTTTTCCCAGTATGATTCTACTTTTTCTTTCTCTAAAGATTTTTTTCTCTTACTCGTGCCTCAGTGTGGAGGATCCATTAACAGAGGAACCACATAAAAAGTAATTTCAAGGAAAAGCCTTATAAAATGTGAAAAATTAAAGCTGTGCTCAGATCCCATTAAGAAAAGAAATTGCCTTGAGGCATCCACTAAATATGTGAAATCCATTTCTGCTGAAGGGCTTCAGAGTTTATTCCTCTCTTACAAATGTAATTTCACAGCACAAGTTGAACGTTTAAACAAAGCGAAGCAGGATCTTTTCCCAGTTAGCATCTCTTTTCCTTGATTGCTGCCAGGTCACCAAGTGCAAATTTACATGAGAATACGAGATTATATAAATCCCAACCAAGAGGTTTTGAGGGTATTTCTGCTTGGGAAGACTGTAAACCAGGAAATATTCTCAGTATGGAGGGTTTACTGTTATCATTAGTATTTATTTTGCTCAGCTTTATACAGGAATCTAGAGAAGGCTGTGGGCTTAACAGCTTCTTTCCTTAAACGGTTAGTTAGTTTAAGCTCCCCTGATGGCCCAACTCCCTCTGACCTTCTGTTTCTGGTGCTGGCATCACAGATATTTCTAGTACAGCACCCTGAGTCATCTTCAGCTCCACAACCCCACACACGAGACTAAGGGAGAATAAAAAATTAAAGCGTGAGCAGCCACCAAGGAGGATGTCTTGTTCCTGTTGAAATCTACCACTGCCACCTGTTTATTTTCCCATGTCCCATGGGGAGATGCATGTGCCATGCACTCGTGGGGACCCTAGCCCAGCTCAGAGGGGCTGTGAGGAGGCAGCAGTCCTTCAGTCTTGCTGCTGCGGAGAAGATCTTCATCCAGACAGCAATGTAGTATCTGTTTAGGATCTTTGATTGAAACATCCCCAGGAGAAGCCCTGCTTTCTCCAGTAGCTATGGAATCCCATGCTTGTGTCAGTGTCTGGATGTAAATCCTTGCCAACATAAGCCAGTGATGAGTCAGGCTCTTTTAAAGAAGCACAAAACAATATGGTAATGACCCCATGTTGACTCCAGATCATCTGTATTTACACTGGTTTTTACCATTACTCCATAAAACTCAGTGTATCTTGGGATAGGAGAGCAAGAGGGAAATCAGAGTTTTCTCCTCTTCCAGAAATGAGATCCTGCGGTCTGTTGAAGAAGCAGACTTTGTCCCCTCCTCAGTTGCAGACAGTTTACTATCCTGCAGCTGAGGATCCACCTACTTGCCAAAGCAATGTTGCATGCCCATCCATTCCTGTTCCCTTGAGACAACAGACCAGTCCGGTGGCAACCGGCAGAGCTGTTTTCATAATTTTGCTCCATCCTACAGAAGGAAGGATACCTCCAGCATTGCAAAGGATTCAGTGGTAAGAACTAATAATATGTCTGCAAGTGCTCCAGAAGTCATAAATGGGAATCTGACTGTACAAAATATCCAGAAAGGAAGTGCTTTTCCCCCATACAGTTTTCTTGCTTAGTCAAGGAGAAATAGCATCTCTGAAGGTTATTGGGGAGGCTCTTCTAAAGAATGTAACAAGCAAAATGACTGCAAGCCTGATGAAAATTCAGAAGGTTTCTAATCCAGCTAAGATATATGAATGAGGCCCCTACCCTCTGGCATATTTATTATTGGTTGCTATTTCTCAAATGGAAATATATGGTAATATTTAAACCCATAGGTCCTTCAGAAGCTGTATGCCAGGTCCCATGAGCTTATGGCAATGTGAACTGCTAAGTTGTTCCAGGGTTTAGATCATTGGTGTTGCCTCTTACCATCCTGCTTCCAATGCAAACATCCAAAAGAGACATTTCATTTCACACTTAAAAGGAAATTAGAGGGGGAAAAAGCCTTTCTAGATGTAATGGTGTTGTTTCTAAAAAATGAATAGGTCAGTTCTGAAAATTGGTCAGAGCAAAACCTGCTAATGCAGTATCACCAAATCAAAGCACTGAGCGTCAACAAATTATCAGTTCTTCCGATAACTCCTTTGCAATATATTACTTGGCTAATATTGTCCCTGTTCACAGCTTCTGAATAGTTAATTATAATGTGGTTCTTTCTATACAATTTTTCGATTTCCTTCTTGCTGAAACTCCTGGATGTTTTCTGACAGTCCTCTTGTTTCTGAATTTTGCATGTGTTTCTTGGGCCTGGATATTTTATAATGGGCATGAAAATGAACAAATACTTATATGCTTTAACTCCCTGCTGAACGTTTACTTTTCTCTCAAGCTGTTTCTCAGTTCATTCACTCTTCTATTTATCAGAAAATGCCAGCAATTGTTATGTATATTTTTTTACTATAAGAAAAATTTTAAGGTCTCAATAACATGTCTCAAAATGTGGCATAGCTCTGTAAAATATTATGGATTTATATCACCATTATTGACTGCTTGATCCATTTTTTGGTAAGATAAGTAAATATACTCATTGAGTTTTGTGTATAAAATGACTTCTATACCATTAATGGAAGGTACATTTTCATTAAGCCGAAGTAAAACGTATGTGAGAGAGACCCACATTTTGACATCAGTTACAGATGAGTAATTCTATCAAAGGATATTGAATTCCACTGACGCTACAGAGCAGAGGTTCATCCCCTGTAATTACACTTTAGGAATCATGTTTGTTGAAAAATCTAAAATGAGAGTAGGCACAACACTTGAAACTTTAGTTGAGCTTCAGTAGAAGAGTTGAATGCTCTGGTGTTTAAGGTAGTAACCTAGGACTTGAGACTTCCAGCTTCAAGTCTTTATTTCCTCTTGGGTTTCTGCTGTGTGATCTTCAATGAATGATTTAACTCCAATCTCTTTGAGATGTTGCAGAATTTAACATCTGTTGTTTTGAGGGGAACTTACAATCTGGAATACAGAATGTCCAATTGCAATATAATTCAGGACATGTTGCCTCAATGATACTTATGTGGCTTCTCAGTTAGTGAAAAAGTCTTGAGTTGAATGGATTGTGGATTTCTCCTGTGAGATTAGAAATTATTTAAAATTTTAAAAATTAAAAAAAAAAAAATGAGGAGCGGCTGAGGGAACTGGGGTTGTTTAGTCTAGAGAAGAGGGGGCTGAGGGGAGACCTCATCACCCTCTACAACTACCTGAAAGGAGGTTGCAGAGAGATGGGGATGAGTCTCTTGAACCTAGTAACAAGCGATAAGACAAGAGGTAATGGCCTCAAGTTGTGCCAGGGAAGGTTTAAACTGAATATTAGGAAGTATTTCTTTACAGAATGGGTTGTCAGGTGTTGGAATGGGCTGCCCAGGGAAGTGGTGGAGTCCCCATCTCTGGAGGTGTTTAAGCGTCGGGATGACATAGCACTTAGGGATATGGTGTAGTTGGGAACTGTCAATGTTAGGTTAATGGTTGGACTAGATGATCTTCAAGGTCTTTTCCAACCTAGATGATTCTGTGGAAGACCTAAAACATTGTCTGTCTGTGCCTCAGTTGCCCTACAGTGAAAGAGAATTGCAGGGGTAAAAGCCTTATCTGCTTGGGTTTTACAGTCATGAAATATGATACACATCACATTGAAATTCTGCTCTCATTTTACTGAAGTGCATATAAGCATAAAGTATTTAATATTTGGCAGAACTTCTTACAACTTTGATGATTTCCTGAAATGCGATTTCTTTATTGTTTTCTATTATGCCTTTCAATGAAACATTAACTAAGAACAGCAAAATAACTTAATTTTTGACCAAACTGATTCATTTCTCTCTTCCGCTGTGAATATTAAAATGGTTGAGATGAACTGTTACATGTAGCCCTTTACCTGGAAAGATTACCTGTCAGTGTTCAGTGGTAATGGGCACTCTTCTTCATGGCCTTAAGTATTCTTTTTCCAACATCCTTCTCCCTTCACTCACGTACCATCCTTTTATCTCTCGTGCTTTTTATATGCGTAGCATTGTCTCTATTTTGCATCTTTGCCTCCCCTCCTTCTCCCACTACCCAACTTTTTCTTTGTCAGCTCCTGTGTTAGATATGGTAACAAGGAATCTGGACAAGGATAGATGGTACAATTGCTGCAAACAAATGAAACTGGCTCAGACTTTCACTGGTAGCCTGAAGAAAATCCCACATAAGGAGATTTCAGTAATTTTTAACACAGAATAGAGTAAAAATGTGCTGGAGTAGTCTCTCTGAGACTCTCTGAGTCTTGCATACTCAGAACAGCCTCCTCTCTTTCATAACTAATCTTGTTGTGCTGCCACCCCCACTCTCATCCCTCCTCCCTGCCCTTCACTGTCTTGTTGGTCTCCTCTCTCTTTCTACTGCAAATCCTCTCTGCTACATGAGCATCTCTCTCTCAAGGCCTTTCTCAGTCAACATTATGCACAGTGGACTCCCTCTGTCATCCTCTCCTACTCAGTAAAAACACACCACTCTCCTCTTGACAGCCTTCACTGTCAGGTTTAGTTGCCTTGCCAATAAAGCAAGCCATCTCCAAAGTGAATCCTTCCTGGCAACATTCCATTTAAGGATAATCATTAAGAGCCTGCATTTCAGAGGTAAAACCAGTGAAATTAAAGGAACAACACTTTGGCCAGCATGCTGTACGAGGGAATGTTGTTGTGTTTTCATTGCATGGAAAACAAACTTGGAATAGCTCCTCTTTTCTCAGTAGCGACATCTTAAATTAATAATAACAATGATCATGATAGTCATGGTAATAAAGTAACTGTATATATTAAATTGAATCAATGACATAAAACCATTGTTGTAACTACAGACTGGGTACATTTCCGTAGCCCACAGCACTGACAGAAGAAAACAAGAACAAAACCTGAGTTGTGAAGTGACCACACCTCAGTTCATTACTCCATTTTCACCCCTTCTCTGTCCTCCTGGGACATGTAGTTTTTAGCCCTGACAAGAAACTGCCTTGGACACTCTTTCCACTCTTTTCTTTTTGTGGAAAAAATCTCCTAAATATATCTTTCAGATGCCACCATACAACAAGCATGTTGCTGCACAGGGTCAGCACTGTTAGTGGCACCTGCTAGAAAACTTGCTTAGTTTCATTTGTAAGAGATTAAGCACCTGCTACTTTGTAAGTCCACTTGCTCACAGTAAAAAGTAGACTAACATGAACAAAATATCATCCATACTATATGGAGAGTCATCTTGTGGAGGGAATTTGAGCATTTAAAAGGAAATGAAACCAAAATGGTAATTCTTCAAAACTGGTGCAGCACAAAATGGAAGAACATTTGAATCCCTCTGTGTTAAAAAGTGCATGTACCCAAGGGGACCTATTACAGCTAAACATTAATTGGTGAAAATCTGGGAGAAACATTTGCAATTGCAGAAGCTATTTGCTGAGAAGATGGCTGATTTCCATAGGCACATTGCTTAAGCATTTTGTAAATGACATTAATTAGTTATTTTACTATTTAAATTACCTTTAATTATTCCTACGTGCAACAACCTTGCACAGGATACATCATCATATTTGTTTGTACCAGTTAACATCCATCAGTTGAATAGGGACAAAGCAGAAGAAAGAAAAACAGGACACTTCTCTTCCATTTTCTTTTTTTTTTTTTTTGTCTTTTCTAGCTTGTTATCTGAAAAAAACTTTTCCCCATTTTCTTTCATAATCCTAATGTTACTTGTCTCAATGTTACCAAGTTGATTATGAATATTACTCTTTATGAAATGGAAATTGTCTCAGCCTGGGTGATCATTCTGATGTCTTTAAATATATCCTATAATTTTCACAGTTTTACTGTTTTACAGATATCTCTGCAGTTGTCAAAATTTGGTTGTGTGACACTGCATCCACAAATAGCAAGGCATTACAAAGCATATTAGTAAAACTGGGAAAAGGGAAAGAGGGGATGAACATTCTTTTCCAGTTTAGAGATGAAAAAATAAAAGGCAACATCATCCATAATTTCATTGAAACACTCACCCAAAAAATAATGCCAGGTTTCTGAAATCCCAAGACTAAATAAATACACCATGCCTATTGCAGTAAGGTTGGGTTACTAAGGATTTCTAGATGGTACTGTGCTTTAGTAACAATAGATTTCCAAACACAAAAGTCAGTCAGATTTTTATTGTGCTTTGGAAGCAAAGATTTAAAAGTAATCAGAAAGTAGAGGCAAAGAAATCACTCTCCAGCTATGTTGCTGCCATATTAAGGGCAGTGTAAACTGTCTACAATTAATTTTTTTTTAATCATCGTTATTCTTTATTTAAAACTCATCTTTGACATCAAGATGATCATATCTTCTAAAACAAATTAAACTACCATTCTGTGCTACATTTATCAGACATTAGAAGAATCTAGATCTCATTCAGACAGTTTGTCGTAGGTCTTTATCCAATGTCACCACCAATATGTGACCTGAATGCAAAATATATAGAGACCGATCAACACACACATACACAACAACAAAAAAATTTGCCCTTATGCCCCCAGATCCCAGGAAGCTCCCAGTATCTCCTTCTCACATGAAGAACTTCTTGTGCTTGTCCTCATGGATCTTTGAGCTGTGAGAATCAAGGCTGAATAGCCAGAAATACTTCAAGAAAGGGTGACAACTTTACGTAGCTTCTTTCTCGTACCCTCTCCTCTGTCACAGGAAGCTGCTTCTCTCTATGTTCAAAGTCCTGCCTCACTTATCACTTTCCTACCTAGTCTCTCATTCCCTCCCAAAAGCTCATTTCCAGATTCCAACCAGCCCCTCATGCTAGTGCTCAATAGCTGCTTGTTCAATTATCAGACCAGAATTTTCATACTTTCTCTCATGCAGTGTCTCAAGCTTTGAAGGAGTACTTGGAAAATATGAAACATTTTGCAAACAAAAACACATATACAGCTTGTGTAGTCTTGGTCCATCGCTCCTTGCTGCTGTAATTATATCTATAGCACACAATAATTAAACTTTATAAACAGTCTTTCAATTAAAAAGAGAGGGGTGGGCCCTGACTCAGTTCCCATGAAAGTCTCTAGGTAAAGATTTGCCTTGTTCTCTAGATTAGTAACTATAATTCTTCATGGGATTTTCAGAGAGAAAATTCCTCCTCCTTTAACTTTCAGCTGCTACTACAGATTATCATTATATGTATTATAGTAGCACCCTCGTACACACAAGAATTTTGTTGTACCATGGGGCATATATTGCCACACACTAAAAGACAATTTCAGTCCCAAATGGCTTCAGATCTTAATAGGGAAAACAGAAACCAGCAGCAGAAACAAGCACCAAGAACCAAAGCGAATTTTGCTCAAGGCCCTGCATTATACTCCTGACCATGCTGCACCAACTTCTCTCAAGCCATGACACATCTTGCCAGCAGCACATTGCCATTTTGAAGGAATCACACCTTGCACCATCCACCTCACTCTTCTGCCAACACCAAAGTCTTCCCTGACTTGTATCTCCCATATCTCCTTCACCCAGTACTACACAAATCTCTCTGGGGTCTGTACAAAGTTTGTAAGGTGTTGCTTAGAAAACTGCACACATTTATAAATTAAAATCTCACTTTTCTATCTGCAGTGTTTTTGCCTGAAGGTCCTCATCAGCTCCAGCTGTGAGCCTCCACATAGTCCTCTGAACTCTGACTGGGGCTACCTGAAGGAGCAGGGTCTGTTAGGACCCTGGTTTAACAGCCTCAGGCCTATAATTTGCTGTGTTTTCCTCACTGCTGAATAGAAACAGTGCAGCATTTGAGAAGTGCCCTGGGTGTTAAAACTAATTGAAGGCTCTTAATTAAAATGCACAAAGACTACATATTCATTCATCCATCCATATTTTACCAGAAAAAATAACTGCACATGGAATTAATTTATGGCACTTTGTTTACAGCTAAGTATAAATAAATATGAAAAATGAGTGATATGTTGGAGAAACATGGAGAAAAAAAATCTGTATTGGAAAATATAACTGCCTGCCAAGAATCTATTAGTGCAATTTCAGCATCAGGTAATAATCTGATTATTTTCAGAACACAGGAGGAGTAACATATTCCCCATTTCGTTCTGTTCTGTGTAACCAAATCATAAAGGTTTTCCCCTTTTTGTGTGTGTGTGTTCCTTAACATGCTTGTGGTTTTCACAAAGTTTAAAAGTGGCCTAATTTGGAAGTGCCTTCTAATGGCTATGGCTGGGGTCCAATTTCACCACCTCCGCATAGTTGGAGGATGAAGGTGTTGGGAGCTGTTAACAACATGAAATGTGCTGAAGGATTGACTATAAACTGGTAAGAAAGGCAACGGCTGTTCCTTCAAATCCCCGTTTTACAGCTGCAAAAGGGAGGAACGGAGAGGCATTGAAAGTTTCGGGATCAGAGAGGAAGTTGGTGGAAAAGGTAATCCTCCTCTGTCTAGACGGTATGAATCCCGATCCGTTATTTAGTATGAGGTTGAAGAGAACTGCTTTCATGCTGGAAATGCCTCCGAGCACCATCACGAACTGCACTGATTTCCACCCTCACTCTGCCCTGTCCTCTCTTTTGCTGTCAGCAGGTACAGGAAATATTTTGCCCATTGCTCAAAGGCAGCAGCTACATGTTTCCACATTTTGCCTAGCTTCACTTTTTGTCAAGGTGGATTTCCTTAAGATTCTGGTGGGTATTAGCTGGTATTAGTTACAGTGCTGACTGGGTGAAAAAAAGAAAAAGAAAGAAAGAGAGAAAGAAACTATGCATGCATATAGCAAAACTGAATTGATTTCAGGAGAAAATCTCCTGATGCCATAATCTCTTTCTAAGTTACCTTATAAATCAGCATCTCTTACAATTACAGAAGTCTGAATTTTGTGCTTTGTTGGTAGCATTGATTCTAAAAAAGGAGTTGGAGTCTTGTTCTTCCTCACCGTCCCTGTTAGCATTCACACTTCAAGGATGTTTATGGGATGTGCTTGCCAGAGTCAGCTACCTGCAAATGTTCTTAGCAGATTTTAACAGAGAATACTGAACATTGAATGGCAAGGTTCATCCTTCGACTATTGAAAAATAGATGAGCAAATTAAAATCTTCTGGAAAAGAATTTGGGTTAAATGCAATAAACATTTGGGGAGGTGGTTCGGTTAGTTGATTTTGTTTTGGTCGGGGAAAAGGGTTTAACTGAGGTGAGTTTTATCGTCTTTGCAAACATAAAGTCTATGGTACTTGAATATATTTCATATCAACTAATTTATGGTGGATTATTCGAACAGTTACACATTTGCAATGTGGCACTTTCAGAAGTATGAAGCTTAAAAATTGGAGTAGAGCATTACAAACTTATTCTTAAAACAGGTAAAAGTTTGAATAATGTCCTTCATAAATAGATGCAAGTTTGGAAAGCCAAAGGTGTCAAAAAACAAAACAATGTGGAATGTGTTTAGTAAAGTCCTAATCCTAAATACCATAGAGAAAGGTTTCAGGGCACTCGGTGTGTTTGGCAGTAGCTACAAGTGCTGGAGACATCCATCTGTATGAGAAGAAGCCACCCTGCTGCACCTCCAGAGCTGCCTACCCTGACACTGGTGGAGTTTCAGCTCTTCCCTCATCACCCTGCAGCTTTCCTGATCAAGAAGAGGGACTGGCTTTCTGCCAGGGATGTGCTCATCAGTGATGAACTGATGGATGTCTTCTTTCCAGCTTTGCTGCTAGACAGCTGCTGATTTTAAAACAGTTGACGTTTTGCCTCCTGCCTCAGTTTCTCTGACTCTAATACGGGGATAATAAAATTAATTTCCCTAATTTCTAATTCCCTGCTTATTTGCCTTGAAATCTTCAGGCAGTAAGCACTGTTAGAGTTCAGTGCTATTATTTCTGCACTGAATACATGAGGGCAGCCCTTTGCTATGCATCATGTTACTCACTGTTTCACCATCTATAACAGGTATACAGCCAACCAACATAACTTTTATGTTTCCAATTATAAAGAACCCAAAGTTGACCCTGAGTATGTGTGATAAGATGTTGTTAAAAACAATAACATCACAATTTGGAAAACATGAAAAACTACATTTTCTTGCAATAAATTTCAAACATATTTGAAATTTTGGTTGCTGGAATAGAATTTAATTCCATTTTTCGTTTGTTTTGTTTCATTTCTGAAAGATAAAGAGCTGTCTAATCTGAATCATGTTCTTAAGCACTTTGCCCAACAAAAGGCTAAATGCTTTCTTGAAATATAGCCTCCAATTTTTCCATAAGATCTGCATGTGACCTCATTCTGTTTACAAGATGGAGGTTTTTTTCTTTTTTTTTAATTTCATGTATCTAAAGCTCCATTTTAAACTGTATCCCTCTTAATAGGGAATTCAAACATTTCTCTCTCTTTCTTGCAAAGTGAGTTTGTTGCAGCCTCTGCCATAAAGCAAATGACAAGCCTGACTCTAAGCTACAGAGCAGGTAATTCAGTTCAATTCTGAAAATTAGCCAGAGGTATCTTGGACAGTGTGGCCAAATAAAAGCTGGGCTCAAAGAAATCCCAGTCCTCCTAATTTCAGGACTTTGATAGGGTCTTTGCTCTCAAAGGCTCAAATAAATAAATAAACGAGGCCAAGGAATTTATTTGAAATATTAATTAAAATGCAAATTAAATCCAGATTGCATGGTCTTTAAAAAGTCCTCTCTGAAGTTTCCATGAATATAAAGCATGTGACAAGCTACTGTTTTAAATGATCTGCATAAACATACATTGTTGAAAAACTGCTTGACTTGAAAATAACCTTACCAACACCGTGAACTGCAAATAATGAGAGAAAATCTTTAGCAGTGACAGCTTTCATTACTGACAACGCTGTTTGTCAGGCTTTTGCACCATGGCAGGAGGGAAGGCGATTTGACGTGCACGTGTATCCCCTGGCCCACCGCCACTCCTGCCCATCTGTGGAGGTGGCCAGCTGCCGGCTCGCAAGGTGGCCTGCCAGCCCGGCGGGCTGCGGCACGCCAAGGTGAAACGGCTCCGCAGGAGCCAGCGGTGCGTGGCCACTGCTGGCCAGGGAGGCAGGACAACCCACCTCCTTGGCACCACTGCCATGGCATTTGCAACAAGGCCAACCACTCTCTGGCCTTACAGATTTCTTCCGATCTGGAGTAATTGAATGCAGAAAATACCTAATTCTTTCCTTTGTCAGTGCAAAGATGTTCTGTATGAGCTACTCTCCTTCTGAGTTAGCCAGAGTTGCTTAAAATGCATCCTGGCATTAACAAGCACCTTTTTCTGCTAAGTCTCTCTCTCTGAAGCACCATTCAGTGCTGCAGATGAACTGCTGTTATAGAAGAGAAAGACAAATGAAATAAGGGCACCTCCTTAAACAGAGACTAACTCAGGCATCTGGAAATTCTCTCTCCTAAGGTTGTCTTAATATAAAAAGATGCTGTCGTGCTTTCAATAGATTACAATCACTGTCTAATTTGCTGTTAAGTTCTCCCCACTCCCAAAAGCAAACCTTGTGTCTACTGAGGAAAGGTCTATTTAACTTCTGACCAATAGGCTTTTCATAGTTTTACTGGGCAACTACTTGTGACCCTCTGCCAAGCAATATAACCCTGTTAACCAGCCCCAGAAACAGGCCACGGGATGGCTGAGACTCTGCTGAAATGAGCTACAGCCAAGTCATGCCACTGAACAACACAATCTCAAAACACTTTATAAGGAAGATAAATGACATTCATGATACATTATACAGAAAGAATCTAAGTACCTCAGCACAGTCTTGGGAACACCAGACTGTCTGGAAGGAAGCTTGTGCAGCAAGAGCATCATGAAAGAGTCCATATGGGAGAGGAAGATTCTGCCTTAAGAGCTTCAGTGAAGCCATAGTAAATAATGCATAGAGCCACATGCTGAATGACAAAGCTAATAAAAAATATCAAACATCTGCATGTCCTCTGAGCCTCATCCATCCTCCTTGCCAATCAGGCAGATGCTCAGAGAAATAAGAGAACGTGACTATGGACAAGAAGAGCCTATCAAAATGTAAAAGCACCAGGAGCTGAGTTAAGGTTACAAGGCTGCCCTGCTCTGGCATTTCCTAATTTCTAAATGCAGGACTTTGCAATGAAAAAAAATTTAATGTGAGTTTGAGTTGTGGCAATTAATATATGAAGTTTATACTGCCCAGTAGGGAGAGCTTCTAGGAACACAAGTGTAATACAATTCAGTTTCTGTACCTGGAAGAGTCCATCTCCCTGTATTTTGTCAGCCTTTGAAACCACGAATGTCCTTGGCCATATCTTTATGGCATTACGAAGTACTGAGGGATTTCCAAACTCTCAGTAAGTGATACAGCACATCTTCATGGTACAGTGAAGTGACATGCAGAAACACTACCAGCTGTCTAAAAATAGAATCTAGCTATAAGCTACACCAAGGCTAATTAATGCTGTTGAAATATCTGGCTCAGTGGGCAACACCATCTAGATGTGATGCTCTTGCCTTTAATTTCTGAGCAGACTTGGTTAAAACAAAGTCAAGTATCTTGGCACAGAAGCTCTCTTTTTTTCAGAGTTATCAGCTTTTAAAGTATTTTTTTCACTTAATTGAAAATAAAATTTCCCCAGAGTGCTGGAGTCTGCTCTTAATGCATGTGCGTATCTCTAATTAATGTTAATTATTTGCATTCACCAAGGGGAGAAGCATATTACTTCAGGTGCCTACTTGGAATATGTTACTTCAGCCCTTCATGTGACTCCAAGTGGTACACTCAATGGGAAAGATGCAGCTGTCTCAAAAACCAAGTGTCTAGTGCCTCAGGATAATCTGGATCAGGTGTAGGACAGGATGTACTATACCACAAATAGCACAGCCAGGCTTCCTGCACCACACAGAGCCTGATTCACAGAGCTTGCAAAACACAGCAACACAAGGATCACTGCTAGTTCATTTTCCCTCTGCACATTTGGGCAGGGGAGTCATTTCATAGGAAGCTCATACAGCACTAAGCCAAATGGGCCTTGAGCCTCGGCACTACACTGCCTCAGCACAAATAATAAACAAGCGCTGGCCAGGCTGGGACCCACACAACAGGTCAGTGCTAGATCCAGGAACAAACCCCAGATCTCTGGACATTTAAGATCAAGTTTTATCTACTGAACTACACTTCATGTTGTGGCAGGACAGAAGTCTCCAAGCAATGTCTCTTCCAGAGCACCACTGAAATAATAAAGCAGGAGAGATTTATCCCAGTTGAGGAATCCGGTCCATACTCTTTCATTGTAAACAAACTGTAAAACCTGGACCTCTTCCATGCTCTTCCCCACACATGCAATTTCATCCAAATTCATCAACCTCGCCAGCATCTTTCTAGATGGTTACCCTTTAACTAGGGCTTTATTGGATAACTGTAACTCAATTTGCTGCAGCTGTGTGACCCTGATTCGTTTTTGGAGAGGAGCAAGCTGTGGGAGGAAGAGCCAAGTGGGAGCCCACCTGCCAGGCAGCCAATGCAGTTAGAAAGGACCAGTCTGTGCAAAATCTGGCAGGTGGCAGAGATGTGCTGTTTATTTTTCCTAATGACAAAATTAGCACATTGATAATAATCAAACAGAGCTGTGTGCAATGGGGGTTTATTTAATTAACAAATGTCCTTTTGTAGGTATGAGCAGGACACAGGCACTGTGCTCATCCATGCAAGCTGTTGCTCACGTCCCTGGAAAGCTCATATGTGAACTGCCTTCAGCTTTGTCTGGTTTTGTTTTGGGAAGAAAGTGGTTCATACTTGCCTGTTTTAATCACATATTCTCTTTCTGCAGAATGTTATATTCTTTCTCATATCCAAGAACACAGGTCACATCTAATAGAATAGATTGCTTTGAAAGGCACAATGGAAAAGGATTTCTTCTGATATGTGCCCATAAAGTAGTGTTGGGAATGCCCCCTCCTGCTATTTCTAACTATAGTACATCTTCATATCTCACAACTGCTTGATTGGAATTGGCTTTTTCTTATTAACGGTTATCTGTAGGTTTAATATTTAATAGCAACATCCTACTCCTTGACTACCTTTATACAATACAGCAGCTTCACAGGCATGATCATGCTTTTTGCTAGCACCCAGCTCTAGGGACTGTACAAGTAGGAAAATAGACTCCTTCTAGCTAGGGTACAGACAGGCAGGATAGTCTTCTGGGTGTCTCTGCTTCAACCCATACTGATAGCTGGATTATCCATTTATATATGGTTCTGATTTATCAAGCAATCCTTTCACAAGACAAAGTTATCTGTATTCTAGTCATTCAACACTTCCCATTCATTGAGGGCCAAGTCCTGAAAACACTTACTAGATTTTGGCAGCATTACTCCTACTGTTACTCACAGTATTACCCCTTACTTTCTGTGAGTTTTCTACAGATTCAGAGTGGAGAGTCCCTAGGCTAAAGTAGCTTTTCTGGTGTAGATTACATCAACGTACATTGTCCAGCTACCAAGACACCATCTGTGATGTCAGTAGTGGTGATACAATTGTTATTTTGTGGTTTTATATTATGCATTGAAGGAGCTGGTGCAGCTGCTCAAAGAGTTGCATCAACCTGCTTGTGCTGTATTTCTAAGAGGGAAGTTGGTCCACAGACATGTAACAGAAAATATTTTTCTGATGCATACTGTTCTTCAGAAAGAAGGTAGGTAAAGAACAGCAGTAGACACTTTATACAAAAGTCAATTCAAACAGTAGCAGATGTTTTCAATTTACCCCTGCTCAAGAGACATCCAAGCATCACACTGAACTTTCTTACAATAGAACCATAAATTTCTAACTCCAACAGCTTCCATTCAAAAAGACTAGGTGGAGAGGTACAAGATATAAAATTCAGATTTATCTTTTACTTACTAGTGATCTTCTCTAAACAGAGGTCCTAACCTAGACCTTGCCAAATTTGCCACCAACTTCTCTGACAGTCAGAGATATTCAAGTGTTAGGTTTTTGCTCATTCTTTTATGGAGATAAGGTACAGTAAAAGCTGTTATTTCTCAAACATTATAGTTGGTTTTGAAATGAAGTTTTAGACTTCTTTTGCTTAAACTTTTTATTTTTATTTTACTCACCCTGTTTTGTTCTACTTTTTTTCAGTACTCAAATCTACTCTAGGCAAGTCCAGATAGCCATAATCTGCCCTCAAGAGTCTACAAGATAATCAGTGCCATGTAGTCAGTGACTAACACTGTAGAAAAGTAACATTTTAATAGTCCTTCAGTAAGGGCAGTGACATAACCTTGAATTTCTCTAACTAGTTTGGCTGATTTTGGGTAGGTAGAAAACAGAAGCAGATTTAAGAGAATAAATTAAATAGATGCTAGTCATATATCAGCTCAGTAAGAAGGCTGTTCATCTCAAGGGTTCTAGGGGTGTTTGAAGAGGCTTGTGGGATTGTAGGAAGCCTAGCATGGCAGTCATGATTGGGATGGGAGCACCTTGTCAGATAAATACATGCACAAACTCACAAATCAGTAATGTAGAGTCATTAAGCACCTTCATGGTGATGGGACAGAGACATAGTCAATGAGATGAGTTAGTAGGAGTGTGACAGGAAGGCAGAGGAGTGTGGAATAGATGAATATTGCAACTATGAAGTGCATATTCTTCTTTGTAACTATTCATTAAAGGGATCAAAGAACTGCAGGTGAAAGGCTAGAAAATAAGGGATTATATTTATTCATATGCATGTGACAAGATTGCACTGGAGAGCTGTGGAGTGGGATTTTGAGAAGTCTGGGTAGAAGATAAAAAACTAGGACCAAAGCTGAAGACCTTTCTCATATAGAGCCAGAGAAACTTGGAAGCTATCATTTGTGATAACAACAAAAGAGCAAAGTGCTGAAGTCCAAAAAGAAGTTGAATTTGACCAGTAGAAGACAAGAACACAGGGCAAACATGGGACTAAATGGAGAGCAGGGAGTCAGGAGCTGGTACCATGGCAGAAGACAAAAGAAACAGAATGTTAGTTAATTCTCAAAATGAGTAGTGAAGTACCTTTCTAAAAGGGGCTAGAGACAAAAAAAGAGGGACGTTAAGGATGGAATCAGTAATAGAAAACAGGAGAAGGACATGGAGGTAAAAAATTCTAAAAAAAGATAAAGTAAATAGTGATTTTGGCATAAGTACCAAGGTAATAAAACCATTCTCTGCTGCCTTTGGAGGTGAAGGAAACGTTGCTGAGGCTGGAGACAGCTGTATTCAGTTTCATGTGGGATTTTAAAAAATACCTGCAATGGGTAATAGGTTCATTATCAGCAATCAAGCTTGGAGCAAAGGAGCAGAAAAGGAGAAGGAAAGAAAAGAGGTCCAGAATTGTGTATTTACCCAATTTTGCTGTTCCATTTGTTGTGGAAGATACTCTCTAATAAAAGTCTGAAATTACACATACACACATACACATGTATAACTTCTAATGCAAAACACTGAAAATAGTAGATGCTCCTAGAGATGGATATCATGGGCTTTGTTTAAGGCATAATCTCTATTGCTTTTGAGTTTATGGAGCAAAAAGAGCTGTTGAAATTGAGTGAAAGCTGCAGTCAGAGTCTTTAATCAATCTCCTAAGCTGTTTATTGTGAGCATAGTATAAAGCAATAGAGATTAATGTCAGTTTCTATAAATCACAGCAAAAAGCATCTTCTCTTTCACTGCCAGAGGTGTAAATACCTTCCTTCTTTTTTCTCAGATTTTACTGTAACATGCTGGCTGCAGAGGTCCTGCAGGGGAAAAGAACACAAGCACAGTGTCATATACTTTTAAAACAAGCAAATTTAAAAATAACTTGTATATTTATTTACAGAACTGGAAACTGCTGGAAGTTTTAGGCACCTAATTCCTGCTGAGAAGCTTTGCAAATCTCAACCCATATATTGAAGAAAACTACCAACTGCAGCTACCACTGGGGGGAGGAACCAGGCACACAGCGGGCAGCAGATTGTCTTTCCAGTGCACATCCTACAGGTTCCACAGTGAATTCAATAGACATATCACCATTTCCTTTCCTTGTGAAAGTAGTGGATGGGCATCTCTTATGACTACCTTCTTTTTTTTTTTTTTTTTTTGTAGAAACGGAAAAAACAAAGTATGTGAGTGACAAAAAACTTATTAAAAAATCAGGGGCATATTCAAAAAAGATCTCTATTCATGTGGCTCCAATCCTATTTTACATTCATTTATGGCCTTATACTGTAAGAAACTGATTTAAAACAGAGAGAACAGAAAGTCATAAGACAGCTCATGTTGCAAATCTAAGATGTCAGAGGAAAATACTAAGCAAAGTGGAAAATTATTGCCATGCTTTTTCACCGCTCTCATCAGTCCCACTTTCTCATTATTAGCTGTTGGTCAAACACCTCTATCAATGCGTCACAAGAAAACTGCAATAGCTGCCCTTTTATTCCTGTCCTGATCCTTATGAGTTGCAAAGCATCTTATGCAGTTCTGCAAACTACCTTCCTAGAGAGAGATCCTGCTTTTGTAACTAGGTGGCCAAGTCTTCATGTACCAACCATGGAGAGACGTTCCCTCCTCCCAGAGGAAAGTCACAGTGTCTAAGCTAGGCTGCTCCTCTGAATAAAGTTCTGAACAAACCTCTATATATACAATGATTGTACCACAAATTAATGGAAACTAGCCTCTTGGGCTTGGCACTTAAATTGTCTAGGGCACTTAAGGGTAAATGTGAATGCACAGCAGTGGGCACACAGTTCAATCTTAAGGGGTTCTTGAGGAAAATCAAAGTAGAAGATAGGCTTATTCATCTGAAAAGTAGGAACCAGTGTCAGTCAAAATACTGCTTTGTAACAGGCAGAAGTGAGCCTTCAGAGAAATAGTGTCTCACCTGAAGTCTCCACATACCCATTTGAGCTTTGCAAAAGGCCATGGTAGGTTGAAGCAACACACAAATCCTAAGACCTTGGCAAAGTGTTCAGAAAAGCATCATCACACTGAAATCTGTCTCACAAGATGCTTCCAGAAAAAATTTACAAACTTCCCTTTGCTGAACATAAAGTTGTGCATAGGCTGAGAGTAAGAAATACATATTTGGATGTTCATCTTGTTTCCTGAGCTCAAAGGCAGAATAGTGACATAGTGTGTTTGGAGAATAGTGAATAGTGCATTTGGAGGAGATTCCTACAAATCCCCCACTGATTTATCTGAATCATTTTTTCTGTTATTATTCCTGTTAAATAGTTGGGATCTTTGGATGGAATGTTCCTTGGGACTCAACACCAAGGGAAATATTTTATGGATTAAAATCCAGTTTCAGGACAACTTGAAACTATGGTATAATGCTTTACTGGGTTCTACACTAAACTGCAAAGCATTGATAAAGTACTAGAATATTTGGACTGGACTCAGAGACTTTTGCTTACTGACTTTTGATAAAAACTTTCAAAGAAATAATATTTTCATTCCAAAAGCATTTAATAAATGCTAAGCTACTAGCTCCGTTTTAGTTAATTAAACTTAAGGAACATGGAAGTGGATAAAAGTTCATTAAATAGGTACAGGCTGACAGTGAATTGGAATACTAATTGAGCTTTTATGTGCAACAAAAGAGATACAAATGGAAATGCACTGTTATTCTAGTGAATGCCTCACATAAAAGGCCCCAGTGGAGCAGAGAATGCATGAAGGAAATTGGATTGTAAAATCTCTGAGATAAAGATCAGTTCTATGAAACACGATGCCCCATTGCTTGCTTTTCTATTTTGAGAAGATTCTTTTAATAATGCCAACAAATGATGCAGTGACTGCTGTAGGTGTGTTTGAAAGGTTCCCAGTCAGATTCGGAAATGAGGCAGTTAGATTCAGGACTTACAAAATAGAAGGGAATGTGATGGGACCTTCATTTATTTAATGGTATGTTTGAGTATCACTGACTTAAACAGCATGAAAACCTTAGATTAGAAAGAGCCACACATTCTGATGCTGTTCTTAAACTTTTGAAGTGTAGTGGTTCTTTCCACAATTCAATTTGCAGCATAACCCTGAAATGCGTGTGAACTATTCAGTCTTAGAGGAGAAGAAATGGGGCTGGGGTGAAATGAATATACAAAGAGTTGTTTCTGAAGGCTGAAGGACACAACCGAACCATGCACTTCTCCCTGGTTTTCCCCCTCTACTAACAGTAACTGACCACATGTCGAAGGAGTTGCCTTGCATCTCCAAGCCAGCTTCAGAGATGCTCCTTGCGACTGCAGCTGACTTTTCACTAGCAGTAGCAGTGGTACTAACACACTTTCTTGAAATGCCAAGAAGAAAGAATGGGTAACAACATTTCCCCCACCATTTAGAAACCAGCTTATCTAGGAGCATTGACAGCTCCTAGTGAAGAAGATTATGCAATGGCAAGGGAAAATGCCAATAATCTACACAAAGAAAGGTTGAATTTTGGGGCATTTCTATCTACCTGAAGCAAATGTTTATTGTAGGGCAAATAATCACTTTAAAATGTACTTTAATTTAAGTATGTGTTGAGCCAGAGCTGTTCATATATTAACCTCCATATAGAAGTCTCCAAATATTATTATGTGGTCATATCAGATGTAATTTGAGCTGCTCCCGGAGTTCACAACAAGATATTGAATCTGGACTTATGTCCTCTGTGTCCAGACAGTGCAGTCTCCATGCCTGTAAATTATCATTTAAAAAGTCCATCGATCTATTTGATTTTTCAGCTATTTTATAAGATAATTTTGGCTGTACAGAGCCATCTCCAGACAGCATAATTCCATCTACATCCTTGTGTCTTCAGTGGTGTCTAGCCAGGAGGAACCATTAGCCACAGGAACTCTGGTGAGATTTCAGATGTTAGGGAAATGTTTATAAATGTAGGGAGTGCACTGCCCTGGAGTGGATTCCGCAGGAAAGGGCAGGGAGTGCTCATTATTGAAGGTTTTAAGAGGCAGCTGGTAGGAATACCATAGGTATAGGTCCTGGCTTTGGGAGAGGGAGGAACTAGATGACCTTTGAGGTGTCTTCCAGCCATATGAGATTATCATTATACAATCATGGTCTTTTCTGCCAAAATAGCTTCAGGGTACCTCGCAATATAGACAAAATTAAATTCAGTTGTAAACATTAATCCTGTCAAGTCCAATTTAAAGTACATGTAGATTTGGCATTCCTGTTGTAAAAATATAATAGACCTAAAAATTTTATGCCCAGTTATTTAGGGTAGGTTTATATATTATTTGTATACTTTCATGTCATATAGGAAGAGCCATCAAAAATTCAACTGGTGTTGAACCAAAGATTCAAAAATGAAAAGTGCTTCTTTTGGGGACCATGTTTCAACCGTGCACAAACATAGTAGAAATGTAGGGAGACTGCCATGATCCTACATAGGGCAAGACACGTGAGATCTCATCGGCCACGTGTGAACTGAAAACCTGATCCAGGTTGTACATTGACCCATGAGCTTCTCACAGAAACCAAGACTGCCCCGTCTTCAACCTGTGCTAGTCACAGATAATGGGCTCAAGAGCAATCCAAACAAAATGCAGACATTTTCAGGTCTCACTAATTTGTATTGTTTATTAAATTCACGTGTTCAGTTTTTGGCTGGTCCTCTCCAGTAATTCCAGTTTAGTGCAATGACTTGATCTTCCCATCTACTCTGGGTAGCGATACTCACCTGAGTGAAATTAATTTACCTGTAATAACAATCTACACAAAGGAAAAAGGGGAGAAGGAAAATTTATACCAGCATGCTCTGGTGCTGTTAATTTCCACTACTTGGTAAAAGCCAACTACTATAGACAGAGCCTCAATTGAGCTGTGAAGGTTATTTGATTTCTTCATGTGCTGCTGATGGTTTACCATCTGTTGTCCTGATAACAATGCTAAAGGGAGTATTCACACTACTAAAATACCCCCTGGTATCACATCTCTCCCCATGCGTTTCTCCAATATTGTTCTTTCTTCCTACATCCTCTCTCTCACACTATCTCCAAGTTAAGGTTCTTCCATTTACCTTGATAATCCTGATGTCTTTTTAATTGTATTTATTTTCACCTCACTGACAGTCATATAACCTCTAGCTGTGATCTTATCAGCTCCCTGGGAAAAGTATTCCTGTAACTGCCTATTGAAGAGTTTCTCCCCTCTTTCCTCCGAAGCAGCCAGTCACTGTTAGAGATGGGACACAGGATTAGGTGGACCACTGTTTTGATCCAGCAGGCAATTCCCCCTTGAAGCAATTGAAGTTGGCTTTGGGCAGTGATTAAATGAGGCACAGCTAGAGAAAATCCAAGGTGTTGCAGGAAGCCTTATTTGATACAGAATGGCTTCTTTCTGAATCAGCAATGCCCAAGCAAATTCACGTTATTTTGCTGCTTCAAAAGCTATACAGCTACAAGAGGAACAGAAAGACTCTCATATCCTTGCCAATAACAGACATGCTACTTCACTGTATTGCTGTGTCCAAAATAAGGCTTACAGTGTGTTTGGAGCTTAATGCCCCAAATGTGGCATGTTGTTGCATAGCATGATACCGTCTTTCCTGCTACCACCCTTTCTCCCTGGGTTATATGCTGTTTTCCTCAGCTGCTTTTTAATGGAAACATTTCATCACCTCAGATTATTTGAGAACTAAAAGACACACCTAGGGCTCTGGAGTAGAAAGTGTCTCTCCATTTCAGAGTCTCTCACGTAACACTGGCTGCAGAGGCATTTCCCTTTGCATTTGCAGTATGGTTTGCACAGCTCCATCCTGTCCCTTGCCTGTAGTCACCACTTCTTCAGTCACTCAGGCTTAGCTTTGTGTGTGTCTCTCTGCCCAGCTAGTCCAACAGAGTTTGAGTGAGATCCCTAAAAGCTTAGCCTTTTTTGCGGCAAAGACATGTAAAAGCAACAGTGCCCAAGAAAAGAACAGAATAAATGTTTAAAAGTTGCAGCTATCAGTCCACGAGTTTTAGCTTATAAATAAAGTCTTTTACTGGCTTCAGTGGAGGCAGGGTCAAGCTATTAAAGTCCATAAATGGATACACACTAAAAGCAAGTAAAATGATCCTTTATTTTTGTTGAAGTAAAAATAAGGTAAAAAGAAGAAAAAAATGCCAGGGTTTCGGGAGTAATTTTTTGTAGAAACGGATTGTAGAGAATGAGAGGGTTGATATGAGTAATTAGATTGCATTTCACCCAGATTGGTGAAATGATGGATTGCTTTTCTTCATTTACATGTCCTTTGCCCTGAGTTTCCAGGGAAGCTTTTTAAACAACCTTCTATAGTCCCATCCTGAGACAGGCTCTGCACAGGGAGCTGCCCACATCATGATTTTTAGGAAGTGTGGTGGCCTCCTGCCTGCAGACAGCAAGGCCTGGATTCAGTTTTAAAAAGCCAGAGAGGTTTGCAGTTATTATTTTTCAGGATTTTTTTCCCCATCAAAGAAATGCAACTGCTGAAGTGAGCTATGTTAATCTCCCATCTCACCCTTTTGCCCTTCTTTTGACCGTGTGGTGACACTGTCTCTGCTGAGGATTTTTGAAAGAAGTCAAGTAACTAATGAATGCACCAGGCTGCTCCTTTAGAGGACTCTGCATCTGAGCTGGGAGTTGTAGTTATTAACTCCTCTGGCAGCCCATCATTTAATTTACCTGCTACTGACCCCTTTTGTGAATCCAGAGGATAATCCAGTCCACAAGAGTCCTGCTATAGCTGGTGTGCAGGACATCACTGTCCTATTCCCAATTTATCTAATGTAATCACTTCATTGCCTGCCTATCCCATCAAGAAGCTTTGGAATAATGTAGAGACATTAGAGATTAGAATTTATCGGTCCTAAAGTTCATAAATTTAATGAAAATCATGATTCTCCAAAGGAACTTAATCTTCATTTGTTCTGACAATGGAGGTGTCAAGAATTAGTTTATGATTCATTAACCCATTGACTACCACTACTTTTTCCATATTCAGCTCTTCAGGAAAAGGAAAGATGACTTGTGTGCATTTACATACAGTGCCTTCTCTTAGCTTCTTCTGTACTGGAGACACCAACTGATAGTCTCTGGTTGTAAAGGGAGAATGGAATGTGGTTTCCCTATGGTTTTTCAGACTGTATCTCATGTGTTTAATTAAATTCATCAGACAGGCAACAGAATAGTCAATTCCAAAAATCTTACTGACTTCAGTGGGATGTGACCTTTCATTAGCACAGCAGTGCAGCTCACATAGAGACACTCTATCCAAGAATGTTAATAATGGAAAATACATGTCAGAAGATTATTTGCTCAGTGTAACTCCTAGGTAGTAGCTTATATATATATACACACATATACTTATATATATATATATAAAATCAGTCCTGAGACACCAAGAAATAGTTTATCCATCTCCATATGATTGCTGTCCATTTTTTTGTTTTCACTGCACAGTGGCCTAAAGGCTTCTGCCCTGCAGCTGGGGAGATCTGAGTTATAAACTCAGACCCACTGAGTCAGATCATTGACTGGACTCATGCCCTGTCATATCATTGCTCTCTGCTTTGGCTTCCCAGTGGATAAATCAGATTTCTTTTTAAAACACTTCAAAATTTCATTATAGGATCATAGAATCATAGAATCATTTAGGTTGGAAAAGACCTTTATGATCATCAAGTCTATTAACCTAGCACTGCCAAGTCCACCACTAAACCACGTCCCTAAACACCACATCTACACATTTTTTTTAATTCCTCCAGGGATGGTGACTCTACCACTTCCCTGGGCAGCCTGTTTCAATGCTTGACAACCCTTTCAGTGAAGAAATTTTCCCAATGTCCAATCTAAACCTCCCCTGGTCAACCTGAGGCCATTTCCTCTTGTCCTATTGCTTGTTACTTGGGAGAAGAGCTTGACACTCATCTCACTACCTCCTTGCAACCTCCTTTCAGGTAGTTTCAGAGAGTGATAAGGTCTTCCCTAAGCCTCCTTTTCTCCAGGCTAAACAACCCCAGTTGCCTCAGGCATTCCTCATAAGACTTGTGCTCTAGACCCTTCATCAGCTTCGTTGCCCTTCTTTGGACATGCTCCAGCACCTCAATGTCTTTCTTGTAGTGAGGGGCCCAAAACTTATGAAAAGTTCTGTCTAACAACACGGGGTTGGTCTTATTGTTTCTAGTTGTTTCTGCTATCCCATATGTATAAAGAGAATTTGATTTAGTTTTTGCCAAAATTTCAGCACCTCCAGATCAAGCTCATTTCTTATTGGTACCCTAGTGTTGTACTCATCCCAAATTCCGATATGAACCCTTCCAGGTAAGAAGAGAGGGTTTGTAACTAGCCAACACTGGCACCAGATAGTGCACAGTTAAGCTGTAGGGAACCTATAGGGAAATGAAGATACACACACTCAAGTCTTCTGTAATGATATGTTCCCAAGATTTCTGTGTATTTCTGTGCCATATGCACTTAATTAGAAGACTGTATTTCACAAAACAAATCTTTCCTCTTTTGGATGTTATTTTTTCCAACTGATAAAACCTTGTGATGAAATTTGTATTCTTTTGGACACATTGAGAAAAATTCATAAGCAAGAGGAGAAAGAAAAGGAAAAAAAAAAAAAAAAACAACAAAACTATACAGGAAGCGTAGAGAAGAATTGTAAAATCTCTCGTATTTCTTCCAGAAATGCATTATTTGACACTGTGGGATTTTTTTCAAAAAAGAAAAAGAGAATTCACACAAGCAAAGTGGCTATGTGATGGTATAGTTCAGATGTGATCTGGAGCTCACAGGAGTCAATGGAATCCTACTCATCGATTTCAAGAAGCTTTAATGCACACCTTTGATCTCCGCTTACCCCTTCTCAGCTCACAAGGCTTTTTTCCCAGCACTGATGTAAATAATGCAATGCAAAGTTTGTTTTTGACCTTCCTTTGTCCTGTACTTATTTTGCCATCCAACAATACTCCTTTATGTGGTGTCATGAAAAGCAACTGCATTTGGACTCCACTATCAGGAGAACCTACAATTTTGGGGAGGAACAGAGTATCTGGTGGAATATCATAGCCAGAGTGATCTAGGTTTTAATAACTCACCCCACAGATCTGTTGCCAGCTGTGACAGTACTACTGCTGCAAGGCCCCGCATACACGCAGCTCTCAGCATGACGTACTGCTCAGGCTTGGACATGACTTCAAGCAGCAACAAGGGGTTGTTCTGCTTCTTGACAATGTAAAACGGGCCTGTGGTTTGCAGCATGAGCAGAGCTGGAATAGCGTGAAAGAAGGGCAGTCTGTGTCCTCCCTAGGAAAGTAAGTCAAGGGAAGCAGCAACCGTGCGACAAGAGATGTGACAAATGGCCTCTTTCATTATCTCACTACTATTCTCAGTTAAGCATCCTCTCACAGGACTGATCTTTCAGATTAAAACCACAAGCAGAAAATAAGAAAACATAAAGATGAAAACAGCGGAAAATCTTTAAAAAAAAAAGAATCTTGAGTTACCAGTCAATACAGAAACTCCTTTCTGTGTAGATTTTGACTGAATTAGCAAAGACAGATGCTTCTGAGAGGGACACTCACTGTACTGAGTCACTAAAGAGTAACTGGCGTACTTTAGATTTTAGCTTTTGCTTCAGAAATTGACCCCAAATATTCTCCTGTTGGGGAAGGGTAAATGGTTGACTGCACTTTTTCTCACTTTCTTGCTTTCTCTCTCTCTCTACATACTTATATGGTCAATAGCCCTTAGCAATTTCCTCTAAAATTCTGCCTATAGCAAAGTTAAAATGCAGGTACAAAGCCCCAGGCTCTTTACACTCTTAAGGTTTTCAGCTTCAATATTCTTTTTCTAAATTGCTATGTCCTAGACGCAAGGAGTGAAAACAGCCAACAATTTCAGCCACTTCACATGCAGACTAACCACATGCTTCTGCCTGTACTTTTTCTAGCAAATATAAACTCTGCTCAATGAGTGGTTAAATTGAACTGTTTAATCCATGCCAACAGTGTGCTGTCAGTACTTCTCGGTATCAAGCTCACTAACAAAAATGCCTATGCACTTATTTTTCAGATCCATGCAGGGACATAAGCAGAAATGGCTGGTAAGGCCATGTTTCCAGTGAGCTCAACAGCAGGAGACTGTGGAATCAGTGGCCAAGGGACTTCTCAATCCGTTTTGGACTGGGAGGATCTAAAGAACATCCCAAAGACTTGGGCACTTTCTGAGCCTGTTTCATTCAGCCCTGGTTAATGCTGCTGCCAGTGCTTGTGAAGGGATGTTACATCTAAGGATGGTATAGACATGAATAAACATCCAACGAAAGATTTATCAGCAAGGCCATAATCTGAAGAATACTATGCAGGACACCAGAAGTGTCAGAGGTGTCCTGGTTAATGCTGCATCATGGTATATAACTGGACATGTGTTAATAGATAAAGTGACAGCATGTATGCTCAAGAAGTCATAGCATTACAGTTTTTTGATTTTTTTTTTTCAGACAAGCAGTATTTATTTGGCATCATGAGGGGCTTCCTCTGGCCACTTGCCACACCAATTCTTAGTATACTTTAGGACTGATTGTCTTCTGCAATAGCATCTCTTTACAGGGCTGTGTCAGCGCAAAGCTATTTAATGTCGAGAATTCGCTGGCTAGGAAGTAGAAAATTGTCTTGCTGCAAAGACAGGTTAGCCTTTGGCTATAGTCTGGAGGAAAGGTTGCAGAGCTGTGTGTGCCTGAAGTTCTTTAGCAATGAGTGAGACTGAGAGCATCAAAACCATGCAGCTTCAGAACTACAGCTGCACTAATTATTGTGAGCCTGGCTTTGTGCAAAAAATGTACCTCCAAGGGGCAAAAAGAGAAGGGCTTTTGACTGCATCCCAGGTGATGAAGTCAGCATGACCTCAAGACTGTCCATTTTACCTAAGAGTAGTTAGCTGTGATTGGGAATGGGGATGGCAGTCTATGCCCAGTCTTTAAAGCATTTCTTATACCCAAACACAATCATTTCAGTATTTCCATGAGATAATTATTCTTCTCTGATGACTTTTCCAAATTTCAGAGGACCCTTAGAGAAAATCACAACTGTACTGAAGCTAGTCCAAGTTCTGCTGAAAGCCCAGATCCTAGAAGGCTGCATTAATAACATTAGAAAAGGATATCATCAGCATTTCAGTTCACATCCCTTTAAAATATCCTCCAAAAGCTGTCACAGATACTGCACTGAATCTTGTGGTGCTCATGACCTGCCAAAGGTCATGAGGGCTGAGCAGCAACATAGCATGAGTCAAAAGGGAAAAATGAAAACAAAACAGAGTTGATCTTAAACTGGAGATGTGCAATGGAGCAGAGATAACTTATGTTGGGAGAAAAGCCAACCCTTAGAAATTGCTCAGCATGCTACCTAAGCCTACCATTTACCACACCATCAACAACTGAGAGACTTGGTGGCAGCTTTGTGGGTTCATCTTTTCTAGTAGAAATGCAGCCAAATGATGCTCATCTATGAGAAACAATTTAGGAATAATGTAATCATCCTGTCATTGTGACTTACTATAGATCCCATTGACCCAAAGTTCACTATAATTCCTCAAGCACAAATAACCTGGTGTTATTCCATGGCTAGAAAATCACATGTATATATATATAAAAGTCCTTTTACTTACTGTAACAGTAAACTATAGTGATCTGATCAGGCATCACTGCCTCAGCATAAGCAGCCTGACTTCATAAAAGCACATTAAATCACTGCTACTAAGGTTCTGAATAACAGCTTATGGGAGTCCTCAAGAAAGTCCTATGACCATTTAAAATGAGTCAAGAACTGTGTGTACACCATTCTTCTTCCTGCAAGACAAACTTTTAATTTATAAAAGCGTTTCATTGTTCAATATCCATTGTGTTTTCTTCATTAACTCCAAAGTTTGCCTCATTTCACTTTTCCACCAAAGGGGAAAAATATATTGAGCTGTCAATGAAGAGAAGCTGTGGATTTCATATATTGAATCTAAGCTTTACAAATAGTCAAGTAATGGAAAAGGCTTTTGTAATAAAACACGGGTAAAAATAAGCTTGCAAAAATCAAAGGGAACAGAAAAGTCTAAATTGTTTATGCAATCAGTTATACTCCCCTGAGTTGTTGATCTGTCTCTTCCTTTTGAATTTTTCTCTTGTATTTTCCAGAGTTGGCAAATCAGTATTTGAAAACTGCAGAAAAATAGTATCTCAGTTGTTTCACAGATGTTGTCATCTAGTTCTAGCTCATGTGAGAGAAAGGTCAAGTGTGCACACACATGCACATGCACATACTCTTTGATCTAAGGTCTGGTCATGGGAAAACTGAAGTAGGAACTGGCCAACAACATTAATTCTTTGAGATCACAGAGAGTGAAAGGAGGTTTGCAGGAAAGATTGTGTCTTGGTCATTTCATTTGATCCTGAGCCATTTTACAGGGACCAACCTGCAATGTGAAAGAAAGAAGGTATGGTTGCAGACAGGCTAGGAGTGAAAAGAGATTGGAATCATTTCCATGAAAATGGAAATTGAACAAGTTTGAGTGAGTGGGAGAACTCTGACACTATGAGGGGGCACCCCGATAGATGCGAGGAATCTCAAAAGACTTGAAAATGTATTTTTATGGAGGTACTGTCAAAACCAGTTGAGAATATAAAAAGGATTAAGATGACCAGAAGGCCTGAAATGTGGTCAAAAAGACATTTGAGACTTTGGGAATAGCCATTTCGACACAATAAAAGAGGAAAGATTGAATTTATGAAAATAAACCACTTAGATGGAAATAACTGAGGCAGAGATCAGGCAGCCACAGGAGCTGGAGGCAGCGTGGTGGTGAGATTGACGAGGGGCTTTGCAGAGAATGGCCACTGATTATAATAATTCCTATAGTGAGATAAAGAGTCATAAGAGAGGAATTGAGGGATACATGAGTGGAGATGTTGAACATGGTGGGAATGGAAGGACTAATAGACTAGTTCAATGACTAATGTACAGGTGACTTTGGATTCTGTGGCACTTCTGATAACTTCAGATTATATACTAAATTACCTTAATGTATTAAATTTTAAAAGCACACAAGACACTCAGGAACACAGTCCCACTTAAATCAATGGAACATATGTTCCTGTGTCAGACAGGTGCTTTCCAAATTCCCTCCCAACCATCTTCAACTCTTGGAAGAACTGTTGGGGCACACCACAAAAAGAGTGCAAACTGAGATAATTATACTACAGGTCTGTCTGCCAAGCTGTGTGGAGAATCAATACAAAAATACATGAAATTGCATTTACTTATATGCCCCATGTATTTGTTTCACCCCCAGCAGCAACCTTTTCTTCTCTCTAATTCTCTTTCCTTTCTCTTAAATTTAATTCTCTCTGCAACAGTTCAGCTCTAGATGCTACAGATTTTTGTTTGTTTTCTTGTTTGTTTAGTGAATAATCATCCAAAACCTCTAGAGCATATCCCATTCTAATCTAATGTGAAATGTTAAAAGCTGCTCACCAACAAATTAGCTCTTGCCAAATTATGTGCACACCAGATCCTACAAGTCAAATAAAATTAAACTGAAGTTTGGTTTCCACTTTGGTAGAGATAGCTTAGAAATTGGCCCTGGGGTACACAGTCAACTGGCTGTCTGGTTTAATAGCGCAAAGCACATACTGTAATTGTGCCAGTCGTTTCCTCTTAACCACTCATTGGTGCAAAATGCACACTTCAGAGATGTTTACCTGCTTTTTCAGGGATAAAGTACACCAGACAGAACTGTCTGGCCCAGACAGAACTGCAAGTCATATCTTGTCCTTATAGCACACTGATTTTCAGGAATATACTTGAAGTGTTTGACAGCTAAACGTCATTGCAGTTGATTGAGTTTCAACATGAATGACAATACCCTGGAGCTCTCCTGCCTCCCCAAGCTTTGTTTTTCAACCCTTTCTAACCTTTATTTGGAGTATTCAGTTTATTAGCACATTGACCCATTAAAACAAGACCTTGTAAAGAATTTGAGGGTTCAGACAGTGCGTGGTAAAGATGATTTATTTGCTGCTTTAATCTCAAATGACTTTTTATTCCTATATTTTGGCAACGCCAAGGTCTCAGGTTTCTCTGTCTCACAAACACAGTCTTTATGCATGGGAGTGCACCAGGAGAAAGAACTGTTTCAGCATTGAAGGGTAAAACCCCACCTTTGCTGAAGCCAAGGGCAGTTTTGCCATTGACCCCACGCAACCCATGCAGATTAAAGACGTGGAGAAATGTAATGGGACAGTCTAGAAAAGAAAGTTTCCTCATGTTGAGAAGCAGCCTACCTGTTCATCACCATTCACTCCAGACCAGAAACTTTCCACAGTGGAAAGAGAAATGAACCCAGAGGGGATAAAATGTGAGTCATTAGTGGTGCCAAGCACTTTAATGACACCACTACACAAGGGCGAGCAATTAGCCTCATCTGAATCTCACTGAGCTTGGTGGAAGGTTTTTGTTCTGATGGGCTTTGGGTCAAGTCCATAGTACATGTTACCACTGGCATGTGTAATAACACATGCATTTCTTTAATTTATGCAGGTTTTGTAGAACAAGTGAGTGCCACTAATCAGCAAAAGTGATTTCACAAGGACAGAGCAAATCCATATGATGTGCCTTTTCAAAGAACCAGCATGTTATCTATAAGAAATTCTTAAATGATTTCTAATAGCTTGAGTTGCTTCAGACTAGATTATCAAAATATGCCTAAAATGCACATGTGAGGCTGAAGTTCCTCATAAATCATGATGAATTTTTTCAGCTGGCAAAAAAAAAAAAAAACAAACCTGAAAATTTGTAATTTTTAAGGTTTTTTTTTCATGATTTTTATATAAATCATTTTGATTTGTGAAATTACAGAGGAGAGTTTCAGAATAGAAGCAGCTGCACTTAAGGTACACTTAAATGGATTTTTTTTTAAGAATTAATTTATGAGAAAAAAATCAGTTCAGATCAACTAAATTTTTATGTGGATTTTTTGCTGGGTAGGGTTTTTTGGGGTTGTTTGGTTTTTTTACTTTGTCCAGGGGTCCATGAGTTTGACTGCTTGGATCCTATGAAAAATGACATTTTTAATAACAAAGTGTTACCAGAATATGTGCCTAATAAAATAATGTGGCTTCAGGATATACGTTTAAGACTGCAAGCCTTGTCAGTGATTAATTCAGCCTCTCTGAAGTGGAATGCAAAGCAGAAGAGCAAGGAAGATAGATAGTAATCAATCAATATTGTAAATCACCACTAAAATCCACAGACAGCATAAATGTAGAGTAACAGAAACACTTTTATATGGAATTCATGTCAAAGCAGTACTGCTCTGGCACCCTGGGGTTCAATTATATCTACAGCAGCTCTATATAGGATTAGTCTCTCATCTCTGGGAGGGTGGAAAGAAGGGGAGAGGAGAAGAATGTCACCCAAAATTGCAAAACCTTGGATGAAAAATGTAGGAGTGAGTGCTCTTTCTGGAACTTTAAAGTGAGTTTAATTCAAATGAAACAACCCAATAAATAATACCTTGTAGCTGACTTTGAAATGTTCGCACTGGTGCTACTGAATTTTACAGCTGCAAACTTTCATTCCCATCATAAATGACATGCTATAATTATATTTTTTACAAGATTCCCTATATATGTTGATTTATTTTTTAATTTCTCTTTCATTAATAGCTTTTTTCTTCCTTGGGAAGATAAGGTGATCTGGAAAATGCCCACTGGCTTTTTCAGCGACCCTTTTTTTGGCGTGACAATGCCAATAATAAAAACTAATTTCCTCCTCTGATTTTCTCATCTGTACAAAGCAAAGATTCCTTCTACCTGGGCTTGCAAGCTATTTGGAATACAAAGGCCACCCAATAACTGGTCTAAAACACATACATATTTTTTCATCTCCTCTTTAAGAGCTCACTTTTTAATCCATTAACAATCACAAATAGCAAACCAAGTCATGGGTGGTTTGGATTTCCCCCATCGCGGTATGTCACTTTATAATTGATTGCCAGTTAACTTGTGTTAGCCAGCCAGTTCAGTAAGCCACAAACATTCATCTCCTGGAATAAATGTTTGCAGACTGTCTATACTAGCATTTACAAATGCATTATCTAAGCAGAGTTAATTCCAGCCATCCTTTAACAAAATTAAATCTAGTCTAAAGAAGAGCTCTGTTATTACTGTGTCTTGTACATCTGCTTCTCGGATTGTTTAGATGGGTTATTTGTTACTGACAGTATTGCATTACTGACTCTCACTTTAGGGCTTCCCTGGAACTGGCCTTGTCTGTCTTTCATCCTTTTTTTCTTGGTTGCCATGACTGCTTTTTTCTCTGTGACACCTCTTGAGAGCCCTTCCCGAACCCATGTGTGGGTCATCTGTCTAACACAAGTCTCTGTTTTGCCGATAGGGTAGTCTGCTCCTCTTCATGGTGTCCACATGTTGATGTACATCAACAACCAGACAGATGGCTGTGGAAGTATGTGGTAACCTGTCTTTATACTCCTAAATGTACCTTCTCAAAGTGATGATTAAAGAAGGGCATGCAGACACAAGAAATGGTTCTTTCCCTAAACAAATTATGAAGTGCCCAGCTAAGATGGCAGGAAGTTCAGGGAGAAAAGACATATTTTGTGGTCCTTGTTTTTTTGTTTTTGAAGACAGGTAGGAAAATGGAAGGGATAAGGAAGTAGTAGGGTAAGGGCAGGAAACCATCAGGAAAAAATTAAGGAAAAAGAAGTAAATTAAGATGGTACCCAAACTGCAGTTTTCAGTAGATCTGGGAAGTGGTACTTATGCTTTTGGCGCCATATTCCAAGGCTATAGAGGGTTGATGGATGTAGTAATATCAGGCACCTCGTATGTGGGCCAAGAAGAGGCTTTCAATCCCAAGCTCAGTGTGAATATAACAAAAAAGCTGTAGAGATCTGTGCTTTAAAGCCAAGACATGTTTACCACTGGGCCTCTATTAAAAAGGAGAGGTTATTTAAAACAACACTGTAAAAGAAAACATCGTTAGGAATGAACAAAGGTGATCCAGTGAGTTGGGGGAGAGATGGTAAGTCAGGCTTATGCCTTACTTGAATGTGTTTACAACCCCTTAAAGCAGAATTTGTCCTTTCTTAGCTAAAATGCCTCAAGATGGGCCCAGGGCTGCTTAGGTAAGGGCATAAATGGTTTGTGATGCTGAGGGTCCTATTGACAAATTGCCAGGAGGCTGAGTCACACTTAATTTGCATATAAATTGCAACCATTTTTATCAAATATAAATTCACACAATCGTAATAGAGCATTTGCTTATTCTTCCTTCTCCTCTGAGAGATGAATACAAATTGTTTGCTTTTAAATTTAATATTAAATAGCTGCACCACCTCAACATTGCAAAAAGTGGAGAAGGGGGAGAAGTTGGCAGTAGAACCTCATTTAGGACCTTGGCAAACCAGATCTGGCCGTCAAGGTCTTAGTGGATACCCACATGAACCATTTGATACCTCTAGTCAAGCTAAAGGTGAACAAAGTCAAGCTGAGGGACCTGCCAGGTTAGTACTACTACTGCCAAAAGTTCAGACCTAATGCAAAACTTAATCATAGCTGATATTTATATTTAACTCAAGTCTGATTACCTCAGTAATTAGGGCTCCTGCAGTTCTGAATTGAAAGGTTCAAGCTTTTTTCCAGAGAAAATTCTGATAGTGGGGATGTTGGCTCTGATAATATCATGAGACTTGTAGTTGCGGTTTTAGGTAATGGGTCAAACACATTGCTTAAGACACTACATTAGACTGTCCTAGATTCCCGAAAAGGCCACTTGCCCTGATCTCCTTCTGTCCTTCCTATGTTTGCTGACTGGGGTTTGCACAGTGTTAGGGCATTAATGCCTAACATTTTTACCACTGTTCAGAACTGATTCATTCACAATGTAAACACTGTGTCTACTATTAGCCAGACAGTAGTGTTTGGTTTTTAGTCTTCTTTATGTTTAATGGTGACATGGGTTAGGAATATTGCTATTAGCTTCTAACAATGCATAGTGCTAATAATTCCTTCCTATAAAGTGCAGAGGGCTGTGAAGAGTCAGAAGGAAAGCCAGCTGATGTGAGGCCAGCAGCAAGAAATCACCATTATAAGGCCTGAGGAAAGGATGCTAATGGGTAGCACTTGGTGCCTATGCAAAGGGCAGGGAGAAGGCAGTACAGCTAGAAGGTAAGGAGAGGGATGCTCTGTTTATGAGCTGTGGACAGAGAAAGTTTTCATTTGTGCATAGAAAACCTGAAATTAGCTGAATGCACATTTGTGGCAACAAAGTTTCTTTGTGTTGCCTTGTAAAGCCTCATATTTGCCTCTTCCGACTGTTACAGGGCAGCCAGCAGACAAGGTTTCCCTTTTGCTGCTCTGTTTTCTTCCATTGTTAGGAAGAAGCTCTTTGTCTTTTTTTCCTTTAGCTTACAGCTAACATTTTCTTCTCCCCTGTTGTCTATACATGTGGTTTCTTATTCTTCACAGCCAGTACTGTGAACATAACAAGGGCTGAATTTGGCTCTGAGCAGTATCTCTTAGCAATCTCCTCCAAGTTGCACTAATATCTTCCCCAGGTTTGTGGAAAGCCTGTCAGTTTTTTCTGCTGGCAACAGTGAATGAAACTGCAGCCAACTTGCTACCAGCACAGTATACAAAGGATGAATTTGTGTATCCAGAGCTTTGGGGAGACCGTTGCCTACTGAAGTGCCTTTCCTCACCTTCCTCCACCAAAATAGCGATCAAAAGGAGGAGAAGAAGAAATTCAAGTTCCACGATCTAGGCATGATCCCCCTCACTGTCACCTGGTAATGTGGTAAAATTAAATGTTCGCAGACAGTCATACAGCTTGAGGTGTAGATGATGCCAAAGTAGAGCCTCACATGCAAATTTCTTTGCCAACTTCTAAATACCTACAGATACTAATAGCATAGAAACTATCTGCCTTCTTTTCCAAACTACCATATCAGTTGTCACAGCTGGGGATTTGGTAAAAGGGACATGTGTTTTCTGGATAATATAAAATTGAAAATGTCTCTTCGAGAACTTTTTTTAAAGGCTGCTTTGTAGCCTTTAGTTCATTTCTTGCTTATTGTGCAGCAATTTACATCAAAACTAGTAAAGATGGATCTCATTGAGATTTACATGTTTCTGACAGTGCAACAGAGCTTTAATATATAAATGACAATAAAGTCAGGTTTTCCAGGCACCTGCCTGAGAATCAGTATTGCAGGAGTCTTTCTAGCTGTGGCTTAGTTTTATTAGGGGGAAATAAATGCCACAGGCGAAAGGAGGTGAGACAAATATACCAGGAAGGAAGAAAGTTTTCTGCTCTCCTCCCTTCAAAATGGTGGGATTTAATATCCTCTGAACACCATACAGTTACTTGTTACACATTTACACATTAAATAGTCTTGGCCTTTGGTATCACTGCAACTAGCATGATTAAATGAGGCCACCCTACACCTCAAGGAGTAGTGATCAATACATACAACAACGGTCAACAGTCTGACTTTTCAACATTCCAGAGCTGCTCTCTAAAAAGTTTAGACATTCGTTTTGTAATTGCAACTTGTTGCTACGTGAACAATAAATTAGTGCTAAGGGAAGGAAAGAAAACATTGTTATTTACTGCAGAAAGGTCATTCCTTCAGAAGAGGTCTTCTGTCATACATCTGTCCTAGGACAATTTGTTACATGCTATTTGTACATTGCTAAATTATGTCAACAGTTGCAGAGCTTATTAAAAAAAATTTAAAACCCATCAGCAAAAACATTAATTATACAAACTGTCTAAATGGAGAATTGAACTGGGAGTCTTATCAAGAGAAAAAAATGAATTTTTAACTATAAATAAGTTAAAATATGTGTGTAGAGAAGCCAAATGTACCCAATAAGCAAAAAGCAGTGCTTTGAACTCCAGAAATCTCTGAGAAGGACTCTTTAGTGGACCTGGCTTTGTCTTCTTGCCTGGTCTCTGTGACAAGGCTGATCTGTCCATCCTGAGGTGGTTGCTGACACATGTGAGGGGGAGGCAGAGCATCTTGCATTGACCCCAAACATCACCTGCTACAGTGGCACTTGCATCCTCAGGTAGAGCTGCTGAGGTTGATTACACATTTTACCCACCGTTTTACCCTGCTGTAAAGACAAGGACAAGCCTGGAGTCCCATCAGCTGCATGGTGTGACAGGAGCTGGCAGCAAGAGACCTCTTCCAACCCTGTGCTCCCTACCCTGGGGTTCAACCTGTTGATATGCCCTCTCCTCATCGAACCTTTGGGGATCTTTTGGTTCAAGGTATCTCCACAGAGAGGTCATAAGAGTCCTCTGCTGCGGCTGGCACCTTTCCTGGGTAGCTTTTCTCTGTGGAGGGAGCTATCTCATCTTCAGGATCCAGGATAAGGAGGTGTTTGGAGCTGAACCTTCCTTCTAAGCTGATAAAACCTCCAAGTTCCCTCCATTTCACCTTCCCACCCTTTGGTACATCAGTATGAGGTGAGACTTCACTGAGTTTCCTGCCTCAGGGGCAAGATACTGAGTCTGGTGGAATAGATAGATATCAGCTGACTGTGGGCTGCACACACACATGCACATACCATTTTCCTTTGTGGGGAATGAAATGTTACTCTATCTTGTTCAAAGTAAACAATATCCCAGGTACTAATCCCATTTCTTAATTACACCAATGTAACCTCATATTACTTTACCATTTGTGGATTTGCTACTGTAACATTTTTATATTATTCTTAGCTAAGTGTAGAAAAAAATTAAGCCTTTCTTTCCTATTGTCCTTTTGTGAAAAATTTCTTAATCCTAAAAGAATATGAGAACCTCTTTTTCTTCATAGTCTATAATGCATAAATATTTTAAGTAAGTAGACTGGAAGATACCCTTCAAGCTTCAGTAAAAATGTTCACTCAAATCACAGGTGTTTTTTAACGGCATAGTTGGCATTAACAATTGATAAACTTATTTTCCTCAAATAATTTTAGAGATGTGAACAATAATGGCTAACGTGAAATCAGTAAGAATTTGGTGTACTTATAATTCTTGTTTTCTTTCTGATAGCTATAAGTTTTTACTGCTATTTTGAAGTTTATGGAATCTGATTCGTTTAAGTAAATATTCTCTATGTGATATTATATTTCAGATGGAGCTCTTTGGTAGCCTTGGTTTTTGACTATTAAACACATCAGTAATAAATAATTAAACATGAGAGACTAAAATTAGTAAATGCTCTAGTGAGAAGATGGCACATTTTCCCTCACAGGCATGTAATAATAAATGCTGTTTGACCAGTTAAGCAAGCAGCATGCAGAAATAAAATCTTCACGGCCTAATCCAAAACTTACTGCAGTCAATGGAAACAGACCCATTAACATCAAAGGATTTTAGATCATCTCTTTACTGAATAAGCATGTGTATTATTAGAATGGTTAGGGACAAAGGGAATTAGTTGTTACCGATATGACAGCAATTCAGCCATCTCCTTTCTTATTCTTGCAGGATGTACTGCCTTTGTGTGCATGGATATTGTGAGACACAAAGACTTCTCAGAGACTCAGGATATGTAATGTTGGGTTTCTTCTCTCTTCCATGAAAATAAATGAGAGTACTCTCATGTGACAGAACAAGACCATGTGTTTACTTATCCACTATTTAAAAAAGCCAAAAATGGCAGTTTTAACTCAAGAAATTAACCTGTACAAAACTTTCTTTGGATGGAAGAAAAGAGAAAACAATGTTTCTTCACCTTGCACACACTCTATTAGACAGCAAGCTACAGTCACACCATCTTTCACGTACAAGTGACACATCACGACTCCTTCTAATGGAGAGAAGCAGACAGCAAACTTGGGAGTGCTGAGTCATACAATGCTAGGCTCTGCTGACTACACAGTAAATATGCCTTAAGTTAGAGGGTGTGAATGTCCATTTACATGTAGATGCATCCAGATCACCGTAAACTTGCTTCAGCACACCACAAAACAGTTCTCAAAAGCCCTGCACAGTATAAAGGCACTACCTGTCCAGAGTAAAACCAAATCCCTTTAGTTTTGGTGCAGTTTTTTTAGATGTAATTCCCTCAATTATCTTCTTTTCGTTACTCTACTTTTTGTTGCTTCTTAATCTAAAATGTTTGACCATGGCTGTGGGTTGCTTACTAGTTTACAGACCTGTGCTTCTCTTCAGCCATAGGTACATGCAGCAATAGTCTTGTCTTTGCCCAGCTTCTGTTCCCACCAAAATCATCAAGTTTGCTTTGACTTATTGTACTGAGTCTGACTTCCTAAGCAAGTTGCTCTTTGCCTTGTGCTTGACTAAGTGCATTAAGCTCTAAAACTGGAAAAAAGTGAACTGTGTTTCCCTTGAAAAAGAAAATTGAAAGACCTTTTTCAAAAAAGCAGAGCAAAGTTCCCTTAATGGACTTAGACTGCATTAAACCTGCTATAAAATACCATACTGGTTATTATATTACTGCCATTTTTATTGAATAAGCAAAAAAAACCCAAACAAAAAGCCTCTAAAACTTCTTATATCTATTGTTAATATTTCTCGAGTTAACATTTTAAGCAGTTTGTGGAGTTTCCATCTGTTTTCCTTCCTTTCTTTTTAATTTGTTTTTGTATTACTATTTTTTATGCCAGTTTCCATATAAGGTGATAGCCAGATAGGTTAGAGATTTTTCACTCAGCTATCACATGACATTAAAGCAGCAAAATGTTACAAATCAGTTCAGTACCATTGATATCAGTAGCAGAGATTTAAACAGCATGATTCAGCATTACACTAGCTGAAAGATCATGCCTTGGATATATCATGTACCACGGTAATAACTTGAGCCATTAAGTAATTAAGAAAAGATGATCAGGTGACAGATTTTGGGGTCTTTTTAACAATGACCTGAAAGTTTATGCCTGAGAGAGGCCATTGTTACTGTGAGACCAACACACACAAACTCACTCCCAGCACAAAACAAGGTGTAAGATTTCCTTTTCGCTCAAGGCTAAGCTGATTCAGTAGATAGATTTGGGGGGATGATTGCTTGGATTGTGTCTCAATGCTCCATTCGACTTTTAATAGCAGGTATAAAAATTTTATCTGATTTTCTACTTTACTGTTTTGAAATATTAACCATTGTTAAATTATTAAACTAAAGTGTTACAAATGTACATACATTTCATAAAGAGGTCTGTTCAGGCAGGCCACATAATGGGAGTTCTTCTGTCACACAAACAGGCCAGAAACCAACTCCTCTTTTCTATTTTTTTCCTATGTCTGTTGGCCCAGGTATTTCCACGGTGGTGAGATAAGATGCAACAAATCCTTACTTGAACTCTAATTTCTGCCTTCTCTCAACTCATTGCTCTCCTCCTCATCTCCTCCTCCCCTTTTTCTCCATTTGTAAAGCCTGTGCAATCCCATATGGACTTTCTGTGAAACTTCACTAAATGTGCTTACTGGAAATGGGTTGATAAAACTGCTGATTTTGCAGCTGGATCAGAGCACAAACATGCCTGTTTGATCTCTTTCACTTCAGAGGCTCTCGAGCTCCATGAGATACTGCTCCTTCTTGGACTGGAACTAGAGATTTTAGCAAGATATTTATGCTCGATGCATACTGAAGAAGGCAATACTTCTTCCTTATCTAGAGGATTTGAAATGCTTCTTTTGTCTGAAAATCTATTTCAAATGGAAAGCTACAGCTTTCCCATATCCCCATGTTAGTATTTTTCCCTTTAAAATTTACACACTCAGGACTAGTGAAGTAACCAGGGTCAAGTTAGGCTTAAATTCACCAAAGGCTGATGCTGTACACATCAGAGCATCTCTGTGTGATACTACATCTTTAACAGTATTTATACTACAACAAAGTCACCATGAGAAGTAATTTCTTAAGTACATTAAGAATTAAAGTTTGTGCTGAATTAGTGTCTGTTACTTCGAAAAGAATCCTTTGTAGGATTCTTGTCAATTTTGTCAACTTGGTCCTCAAAATGATTATGAAAAAAAAATCAAAAAGTCCAAAATGAACAGCCAGTCCTATTGGAAAATTTCAGCTTTCTTCAGAAGTTTCAGTTTTCCATTAAGTGACAAAAAGGAAGGAATAGGGAAGCTAGGAAGTGTTAAACTGTCCATTTTTCTCAAAAGATTCATAGTAAGGGACCCCAAGAAATCTATTCTCCCATCCTAAAGCAGTTTCAGTATATTTTTGCTTTAAACCAGGCTATATTCGACCAAACTGTTCTTAAGAGACTCCAGCGATAAAAAGACTATGAAACTTCCCTACTTGTTTCTACCGTAATAAATTTTTGTCCCTTGAGGTCTAACTGAAATATATCCCCGATGGCCATGTCAGCCTGATACTTCTTGCTTTATGAACATGTACAAAAAGATTGAAATTAAATATAGTGAATGTTCTTGTGCCTTCAGATTCGGTCTCTTTTCCTTCTGTCTACCCAAGCCAGGTTATGTCCCCATAGCTCATATCTTTAAAAACTCTTCTTATTCTCTGTCCACTTTCCTGGACTCCCTTCAACTGGTCCATATCTTTGTGGGGGGAAGTGACAGCCTTGTGGCTCTCATGGTGAGCTGCCTCCCATAGCAGGTCCAGTTACCCTGAAAAATCAAATCCCACTTGAGAGCCTGGCAATGAGAGAAGAGGAGGAACATGATGAGTCTGAATTGCAACTCCTGAGCACTATCCTGGAAAAACAAAATGCTGACATTTCATGATCTGGGAGATGTTGCTCTATCACTCCCTGAAATGCCAAGAATCTTACCATAAAGAGAAGGAAAAATACCATTTTCTAGTCATCACAATTGTAAAAAATCAGGAAAAATTAGAAAGACTTAATATTGTGCCAGCTCTTAGAGAGAGCTGTATGCACCAGGGAGAAAAACTTGCAGCTTGCTCAGATACTGTTTGTATTATGGACTTCAAAGAGACACTGTGCAAGTCATTTGAAGAAGATACTAAATGCCACAGTGGGTATTATTTGGCCTTACATAATTCCAATAGCTTTAACACTATAAAGAAAAATGTCAAATCTGGCCCTAAGTATTTGAAACACGGCGAATTACCCTGGATATTAGCTGTATTAAGTTACCATGAAAATATAAGCCTTAACAAAGATAATTAACACTCATACCTTGTTTTACATTGGCAATGCACTTTGTGGATAAGAGCCTAACAGTGGTGTTAGAATAAAGCCGTGCATGTTGTGCTTTATCAGACTAGTGAATTGTAGCCCTTCGGGTTAAAGGGTTCAGAATAATGGAAGAAAATCCGGGTGAAATTTGTTACTGCAGTTTTGCTCTAATATCAAACCCTTGCAGGGTTAGCTGCTTCCTCTGCTTGCTAGATTACCTACATGTTTGTGATTTCAAGTTGCCATGAGATCATTTGCAGTACCTATGCATTTGTTTGCTTGGTTTCAAGAATTATAGGAAATGTTAAGTATGAAAAAAGGTGGGAAGACAGATCAAGAAACTGGTAGCCAGAATCTAGCTAGATACCTTTTCTTTTACCATTCTTAAAATGTCATTTCTTACTTTGAGCCCATAGGCAGAAGGATCACTGCATGTTAATGGGAACATTCTTGCATCTCTACCTATCTTTTGCATAGATTTTTTTTTCTACTTTTCCTTACTAAGAAAAGTAAGAGGCAGACCTGCTGCTCTTTTCCACAGCTTGCCACAGATCATCCCCTTTTATGTGGTGGGATGTCTAGTTTGAAAACTTGGTTATAATGACAACAATTCTCCTAAGTAACTGTGATTGTTGAGCTAATTAAACTGAGATACAACTGAGCTGTGAACAGGCTGATGAGTATCCAAAGCCAAATCTGAGTTATCTGAGTACAACCTTTGGAAATATTACTTACCCTTTCTGCTGTACAACATTGTAAAATTACTGCTTGAGTCAATGCTCATCTTTACTGCTTCAGCTCAGCTGAAGTCCCTAAAAAAAAAAAAAATTCAAGGTTCCTCAGAGCTCAAGACTTTCCCTGTGAAGGATATCAGATAATAACAGCATCAACCAAAATAATCTGGGACCTTTTACCATCAAAAAAATTATTTCATTGATCAGCCATATAATATATCACATGCTCTGAAGCATGTAAAATTAAATGAAACATAGTTATTTTTAACGTTCCTGTAACTAAAAAATAAACCTTTTATGAGTGATCTTTATATACACCATATATATATTCATGTTTTGTTTCTCTGGAAGAAAGACAATTTTATTAACCTTTTATACAAAGGAAGGAATTTTCTTATTGATGCATAGGTATCTGGGGAAGCTTCTTCCCAGAAGTCAATAATGTCACAGTATTCGGGAAAGAATGGACATGCATTGGGTAAGAAAATCTCTAGTCTCCAGAAAATCCTCCCAGAAGGATTTTATAAAACACAGAAGTCATGAAAGGGATATAAACCCACATGCCTCAGGCTTTAATGCAGCCTCTATCAGAGGTTAAAGCAACTTTTGTGGACAACCTCCTCCATAATTAACTACTCTGGGATTTCCTGCACTGTGTTTGCAGATTGTATCAGCCATTGCTAGAGACAGAATTTATGAATAATCTGGCATAACAGTCTGCTCTAATTTTACTAATTTTACAGTACTAATTGGCACCCTTTATAAGAGAAGAGACAGTTTGATAACTCTAACTCTCTACCTGGACTTGTGCAAAACATCTGACACTGTCCCACATGACATCCTTGTCTCTAAATTGGAGAGACATGGATTTGACAGATGGATCACTCAGTGGATAAGGAATTGGCTGAATGGTCATACTCAAAAACTTGCAGTCAACAGCTTGATGTCCAAGTGGGGAGCAGTGACAGGTGGTGTTCCTCAGGGGTCAGGGTTGGGACTGGCACTGTTTTAACATCTTTTTATCATAATGGACAGTGGGATTGAGTGCACCCTCGTCAAGTTTACCAATGACACCAAGCTGAATAGTGCAGTCAACACACTGGAGGGAAGGGATGCCATCCAAAGGGACTGAGAGACTTGAGAGGTGGGCCTGTGCAAACCTCATGAAGTTCAACAAGGCCAAATGCAAGGTCCTGCACATGGTCAAGGCAATCCAAAACACAGATAGAGGCTGAGTGATGAGGGGGTTGAGAGCAGCCTTGTGGAGAAGGACTTGGGGGAACTAGTGGATGGAAAACTGACTGTGGGCTAGCAACATGCACTCGCAGCCCAGAAACCCAACCGTGACCTGGGCTGCACCAAGAGAAGTGTGGCCGGCAGGTCAAGGGAGGTGATTCTCCCCCTCTACTCCCCTCTCGTGAAACCCCACCTGCAGTGCTGTGACCAGCTCTGGGGCCCTCAACATAACAAGGACGTGGACCTGTTGGAGCGAGTCCAGAGGAGGCCACAAAGATGGTCAGGGAGCTGGAGCAGCTCCTCTGTGAGGACAGACTGAGAGAGTTGGGGTTTGTCAGCCTGGAGAAGAGAAGGCTCTGGGAGCACCTTATAGGGGCCTTCCAGTACTTAAAGGGGCCTCACAAAGGATGGGGAAGGACTCTTTATCAGGGAGTGTAGTGATAGGACAAGGGGTAATGGTTTTAAACTGAAAGAGGGTAGATATAGATTGGATATAAGGAAGAAATTCTTCACTGTGAGGGTGGTGAGGCCCTGGAACAGGTTGCCCGGAGAAGTTGTGGCTGCCCCTTCCCTGGTAGTGTTCAAGGCCAGGCTGGACGGGGCTTTGAGCAACCTGGTCTAGTGGAAGGTGTCCCTGCCCATGGCAGGGGGATTGGAACTAGATGATCTTTAAGGTCCCTTCCAACCCAAACCATTCTATGATTCTGTGATGGTTAATGCTGTGTGCTAAATTTGCTTGCTAAAGTGCAATACCTGAGGTAATCCAGCTGACTTCTGTAACAGGACAGAAGGCAGACCCAGATCTGTCTCAGTATTAGCATTCAAGATACACCAGTTCTCATAAAAATGAGTGTGGGGAGGGGACCATGGCAGGGTGCGCATTGGATGGGAGGTCATGTGTACTTTTTTTTCACTGCATTACATCCCTGGTCTGACATCCCTGGATATGCTCTTTTCTATCACCATGACATGTTATATTAAAGTAATGCAAGTACGTTACCATAAGGAAATCTTTCATAAAATCATGTCAATGGGAGGTAACACATTCCATTCAGAGCAATCTCCCTGATGGAAAAGGGTGCTTGGAATTAGCAGACATTGTCTAGCTCCATGGATAATTTATCAGTGCTACCAGCTGATCTCTAGAAAAGGCTTAAAAATAACAAAAGACAACTAATCCATTTTAAAAAAAAATATTGAAAATGTGTTTCAAAAGCTCATTGGTGCTTCTCATATTAAAAAGCTTACCCTGGTGCTTTCCATCTATGGCTTTAGACTATTCTTCACATCGTTTGCATGAAGAAGCTTACAGCTCTCCCCAGACAGAGAGCGGATTACAAATGTTCGTAAGTCAATAGCCTTCACATTTTAAAGTATTTGCTTATTAAAGGCTACTTTAGAAAGTTCAGAATCAAAACCTTGCTATTCCTGTTTGACAAGAAAACCTTGGCAGTTTCCTAATGCTCAGTATAAAAATGATGCTTTACATTTCTTCAACAGTTTCCCTCCTAGGATCTCCAGGTGCTTTGGATAATTAACATAACTTTAATATGTATCCCTGGAAACATCCCTCTGAAATACAGAACTCTACACAACTCTCTTGTAAGAAGAGGTCACAAAGCTGGCATCCAAAGGCAATCAATTCAGTGGTTAGATTCCTACTCATGTGAAGGGGTTTTGATAGATTATTGATAGATTTGATACATTATTTGATACTTTTAGGGCTGAAGGACCTTCCGTGGACACATTGGCCGACCTTCACAACAGTGAATGATTGCGCCCAGTGAATCTCTGAGCTGTAATCCCATGGATATGGCCCCAAGACTCAGTCTTTCTGCATCCATTTGCATGCAGATGTTGTTCTGCCTTTGCTCAGATCTCAGAGGAGGAAAAGGCAATGAGATCATGCTGTCTATACAACCTATAGTGTGTCCTTCCCCCCACAACTCTGAATCTATGAAGAATTTTAAGCAATTTTGACATAACAAAAGAGACCTCACAGATGGTCCAATGAATTTTATTAAAAAAAATTATGGGTCTCAGCACTCAATCTATTACTGAGGTAGAACTCTAGGGATATGAGACACAATCCGCAACAGACCATCTTCATTAACCAGGATGCTCATGGACCAGGTTATTATACTGGGACAGATAAAGCAATCCAAATTCCAACAGAGACAAGGAGAAATATGTAAGACTAATAGTAAAATAACATTGAAATGATTGTACCTTTCTCTTAATTCTCACTAGAGGCTGTAGCACAGTGATTATTCTATATTAAAAAAAATTTTTAAAACACAACAAAGTGTTTAACAAATATAGTAAAATTCCTAGGTGCAAATAGTCTGTTGCAGAGCCAGAGGCAACACTTAGTTTTACTGACTTGCAAGTTATAGCTGTAACCAGAAGTTCATCCTCTTGCTTAATAAGGACTGACAGACTGGTTTGGAAAACAGTAAACAAAAAAAAGCCAAGATTTCATTAAACTCTTGGTCCTGATCCAAACAACAGATACTAGATAAAAAGAACTAGACAATATGGTGGGGCAGGGGAAAGTTGCATCTGTTTATAGGTAATGACTTCTCCTTTAACGACTCTGGACTAACTGAAACATGCTAGTTTTGTGGGATTACTAAATTGATTAGTAACAGGAAGAGAAAATAATGAGATTCTGGTAAGCAGACTCTGTGAGTGAGATTTCCAGTTGCCTTTGTATCATAAAGATGGGTTAAAAGAATGCAAAACACTAGTTTTAACAATCCTTATTGTTTCCCAAATGAACTCACTGGTGGGTTGATTTTTCTACAGATTCCTTCCCACATATTAAGATCTAGGAAAAAAAGAAATAGAAGTGCTAAATTGTCACTTTCTTGCATATATGGCAGAGCTAAATATAGTTTCAAGCTGTCCTACAGACCACTCTTTGGTCTACTCAGAATATTTTTACTAGTTCATTGTTTCACTTGCAGGGGATGTGATTTTCTACTGCAAGAGTTAAATCAATACCATTTTATAAATTGTACCAGTGTAAAAGTTCTTTGTAGCTGGGTAGTATATTGCCCTTTCCAGACAAACATAAGATCTATTACTACAGGTACCCTAATACAGATATACATGACTCTACTCTTATGGTGCTGTGCCATTTTTATTATACTAGAATGTTGAAAGCAACTTTATTTTTGTGCTATAAAAAGCTCTTCTAATGTTATTTAATACTTGTGCTTTAGTTCTTTCCCACTTTTCTCCTGCTTAGAGTGAAGATGACTCTAATTTTGTTCCACCCACTGCATGACTTACTTGTCTAAATATATAATTTCTTTAGGTCAGAGACTTTTATTTAAAGTTAGCATGTGTGTATATATGTATACTCTGTGCTGAACATCCTGGGTACAGTGATAACTGCTCAGGAAAAGCCGGTGAAGGGATGTACTGACCTCTGCCCCATTTAACATCTTTAAAGCAATTTGGAAGTAAACCAAAAAGATGCACCCTGGATTAAACAGTGGTCATGGGCTTGATGTAAAATTTACTGAGTGAAACACAAATGTCTGAGAAATACTCAAACAAACTGTAGAAAACTGTAATGAAAATTAGTGTATGATTTGAATCTTATTTATTTAGGGCCAGTTAGCAATATTATGATAACAGAAGGAAAAACCTTAGCCATAATCTAGCTATATCTAGATAGACATAGGAGCAAAGAGATATGGATATAGATATGGATATGGATATGGATATGGATATGGATATGGATATGGATATGAATATGGATATGGATATGGATAGAGATGGAAGAGGGGGCAAAATTCTAAGTATTGAAAGCCCAAATGCTGGGATAGAAATTTGAGTCTGAGAGTCCCTGTCTATGGCACAGGGAGCCATCACACTGAAGCCCAGCAGGGCAGCCTCCAGATGTTAATCGAGTCAATTGAAACTGCTTCAAGAAATGTTAGCTAAAACACATTGGTTTCTGTTCTACCTTAGCTTTCTAACACTGACATAAGTGACATTATAGCACTTGCATAGCTGAGGATACGAAAGGGGGAATGAGAATCTTGACTGGCTCAGTGACTGAGTTTGTTTTGGAGGATTGTTAATTATTATCCTCTTAACTGAGTCACCCTCACGTGCAGCTTAACAGTCCAGGAAATAGACAAACTGTTGAGAGAAGAAACTGCCTTTACTTCTCACTTTGACCTTTATTTGGCAATTTCTCTTTTAAAAACACCTACTGTTTACGGAATTTATCCTATTTAATAGTTGATTGCACACCACCTAATCTCTTGGTGTTGGCCTAATCCATTCATGCCATGGATTTTTTTTACTGTTGCCAATACTGAACTGTCATTGTTTATCACAGCCATCTGCACTACATCTTCTGAGGAAGCCACATCTATCAAGTAACCATCGTGATTCGCTGCATCCCAGGATAACAAGAAATGTCTTGTTCTGACTGTGTATTTTTTAGCTATTTTGAGCCTTCCCACAAATTAAAGACAGAGGAGCACTAACAATACTGGTTAGCTGACCCACAGGGGAGCAGCATGAGCTGTCCACTGCGTTAGGATGGTCTTTCAGTGGTGACAGGCAACTTCCACCTACCCTGAACATTTCTCTTAGGCCTTTTCTCACACATCCAGGCTCTGTTCCTCGCAGGGGTGGGTAGCAGGTTGTCCACACACATACAGTGCAGGACTCATCCTGCTGCCTGCTGCCCTGATGGTCCTGAAGGAACTGTCCTCCCAGGGGCAATAATGCACAGGGGCTGTGTGGCCACCAGAGGAGGTGTCTGTGTTGTCCTCAGTGCTCCTCAGCTGGTTTCCAACTGGTCCTCAGCTCACTTTGGTATTCCCAGATTTCTCCTGATTTATTCCTTGCAACTCAGAAAGGTGCCAAGGAACATGCCAGTGAATCACTAGAGCCCTTGTGCCAGTTTACCCAGCCTGGTCCTGCCACCCAAACCCCAGGTCAGTGTTGAGGGGTTGGGAAGGCAAGGTGGGGTGGAAGGAGGATGGGCAGTGGGTGGTTCTGCAGTGGATTTTTCTTATCTTGGGCAGAAATTCTTCTATCCCTGCCAGGGACATCAAGTCTGACATTTAGGCCTGATCCAGGAGCATTTCTACAAAATCTCACTTTATGAATAAAGCAAATAAATGTATAAATTCTACAAGAAAAATTATACCCATCAAAACATTCATAAAGCTGCCTATATTCACACACAAATCTGAAGACATATAAAATTACAGCCTAAACCATTTGCCAAAGAAGTTCTCTTTAATTGGCACAAGGTGTTGAATAATGCAGAACAGATCTCAACAGAGATTTTTTTTAATATAAAGTTAATTACTTTATCTTGGTTTGCATGAGGAAGCACAATACTTTTTGCACTGACTCTTTGTATCAGAGACCGCTACTATCCATGTTACTCTGTTCAGGTAATAAAAATCAAATTGCATCAATTCCTTAACAAAGCACAGCAGAGGCTTCCCTTAATAGAATCCTTATTAGAGAATCAGATACAGCTATCTCCAAAGAAAGGATTTTTAAAAGGTACTGGGATTTCTCTGTAGTTTATTAGATTAAGCAACACTGGAATTAGCTGCTGGGAGATGTCAGCTTGGAATAAGAACTGCTGGGAGGAAGCAGAGGCAATTAGGATACTCTCTGCTGTTGTGATTCAATGGAAATTTTTTATTTTATGAGCCAAGCTGGAGAGGTGAGAGGGGCAGAAATGCTGCCAGTCGACATTTTGACCCTTCCATTGCTGTCCACACAGAGTTCCTCCCTCACACCCCACTTTCAATCCCAAGCAATGCCAGGTTTGCAAACCAAAACCCATTCCACTCCACAGCTGTTCCTAAAGCCACAGCACGGTAAACACAGGAAGACCAGGAACTCAGGGGATTCTGTTATGATGGGATTTGGCTTAACTTCCTTCCTGTGCCCCAAAACTACAAACGTCTTAACAGGCCAAATCTGGGCCTGAGAGGAAACAAGTGAATTTTGCATGCCTTTGTTTTTGTTGAGAACAGTTGCACAGGCTTATTCCTAGCCTGAAATGGTATTCAGTTTGTGCCCTGAAGCATGAGGATTGATAGCCCTTGTCATTTGCTCCCAGCTAGTATAACTGCCGTTATCTTAGCAAAGCACACCCCATTGCCATCAGACTCCTCTGGAGAACAATTAGCGGAGCTCAGCAGCTGAAATAATGACAGCAGGGCAGTGGCAGCATGGCTGCAGTCGGACTGCACAAGAAATGGACCCTGCGTACATCTCAGAGAGGCTCTCTGCCTCTCCCCAAGCCATGGCTGGTGACTCTAGTGGTGGCAGGAGGTTGGCAGGGTGTTTAGAGGCGGCTGTCAGGGCTGGCCAACCAACAGCCATGGCAAACCCTTCCTGGTGACTTAAGCACTTCAGGTATTCAGGTTTTGGAAATCCCCATTTGTGATATTTTAAATTACTGGTGCCAGACCCCTCAGCCATCACTGCTTACAGTATTCTTGGCCACTGCCTTTAATTTATCAGTCCACAGTGGCCATGCAGAGTTCACTGTATACTCCAAGCTTGTGTCCAAGCTAATGCTGACTGTAAAATGCCAGGCAGCACCATACCACCCAGGGTTATCCTCCCCTCTGCAGCATCCTCTCACTCCAGCCCTTCATACCTGCTGAACAGGGAAAGTGAAATCACTTCTAAAACATATCCTGCCTCTTTTGACTTACATTTTCTCTCCTGGCATGCTGCTATGTAAAAGGCTTTTACAGACCATGATTTCAAAAGCAAACCCATTTTCCCCCTTCCTCTCCGGCTGTGGTGCTTTAGAAGTACGTGGGCAGCACTTAAAATACAGAGGAGGTTAAAGATCCAACAGGGCAGCTGTGTGAGGGCTCCAAGATTTGGAGAGGAAAGAGACAACCAAAAGAAAGGAGCAGAAGCCAAGGCATTATTTGCCAAAGTTGGGAGTGTTTTGAAAGGGACATTGCCTCAATCTGCTGTGGAGCTGCATCGGAGTGCACCAAGGAGAAACGGAAGAAAGGTACCCATTCCCACCTCCCCCTTCTTCCTTGTCTTCATTCCCCAGACAGGAAAAAGAACTATTCCTCTTCTTGCAGGTCTACCAAAACCAAGGCAGGAGCAGCCACTGGCACCTGTCTGTGGCAGCATCAGAGAGACATGCTGGAGTTGACACTGAACTCACAACTGTGTCAACTGCCAGACTCCAAAAAAAAGCAGGCAGGATGCACTTCAGCAGCACTTTCTGAAATCGTTCCCTCTGACATGAGGTGTCTAACTCAGCTGTTGCCCTCACAACCTGCTACCATCAGCTGGCACAGATGGGACTTTCTACAGAGTGGTGGTGTTTTGTGTGGGCTGAGTCACACTCTGAAGGATCCTAATTTCTGAAACTGTTCTGGAAGCAACTGCCTCTGAGTGTAGCAGAAAGCTCCAGTGACTCTGCTGCTATCTTAGACTCTGAACAAAAAAATCCATAGCAGCGGGTGCAAAGATACAGGTCTAACCACACATCTTAACCATCTGCTTAAAATTAAACATGTGCCCTGATGATCTGCACATGCTGCTTTTTAAGTAAAAAGCTACCTGGAATAATTCTAACAAACATAAGCTGTTAAATATGACTATATTATAAAGCACAGTCTAAAATGGTCCACAAGACAACAACAACATGACTTTTGGACAGTTCCAGTATCAACCCGTTTGCAGTTTTCATTGCTAGGACAGGGCATCTGGTGCTGAACTCTGAATTTTTGTTTCCCACCTACCTCAGGCGAGTGCCAGGAGAAAGTGCAAAGTGCTCACCTCCAGCTTGCGGAGGCATTTGAAGACAGGAGGCAAGTTTAAGTGGAGTTTGGCATCCCGGGGGGTGAACTTTTCCTGACAGCCAAAGCAATGATATTGAGCACTATCATTCTCTGCTGTGCACATCTTTGCCTGACCTTATCCTAGATGCATCCCCTTTGACTTACTTCTTTAAAGAGCCTAATAGATTTTCTTTAGCTTGAGGCAGAGCAAACCTCTGCTGGATTGAACTAATGTAGAAGTATTAGAAAAGATTGGTGCTGGGAATTTTTTTTCCCTCTTCCCCTTGCTGTGCAATAGGAAGAAAATGTATGACCTAAATCTGCCAAGGACCTTCAAAGGAAAGGAAGAAACACATGTGGAAAAGCATTAGAAAGCCACCCAGCTCTCTTTAATTATGATGAGAATGCCAACATTGCTAAATGAATAGAAAATAAACGGAATAACTATTAAATGATTATGGTTTCCCTCACATATTTCTTTTCATCTATTCACCAGCAGATAGTTTTACAACATAAATAAATCTTTTCAGATGTAAACAAGTCTCCAGCACATACTGCTGGAGTTGGCGATGGAGCTGTTGGCTGCTGGTTGGGGAGGGAAACTGCGATCTCCAGCACCCCCTGCAGCATCCTCGCCAAAAGACAGGCTTGGAGTCTGCATCGCAAGGCGAGGGGCACAAATCCAGCTCTGGTTATGAATATTTAAGGATTTAAAACAATAAAACGCACTTACATGCAGGGTTTAATACTACCTTTTTCTCACTGTTTCTTGGCTTCATCCCTACACAGAAAGAAACCTCGTTTTGCTATCACAAAGCTTCGTAGAGTGGGAAATGCAGTTTCTGTCGGAGCCCACGTTCCCCAGCGGGACCATCCTGCTCCCAGCAGACACAGCCTGAGTGGCGTGAGGAAGGGGCCAAAACACTGCAGGGAGAGAAAAGTTTTGCAAATCCCTAATATTTGGGAAGACAAAAACATCTCGAGTTTTTGAGAAACATGAAACTCTTCCCAAGGATGGGTGCAGAGAGAGTACCACAATGCTTTCCACTGGTGTGTCCCTGCCCTGCACCAGAGATGCCATTAGAGCCTTCAGCCCTGGCTGGCTCTTTAGGGCAGACCAAAAAAATACAGTTACACTCAAGATCTTGAATTTCCAACTTAATCCTTGGCTTATTGACCAAATGGCTTTCCATTTCATATCCACTGATCCAGCATCCACCTGCTGAGCTATTGAAATGTGGTAAGAACATAAGACAAGAACCATATCCCTTTAAAGTTCACTAAAATAATTTAATAGCAGAGCTCCCATAGTCAGCCACCCAGCACCAGGTATTCTATGCAGGGAAATGGCAGTGTGGGGACTGTCCCTGGCACAAAAATCTGTAACTTCACTAAGGTTGCAGAGCTGCACTGTTTCATACCAGCCAGACTCTGTCTCACCCTAATGTCCAGCAAAGAGATGCTCCCTCATTTGGTTTGTCCCCCTTGGGGAGAAGGACTACCTAGTTGCAGAGCTGCCCACTGCCAGTGACCGCTTTTATTTTGCTGAAGTGCAAACATGAACTTTGACGTATTTGCCTCAGAATCAGGATAGTCTGAGCTTGCTTTCTCCAAGAACAAGAGAAAAGAAAATCCACAAATTGTTCTTTTCTTTGCCAGACTGCTTCCCAGGCAGGTTTTGAGCAGAGCTAATTTGGCTCATCCCTGCAGACCTCCCTGGTGACAATTACGCAACCAGACCCATCCTGCATGGAGCATTTCACACCGCTCAGACATGCATATTGGAAGAGGGCTCTTTATATTGCATTTTTATCCTTCTTCTTTGCATCCCTGTGCTCCTGAGAGCCATGTGCCCCCCTCTCACGGCCCCACAGTGTCCAACCCTTCCTTCCACCCCTTCTGTTAAGTGCCTAATGTGACTTTTCTCCTCTGCCCTGTCCTCTTGTCAAGTCACCCTCCTGCAGAGCAGATGCTGTTAGAGCAGATGTAAAATGGTTCAGTAACACTCGCTAATATTAGCTTTGACACAAGCACAGAGAGGAAATAAATTCTTTTCTGGGGGAGAAGCACAAATTACTTAATGCAGCAGATCAGAGCAGCATCCGTGACAATGCTGGAAGAGAGCTGGTTTAATATCTCCCTGAATATAACACACCCACAAAGCAGAATAACTCTTCCCCACCAGCAGTCAGCATACAGCCTGCCCCACCTTGCACTGTACAACCTGTGGTGATTTCTCCCCAGCCTTACAGGACTCTGGTCATTAATCTAGAATCTGCTTATTAGTCCCTAAAAAGCTGCCTCTGAGAGCCTTGACTGGGAGGAGAGGTGCTTCACAAGCTGGGCTTTTCCATGGCGATTACAGCAGGCACTAGCACCAGTGGGAAGGTGGCCAAGGCATGTTGAGATGGGGTGGCTGCTTGCTGGTATTTGAGCAGGCACAGGTCACAGGACACGAGGTGGAGTGGCAAGTAGCACCCAAGCATGATTAATCCCCTCCACTGATGCTTTTGGCATAAGACATGCAATAAATAATCTTGCTGGTCATGGGGAGGAGGAGAGGGGTTTGCAGTGTATAGTGAAGCTGGACGGAGATCAGGAGCTGACTTGAAAAGGTCTCAGCCTCCTCCTGGGTCAAAGAAGAGCTACTCAGGGTTACATGCCTTGCTCAACAGCCAAATCCCCCGTGTTCTGTACCATGAAGCCTCCAGCCCAGCCAAAAGAGGGATACAGGGCCAGAGCTGTTGCGCAGAGTTCAGGGAGCCTGAAACCCTGCAGGAGCATCCCATCCTCTGCTGCTTGGCATACCTTCCCCTGAAGGTATATACCTTCCACCTGCCCTGAATGACTTCTCTGAGGCAGTAGCTTGGCCAATGATTTATGGTGGCCTGAGTTATAGGGGAATTGTGTCTCTTTCAGGTGCTGCACGCAGTGAGCCAGGTTTTCTATGTGTACCAGACGCAGTAGGAGATTTTTACTTCCCTGTGAAATCTCAGATACAAGAGGGATTCGACACGGATGGGATGACCTAGTATGCAGATGATTATGTTCCTGACCTGGAAACCCCTCTTGTTTCTCCTTTGTTCTGCTTTTGGGATGAAAGCATTGAAAGCATTTCAGCAAAGTCAGTACCACCTGCCCTGGTGGGAAATATCTTCAAAGGGTCCCTTTTGCTAGTGCTGCAAGGCTGAACACAGCTTAGGGAAATAAAGAAATTTGGCCAAATTCAGGAGCTGCACTCATTGAGACCACCAGTAAATGACCCATTGACTCTCTGACTAGCTCTAATGGAAATCTTTGCTTGTCATGGGAGTGTTGATCTGTTAATCACCAGAGCATGCACCAGCCTCGACTGTTAGCTGATGCTGTGGACAATTTCTGCTTAGGTTATGGATAGACACTGCATGTGCAACATAGAGTATTATATTCAGGCAAAAAAAGAAAATAATGAATTCAGCACAAAGAAGCAAGAAACTAAACTGTTTAGATAACCTTAGGCTTTTTCTGCTAAGAAAATCAATACAGTTAGAAGCTCAGAAACTACCCACATTGCCAGCAGTCAGGCTACAAAGCCACAGAGAGCCTGATGTAAATGACCAAAACAGTTTAGTTTCCATTTTTTTGTTTCTAATGCCTTTTTTTTAAATAATTCTAAGTGTTTATGTGTAGTTTTCACCTATCTCTTAAGGTGCCTTTGTCTGTAAAGTTTAATATTTTTTAATCCAGAATCTTGGTTCACAGTCCCCTGTATCTGGAATGCTACAGCCCTGTGAGTTCCCTTCTCTTTTGATGATATCTGTTAGTAGTCCACAGAATGCCAGGCATGGAAAAGACTGTGTCAACTTGCAGTTTCCCAGCGTGGGTAGTTTATTCTTTGTATTCCATTCACACATTTGATGTCCTTACCCCGACAGCCAACATGGGTGCTAATTAGCAGCTACACTCCTTCTGGCAGGTTGTGTGAGCACCCATCAAGCAGCACCTGACATGAATTTAATTCGCATCACGGATTAACTGCTTTGTTATTTGCACTGCAACAACACCATCAGTGCACAGGAGAAGGAGTAGTAGTCCCAGCAGTGTGGAAAATGTAATTAGGTGTGAGGACATTAATAGACCTCAATGACCCTGACCAGCCTCAGGTGGGACCCACAGCCACACCCTTCCCCTGGGCTCTATTTAAACTCAGACTAGGGTTTCTGTCCCTTTTCTAAGTTATGCTGTTGATGTATCTGTTCTCAGCTCTGTTGTAGAGCTTGGTTTTTTGATAGATTTAACCCTGTTTCATGGATGGACCTTAGACCTGTGCTGCAGTCCTGTCTCTGTCTCCTTTTGCTCCTGTGTGGATTCCTTGTATGGCCCCTGGATCTGATGTGTTGCTTTGCTTTATCTGGGGCTGTTGATAGACCCTGTTACCACCGATGCTGTGGTCTTCCTCAGCTCTCAGTTTGTCTTCTGTTATGGAGCAGCCCTGATCTTGCTGCTCCCTGATAACAAGACAGAGAAGTGGGGAGGAAGGACTGACTACAGTGGCACAGGGAACATGGAAGAAGCTGCCACTAATGAGCGAGGGAGCAAGGAAGAAAGTCCATCCTTGTGTGCCTGCAGTGAGGAAGAGACGTATTCATTAGTCTTCATCCCACAGGATAGACAGGAGGAAATCATGGGACTACCTGTGTCTTCCTCATCTTTCAGGTAAGCATCCAAGGAAAAGAAAGGGTGTGTGCACCCACCCCTTACTCCAGGAGTCAGGGCAGGCAGCCAGGGACAGCAGTGGGTTGCACTTGCTGTGGATTCATCTTTGACTCTCACCTAACCATACAAAGGCTACAACCCTTTTCACAAGGGAGTTGCAAGCAAGAGCTCTAACACCTAACCCAGGGGTCTATCTCCGAGTGTATCCAGAGCCACCCTTGGAGTTGTCACAGTGCTAACAGCAGCTAAACCGAGTTCATCTCTTATCCTGCCTGGTCTCAGAGGCAAGGCACGTGCTCCTGGTTTCTGTACAGTCATTCCTACCTGGTATAAGGCTGCACTATGTTCTCTTCAGCAGTGCAAGTATGACCTTAAGAGTGTGATGACATTCAGAAATAATTATGATTAAAGGAGAAGGAGAAGCACCAGCGCATAGAGTTCTTTTTAAGTAAATAACAAAGGACTCTAATCTTTGGAGGCAGTTTGTTCCCTGTGTGTTTTAAAGCTTATGCTGCAGAGAGTTGATGACACTTGCTGCAAACTTTGTTCCTTTTATTTTTTTATATTGGGAAGGGACTAAAGACAGAAGTACTCAGCAAAAGAAGTATCTACAGACACTGAAGAGTCAGGAAACAGTGAGATCACCTCCCTTTGCATATTTTATATGTCAAACGGCTACCAGTCCTTGTCAGCCTTGCAGAGTATCAGAGACTGTAGCAGACTGTATGCTTCAGACATAAGGAGAGCCAGCTGGGCTGCCCCATAAGGCAGTGCCTTTCTTCAGTGCTGCTGAGCCATCTATATCCCCCAGCATGAACAGACGGTTTGTGGAAGCCAAACTAGAGCCCTCCTAACAAAGCTCAGAGGAGAGAGTTCAAATCCCTTGGGGGTGTTTCTCAGGCTCATCTTGCTGTGCTGCCAGCCTGGAGCCTGCACAAAGCTGTGTCAGCCCAGGTGGAAATACTGTGTGAAACAGCTCTGCATGCTGCAGGGAGTAAAACTTCAGGAGATTTTTACTGAGCAGGAAACCTTAGATTTCCCCACAGGGACCAGGGATGTGAATACTGAGGTGTTGGATGACAATATAATCTATAAAACTCTCATGCTAAGAGGTGTTTCTCTGTAAAGAATGAGGTGATGCTAAACAGTAGGAGATTAATCACTCCTCCTCCCCTTTCCTCCCACTTACCTCGTGGATCATTAGGCCTCAGGAAGGTTTTAATTCTGCCTCTGCCATGTATACATGAAAAAATTGACGAGAGTTTCACCTGGCTGGTGACTAGGTCATGTTAAATTCTGTATCACAATCAACACTCATTAGTCCAAAACAGCAAAGAAACAATGCATCCTCCTGGGAGAGGAGGATATTTATCAATTTAGGAGTCTTTTGGGGGGGATTATCTTGTCAGCTGCACATACAGCTCTTGCTTCCTTCCACAAGAGCTACATGTATAAACAAGAGATAGGGAAAACTGGTGTCCCTGAACATCCCTCTCACTTGAGTGATCACAGCTTTATGTCCTGGACTGCTTTCTTCAAGGAGGATTTCCATCACAGAAGCTCTGGGGTGAGAATTTCAAAATGAATTAATCAAAACTGAGGTGATCAGTGCTGAAATAATGTCTCACTCCAATGCAAAGCCCCTGAGACTGGCCTGGATTGGATTTACTCCAGTCTGAGTCCACTTTGTGCCTGGTTATTTACTGTGAAATGTTAGGGACTGGGCATTCACATCCAGAGCAACAGGCTGTGATGTGATTCACACTCAGTCATATATTGATCAGTTTTCGATATTTTTTTATGGCAAATGCTCCTGAGAACCTATTTTTGTCAAGGAAAGATTGGGTGGTGTCTGTTCTTTATGGGTTAAAAGTAGAATTCTTGTATTCATCTGCTGGTGCTTCAAATGAGGGACCATAATATGGGATTTAAGTGATCAAATCAACTGAACTAAAAATCAAGGGGGAGGAAACATATGTGACTTAAATGTTTGAATGGAGATAAAACTTAAAGGCTGGAAACTTGCAAGTAGGAAAGAAAAAAAGTTCAGTGAAAACCTTTCTCTATTTCTTACCCAGTGTGTTTTTAAAATACAAATAGATCTTAATTTACAGCTTCTGTTCTTTGTATTATTGGTAACTAAAGTTAGAACTAGCTCAGAACTTAAAAATCTTTAAAAGTAGTTTATAATGACTGTGATAGTCTTTTGCAAAAAAAGAATCAGTCTGATTCTTTCCTCCCAGTTTACCAAACCAGGCACCAAAACTCAGCCTTTCCTTTGCAGATTAAACTAACTAGAAGCAATATTTCTCTCTACCTACTATGAATATGATTCCACTGGTAACTTCTTCCTTGGGGAATGCAGTGAATTTTAAACAGTCCATCTTCTTTCTATGAAAAATGCTGCTGAAGTGTATTACAAGCTATTATGAAGTTTACAAAAAAGGTTCACTCTGGAGTTATGATATTTTATGTCAACTTTCAGCTTAGACTAAACTTTTATAGCCAGGATATAAACTCCTGAATATAGGGTCTTTGTAATAGAAAACTTGTCTGACTATAGGGTCAGGAGGAGCAGTGGTATAATACAATTTATAGCCTACTCAGCTTGGATTTACACTTCATCACAGTACAATATCAAGAGCAGATGTTACAATGACAGTCCTCCATTTTTTGTTGCTGTATAAAAACAATACATAATATAGTCCTAAAACAGAACTGCTGTTTTCTTAATGGGAGAGTGGGGATGGCTAATGCTTCCCCAAAGTATTTTTATAAGCATAGCCTTTGCAACAGCAACACCATGAATACCCCAAGTCCCTTCAAAACCAGTGGCATTGAAAATAAATCCTCTGGTTTTAACATGTGAAATTAGAGATCAGAAGCACAGGAAAATCAAAGGCTGAGCTCTCTTGAGGCAGAGGCCAAGCTATGGGGGCTCCAGGAGGTGTTGAGAAAGGAAAGCCTATTTTAGAGACTGGAGACAGGGCTTTTACCATGGGTGGGATGGGGTCACTGAGGTTGGAGAGAGACCTTGGAAGACTCTGGTCTGATGCCCTACCCAAAGCAGGGTCAGCAGAAGGGATAAAGTCATTTTATGTTATTTGACTGTGATAAATGATAGTTCTGCTGAACTGCAAGAATATAGCAGTGTAGTGCTTGCTCAGTGCCCAAATCGACCAGTTTGATGACAATTATGTCACCCTAATGCCACCTGAATAGAAACTTTTCCCTGGATCACAGTATAATGTGCATATAACTGATAAAGGTGTTTAAGCTTTTTCCTGTCCCCTTGTGACCCTCCACCCCCTTTATATTTCCTTTGTAGCAGAACAGAAATTAACAGCTGCTTTAAGGCATTTAATAATTATAAAAACACTGTTTTGAAGTCCTGGGTGTTGCATAGGGGCTTCTTTGGGGGGGAAAAAAATGATTTGCATTAAAGTTTGGATCCAGTCTGACAGAGCTTGTCTAGTGAAAGATCACTCGGACCAGAAATTTTTGTTCTGTGCCTGTACAGAGTCTCCTCTGGGGAGAGAGGGTTCAAACACAGAGCTCCCAGGCATTACTGAAAATCAAATAATGATATCAGGAAAGTCTCCCAGTAGTTTTCCAAAAACTAATTATTTGAGATTACTGACTACAGAAAATCACGTATGCAATTAGTTCTGCCTTTAGTTTTTGTTGCTGTCTGTCTTAAAGTCTGCAAGGTTGAGGGAGGACCAGTCTCCATGCATCACCTCTTGGTGGATGTATAGATCCCTTTCAGGCTTCAGAACCATGTCTCTTGCCATCTACCATTTTATAACTCTGAGGAGAGGACAATTTTGGTATTTTTAGCAAAGAAATCCATTCCAGGATGAGACAGATGCTTTCTAGTGATTCAGTTTGTGCCCATTATTGCAGTATCATTAACTACTTAGTTGCTGGTGTTTTCTGCCAGGAGGAAGATATAAAATATTTTAAATAAATTCTACTCTTTAATTAGTTCCTGGCTGCAAGGAATATTGTGAACTACCAGTGAACTCTGGCTGAGAGTTAATGCTTGTAATTTCATGCTTCTGAGCAGGTTCACTGGTGTTTCCTTATGGTGCTCCTGACCTTGAAGGTGCCAGATAATCCATGCACTGAAAAGGGCACTGATGTTGGTGTCTGTTAAAGGAGGTCAGTGAGTGGAAGCACTGAAGGGAGAAGTTCAGACTGTGGCAAGAAAAGGAGACTGAAAACATACCATTGTTTACTGTGCTGTTATGTGCCGGTGTGTGCCAGAAGGCATGTGTTGGGCATGATTTGGCTGTGTGCAAGAGTCAACACAGCTATTCTGAGGGGGATTCAGTTGGCTATGTCCTGGCTATATTGTCATTGAGATTCAACTGTGATGTTTGCAAGCTCTGTGCAAATAAAACTCCAAAACATTGCAGCCTTCTGATTTGCAAAAAGAAACCCAGACTGGCCTTTTGTTATTTGGTAAGTCCCTGAATTATGTCTGTCTTGCCTTGCAAAGTATTCACAGGAACAACTCATCTGATGCCTTTTTGGCATGTCTGAATTGCACAGATCATGCATAGACATGATATTCAAGATATTTCTTAGAATTTTCTAAGTTTCCTAAGTATTAAGTGCAGGGGAAGCAAGGACCGTAAGGTATAATAAGAGTTTCTCCTGACTCTATGTAATCAATTGGTGGACACATACAGATACATACTGGTGTTTTGGTTTGACATCTGTAGCACTGCCTAATAAGCTGGATGCTAAAGGACAGACCAGAAGCCCTGGATTTCCTTATCAGTTTCCCTCACTCTGCTGCTTTCCTTTACGGTGACTATTCTGCTTCCAGTCTGACTTCTTACCAAGTCCTCTATGTATGCACAGTTTGTCACTCCATGATAATCTTGATGGAGGCATCAAGGAGCTATCAGCATGAAAATAAGAGGTAGGATGAGTGATTAGGAAATTTCTTGAGGACAAACTGACAGGGTGAATCTCATAGGCAGGAATTTTTTTCCCTCCCATAATCCTGGGGAACCCAGGACTTTCAATTAGAGTAGATGTGCTCTGTGTTTTCACACATCAATCTTTCATTGGCCTTGCATCAATCATTCACTGACTTGTGCAAATAACTTCTCCCAAACAATATTCTCCTGTCAGAAACAGGCACTGTCACCTGCAAACCTGTTTGAATATTTCATTGTTGCCAGATGATGGCATTTGTGCATTTCCTAGATGACATGACAAGATAGTCCCTGTGCTCCTTGCCCTAATGAAGCTGGAAAGCCAAGGTAAAGCCAGACAGTGACTGGGGCTATGTCCTAGAAAACCTTTTCTCTGTAGTCTATGCAGAGAGGAACAAAGGGAACTGCAAGCAGGGAGTGCTTGTTCGCTACCTGTTTCAATCTAGTCTAGTCAGGTTCAACCTAGCTGATATAAGGAGTGGCTAGAGCAATGTCACTGTCATCCTCAAAAGACAGCCATTCAGCAGATGGTGATGGGACCCCTTACAGATTTGGTATTTCACAGTCCTGTTTTCATCTGAAAACCTTTCAAATATTTCTGCCTGCTCCCTGGGGAGCTTGTGTTCACTAATTAATATATATCACAGGTAGATATTGATAATTCTTCTTGGCCCTCACTTAAAAAAATATACCCTGATCCTGTTAACTACAAGGCCTCATCACAGGAACAATCTACTGATGTGATGTTGAGTGAAGAGGGGCTCCTGAGGTATTAGTAGTGGAGTTCTTGGCTGGCATTGTCAGATTAGATTTATAAACCCAATTAACTATTTAGTACAATTTATACACATACAAAGCTTACTTTGGCTACCTATTCTCTCAAGGAAGTTTTAATCCATAGGTTACACCTCTAGTAGCTGCCAGATTACTTGTTTTCTGAAGGTGCAATTATTGAAAGCTCTTTGTGCATGGTCTCTGGGAGGCCACATTTGCCTGAGTCAAGGTTAGCACAGATGAAAAGGGCTTATCTGGGGAGAAGCAAAGCATAGAACTGAGGGAACGCCTGGTGAAAACTATGGCCTACCCAACAACTTTTGAAAAGGTCTGCCCAGCTGTGGGAAACTGCAGTAAATTGGCTGTTCAGAGTACTTGAAAACTAGATCTATCCAGAAAGTACATAACCAGTGCAATAAACAGTAAATGCCTGTGAACTGGGTTTACCCATGCCTTGTTTGGACAATATAGTGTTTACTTGCTTCTCAGTGAAAAGAACATGGTACTTGTAATGCAAGTGCATCTTGGATAAGGTCACCAATGAATTTTTATTCCTAATAACACAGCAGTGATCATTACTCTGTGATGGCAAACAGCTTCTGAAGGAAGCGTGCTAACATGACCCAAGTTCATCAATAGATTAAAAATACAAATTAACACCATGTTCCTATGCTCCTGTGGTCTTGGATTTCCCCCTCAATTTACAATAGCTCCTACAAGCATGTATTGAACTTTTTGTCTTTGTGCTCTCTCTCTCATCATGTTTCTTCTCAGTGCTATGCTCTTACAGTAGAAAAGGCTTTGAAATCAATCGCTGAAATGTAGTTCAGTTTATGGTTCATAAAGGGCTTTGGGAAATCATTTTGTATAGAAAATGTGATATAAATACAGGCAGCATATTTATGGCCTTTTCTTAGCTTTGAAATTATACTATTAAGCTGGGAAGCCTGTCACATATGTAACTTAACATACTGAAGCCCTACCTACCAAAAGGCACTTAAGTGGATGCTTAAAATTAAGCAAGTGATTTAATCCTGCCTTATACAGTTCTTAAACACAGACATAAGTCTCACTGAAGTCAGGGCAAGCACATTAAAGTTAAGTGTATGCTAAGCACTTTGTTAAATCAAGGCCTAACTCTACTTATTTTCGCATCCATTCCTAATTCTGAAAAACAACAAGTATGTTAAAAGCGGCAGTGACATCTCAACTTCTGCACCGATTAAATAAGTTAAAAAATCATGAATCCTGAAGCAATTGCCTTGCCATCATACTTCTTTCCTTTTATGATTAATCCAGAGTTTGATATGTCTTTCTATAGGATTAATATCTTAACAGCAAGGTAATAGGTAGTATGACATTTAATCTCTTTGATTAAATTCCATACTAAAAATGTCCTATAAATAAAAGAAACAATTGAGGCAATCATAAATTATCTTCATTGTTACAAAGTGATGGATTTAGTGGTTACAGAGGGTAAAATCTCATGAGCTCATTAAAAGCTACAAGGGGTTTTTCCTTCCACAGACTTAAAAGATGTTGTGGCCTACGGCAGGTTTTCTTGCATTGCATTTATTTTAATCAGCTGAAACCTTAAGAGGAAACAGAAGGTCCTGTGTATATGTGCCCACTTCATTTTCCGCTAGAGAGGAACAGATCCAAATAGGGATCTCTTGCTTCAGGTTTTATCTTAGGTGCCTCCTGTGGGCTCAGCACTGTGCCTAATGAAGGAGAATGTATTTTTTGGTTAATAGCCAGGATCAAATTGTTTCAGGATCTGAGTCTGCTTCTTGTCTCTGCCACTGCCCTCCACTGTAACCTTGGGCAAGTCACAGAAGGCCAAATTTTCAAGACCTCAGCATCAACCATGAGACCCAGCTCAAAATGTATCAGCCACAACCATAGTGACAAATGAATAAGGTTTGGATGCAGTCCAGTGGACTGTGTTCTTCCGAGTATTTACCTGAAGACATGACAAATTAGATGCTTATCTGAGCCCCTCTGAAAATCTGTGTGCAGGGGTAGGCCCCAAACCTTTTAAGGCTTCACTGTGCTACTGAGATGCACCTGGAGGATTCATTTCTCCCTTTGCAAAATGAGCAAAAGGTTGTACCCAACCAGAAGGGCTTCATTTAGCATAGCAAGGTACAGTTTTTCTTATTCAATTAGAAAACCCTTTTTACTATAGATACCAATACAGCTTTTTTCCTTTCTCTGCAACTGTAGGAGGTAGAGAAGTCAAGTGACAAAAGGGGAATAAAGTGAACAAGATTTTCATCCAAGTTGCTGGGGGTTTCAAGGGCTCTCATTAGCACTTTCCTGCACCTGAAATCTGTGCTGTCCCTTTGTCTCTTTACAACAAACTGTCATTGTCATGAAACCCAATGTCCAACAAGGACAACACAAATGTACAGTCCTCCTGCACTGTGCCTCTGAGTTGCATAGTCCCCAAGGTTAGGGATGGACAAGAGGCTGATGCGATGTCTGACTGTTAAAAAAAAGCCAGCCCATTCATGTGATTAAGGATTCAAATGAAAGACTTTCTGTAAAGATGTGTTTTTAATATAAAAGGCTGCCAGCAGAGAAGTCCCCCATGGTGCAGTTTGTAGTATCTTGTAAGAGTTTAGAGAGATTAAGTTCATGTAAATTCCTTGAGAAGCATCTGCACAACCCATAATGAAGTTTTGCTGCATGTTTCATCAGATGAAATGCTGCATTTCAGTGTTAAACCTTGTTCAAGTACCCATGAAAACCACGAGTCCAGCAGTGCCAGGAGCACCAGGTTTTCTGCTGGGAAATATGGTGGGAGGCCTTGTTGCAGGTGGCACGGGTGCTCTGCAAGGATGGGCCATGAGTGATTTTAGCTGTGGGTCTTTGCCATCAGCAGAGACCAGGGACCTCCTCCTACTTCAGCCTCCTAAAAAAGAAAAAAGAATTAACATACTGACCAAGATATTTCTCTCTTTACTAATCTTAGGAGTTGCCTACAGCCTCTGTCCCTTAAATTGTGCAAGGCCTGACTTGGCAAAGATTCATGGAAGGTAGAAGCTCACTGACAGACCCTGATAAATCAATCAGACATTGGATTGCTTTTTAAAAACTTCAGCCTGTTTTTCTGAAATCTGTTATTAAACATGCCCTGTTCTGACCAGTTCCTTTCACAATGACCTCCAACATGTTTTTGCTGGAGAAGCTATAAAGGGAGAATGGGCGCAGGGCCAGGGAGCCTCAAAAAAAAATGCCTTGCAAGTAAACAGGCTGTAGAGCACGGCAGGGCCTCCAGACAGTGCAAAAGACATCACAGTGGCCCAGGTCTGTGTCTGAAACACCTGCTGGTGGAGATCTAATAATGCTTTGAATGGATTAACAGTGAATGCATCCTGAAGGGACCAAAAAGGGAAGAAAATCACAGCTCAGCTCCCCTGTGCTTTGTTTCTTTGTCTGTCTTTTCTTTGTGTACCACCATATTGTAATTGGTTTATCACAGACCAGACCAGTGTAATCCCAAATTGCTGTAGAAACCTCACAGTATGCTGATTCTTCATACAACTTTGCCAAACAATTCCTTTCCATCACCCATGTAGGTCTGAAAGTCATAGGCTGGAGCTGGGGATGGAGATGTGTTTTGCATTTGGTAATATTGATTTATTTTACCCATTTTTACAAACTGAAGCAATGTATGTAATATAGGTGAAACAATGTATGTATGTCTAATCTAATGGATGTCTATTTTATTAGCATCTTCACTCTGGTTACTTGCAGCCTGAGTTAAAAAGTTCTAACATCTAGGGTTATTTGAAATGCTCCAGGGTGCCTAAGACATATGACCCAGGACTTAGAGCCACCCAAGCCCTTCAGAAGTGGCATGTGGAGACCTGGTGGGTAAACTAGGGCACCTCCAGTGGCACTTCAGACATGTTTTGGCACTTGAATCCCATTCCCATTAACTGCAGTGAGAGCTCAAACACCTAGTGCACATCTAGACACTTGCATGTCGGTGCCTCGATCGGGGAGGCTGAATCATCTCTCCACACTCAAGTTCCTCCTCAGTAGTACAGCCCATCAGTCCCGCTTTTGCAGGTACCTTGCAGAGCGTCTTGTAGACACTGAGTTCCTTGAGACCATTAATATTCTTGTGGGTAACTTATGAAACTGATCAAGCAGGGAAAAATGTCTTATTGAAGCCGGGGGAGAAAACACTTGATTTTGAAATTTTTTATTACATTTTAGTTTACTATGAAAGCTACTTCAAAATACAAATTCAGAAGCTTTCTTATGGAAAATTTTTTAGGTTTTCACACAAAAAAGAAACACTTTTCACTAAGACTGAATTTGATACAAAACTCAGTTTTCCATAGTGAAGTGAAATTCAGATTTTTCACACCTCTTTTGTTATTCAGGCTGATTGTGCTCCAGGCAAGATCTAGTAGGATTAGGGGGAACTGATAGCTACCAGGACAATTTCAGCAGTCTATGACATGACCTGAAGAAATGATTGATTTGCACTATCCCTTGACAAAGAAGATATGTCATGTACAAGGAGAGAAGTAGCCTGGCATCTGAGATCAATTGACCGCAGTGCAAGAGATGGGGTAGGCTTACATGTGCAGAGCAAATGAAACAGTTTCTTTAATAACAGGCAATCAGCCTTGTATTCTTTGAAGCCAAGGGAATTCTCCCATTGATTTCAATGTGTTCAGATTTATAAGGGAAGTACCCACCTCAGGTAGCTGAGTGCAGTTCCTTGATTCAAACCGAAGTAAAACATGTCTCACTGCTTTAATATTTGTTTGGAAGGTAATAGTTTAGAATGGTGTGAGCTGGAACAAGACAAATTTTGTTGTAATTAAGCCTTGATTTTTTTTGTTGATGTTTTTGTTTTGCATTTGTTCTAGTTCTTTTTCTCCAAATAGACCACTTCATCATTTGTTGGTAATCATGATTTGTGTCTATAAAAGTAGTCCATACAACAAACACAGTATGCCTTTTCTTTTACTCACTTTCATTCTCATGTGAAAATACCTACTCTATTCATGTACGTTTTACATCCTCATGCCCTATGTGTCCAGTTTTATGCCCCCGTGCACTTTTAACAAGTGAATTTCCAAGGTTTGCGTGGATGAGTATTTGCAGGATCTTCCTTGTTTAACCTCACGCTTTGTACATCTATTGAGCCTGGTGTCCAAGAGATACTAAGAGCATCAACGTTCACTAACATCACTGACAAATAAAAATGCTCAGCATTGTATAGGCCTTGGTCACCTTTTTTCCAAAGTTTTACTTGTATAGCTTATTTCATCCAAGAAAACTGCCATAGCCACAAGGACTATCACTAGGGTCACCTTGAAGGGGAGGGTTAGCACTTTAGCCTGTAGACTCCGAGTTGGCATTGGTATTTAGAGGTTATTCTCTGTGGGGTTTTGGGGTGTTTTTTTCTCCCCCTTAACCACTGCATAACTGTATATAAGGTTGGCTTGAAGAGCTGTTCAAAGGATCAGTCTACCTATCTATTTGCTTTTTGTTCCAGAAGTCGTTTAATTTAGTTGTAGCAGATTTAGAACATGAGGTGTAAAACAGAAGTCAGAACAGGGAGTTCTGGCATTGCTGGCAGTGTCCTGTTTGAGCTGGAGGCCTGAAGAATAGGTGAAAGCTCCAGATATGCTGCAACATACATCAGGCAGCAACTGAGCAGAACTGAATTCAAAAGAGGGATTAAGCTAGAGAGAAAAGGGATTTACTAGATGTATTTCAGCAGACCAGGATATAGGATTTGATGGCATCCTAAGACTGACCCCATCAGTGTAGACAGCCTTGAGGACAAATACAGTATTTCTGTTGTGTATTTGCAAATGCCCTGGAGCAACAGGCTCTAGTCACAGCCAGAGATGTTTTTAGGGTTGACAATAAATAATGATAATACTTGTCATTTATCTGTCAAGATGAGAATTACTGGTGCTGTAATCTTTGACTGTTTAGTTAGAGAACAGAAGTAATAAGTCTGACTTTCCCAGCCATTGACACCTGCATAATGAAGCCTGAGCTTCCAATGCTCCTGGTCCTGCTGACCTGTTGGCTTTCTTTAAGCTGTCAAGTTCATATGGTAAATAAGTTTGAGGAAATCTCTTCACTTCCGTGGATCCCATGAGCAAAAAATGTAGGGCTAGATAGATGAAATAAATTATTCATTCTGAATTATTTACTCAGCTCCACTTATTTGTTCTCATTTACTTCCTTTTTACTTAAACTAGATCATTCATCTTCTCTTCCTTCCTTAAAAGATATTTCAAATGGTTTTTTAATCACTTTGTACATATCAAATGCTGTTAAATACCACCATCATGCTGCTGTTTGGGAAGCCTACAAATAGTATGTATACATTGAAGTAAATAAACCTCATTAGCTTTGTTAACTCCATTAATCACAGTCAATATCATTAATGAAGCCTACTTTAGCATCACTGTCAGAGATTTAGGACTAATTCATCTCATTATTAACTTTTGTGGAATTACAGTCTTCTTCAAATTTATCCCCAGTACTATCAGATTTTATGTGAGGTCAGCAGTTTCCCATGAATTTTTTAAAAGTAAATTCAAACAAAAAAAAAAAAGGGGTTTGGAAACATTTTGAAAGGTTTTGAGTTTGGTTGCAGAAGGGCCCAAGAATCAGAAAGTGAGGAGGACTGGAAACTGAAATATCCACTGTTTTGCTTCGGTTGCTACATTCCAGCCTCCATGTGATGGAGGTGTCATCTGAGTAGTGGTGGCCCAAATCCCAAACCAGGCTTAGTTAGTCATTGGGGAGTCTGACATAAAGATGTTGACTTAGAAGTTTAAATACCTTTCCAACATGCAGATTTAGTGGTCTCCAATGCACATGGACTTTACCTTACTGTTTCCTTACAGGTTGTCTTGGATACATTTACAGACTAGGATTTCAAAATTTGGTGGAGTTGTAAGAGGGTGTTATCAGACTACTGTATTAGTCTATTTGTAGACTGCACTGAGACACTTACATTTAGTAGATACTGTATTGTGCAGGCTGACATGATAGAGTTAATTCTGTTTGGAGCTACAGAAAGATGAAGCTTATTTTCATTAAAATTTTGTTCCTTTTTTGTCCAAATGTTGACAAAACCATTTCTTTCTTAACTGTATAACATTTCTAAACATCCTGCTTGCACACATATCACGTTTCCTGAGCATTTTAAAATTTAAAGCAACACCTTTAATGTTACACTAATACCCTTTTCTGCTTTTGATGCCACTTTTTTATTTTCCATATATCTGCCATTCTGTTTTCTGGCATGGATTAGAATTGGCAGTATCTAAAATACCCTGAAAAAGATATGTCTTCCAATAAATCTTTGCAGCTGAAAGCAGGAATAACCAGTGATATACAAGAGCCAGTTTTGCAGCTAGACTTGATAAGTATCTATTCACATTAATACATACCAGACTTCTGTATAAGGCACCCAAATCTTCCCCCAGCACAACAGCCTCTCCTTAGTTTTTCCCATTCCCACAGCATAAAAACAGATCAGTTGCTCATTTCAAAAGAGCTGATCCTAGATAAACATAGTTCCTGTATTTCAGCCCCTGGTTATAAAATGTTAAGTGTTCAATGTCTATGTTGGGCCTGAGGTCAATTAGTTTGAATTTTCTTTTAAGAAAAAAACCTGAAGCATCTCCAATGTGTCATTCCCTCAGTCAAGCATCCTTAAAGCCTTTCACTGCTCCTCATGCTTTACAAAATAAGACATAATGTTCTTACATAATTACCTGGCAGTAAGATCCAGGAAAAGGGGGCGGGGGAAGATGGGAAGACACTTTAGAGCTATGAGTAGTGACTTGTCTGAGCCTTTACATCAGTTCCCTTTAAACTGCTCTGTGGCTAATTTCCCAGGTTTCTTCCAGTGACTAATGCTGGGTAATAGTTTAAAGGGTCATAGTCACTGACTGGATCATAAATACAGGAATCCCACCACTGAAGCATAAAAAAATCCCAGAGCTATTCAGAAGGGAGCTAAAACTCAGCACAGCAATACAACATAGTATATAACTCCTGGCCTTCCTTTACAGAGACAGCATTTTCTGATTTTGCTGCACTTCCCCTATGCTGAAAGGAAAGGTTGTTTTTTCCTCTAGAAATCCAGATGTTATAATCTCTTAAACCAAATTCTTTTTCCCTTTTTTGAAAGGAAGGGGAAACAGGGCTGAGAAGCTGTCAATGCAGGCCACTGGGATAACCTGGAATTAGTTTAGAATCATAAAGAGCTCATCCGTTTTGCCAGGTGTCAGTGACATTTCTGTTCTGTGGCAGTCTGGTACATTGGCCTGAATTTCTAAGGGAAGAGGCTACAAATGAGAGCAACTTCATTATTGCAGTGCTTTATTGAAGTCTTTGAGGGGTAACTAAGAAGCTATTTACACTGACCTTCACAGCACTGGCCTGAGGCTCAAAACAACATGGTAATGTTCATTGCCAGTAAAGCTCTGCAGAGCTACTTCACGTTGGAGCAGGTGGGAAGGAGGCAGATTGCTACAGCAATGGCCTGAAAGATTTCCATGTAGGATGCCTCAGAGATTTGATGTGCACCAGTGACTGGGGGCTATTTTCAGCCCTACTTTGTATACCTTTCTTCTCTGCTTAGGTGTCGAATTGCCATGTGCTGCAATGATGACATCTGCTTATTTAAACTTTAATGACTGATATTGCAGGCCTTTGCCACATCTCACAGCTTCCAGGACTACTAGGGTAGACAATTTTATGGCAAGGAAAGGATGCATAAACATAGGGACTGAGGACATCTGAGCCCAGCCTGCAAGCAGAAAGCAGAGACTCAACTTTCAAAGTGAGCAGGGGAAGGAGAGGATCAGACCTAGAGATGTGCCAGAATAAAGCGTGACCAACTGCAGGCAAATACATATCACGAATCAGGTCCTGAAACTTGTGAGATTTTAAAATAAGTTTGGGTATTTTTATTTGCTGTGTATCTTAACAGTTCTCCTGACAGGCCTCCTGTTGAGCTAATATAGAAAATAAGCCTGCTGTGTCAAGAAAAAAAAAGGTCCTTTCTAACCCATCAACAAGGTGATCTTGTACAGGAAATGCACCCTTTTTCCTGAAGAGATCATCAAATCATTCTCCCTTCTTGGGTTCTCTGACAGGTGTTTTTTTGTTCTTCCTTTGCTATTTCTATGTCACCAAGGCTTTCTAGAAATGATGGTCAGCGTAGTCTGAGGAGACAGAGGAAAGAATTTCCTCTGTCTCTGCGATTTTCTTTTTTAGTCAGAGCACAGCAGTCCCAGTATCCATATTAATTTTTATTTTATCCCAGGGAATCAGCTCTGGGAAAGGCACAGAAAATGGAAAGAAGAAACCTTTGCTCATGCGGATGGGAAGGAAATGCACTGAACTGGACCTGTGTGGTCCTTAGATTCTTGTTGCTGGAGATGTAAAAGTGAAAAATCCAATTTCTCCTTCACTTGGTGGGGCCAAAGTAAATCCCTGGGTGGCCTCTGAAGATGTGGAAGTAAGGTTAGGTTGGCCCTTTGCTTGCAAAAGGGCAAGCTTTTCCCTTCCAAACAGAGCCCTCTGTGCCTGTCCCTGAGGGATCTCCACTCCAAGACATGACTGTTTAAAGAACACATGTTCATAGGCCGGCATTTCCATATTTGAAGCTGCTTTGCCAATTCCAGACATACAAAAATCATGCAAGTAGTTTCTGAAAGCAAATCCTGTCTGGCTTCCTTCTATTTGCATTTTGCTTTGTCTTGTAACTTTTAGGTTGTATTTGGTCACATTCTTACAGTTTCTCTTTAGTTGTGAAAAATGAACTTTAAAAACAAGTGAAGGTTGAAGCTTGTTTGGTTCAAGAGTGGGGGCTTTAAAATAACAAATTATTTCAAGACTCAAAATCCAGAACATGAGTAGTACCAACTGATCTAGGTTTCTAATGCTCTTTTTCTCTCATTATGGACTGAGCAAGTCCATAATGATACAACATTCATTGTATCAGTTACTTGCATTTGAGTTTTAGCTTCAAGAAAGTGTGAATCTCTTAATGAAATGTAGTTTCCAGGCACAGGTCCCCAGTGTGACATGTGTCAAAAAGGACAAACCAGAATGTGTATATTTTTACCAGGTCCATTGAAATACTGTTCTCAGGGCTTTCTGGGGAGGAAAAAAAAAAAAAAAAAGAGAAAAATCTTTCACAGAATCTCTGATATTTTTTTTTTTTTGCGAGATCATCATAATCTTAAAAGTTATATCTGACAGCCCACACAAGACTTTCTGCAACAGGGAAGTGGAACACCTGAAGTGTCCATCTGTCATGCAGTGATAGGTCTCCAGTTGCACAGCTGGACTCTGCCTTTACTACCAACAGAAGTTTTCACTCTGCAAATCAACAGACATTACAGGGATGCAGTGTAAAAGAAGCATGCTGTCCATTTACTGTAACTATATTTAAAACTTACCAGGCCAAGATTTTAACATGTTGTCCCATTTCAGAGTATGAGCCAGCCACATTAGCTTTCAGACAGGTCCAGCTTTGCAAAATTGAAGTACTTCAGATGAGTTTTCACTCCTTTTAATAGAATGAAAACCTGAGTATGACATAAGGGGCTCAAGAACTTTAAGTTCATTGTGCTTTGGATGGGGCAAATTTCGGATTCAGGATGAAGGTCCAATTACAGTACAGCTTGACAAAGATTTGTCATCTGCACAGCAATGTAGGAGTGAAAGGAACTTCTGAGATGACAAAGTTTAGCCCCCTGTTAATACCTGCATTAGATAATCCCTGTTATTTTATTCTTTTTTTTTTAAAAAAAAAAAAAAAAGGATTTACTTGAAAGAGACTTTTATTTAAAAAAAAAAAAATAGATTGGGGCTTAGTAAAAAGGAAAAGACAGGATTGAAAGCTTTTTAGTCCTGGCACAGATAGGCAGACAAGCCTTGAAACAGGAAACATAACAGCCTTAGTGATCTTCTGTGTGAAATCAAGGTCAGCAAAGAATTTAAGGACAGGGAGGTGAGAGGATCAGTCGCATGCCTAGCAGCAGCAGTTAGGAGCTTCTGCTCCCTTTTATACTAACTGGAGAGGAATACAGGAGGTAGAGTAGGAAAATACTGTCTGCAGTGATAAAGCATCCTGTAAACCTTGTAATTCTGTGCCTTCTGTGAAGTATGCCAGAACCGCAGTAGAAGCAGCACATGCCAGATTTGATTGACACTTTGCCAAGGAAAGGCACAAGCACAGGAATGAAAGGGTTGCCATCCTCTCCTGGCAGCTCGAATGTCACACAGAGATAAAGTTTGCCACGAGTAACAAGTCTCATTTCCCAGGGAGAGAGCATGCAGCACTACAGCTCTTCACATATGGAAAGTGGTAGTGGAGCAGTGAGTTGGGTACACACAGAGGCTTCAAGATTAACAACAACAACGGAGTTGACTCCCCTGCCATCACAGTGCCAGTTGCAGAAATTGCATGTTGTTCTTATCTGATCTCTCAGTAAATCTGCGGGAATGTGGAAGGAAGGCTACGCTCTTTGAAAAAGGATGCACCCTACAAACAGGACCCCTTGCCTTGTTGCTATGGGAATGTGACACTGGGCTTTGTGGTGCTTTGATCATGCATCAGGATCAAAAATTGTATTGTCCTGGGGACTAGGAGAGCTTCTGAAGACATAAGGTGTGGTCATCAGAGCTCCAGTTTTCTTCAGAATTTGCCTCAACCTCTTGTACCTGCTTAATTGGATTGACGTGACCAAGAAACTACTGATTTTGGTTCTCCCAATTCCACTCCCTGCTGGAAGCTGAGTCCTTCACAAAAATTAAAGTATGAAGGAGGAGAAAGGGCATTGCATTTAATGTTTAGAAGCTTCAGGAATGGACTGTTACATTAGGCAGAACAAACAATCCTGCATTTATGCATCCTGCATAATTAATATTAAATATTTCACCTTGATCATCTTTTAGCTTTAGCTGTTAACTTGATAACAATTAGCCAGCAAAGCCACCTTTGTCCAGATCTTGTCTATAAGAAGTAAAGAAAATTGAATGTGATTTCGTCATCTTAGGGTTAGTGAGAAGGCAGGTAAAATCACTCTTCTTGTGTTGTTGCCTTATGTCCAGAAGTAAATCTGGTTGGTGACAGATGCCCTCTGCCTTTGCTTTCCACAGGGTAAAAACAATCCATGAGTAAAGGCAAGGACATTTCAAGACTTTCTGGTTGAATGTTCTACATCTTTTGCTAGTTATTTTCCAATCGCTAGCCTGAAGAACCACTAGCTTTTAGCTTTCCATAATACTCACCTTTCTTCCCTCTGCCTTTTTGTCTGTCTGCCTATCAATAGACTGATATGATTAGTATAATGCTTGATTGAGTACTGGTTGTCAATCAAACCTCCCTGCCATAAGCACCGAACAACAGCCATTTAGGTAGCAAATTTTCTCCCAGGTAGGAGGTCTGATGGAGGGAGGGATCAATTCAAGCTCCCAAGATTTGTCCTTATGAAAGAGGGGACAAAATTGCTACTTTTGATTTCAGTCCTACTTTTAAGTCCAGAACATCCCTTTTGGTCACTTGTGATGTGCACTATATAGCAGTTGATGCTCCCTACCTCTCTGACAGGCTTAGTGGTATTCTTGCTTTCCCAGTTAGGAAGATTGAATTCTTTCTGTTTTTTATTAGCTTTATCCCCTCAGTAGCCTAATAAACTGTGCAGCTGAAGCAGGGGAAGGGGGCAGGCGCTTTCCCTGCCGCTGCTGCTCTGCAGGAGGCTGCAGCCACACTCGTGTGTGCGCTGTGCCATCCCGCGGTGCTGCTGCCGCATTGCCACCGTCCCCGGGACCTGCGCCGGGCTCAGCCCTGCCAAATGCCTAATAACCCATCCATATAGCCTTCATGCCTGCCTTCAGCCCTGCGAGCTGCTGCAGCCTGCAAAGCTTCCCACAGACCAGAGCGTTAAAAGCTCTTACAGAGAAATCGGCGAGTGGCCAAGAAGGTGGTGATGGGATCTGCCTAAAGGAGGGCTTGTGCCTGTCCTGACTCTCAAAGGCAGCAAAAACCCTAAATGGGGAGATTAATTTTTGTTCTATAGAGCTGTTGTTTTTATTTGGATCTGGGAGAAACACAAGGAAACTGTACTGGTTTTTAAGCATTCATTACTGCTAGCAGTGAGCAGCCTTTGTCTGCTCCACTGCCAATTTCAAGGATGTCGGGCAATATTCTGCACAGGTGTCTCCTGCGCTCCAGCTCCTGGCTCATGCTAAGTTCTGTGTGCTGGTTTTGGCTGGGATAGAGTTAATTTTCTTCACAGTAGCTGGTATGGGGCTGTGTTTTGGATTTCTGCTGAAAACATTGTTGATAATACAGAGATGTTTTCATTATTGCTGAGCAGCGCTTACACAGTGTCAAGGCTTTTCGGCTTCTCACACTGCCCAGCCAGTGGGGAGGCTGGGGGTGCACAAGAAGCTGGGAGGAGACACAGTCAGGACAGCTGACCCCAGCTGACCACAGGGCTATTCCATACCACATGATGTCATGCTCAGCATATAAACCTGGGGGAGGTAAAGGAAGGGGGGGGGATGTTCGGAGTGATGGCATTTGTCTTCCCAAGTAACCATTACATGTGATGGAGCCCTGCCTTCCTGGAGATGGCTGAGCACCTGCCTGCCGATGGGAAGTGCTGAATGAAACTCGTGTTTTGCTTTACTTGAGTCTGTGGCTTTTGTTTTACCTATTAAACTGTCTTTATCTCAACCCACAAGTTTTCTCACTTTTACTCTCCTGATTCTCTTACTCATCCCATGGCGGGGAGTGAGCAAGTGGCTGTGTGGGGCTGTTGTGGTTTAACCCCAGCTGGCAACTAAGCACCATGCAGCTGCTCCCTCCTTCCTTCCACATGCCCCCTCCCCAGGGGATGGGGAGGAGAATTGGGAAGGAAAAAAAAAAAGTAAAACTCATGGGTTGATATAAGAACAGTTTACTAATTGAAATAAAATATTATAATAAAGATAATAATTGTCATGAAAAAGAAGATAACAAAAAGAGAGTGAAATAAAGCCTAAGACAGACAGGTGATGCATAACGCTCACCACCCCCTGACTGATGCTCAGCCAGTCCCTAGGCACTTATCTGCCCCTCCTGGCCAACTCCTTGCAGTTTATATACTGGCATGATGTCATAGGGTATGGAATAGGCCTTTGGCCAGTTGAGGTCAGGTGTCCTTGCTACATCCCCTCCCGACTCCTTGTGCACCCCCAGCCTTCTTGCTGGCAGAGCATAAGAACCTGAAAAATCCTTGGCTTAGTATAAACACTACTTAGCAACAGCTGAAAACATCTGTGTGTCATCAACATTATTCTTGTACTAAATGCAAAACACAATACTATACCAGCTACTAGGAAGAAAATTAACTCTATCCCAGCCAAAACGAGGACAGGTGCCTACTGGGGTCAAACAATGACATTCTGGAAAACTTTATCTAGTGCTTCTTACTCCATAAGCGATGGTAATGTTAGTGAGGTTACAGACTGTAGGAAATATGTGTCTAATGGCATTCTAACGTATTTTCTAAATTGTATTGTTTTCCAGGAGATTCCACCAGGTAATAATCTGTCTCATAGACTTGAACCTGCACAGTTTATCCTGGTTTTCTGTAGAAGCAAAGTTTGCAGGAATGTAAGTATCTCTACCATTATTTCTCTCTGTTTGCATTTGTTTGACACAGTACAAGTTTCAAAGACATGAAATTCCCATACATTTTGCAAAAATAAGAAAAGATCAGAGAGACACTATTAGTGCTTTTACCCAGACTAAAGAGTGGAGCATAAACTGACCCTTGATTAGACATCAAAGTATGCACTTGGGAGGGCAGCTGGAAGACATAAGTCCCCAGAATCACCATCTCCTTTTGATGTGCTACTTGCAAAATGACATGTTATTCTTCCCTATGCACGCAAAGACAAAGAAACAGAAAATGAACATTACAGGTGGTTCTCTCACTGGTGCAATTTCCTAACTTGAGTCATTTTTCTAAGGTCATGGCAATACCCAGAAATTGTTAGAACAGCACCTGGGCTGCCTTTTTGATCTAGAGGATTTTGTTATAATTTCTGTTTTACAGTTTATTGTAGTAAGAAAATACAGACCCTGCAAATCTATGATCCAATATTTGTTCCTCAGGAATATTTATATTCTTATAAACATACAAAGAAAGGGCTCTTCCAGGCAATTAATCTGTTTCATAAAATTATTTAATGGAAGGCCAAATAAGATATCCATGTTCCTAATGAAGAATAGTCTTCTGAATGAATTGTCACAGTCAAGCCAGCAAAACAATTTTAGAACAAAATTACCTATTGCCTATGGGTACTAAGAAAATCTTGAAATTGATTCAGAAAAAAAAAGTTTCCAAACAAAGAGCACGAACAAAACCATGTACCAGAAATAGGTGACACATTACCAGAAGACTGGAAAAGTAGATAACTGTATCAAATCATTCTGCATAGTTCTGATTAGTCTTTATAATATTCAAATCTTTTGAGCCATAGCTTCATGAGTTGTGGTATAACAGGAAGAACATGTCCATATTATATGCAAGCTAAAAAAAGTTATTCCTATATAGCCATACCCATTCCTCTTGGTTCATATCACCTCTTCCTTCTTACACTGTCTTCATTAAGTTTTTCTTAGAGTCTCTGTTCTCTGACAATTTATTTTTTTCAAGTGATGAGTGGCTAAGGTTTCCATGCCAATTAGCAATTCAGTCAAATCTATCTTACTTCTTTTCACTTTTGGTTTTATTTCATCTTCTCAATTTCATCTGCCTTTGACTCCCTGAAACAATCTAGTTTAGCTTGAGGATTTTTTTCTTATTATTAATACAATGGCTCATTAGATTAATCTCTGCTTAAAATTCATGTTCTTCTCTCTCACCTCTGAGACACAACCACTGAAAAGCGGCCTCCTCTGATGTGTATTTACTAGCTGCTGAAGGTCACTTTCTGAAAAAGCCATTTCCTTCCCCAAAAGTCAAAAGATTCAGAATGGATGGATTATCTGGTCCTTCTCATTTATAGCTTGTTGGTTTAGGTTTGAGGTTTGGGGTTGCTTTTTTTTTAATCAAAGGAGATTTAGAAATGCTTGCTGGAGTTCAGTGTTTGTTATTCAAACTGTGTATGCCAATGTGTCTTGACAAAACAGCTGTGCTCTAAAAAATATGACATTTCTACCCCCTTGGGCTGGAAAAGGAAACTTCTGTCCAGGCTCCAAAGATCTCCAGTGACATTTTCAAGAGATTTTCATGAAGTGGAAGGCAAACACCATTAAAAGCTGTAATTTTTGCTTTTAAGAAATTATGCATATTTAACAGGATGTCTTTGAACTCATGCCACCTAAGTAGAAAAACAAACAGCTTTTTTGAGAATTTGAGGATTATTTTACATGAGAATTTAATTTGTTTAAATGGAAATGAATATGGATGAGGATATTTGAATAGGTTCAGTGTGTTCGTCAGTCACAATTGCCAAGCAGGGACTAATCTTGGTGATTAGTAAGGGTAGTGATAAAAATATGCTTGTACCCAATATGCCTCCTGATTGGCAGCTTATCGCTCTTAGAGGACCAGATGTCAAAAGCCATATGCTAATATTCAGCACAGAACAATCCTCTGGTTTATGCTGTAAAATGCACCACTGTCATATGCTAATATTCAGCACAGAATAATCCTCTGGTTTATGCTGTAAAATGCACCATCGTCGGCAGTGCTGAGCAATGAGCCAACGGCAGCCCTGAAAGACAAGAGTCCTTTCAGGAGAAAGGAGCATTTGCTGCAGCAGTTGGCAGCAGGGAAGCAGGGGCTTCTGGGGCTGCTCCAGGCTCTGCTGCCGACTCCTGGCATCTTATGACAATGATCAGGGAAGGGGAGATGCAGCATTTTACCTAAACTGCACTTCATACTTATTTAGACTAGGAATTATTTTCTCTTTATGCAGCACCTGGCACAGTGTGGTTCTGCCTCATTACTGGGGGTGCAGCAATGGAGTCACTAAACCAGAATTTAAAAGTGCATTATGTGAGATGTGCATTAAAAAAAGAAAAAAAAAAAAAAAAAGACCTGCAGATATCAACGACTTAAAATGTCTTGTGTTTATATAGCATTTCAGTCTGTGATCTTCCTGAGCTGGGAAAGTTTACGTTTTACTGGAATGATGAGTTTTGAATACGGAATTAACAGTGAAAAGAATTCTCTATTAACTGGTGCCTTTAAAGGTGGTAATACAACAAAAGAAAAAAAAAAAAAAGGGAGGGGGAGGGAAAAATACACCCTTGAACTATTTCACTTGGAGGCAAAACCAACTTCTGCCTTCAGTTAAAACTTCCAGTCCCCAAAATCAAAGTGACACTAGGTTTGACTGAAAGCAGTATTAGGGTGAGTTTATTCTGGTACCATTTTCCATGTACTGAATATATTAATCATAACAATTACTGGTAATACTAGCCATAATGCCAAGAAAATAAGTGCCAAAGCCATCAGCACTCACTTTCCACCTGATCAGACTAAAGGGGCATCAAGGGGCGGGTTTCTCTCCCTACAAGCCAGGCTGTTGCATCCGGAGAACTAACCAAGCTGTTATTAAAGGCAATAGTGTTCTGCAACACACTGCTGCAATTTCCTTAGGATTATTCTGAAGTTTCAAGTCCTTCTGATTTGATAGTTTCTGAAGAAAAAAATTTTCTCTTTCAAAGATCAGTTGGGCTGAACTGCATTCACCGTGGCTGTTCTTAAAGGTTGTTATCCTAATTTCACATCTCATTCTCTTGTACAGAGACTAAGATGAGCACAATTTTGTCTGCATAATTTCATCTCCAATTGCATCTACAGCTACAGCATAAATGGGAAGTGTCTCTTTGATTCATCTTCATTCCAGGCTCTCTTTTGATGCAAGACAAGAATAAAAGCCTTACACAAAAGATCACAAAAGTTCTTTTCTTTAAGGAGACTACTTGGATTTCTATGTGTGGAAGAAGCTTGAATTTCAAAGTTTTGGGGAGTTGGTCTGGAGTACATTTAAATTGCAAGAGAAGATACGCAGTGATAGTCCTACTCTTGTACACGTGTCGTACATCTGGTATGAGCTTCCCCTTCACACTAGGGTTTTGCAGTACTCTGGCTCATTCTGAAGGAAGAATGATAACATGCTCTGAGGGAAGGAGATATTAATCCAGTTCTTATGATATTCCCCCCTCCCTCTTTCTTTCTTCAAAGCAGCAATATAGTGGCAGCAATATAGTGAGGTCATATGTTTCTCCATAGCATTCCTCTAATTTGCACCGTTTTGTTACATTCTTTTCATGATTTGTCTAATCCCACACTAATTAAAGAGGGATTAATCACATCTCCATTAGCTTCACTTTGTGTTACTCTTGGAGGGTGTGTTATGCACAGGGAGGACTTAACAAAAAGGACCTCAGTGGGGGAAACAAGTTCCAGGAGGCAAATGGTCCTGTGTATCTGTAGGAGAAAGAAGTGTTTGAGAACTTGGGTGTGTGTTATATGATCCATGATCCTTACTTAGTACATGGATTTTGCCTGTTTTATTATTATTGTTTTTCCCATTTTGTTTTTAGCTTTGCTGGGAGCTGGTGTTGGCAGAATATGTTGGAAGGCTGTGGGCTGCAGAGGATGCTGTTGGAGCAGGAGGTATTGGTAGCTGCGGTAGTGCTTTTGGGGTTGTTTTAGTTGAGGGGAAAAAAAAAAAAAAAAGGAGGCTCATAACGGGATCTGCAGGAAGTGTGCATACTCCTGCACAAAGATGATGTCCCTTTTTATAGTAAGATAAATAAAAGTTGCAGGCTGTGCTATCAGGGAACAATGTACAGAGCAACACATGGAGCTATTTTACTGGACTTTGAACCAGGGCTGGTTTGGAGCCTGCCAGCTGGGAAATGCAGGTAGAGTTGGTATGCAAGCCTTGAGCCAGAATATTTGTGTGCCCTGTAACACCTTAGCTTTAACGTACTTCTTGAGTGTTTAATATTTCACTAAAAGCTTTGATAAGGTGAAACTTCAGTAAGAATGGAAAGACTTACCTACTGTCTTAGGCTGGTGAGCAGAATGTAATCTGAGTTGGTCTGGTGCATTTGTAAGAACTGGTCTGGTGCTGCTTGAATTTTTCCTAGTGTTGTTCGGTCTGGTAGTTTTATTAACTGCTTTTCTAATACTGTCGTATAAATCCATTAATTGATTTGGTTCTGGCTGTAATATTGACTTGATAAGTGGTGTTCCACAGTCCCGGTTTTTAAGGATAGTAGTTAAAGAGTTGATTGAAAAGACTAACAAAACTGCAGTGGTTTGTTTATGGGCAACAAAACTTTTTAAAAGGATGTAGTCTAAAAAAGTTTTTTTTCATGAAGTAGAACTACCTGTAGTTTGTTCTTTTGTTTTACAAGGAAAAAAAAAATCAGCCAGGTTGAAACTTCATAATATTTTCTCTGTGATATAAACAAGAAATGCTGAAGCTTTCTAGGTATTACAACCAGTCCCTTAACAAAAATATTTACACTTAGGACAAGCTCCATATGGACACAGAAATTTTTCCCATGTACTTTGGTAAGGTGATCAAAATCAATGACTTGAAAGGTCCAGAGTATTGCATCTCAGAAGAGCCTTGTCCCTGAAAGTGGTTTGCAAAGTCACTTAAAATCTTGTTGTGAATCATAACTGATTAGTCCCTTTAAACACCAAAATATTTACAAGAATCTAGCTGAAAATCATGAGTTGTCAAGATCTAAATGCTTGAGGGACTTCTGATTTATCCTACTATTAGGCTGGATCAAACTTTTTAAGATGTAGGAATATAGGGAACCATAACTGCACACAGAGATGTTAATTTCTGCCTGCTAAAAATCACTTGACTTTGGACTTAAAGATGAAACTCCCCTTTCATTTTTTACAATTCCATATATTCTGCAGCGTTAGCACTAATATAATAGATATGGGGGGGGTTTTCAGCATAGACTCTCAGAGGTCATCTAATTTTAAAGTTTCTGATGACTCCAAATGTAATGATTCTGGGGAGAAAAATCTCTCAAGTTTGGGTCACTGAATATTACCAAGTAATACAGATGCTACAAGTCACAGCCCTGTAAGCCTTTAGTTTGCAATTCTTTTGAAACACACTTTTAATGCCTGAGTCATTGTGCTCTCAGGGGGGTTATTCAGGGTCCGTTTGTTAAGCTGACTTAGAATGACCCTGGTACAGCTGAGACTTTCTATATTTATTTGAAACCCCATTCTTTATCCTGGCTCGACTCCCAGCTAAACCCAGAGCCTACTTCATGATCATAACAAGGCTGACTTGTGTCATTTTGGGGAGCCCAAAGGAGATTATTTTTTCAATGGGAGCTGGGGAATCCCTGTTAGCTGGAAGAGGCTCTGGCTAGGACACGATCTCCAGATGCTCCAGAGATGCTCTGGGCTGTGCCAAGTTGCCCAGGCTCTTGACTGTGTGAATGGCAGTGAGTGAAGACAAATGGCTCTGGGCAGGGGGATGCTGAGCTTTGTGTGATTTCATAATACGGCTTTTGCAACCATAAACAGCGTTCTGATGTCCTGAGGGATGCCTACCCAGAGTAAAACCGAGAGGGTGCCTGGATATTGCTAGGCTTGCCTTCTGAATGGGTTGTTCTGAAAAATCAACATAAGCTGAACAGGATGTGGTCTCACCATTTTCCTCACAGTCTGATAGGTTTTTTTTTTTTACTTTAAGGCCTTATTTCCTGATCCTGGCATCACTCCTCGCAGGGTCTTTTGAAAAGCAGCTGTCACCTCGGCCTACTTTGTGTCCTCTCCCAGTTGCAGGGCAGAAGCAGATGGAAGTTTTGGGCTGTTTTGCTTTTTAGATATAGTATGTTAAGAAAATAATGGCTTCTGTAGCCAAGAGTGGCTTCTAGCCAGACCAGAGGCCAAAACATTTGTTTGCACCATATGTGACCCAAGTGCTAAGCTTTAAGAAATGACCAACATCTCAAAGTATGGGTACAGAAGGAGTTTGTCTGTACTCTGTGAGAAAAGTGTGGTGAGATGCTTGGGTGCAAGTAGGAGCTGTGGGTAAGAGGAGGTGGTGGAGAGCTGGCTACTGTGAGTGTCTCTTAGGTGTTTACTTCTCCCCAGGTACTCTATAGGGAACCTTGGCAAACCTGGGCAGCACTTCAGTCCCTCTCTTCTTCTATGTATTTAGATCCAAATGTGTCAGAAACCCAAATCCCTTCTAACCTTCTTACTTTGTTTTGTTGGTTATCAGTTATCCTCGTAGTCCTTGTATCCTAATTGTAATAGCAAATTTTTAAAAATGAAGGAAGGAGGAAACAGTGTATCTATTGGCTCATTCATTTTGATTTCCCCAAAGTATTACTGGAGGCAATATTTTCCCAAGAATAGCTCTTCAGAGGATAGAGAAAAGTTATAAACATAAAAATATCACTATAGCTCAGCTGAATTACTTGTGCTAAAATAGTCCTTTCCTAAGCAGACTCTGGAAATTAGTCCCGCACTCCTGCAGGGTGTTGCGAATCATTACACTTGCAGCTTTAATTTAGAAGTGCAAGTACTTTTTTTCTTCTCTAAAGATCCACAAAGCTGTTTCTAAGGCAATTTCTGCAGCTTTTGGAGAGTCTGAATTGTTCCCAGACTCAGAACAGTCTTGAAATCCTTTACAGGTCCCCTTGCCAGCTGCTGCTCCCGAAATGGCTGGAGTAGCCATCTGTCATTTTTAAGCCTACAAATGTCAAACATCCAGGGTGAAAACAATAGGGAGAAGGCTGCTAACTCTTCCCAGCTGCATCTGTCAGTTAAATGAAAAATGACCTTTTGTTGTATATCTGAGCTGTGGACAGTCACCATCGGTGTTCTTGGACTCCCTGCTCTCCCAGCTTTTCTGCCTCTGGACTGTCCCAGGTGTGCTCACAGCAGAGCTGCCTGCTCCTCAGCCTAAATTATTCTCCCCTAGTAAGGGAAGAGTAAGGAGCCAAGTAGACAAGGGAATAAATTTTAATGCTTACTGATGCCACACGCTTTCTCTAGTTTCCATCCTGCCTGCACTAGGAAGTGCTTGAAGTTGAAGCGCTCACACATTAGGTGGTGCTAAACTCTAATAAATGCAGGCAAAGTGATTAAAGGAGCTGCTGCCCATCCTACTTTCTGCACTTGGCAAGGCTCCACACTCATCTTCATGCTGTGAATGCAGCACCAATAACCGGTTCGGAAGCTTTCTAGTTTGCAATTAAACTTGCCATCAAATAATTCTAGATAAAAAGTTTCCTGACTAGTTTTTTTCTAAAACTACAGCCAATATCACCAAACTTAGGAACCTGAATTTAGTGTTTTGGGACTTTCCTACTCTTAGGGCTGTTCCCAGGGTGGGAATAGTTGGAGCTGCTTTGCACTTCCAAGTCACTTCTCTACTACTGCTCCCATAAGCATTGAATGGGAGATCTGAAGGTAACAGTCAGGTTCCTCTTTGGACCAAAACCCTGTCTCTTCTTGCTTCAAATGTGTTGACTAAATCACCATTCTATGTGCAACAGATGGGTAGAAAACTTGACTAAGGGCTACCTTACTAAGGGCTACCTGCTTGAACTCTCCTAGCTATGTCTCTCTTGCATTTGAGAGGCAAGATAACAGCAAACCTGCAGCTGAGTACCCAGTAGAGCTGGAGACTATTCTGCAGAGCACGAGGAGAGGAAGATGTCCGTGGCCTTTCCTGCATACTGATGAGCACAGTTATTTCATACTCTGCACATACCTCCAGACTGCATGAAAGGTAGTGGGATGTAGCAAGAACTGGCATGAAGTATGCTGCACTTACAGCCACCTATTAGGGTTCACTGTTAAAACATTTAAGAATCACAGACAGGTTCCTTTGAGTTCTATTGCATGGGGGAAGCTTTGAGTTAGGAGATCAGGACCTTACAGGATAACTGTGAACAGCATTAAAAATGAAGGCATATAAAATATCTGAAGAGATGTTTTGAAACAAGCTGCCAAATAATGAATAATCACAGAGAACTTAAATGAGACCCACAGTGTGATCTTTTATTTCTTAGGGTAAGCTACGTCTCTTGGACTTTTTTTTCCTCTCTGAGAACAAAAGGCAGAATCAATAAGCCAGTCAATGAAACTACTGGAAACCACTTTGAAGTTTGTGATGAAAGAGAATTTTCCTTCCTGTTTGAATTGCAGATTCCTTAGCACAAAACATGGCTGGTTCAATTCCACTTCAGCAAAGCCAATCGAGGCATTGAAACTCCCATCCCACCCTGCTGCCCAACCCTCCTGAGTGCGACTCCACCGAGTGAGTTCAATCAGCTGTCGTCTGTACTGAGGACATTGCTTTTCAAAGTAGGAGCTGAATCTATTGTTTCACCATCCCAGCTCTCAGGAAGTTTTGCTGTGGCCATTTTAAAGGCCTCATATGTTGGCGGGAGGAGGGGGGGATATTTTTCAAGCAGTCCTAAGGTCTTTAGTCTTTTGGGTTTTGCTTTTTGTTTGTGTCCATGGGTCAAGAGAGCTACAATAGCACTATAATTATTAGTGGTAAAATAAGTGTTATGTTGCATGTAAATTAGCACTTGATAGTCCCAAACAGTTAATGAACCATTGGTTAGAAACTGGTTGGGGGAAAAAAGCCTAATTCCTAAATATGAGTAAGTCTGAGTGCTACGAACAACATCAGTCTTACTTTTAGCTTTTAAATATACAACAGGATGAAGTTGGATCTCTTTTGACTTCCTAGCTCATACCTGGAGGACAGCACCGCTTTGATTCTGGCAGCCAGGGGATGTTTGCTCACTATTTGGCTCCTACTTTACAGACAGTTTCTCTTTGGCAATTTCAGAACCATTCAGTAACCCAGCAGCAATGGAAGTAACTAGTGTACAGTTATCCAGGGGCTATTACATTTTAATCTTACAATGGGCAGTGCCTCTCATCCTTTGCTGTCATTATGAGTTAGAGACCTTGCCAGAGACATGGGTGGTCTTTATTAGTGTGCAGTTATGTAATACAAGATTGTCCTTGACCAGGGTAGCTCTCATTCAAAATATCCGAGACAGGGATGGCTTCTGTGCTCTGCAAGTTTGCAGCATCTGGCAGTTTCCTTTCCATGAAGGCTCCTTAATACAGTCACTAATTAATATTTTACCCCATTCAAAGATGAGACCTGAGATATTACGATGGCAAGTTCCAGCTACATTAGAAATTGTCAGAGCAGAATTTAGATAAGCTCCCTTAACCATAAAAACTACCTTGCTAACACTGGATGGTCTATAACCTCTCCTTGCATCTTGCTGCACAATCATTCAGCCTTCAGTTGGTGAACTACAGCCCTTCAACCCACCAGGACCTGCTTTCTGTCTGCAACGGTTTGTGCTGCTAATCTACTGAGACCCAGGAGACCTGGCCACATCCCGCCTAGCAGCTCCCTTTACAGATCTTGGGTCCTTCAACTAATTTCCCTTTTAGAGAGGAAATGCAGAATGACAAACCTTGGTGCCTCATCTTATTAATGGTAAGATGGATCCAGGATGAACAGTGCTTCAGAGAGGCCCAAGAGAATACATCTCCACCTTCCCTCAGCCTCTCCCAAATGCACTCCAAATAACCCAGGTATGCCCCAGGCTTCCGTTGAAGACTTTCAGTGTCCCTGTCACTGCTTCAGCACTCACAGAAATCCCTGCTAGCCCAGTCATTTCTGAAGGAAGTTCACCCCACAGAAGTGCTCTGCTATTGCAAGTTGCCTTAAACACTTGACAACTCCCTTCTGAGTTAAAGTAAAGCGGCAGGGAGTCATCTTCAAGTGCAGGGTGGGGAAGAAAAGGTTAACCAGCTAACTGCAGAACCATTCCCTTTCAATGAAGGCAGGGAGGCACACTGCATTCTTTATAGCTTGGGAAAGAAAAGTGCACAGTATGTGACATTGATGCAGAATAAATGCATGATCTGGCCTCCTAACAGACTCCTCCCTGAGAGGAAGGAGCTGGTGTGGCGGTGACAGCCTGAATGCCTGCAGGAGCAGCCCATGAAGTCTTCAGTAGCTGAGCCAGCATTCTCGGAACCTGAGGATCTTCCCCCTTGGACTTCATAGCTTTTTGTTAAATAAAACTTTGGCCTCTTCTTAGCAGAAGGGTGCAGTGCATCCAGCAGCTGCTGCACTGACAGACATCAGAGCTGTACAGTACTGGTGATGTGTGGCAGCTCTGAAGGCTGCGAGCCTGCCTGTCCTGTACTTGTGAACACAGGTATAATTGAATGTTCTGTCAGACCATGCTCTTATTTTTAGTAGCATTGTTGCAAATGCCCTATGTGTTACAGATCTCTCTCTGAAAAAAATGTCATTTGCAACCTAACTTTAACATGGTTAGCAGAGATTGCAAACGTGATAACAGCCTTGGAAAAACTGTTTCTGTGGGAGAAAAACCTTTGGTTTAGTCTGAGACTGTTACTGTTCTACTTCTTATGATATCTCAGCTCTATGGCAGCAGGACAGGTTACAGAAAAGTTTTTGTCACAACTTGCAGTGAAAACAGATAGTGTAGCAAAGGAGCCAGGAAACAGGGATAAGAAAATAGGTGATATATATCTCTGTAAGGTACTTTGGCCAGTTATTTAAGAAGTGTCAGACATCAGGGTATTGGTTCAGCTTCCTGGTATCTAATACAGATGTCAGGTTTCTTTTTTTCAGAGACACTAAATCCCTCCCCATTCTTCTACAAAATCACTGTTCCAGTTACCAGTGAACAATAAGACATCTTTTCCCCCAATTGATGCAAGTCTCAAGGTCCTTTCATAGTCCCACCACCAGAAGATGCTGAAAAATCTTTTCCCTGATAACAGCATAGCGATCCTCACCACTCATAAATGAGATGTAAAGGTCAATGCTATGTCTTATCACACTGAATAAACTGAAATATGCTGGCCAGAGCACTGAGCTAGCGTGAAGGAATGAGGCTTGGAGCACGGAATAGCAAGGGTTACAGTGCTTATGCTGCCTGGCAAGGGGATCAAGTTTTGTCATTTATTCTGTACAGAACTTGAGCAGGATCTTAGTGTGCTCGTCTGGAGGTCCTGCTGTGTGTGTAAACACTAGTATGACCATTTTGCTATTTGTTCTGGCCCCGGGCATCTCCAGTGACCGCTAAAATCGAGATCTCCTGCTGAACAGAGGAGCTACATTCCACCGAGAGCCACCTGCAAGCTGCCTCGGGCAGGAGGGTGTTGTTATATGACTCTCCACTTAGTGTCCTCACTTGCTTGCTTTTTGGATCAGCTAGAAAAAGGGAGGGCTCTTGTTTCAGAAAGGACAGAGACTAAAAAGTAAGACCTTAGTATCTGCATTTTTTTTATGTAAGGAATTCATCTGTAAAATTAAGCTTTCTCTAGGCTCTGGCTGAGTACCTTGGGGTTACATCTCTCCTGATGCCTGTTGGAATGGCTTCAGGCTGCGACCCACACTTTGTAGACATTGTAATCCACATTCAGGGACTTGGTTTAGCTCCACTGAAGCCTGTGGAGCATGGCAAACTCTAACATGTAGGGCCTGATACAGAGCTGAAAATCCTTGGGAATCCCGCCTGATCCAAAGAGCATGGCTGTCCCACTGTGGATAAGCAAGTGCAAATGCTTTCACACCATATCAGCTAATGAGGTACTGGACAGACTGTATTAGTCTCATTTTGAGTCCTGATTCTGTAAAACATCAGTGTGTACTTCATGCTGAAGCAATTCCTCCCTCGCATGTTTACTGTAACTAAATGGTTAATTGGGAAACCTTATGTAGATCTCTATTTCAGACTGGAGGAGAGCTATCGCCTACTTTTTTCAACTGTCCCTGTTGAGCTAATAATAGTGTATCTATCTTTAAACTTCACCTAGCTCATTAATAAAATCTTACTTCCTAGATGTCTAAAGCTGGAAGGAATAAGGTCTATGCCCACTAGCTCATCTGTTACGATCACTTGCACAGCACGGGCCATTTAATACCATTTGCAATTGCAGAGGAATCTCTTCACACTTCCCCTTTGCCCAGTTCCTCAAATCTGAAATGGGTCTCTTCATAATGGAAATTATTTTAATAAATGTAATGAATGAATTTACTACTAATTTGTTAACTTCAGTATGATAACTGTTGCTCACCTTAAAGAAATGTCTTTGCAGCATTTATATTATGCAAACAAGGAGTGCACAGAACAATGAACCTGCTTCAAAAATTTCCACCAGCTTGGACAGAGAAGGGATTGAATCACGTTGCGGATCAGCCCCGGGCTTTGGTACACTAATTGTTTGGGGAATCTTTCTTTTCTGTCCTTGGGACTGTGGAGTCCTGAAAGCTTTACTTCTGTAGCTAGTGGAAGACAAAAACCTATTTCAAAAGTGAAGTCTTCCATGAAGGAAGAACACTGTATTTCAGATGATCCTAATTTTACCAAGTTCCCCTATTTTAAGGTCAAAAAACTGTGGGTTTTTCAGATCTTATACAAAGGCATCTTGTCTCCACACAAAAGCACAAATAGGAGAAAATCCAGCCTTTCCACCAGTGGTTTGTTCCAGTGATAAACACTGACTTTGGTTTGGACTACTTTGCCTCTTTCTTTGTGAAACTTTTCTAGCTTAAGTTTGCAGTAAGTTGCTCAAGTACTGCCATTCCCTGCTAGGAATCCAGAGGAATAAAATTTCCTGTTAATGGGGAATATTTGAATGCCTCAATTCATGAGTTGGACTTTCACCCAGTAATTCCAACAATTTAGTAGCGTAATAAGAGGATTACCTCCTTCAGTTCCTGTTCCTGTACCCCAAACTCAATACTCATCAGTCCGAAGTCTTCTAATTATTTTCTAGGGCTTCTGACCTTTGTCTAATTGAGCATTAACTTGTACAATGGTATCGACAACATTTTAAGTCTGTTTAAATCCAGCTTAATTTGATCTTTCTCCTTTGCTATATAATTCTTGATTCCTTTTCTTTGTCCAGCCAAATCTCAGGACACAGACCTCTAATCTGATCCTTTTTCTTATGAATTGTTAGGAACCAGCTTGTGGCTATTGGGAGCCAGTTGGCAGATCTGCTTTTGTGTGTAATATCAGGAACAAAGCTGAAAAAAACAGAAGCATTTATTTCTCCAGGGTAGAGTCTGAGAGCAGCTGGAAGGTGTATTAGGTGTGAAATACCCGCTATCTTTACCTAGGTGAATCTCTGAGAGCAGAGCCTGTTATTCACAGTACCAGCAATAGGACTGCATCAATGGGCCAATTTTCTGTGTAGCTGTAAATCACACTGCATTTCTTTGTAGAAGAGAAAACCCACTGAGAGAACTGATTCTATTTGGGTGAGTTGTACTGAAGGAATATTGCTATTTAGAAATAACCATTATTGGTTTTGATTTGATGTAGAATACAATAAAGCTTAAGCCGAATTATGCAGGGTTACTATAATTATTTTGAAAGCTCAGCATGGAAAAATTTGTAACAGTTCATGGGCTCACATCAGGGATCGTTTCAATTTTACCCTCATGAACAGTTGTTCATTCATTGCTCATTGCAACAATCTTTTAATCAAGAAAACAGCGTGGATATTTCACTCCAGCTGGTAACAGGGGTTGGAAGAAACAGTGAGATCAATTTTACAAGCTGAATTTGAGAACCAAATTTCTTCAAAGTAATGATATTTGATAAATAGAAAGAAGTAGCTTTAAAGTTTCATTAAAAGGAAAGATGGTGTCAAATTCAGCCTTTGAGCAGTGTGTTGCAAATGTGCTCTGATCCTAGAAGCAGCAACGGGAAGGTCTGTCTCACGGGCAGCTTTTCCCCATTGCTCTTCATGTGGCAGCAATGGGCAGGAGCTCTGGTTTGCTTCACCAGCAACAAATTATAAATCACTAAGTGAATGAGCCAGCACACAACAAAACAGCTGGAAGCAAGGATCTCCCCTTCCACTCTCCTCACTGCTCAAATTAGCTCATGCAGTGCTTACTTACTCTTCGGTATCCAAACCCAGCATCTTACTGAGTAACTTAAAGGCTGATGCTTTTTGACAACAAAAAAGTGGACAGATGCTGCAGCTGGCTTCCCAGACAGGTAGATATAGGAAGGGGATAAGATAACAAGTCTTTTCTGTGCTCTCAAAGTCCCATATCCCTAGAAGGTTACTCACCATCACAGCTGTCTGGAAAGCACCTTTCATTATTTTCCCACTCTTGATGTGAAAGAGGGAAGAAAGACAGCCAGGAGGATCTCTTTAGATGCTGTTGTCATTGACTTTTATGGGGTTTTTCCCCCTGAAAAATGTTGGGATTAAAAGCATTAGAGGTATCTAATGAAAGCATGAGCATTCTTGACAAAACCTATTTCGAGGATTCCCCCCTCCAGATGTTTCCACTCTGGAGGAAAGAAACCTAACTCTTCTGACCACTGTTTGATCAGCTCTAGGATTATGACAAATCCTTCAGGTTCTGATTATATCTGATGGTGTCTCCTATTATCATTTTTAGGTAGGGTCCATCCATGTATGAATGGCACAAGTAATAGCACTTGCATTGCAGAGTTGCCTTGAAGAAAGACCCATTTGGGCATCATCAGTGCCAAGTGAGTGTTCAAGCTTCTGGCTGTTGCATGGCTCAGTTACCTGCTCCTACTGTGCTGGTTTGTGTCTGCTCTGGCTCTGCTATTGACCAGTTTGGATCTATGCTTCCTGATGGGGACACCGCTCTGAGAGTAGGATGTTAGTTATGCTTCTCAGATGGCCCATCTGAGGAGACAAGAACAAAGGAGAGTTAACCCCACAGAAAAGCCCTGCCAAGACGCACAAATATCTGTTTTGCAATCAGGAGATATAAGTAGTCTATACTGAAATGGAATATATTTTATACGTTTTTGTAATCTAGTGAGCGGAGGAAAAACTGCATTAAAGATGTATTTTTTAACAGTGAAGTGACACTGCTACCTTATATAACTTAGGAGCTTTTCCGTCAGTATAAAAGGATATGGCCAAGATGTTTCAGCCTTTCCAGGCACAGGTGGAGTGACTCTAGAAATCAAAAGTGCAACTGAGAGGTTTCTCTCCTCCCTGACTCACTAAACTCTTGGTGGCTTCACTGGGAATCTTGTGTAGCTGCAGAATTCAGGTTGGGGTCAGTTATCATTAATACAATAAAAAGCAAATGAGAAATCCCTGATTAGGTAAGTCATTACTACCTGTTTTCCCAGTTTAATTTCCAGACAAATTATATTAGGGCGTTGGTTTTGCTATTGCCTGTTCTGGAATGCTAATAGGGACTGAGAGACATGAGCCTATTCAAATTGATATCTTGATATTTCTCATTCATTTGTATATTGAGATTATTAATAATGAGAAAAGGTTTGGATTTGTCATACAGAATCGAGCAGCTTTGATATGCCATACTTTACCCTACCCAGTATCTTCTACATATAGTGAGTATAAATTGATCTCTGTCATGGTGATATTTTCCTTATCTTTTCAGTGGCATGAAAACGGGCAAGTAAATCTCCTATAGAAGCTCCCAGCAAAAAAATTAAACTGAAATATTTAATCCCCATGGAAACAGCTTATCATGGATGGAGAATTTCCCCCAAAATCAGATTGTGAGCTTCCAAGAACACATCCTGGAAATGGTGATTTCACATCAAAGCTGAAAAAGGGAGTGGGAGGAGGGGAGAGGAGATTTTGGGGAGGAGGGGGAACCCGACTGCCGGTGTTCACCCAGGCTGTGCAGTCTCAGCCTCCGAGATCTAACTCCTGTGGATTTAGTGTACATGTAAGCACTTCCACAAACTTTAAGCAGTCCAGGCAGAAGTGCCATTGTTAGGTATTTAATCTGAAAGCAAAGAGGATCTTTTTTCTTCCTTTCAAATCTAAATCCCTTGTTAGCTTAATTTCTTAAGAGAGGAACAAAATCAGATGTTTTTTCCCTCAATACAATTGAGAGTCAGACTTCTTTTTTTCTTCACTCCCAAAGAAAAGAGCAATTTACAAAGGAATGCTTACTTTTATTTGTAGGTTTTTTTCTGATCATTGAAGTGCGCATGATGTGTCCGCTCCTTAAATCCCTTTATTCTGTGTCTGTATTCTTCCAAGTATTTTATTTTCAGTCTGCTGTGTCACTTTCTGCTTTTCTCAGAGGTTTTTCTTTTAATTGTAACATTTTAAAACTCGACACCCATGTATCATCACACATCAAGACCGTCCTCTCTTAAATCTTAGACTTCTCACTCCTGTGATCTCTACTTCTAGGCAATGATGCAATGCACTTGATTGCTTATGCCGTCTTCCAGTGACAGAAGAAAGGAAAATCTCTTATGAATGGCCCAGACCACTTTCCACAACCCGTGGGTGAACTAGGTCCCCCTGTCCAGATAGGTAGATGACCCAGAATTTATTTTTCTTTCTGCAGGTGACTGAATTTTCCTCATACTCTGTTATGATATTTCCTCAAATGTCTTGTGTCATGGCACTTGGACTTCTCTTTTCTGTGACTTCTCTGCTTGAGAAATGCTGCACAGGCTCTCAAATCATGTAATTCATGATCTTTGCACAGCTGAGGGGGACTGGATAGGTCCCAGCTAGTAGCCCACTTCAGAGCCTTTTATTTCTAGTCTTGCTGATTTGAATCTTGGCTGGGGTCTGAGTAAAAACTGACATCACTTGACAGCTGATTTTTAAATGAGCTGGCAGCTTCCATTTTCTAAAGGGGCATGGCTATTACAGAATACTGGAAATTTTGGTGACACACTCAACAGAAAAGAGGCCAGGGATTGAATTAGCATGCGACATGAATTACTGGAGCATGTTGAAGCATCTCTTTAGATCAAATTAACTTCTTGTCAGTGCAAACAGCCCTCATGTGCTCAAAGCCTTTGGATTGTTCCTTGGAACCCGAACTGTTGCAGAATTCAAAAGATTACATCCTCAAATATCAAGACCTGTGCAAGCAACATCCTTTATCCAAATGGATTTCAGACTGGCAATATGCTGAAGGTGAGGTGGAGCCTCAATGCTGTAAGCATCTTTACATGCATCCATGCAACTATATTCGAGCAGAGGTTCTTAGAGCATTAGGAATCTTCATAAGTAGACTTCCACTGAAGGCCTATGAGCCTTAGCTTTGCTTCTTGCAAAGAGGTATTTGTAAAAATATATGGCCTTCCATAAACGTGGTGAGCAAGGGGATGGGGGAAGAACAGCTGAGTCCTTCCTCACTCAGGCAACGTATCATTGATTTCCTTCTGAAAAGACATAGTTCATTTTTATTAGAACTTATCAGCAAGCAGTAGTATGAAGAGTAGAACAATCCAAGCAGCATTCCCATAAGGTCTCTGTGTGGTGCAAGCAGCGACTCTTCAGGCTGAAATCATTAGACTGTCTCTGAAACTGTTCCAAATGCAACTCTCCTTCAGGAAGCACTGAAAAAGGAGCAAACTTGTACAAACCATGATGATTTTAGTGACTTTCCATTTCAAGACAGTCCTTTTTTGAGTAAGGAGTATAAGCTTGTTTGTGACCTGATCCAGTGTCTGGCAGATTCATTGAGCTGTGAGTAGGTTGTCTCTTTCTAAAATTTGCTGTGCTTGAAGGTTTTACATCAACTACCTGTAAAACAGTAGGGCAAAGAGCCTTTGTTTTCCCATTTCCCACATGTGAAATGAGATAACAGTTCCTCTGAGGCTTGATTTACTGATGTTTTTAAAGCTCCTGGTAGCTGTTGCTTGGGGATTTCAAAGGGCTGCAATTCTGTCTGGTGTAGGTACTCTGACTTCAGCAAAGCTATGAACTAGATTAATATCTCCATCTTGTGCTAGTAACTCCTAACTAATCTTATTAAATCCTTTCCAGACCCAGATCAATATCTGAAATGCACTCTGTCCTGTAATTAATCTGATGAGCCATGTTATCCATGTTTACAAGTCCCTTCAAATTTTTCTTTAGAGTTTTATATTTTAAAATTAAACTGGTTTAGCAGAATCAAGGTCATGATCTCTGTTTCTTGGTAGCTTTTTCATGCCCTTATTAAATATCCTGTACTGAGTACATTCAGTAATTCAATGATCCTTCCCTGGTGAATAGAGTTGGATACCAAGGTCTTAAAGACCCTGTACAGGGGCAGGTCTGCCAGTTTGATGGCTCATGTGTGAAAGGCATCGGTCAGATCAGCCTGACAGATGCATGGATTTGTTCCTCAGAGACATAAATGCATGATAAAGCATGTGGACCTATATGAGTTAGAGCAGCATCACATCAGCACTCCTGGGTCCCACCTCATGTGTCCTCACCAACACTTGGTCTGGTTAAGTTCTTGAGGGCAGGGTCTACCTCTCAGTAAGGACAGTTTTCTGACACCTGGCTCTTTTGGAGTGAAGGGCTATTCAACAATCAGTGATGAACTACAGTACTACTAATTGGTGAGGGCATGAAAACACTGGCCTTTAGCTTTATATGCCCTCCAGATAAATGGGCCCATGATCTTAGCTCATTAATAGTATAGATTACTTCATTAATAGTATAGATGACAGCAAGACTTAGAAGTAAGCTGTAGGAACAGAAGGAATTAACGGAATAATATTGTGACTCAATTTTGTTGGCATTGACCAACAGTCACATAGCTCATATATGTCAGAGTGCATCAGACAGTAATTAATGCACTACAGTTGTGTCTGGGCCCAAAACCATGGCTGACTGGTCTAGCATTGGCATAGGAGATTGGACTACAGACCTCCACAGGTTCCTTCCAGCACACCTTTCAAGGACTCTGTGACTCTGTCCAGGAATCCTGTCATGTCGCACAATGCACAGAAGTTCATACCCTAGTGTCACAGAAAGAGGTCTAAGGATGGGGAGAAGATATTGGATATATGCACAAGGAATCATGAGAGAGTGGGAAACAATATCAATGTTGCTTTCTTTTCCCTCATCAGTCTTTAGCGTGCTTCTTTGGAAGGTACTCTGCTAATTGAAGGCATCAAGAAGGAGGCACTGGAGAGGTTTATGGAAACAGGGACAACAGGAAGTGCAAGGCTGAGCCAAAAAACGAGATACTGGGTGGAGAGCAAAGCAGTCTGTACCAACCAGAGATTATCCAGTCTCTAGAGTATTCCATGGAAATCTGCAGTATTTCCCCTTTAAAGAGTGGAAATCACAAACATTTTTGGTCTTAGATTTAAGGTTTCTCCATGAGACACAAAGAATGTTGCACAGATGAAAATGAAGTACTTGGAATCAGAGAGAAAGTTTTGTTCACCTCTCAGCCAGTGCAGGAGCTGGTAAAGGTGCTCAAAGGTCCTGTGAGGAGGTTCATCCCAACTCCTTTTACTACTTGAAGCTTACATGGTCATGGAGAGGTGAGGAGAGAAATGGGCCCCTTCCATAGAGACTGAAAGTGCTATCGGCACTTTATCTAATGATTTGGGTTTGGCACAGGCCTAGATTGCTCTTGGGCCCAGTTCAGTCTTGCAGCTGGTACATGTGTTACTTGGGATGCAGAGACTGTTTAAGAACATCTTCCCTATCTCTGAGGGTATTTGCGTGCTCCACTGTTACCCTTGCATAAAGAGGAAGGCCTGACTGTCCAGCTTGTGAAAATCACCCCACAGCTCGGGCACTTTTCTATTACAATTTTAGCCTGGGTCTGGTGACCCAGCCTTGACCTGTAGAGCTAACTTGACTGGCTGGAATAGTGCCAGCCTACCAGGAAAATGGCAAGCTCTGCTCTGCATAGAGCTGCTCAGCCGGGCTGCTGCTGCATGGGATGTGAGGAGGAGAAAGCCTTCTCGGTTGGGATCTGGGGCTCAGCTTGGCCACACATGCGGGCTTCACCACCAGGGTCACACAAGCACCCCCGTTCCTGCAACTAAATTTCAGGAGAGTGTTCTGCATAGTTTGAATATCCCAGTGTGGGGTGGGCGAAAGGGAGCAGCTCAGGTCTCTTCTCGCCCTTCCTCCTCATGGGAATTAAACATGAAAGCTAAGTGCTTGCTTTTCTGAAGCTATTATTGGCAACCAATGCAAAATGTCCCTTTTCATGACAAGTAAATGACCTGCTAAGTACAAGCTATAAAAATTCAGGTCATGTTTTCTGTTTCATTAATATTCTGCCTGACAAAGCCTTTGCCTGCTGGGGCTCTCTGCTGGGGAAGGGGAGTTAGAAAACCCTTAAGGATTTCTCACTGTCATTATGAGATAGAAAGGCAAACAGGCTTCTAAAGGAAAGACGGTTCCCAAAAGACAGGCTGCCTTTGTGTCCTGATCTCATGAGCAACCACAGGAGGAGGGAAGTAATGCCATTTACACACACAGTCCCAGTAGTGTGGGGTTCGAATGCTTTTATGTTTCACTAATAGCTGGGCCTGACTGTCCCAGAAGTCAACAGAAAGGTTTTCCTTGATTGCAACAGGCAATGGACCAAAAATGTGATTCAGCCACAGAAATGTTTGTGAAGTTGATAAGGAGGGGAAGAAGAGCAATATGAATCAGAAAGAGAATCCAAGGGAGAGTCTCTGACATGCTTTTCTACAAAAACCTAGAATCATTAAGTTGGAAAAGACCTCTGAGATCATCAAGTCCAACCATTAACATAGCCCTGCCAAGTCCACCACTAAACCATGTCCCTAAGCACCACATGTACACATTTTTTAAATACCTCCAGGGATGGTGACTCTACCACTTCCCTGCACAGCCTGCTCCAATGCTTGACAACCCTTTCAGTGAAGAAATTTTTCCTAATATCCAATCTAAACCTCCCTTGGTGCAACTTGACGCCGTTTCCTCTCACCCTATTGCTTGTTACTTGGGAGAAGAGACCAACACCCATGTCGCTACAACCTCCTTTCAGGTAGTTGTAGAGAGCAATAAGCTGAGCCTCCTTTTCTCCAGGCTAAACAACCCCAGTTGCCTCAGCTGTTCCTCCTAAGTCTTGTGCTCTAGACCCTTCACCAGCTTCATTTGCTACTGCAGTCTTTGGGTCAGTAGCATCAAGAATTTACTGGAGATGGTGTTTCTTTCCACATAAAATTGTCTATCAGAGATGTGTCTCCCTGAAGGACACATCCAAAGTGGGTTCAGAGGGCGCATCACTTCTATAGGTGTTTTCCCATCAAGGATGTAGGGAGAATGGACCTTTGTTCACATGCTTGGCTAAGGCTGGATTAATCTAAAGCTGGATTCTGGATCTAAAGCCTTTTCCCTGTGTAGGGAGTTTGGGCTTGAAGGAAATTGAAGAGCATTAGCTTTTGCTCTTGGCAATGTTGAGTAGGATGTATCCTGTGTTCTCTGGGCTTGCAGGGTGGTAACTGATGCACTGGCAGCGAGGTCATGCTGCCCTGCCTAGGGCTGAAGTTTGGCTTTCCAACTTCAGGTTGGCTCCCATTCCTCTCTCCTGTCCTAATTCCTTGGCTACAAGATGATAAAGTGAGTTTCACACAGAGAGCGTGGAGGCTCAGATGCAGCAGGGAGATCTGAAATGTAACCTGACAGGTCAGTGCCGTTTAGAGCATCATAAATATTTCCTTGAGCCAACAGGTATTTCCAGGTTTGGCATCCAGGTGTCCTGCTGAATCACCTCTTCCCAGAGATGGGTTTTAGGGATCAGGTGGGTTTTAGGGACCACGCTACTTCGTGTTCTCCTCTGTGTTATTCACTATCACGTACCTTGTTCTCTCCAGCGCTCTTGCCCAGAATGTCAATGTTTTCGAGCAAGCACCATCAGCCTCATTCCAGGGATACTCAGCCTGCAATGAATCCATTGATTCATAGCTTATTTTTAAAGCCAGAAGGAATTGCTATGCTGATCTGCTCTGACCTCGAGCATGCAGTGGGTACAGGAGTATTTATAGCTCTGTTTATAGCATTCTGCTCTGTATACAAGCCAATAAGGCCAAGTAAAGAGCAGGGTCCCTGGCCCAGTGTATGTCTGACAGCCACTACAAGCTCAACTGCTTTATTAAGGTATTGCCCTCAGTAAATGGTAGGGCAAACTGGTCTTGCTGTTTCCAGAGCACGTGGGCAGAGAGATGCCCGTACACCAGACTTGCTGCACATACATCTGTGGTCTGTCTGCAGCAGAAGCAGAAAAAAGCTCCAGGAGCAAGGACAGAGATCTGGGAAATCCTGGGTCTGTGCTTTAGTGTTTCTTAGTCTCCATTCTGAGCCTGCCTTGCATCTTCTCTTAGGGGATTATCTCTCCTATGTTCTAACCATACTGAAGCAGCCCGAAGGTTGCATAAGGTCACTGGATAAGATGGTTGAAATGAGCCTAGGGAATAACCTGTAGCAAGGTGCTGGAGAAAAGCAGGACAGAGCCACTACTAACTGCATCTGCTACAGCTCTCCCAGTATGTTTCCTCAGTGTGTGTTCCCTGCTTGGAGTCGCAGGCTAAGACAGCGTGCTCCAGACCACCATGGTGCTGCATCTCAGAGAGGGTTATGATCTGACCTGCCCAAAGCTCAAGCACTCCCAGAAGATAAGCGCTCTTGTATGTGTGGAGCTGAGATCATTAAAATTGAAACAGTGCTAAAAGTTACCTTGCTTTCCACTTGCTATGTCCTGTCTTCATATCTCACAGCATGCAGTCAGTGTCCAGGCCACTCTTCTTTCTCCTGCGCTTAATTCTGTTGCCTTAGCTCTTGACGTATGGTGAGTATCCAACCAGAAACCTGAGCATTAACTAAATCCATTAACTAGATAGATCAGCTGGATTTTCTTCCTGTGCAATGTCAGATTTCTGCAGGTTAGTGCCCTGCAACCGCTTTTGGACTGCCAGTATAGCATAAGAAGCCCTTGTCATTCTTTTTTCAGTAAAATGGCTATTACAATATTTCTTAGAATAAGATTTTCATAGCTAAATTTTGTTAGTGTTCTGATTGACATGGGTCCCGTCAGGCTCAAATTCCACTGAGAGCCTGCCTTTTTCACCAGGCTGTATTTGTGAGTGAACATGTAACTGACTGTAACATTGTACATCCCTCAGATGAAATCCCTAAGAGGGAAAGTTACTGCCTTTTTACATGCAGAAATGGTAAAATCAGCTGGAGCTAATGCTTTGATAGTTAAGAGAATCAGTTATTAATATTTCAGCATGGAGACAGCACAGCCACTGAGGCCCTTGCAACTGTGAATCTCACAATCTTGCTCTTGGGCAAAGTATATGCAGTCATCTCTAATCTGTTCTATCTCTCCACAAGCAGCTCACCCAGCAGTGTGAACAAATTGCCTGGAAATGTCGTCATCGGGCTTCATCTGGCACTATCTCCCCTTCTGTCTGGGTCATTGATTTCCTCATCTCCTCTGCCTTAAAACTCACATCATACATTAATTTGCAGCTCTCCAGTACTGAAGCAGCTGCACTGTGCCTTCCCTGCTCAACACCAGCAGCTCTCAGCCTCTGAAGTGTCCTTTACTGTTGCTCATATGAAGACCTCCTGAATGTGTCTCAAGTGGCCTCCCTGCCTGCTACATAACAGCGTGTGCTCTGCCAGCTTTTGTTTCATCACAAGAGAGCTTAGAGCTGTTCTGCTTTTGGAAATTGGGTAAGATTCGGTCTCCTTCCTACAATGACTCAGTGTGCTGGAGAAATGACTCCTGCCTTGTACAAGCAGCTACCGTAGAGCTCTCAGAGCTGTGCCAGCCTCTGCTAGCCACCAGCTGCCCTCCAGAGAGCCCCTTTCACCAGCAAGGAGCTGGGGCTGCTCCGCGCTCTAGTCTTATGATTGCTAAATATAGAGTCCATTGATAAATAACATAAATGCATGAAAGGCATGAGAGCCAACAGTTGTTGCAGGGTTGTCTTAGCTAATACAGCCTTTTCTTCTGTTCTTTTGCCTGTGTCCCCATGGCCTTTCAACACCATCCTTTGCATTTTGAGTAGATATCTCTGCTCACCAAATTCATACTCAGTTCTCACTGCAGAAGTGTCCAGGATCGGGCCTTCAATGTGTAATTCAGCCCAGCAAAATGATTCTGTAAGAGATAAAGTCTTGCCTGGCTACTCACTGATGATGTGGTTGCTTTCTGCTTGCACTGGTTGGAGTTTATTCCCAGTCCTGGTCTGCTGCCATCATTTAATAGCCAGGTACCACTCAGATCCTGTATCAAACCTGTTTGCTGAGCTGAAGCCAGTTAGAGCAGCTAAGCTACAAACTTTTGCCTACTGTAGGTTTGCATGGCTATTCCCAAGGATCTAATATGGCCAGTAGAAACTTACTTTCCTTGTGTTTTATTAGGAGTAATAAAGTCCTACTTTTCCTCAACACTTGTAAACTGAGTGCATCTGACATGGAAATAAGTGCAAGACGGTGAGGCCTCAAATGTGAAGCCCTTACTCCCAAATTAATGGTGATCTTAATGGGAATAATTCCATTTTAAGGAAGTGTTGGATAAAATAGTCTATTTCCTTAGGGAAGCATGTTCTTTATAAACCTCTGCTGATCCTTGTCTTTCTAGAAACCAGTCTCTTTGTTTTGCAGCCAAATTCCTCATTCTAGGCCTGGAATATGTCTGGAAAAATACTTGTAGAGAATCCCCTGTTATAAATAACCTGGAGGGGTGAAGTATTCTGTGTATCCTTCCTAAAACAAAGAGCAGCAGGCTGCAAAATGGTATGGAGAAAGGGCTGATCTCTTGCACTAGGGGAGGAAAAAAGATCTTGATCTTGAGGCTGATGTTCACAGTGTGTGCTCAGGGTGAGTCACATGAAAGGAAAATTGAGATAAGAGCAAAGACTCCCAAAAGAAAACTACTGATTTTAATCTCTGTATCCCTGCTTACAGAGTCCTTGCTGTAGAAATAAAAGCACTGTGCTTCCCTGTAATGTCTTCTTGTTAAAAGGTGCAGCACCACCAACTCCCCTGAGCTTTCTGCCTGTGGCCTGGCTGTATGTTTCCTATGTATAAAGCCTCTCGGGATTTTTTTTCTTTGTGACCTGTTTACAGAGGGTGCTGTGCAGTCAGCCTTTCCCAGCCCTATTGCAGCTGTTACAGCCACACCATATCCCATCTTTGGCCACGCTGGCTCTTAAGCAATCACACATGAACTTTTGTTGGTTTTATGTAGTTACATGTGACTATCACTAGATGTCCTCTACTGCTAAGTAGCTTTATCGTAGTCTCTGCCAAGCACCACATAGAAATTCAGTGAAATGAATCTCAGCTGTTTAAACTGTCTTTTTTATAGTTTTATTGTTCCTAGTCCATAGATACACAGTAATATTCCTTATCCATAGCCTGAAGGAGTGATCTGCTGCCTCTGACTAACTGGACTTACAGTGACAGCAAAGCTATCGTATTGGTTTTGTGCAGATTTGGAGCCATCTGGCACGTCATAGGAGCACCTCAGTTTTTTCCTTTGTGGCTCATTCGCGACCATCAGGCAGAGCTCAGGCTTTGGCCTCCTTGTGCTCTTCTCCAGATTGAACACCAAAGGTCAAGCCTGTGGGGCTCTGCTTTAGCGAGACCTGATCCGGTGCAGGATGGTGTGTGCACCTCTGCAGGGTGCAGTCAGGTACAGCTCCCTGCTCCAGCACAACCCAGCTGCCCTCCAGGCAGTGGTGCCAGCAGTGCCTTGGGTTAACTCATGGGAGAGTCACCGTGTGCCCTCAGACCCCATCTCCACCCTCTGCCTTCTCTCCAGTGACCTCTTATCCCCAGGTACGTGGCACCAGCTGGAACTTCTACGGACAAAAATCTTATCCATTGCACTGTTCGTGCAGAGAAAACATTGCCCTTTTTTTTGTGCAAACGGTCCCTGCCTTGTTGCCATGCTGTGCAAGCCCCTGTACTTGCAGTCGCCTGCTGCAGACCTCAACTCGCATGCAGTTGTGCCAGGGGCGGGCAAGGGAAGCATCCCCAGCCAGCCTGAAAGGCAGCTGCCAGCAAAACATGCCAAGAGGCTCGTGCTGCATTAACCCGCTCAGCTTTAGTATGGAATAATAAACAGCCACATTCATCTAGCCCTAATGGTGAAATATTATGCTGTATAAATAATGTGTCCTCTTATTTAGAGTGTTCGCCTGAAGTATAGTCTGACCTGAGCAGTTCAGAGACTGAACGGTCACTTTAATCTATTAAGTGAAGCTGAAACAGACTGGAAATGTCGTGTGCTTAAAGCTGTATAGGGGGAAATGTTGGCTGAAATTTTAAGGCACTTCTTTCTTTTAGCTTTGCATTAAGTTCCACAGTTTGAAGCGTTGCCCATCCTGCACTCACATTCCCCCAGGAGGGCTGGTAAAGGGGGGCTCTTCATGCCACCGCCTCTGCTGCCAAACTGAACATGAAGTTTTGTTTGAGGGCTCCTTGGGGTGACTCAGCAGGATACAAAAATGCACTTAAATAGGAGTTGTATTGTGTAAGCGCTCAACCACAGCAGCAATTCCCCTTTAGCAATGTTGTTAACTAATACCCACTACAAGAAATTTAATGCTGCTCCAGATACTGGCTGGAATTGAAAGAGGAGTTTTTGGCTTTCCTCCTTAGATAATTTTAGTATTTCTTATGGGCAGGAAGGCTACTAAGAACTGAGGAATACCCCGAAGACCCAGTGTGCAGGAGCCAGGCCACAGGTTTTTCCTCTCAGATGCTACTGACTTTGGTATGAAACACATCGGAGATTTTCAGGTTTGGTTGTCTGAATATTGGGCTTGGTTTGGAAATCCAGTTATCTCCACAGAAGCAGAAATGTGCCTGCTCTGAAAGGTGGATCTGTTTAAGATGCCCAAGTACAAAGCTGAATGCTCTTAAAGACCTAAATGTGAAGCATTTGGCCTACTGGTTCCAGGACTGCTGCGTCCCCAGCATTTAGTGACAATATTTCCACACCTTTGAGAGTGTATAAATGACCTGCTGTGTTTTGACACTCATTAACAGGTACTGCTTGCCAGTGCTGCCCTGGCTCGTGGCAAGATGTGCTGATAGCAAGAAAACAGATTGCTTGTAGCCAGCCACCTCCATCGCTGCGCTACATAAAGCTGCTGACAAAGTCTGGCCTTGGGAAACTGAGGAGACCGTTTTGTCCCAAAAGGACAATTTGCAGCCAACAGAGCTGTTTTGCACCAAATTCACGTGCAAGCCTGTGACTCCTGTTGACAAATGCATGTCTTACAAACCCAGCTGTTGATTAATGTGAACAAAATGCCTCCGTCCTGTGGTTCGGTCAGGAAAGCCTGTGAGGGTTCTCCTGGACTGGACATGTCTCCCGTATCTCAAGATGGTGTGAGATTAGTGAAGAATTTTCAGGGTGAGCTGGCACAGTCACCGCGGCCAGGCACACTGTGGCTGCTTGCCCTCACCTCCTTCCTCACCTCCTTCATGCTGCTGGACCAACGCAGATTTTGAGGCAGACCCATGTATCTTGTTTGTAAAATGGCAGGGTGCTCCTCTCTGCCTCCTACTTACGTGGGAAAGACAGCATGGAGGCTCTTTCTTGTTTCATGCAGGCCAGACTGCCTTGGGTAGACGTTTGCAGGGAATATTGGGGTGTACGTGATGCTGATTTGGCACAGGAGGGGAGCTGGGACTGTTTGCTTGTCTGCAAGAACCGATTCGAGTCATACACATCTGCTTTGCAAACCAGCACAGAAGCCGCAAGGTAAATTATGGGATGCATAAATGCAGCCCCCTGAGATGCTCTGGGTGCTTGGCACGTGCCTGAGCACCCTGCAGGATTCTCCCCGAGATGCTCCCATGGTAGAACACGGGGCACAGCCAGGCTGACCAGCCTTTACCGACATGGATCATTCTCACGTCGCTGTCACCTGCGTCCTCTGTGAGGGCAGCGTGTGGAAATAACGAGCGGCCACGCAGAAGCTGGACTTTTGCTCCTGTCAGCTGCAAGGGGGGGAAAGTGTGAGGCGGGAAAGCAACCTGCCGGTGAGATGTGAAGCGCTGCTTTGGTTCTGTCTTTAGCGCCAAGGGCACAAAGGAGAAGTAGGAGAAGTAACCCCTGCCCGTGTGTTCCCTGAAGTCCCATCTAGGATGGGACTCCCTCCTCCTCCTCGTTTGCTGGCGGCTGCACAGACCCCCGCAGCCCGGAGGGTCGCTCCGCTCCCTTTCAGCCACAGGCCCCCCAGGGCGAGGTGAGGCTCCGGCCGCCCGCCCGGGCGGTTTAAGGTCCCGCCGCCTCCCGGTCCCGCCGCCGCGGTCCACCTTAACGCGGCGGCGGCTGCGGCGGCGGACGGGCCCATTGCCGCGCCGGGGGTCGGCGGGCCCCGGGCCCCCCCCGGGAGCCTCGTCACCGCCCCGCGCCCGTCGGACAGCGGCATGAAAATGAGTCAAAAGTGAGAAATCCGTCGCCGAGCCGCGGGTGATGGTGGGTCTCGGTCGCCCCCGAGAAACCCCCGGCGGCGGCACCCGGCCCGGCCCCCGGCGGCGGGGCCGGGCTATTTATAGCAGCCGCCGCGGCGATATAAGGGAGGGCCGGTGAGGGCTCCCCGGCCGCGGCCGCCGGGGCGGGAGCGGGCGGGGGCCGGGGCCGGCGGCACTGCCCGGCCGCGGGCGCCTCTTGGCGGGCATGGGCGGGCGCTGAGGGCGCGGCCCCGGCAGCCCGGGTGAGCGGGGCTTGGAGGGCTCGGGGGTGCTTTTAGCTGGGGGGGGTGGAGAGAGAAGAAGAAAGAAAGAAAAAAAAAAGCCAAACCCAATAAATCGTAGTTTGCTTTGCTTCTCCCCCCCGCCCCGAAGCGGGGAGGTGCGGGATAGCGCCGCGGGGAGTTGCGGCGCTCCACGCCTGAAAAGCCCGCGGGAGGGGTGGGATCACCGTGACACCCAGCGGTAACGGCGGCGGGGCTTTCCCCTTTTCTCTTCCTCCAGTAATTCCTGCTGACATGCGGTGCCCCGCTCTGGCATGAGCCCCCCCCGGCAGGAGGAGCGCTGCCCGGGCCCCGCCGCTTTCGCTGCCCGCGGATCGGTGTCGGGAGGAGAGGGCTGTCGCCGACTGTCGCCGCGGAGCCGCCGCACTCAGCACCGCCAGACGCCGGGTCGGGACGGTACGGTGGCTTTGTGCCGCGGGTCTGCGCGGCGGCGGTGGGCTCTCGGTGGCCGGGGGGGCCCGTCCTCGCCCGCGGAACGCCTGGGAGGTGGGATGTGTCGAGCAATGGCTGGACCGCTGCGGGTCTGGTGTCTTCGTCTGGGTGTGTGGCGGGGAGAGGGGGTCACTCTGAGTTACGCGGTGTTGTGGAAGATCTTTGTAAATTGAGGATTTGTTGGATTTTTGTCACGTCTGGGGTCTTTTACCCCCAGCCGATTCAGAGCCACTCTAAGCCTTTACTTTCCTACTTCTTGCGTGTTCTGATCTGTGTATGGCAAGATTTATCCTGCCTTAAAACTGCTCTTGGACCACTGAATACTTTGTGAAAGCTTCCAGATTCATTCGAGTTATTTGCTAGGCTTTTAGAAGACAGATATAGATGCTATCTTTAATTACAAAGAAACAAGGAGAGGAGGAGGTACTTTTTCTTTTCTGGTTTTACTTTTTCTTTGCTTTAATAAAAGAGACTGAACCACAGCTGAAGGACAAGGACTTTTCAGCTCTTGTGCTTGGGATTGCTGGGGATTAGAAAGAAAACTTGTAACTTTTTTTTTTTTTTCTTTTTTTAAATGTCTCAGGAGTCCTAGAAACAGTGTTTAGAAAACCCTGCTTCCCAGACAGAGAAACTAAGATAAAGCCACGCTGGCTGCAAGTTAAGAGTTAGACGTTGGGTGGACCAGTCTCATCATCCTGTGCCTGGCTGCTCTAGTAACCCTCCCTGTCAAGCTGATCGCTTTATGCAACAAACCGGGACTTTACTCTGTGGCAGTTGGGAGTAGAGAGTGGGGTTCTGTGCACAGCAGAGTTCTGACCCCTGTGTGAGGCTCTCCCCCAGCACGGGTAGCTGTAGCCCTGCTGCACCCATCAGCCTGCACTTTTCTACATTAGTTGCCTAATGTTATAGAAGTGTGAAAATCTAAGCCACCAGCTCCTTAGGTATCTGAAGTCCTCTAAGTTTGAATTTTGGTGGCAGGCTTAAAGGGATGCTATTGAATGGAAATGTTCTATTTATGTCTTATCTGGAAACAGTTGATCATACGGTAGTTGGTACTGAGAACAAGTGCACCAACTTTATAGTCATACCTGGATATAGATGCGCTTTCTGAATTTTCACTATGAAATTTTCCGATTAGCTCAGACCCTTTCTGCACAAGTGAGATGCATTTCAAAGGCCTAAAACTACATGGGTCAGCCCTCATTTTTCTTTATGAAAGGTGCTTGTCTGTTGCTCTGAATCTGTTAGGGGCATTGCAAAAATGGGGTCTATTAATTTAAGAAAAACTAGGAGAATATAAGAGGGAGAATAGGGGTGTGGCAAGGAAATTATGAAGTAATAGCTTTACAAAAACCTACCTCTCGGTACCATAGCTTTGGACTGCCTAATAGAGATAGAATTTCTTTCTATGTACTAGAGTCTGAAAATACAAAACTGACAGCATCTCTTTAAAAATAATATTGCATACAGAAAAAGAAGTGTTCTTCTATTATAGTTCTGCATCAATTTGTTTGACTTCCTTTGATTTTGCTCCTCCATTCCAGGAGATATCCCACACGATAGTGTGTGGCCCAGATTGCAGAGGGCCAAACACCCCACCGGCAAGACTCCCAAACCAGAGCAGCTGCACCAGGGTCGGAGCCAGCCCAGCATTTGTTTTCAGAAATGATGTGAAAGGCAGTTTCTATTTATTGAAGTTTTTTGTGGGTGTTTTCACAAGCTCGAAATTTTTTTGCAGAGGAACTAAGAATTACAGAAACAAAGCATGCCTTCTTCATGGGGGGAGTTTTTGGTATGTGTTGTGTTGGGTTTTTTTTTTTTCTTAAACTGGGACTGAGGTTAACAAAAGGGAGGAATAAAATTGTATCATCTGGTGGTTAGAGAGGACTTCTTTCCTTCTCCCCACACATTTTTTGGCACTGGGGGAGACATAGCATTTGGGGACTGGAAGGAGGAGGAGGAGTTCTGTATGTGAGCTGGTGTTGTCATTAGCAAAGTAGGACACAAGGGCAACGTAAGGACAAGTGAATATAGGAAAAGTGAATGTGATGAATCATTATCGTTGACATCGTGCTGTGGTTCCTTAGAGCTCTTCTTTAACTGCGGACAGAAACAGCGTTCTGCGCCTCAGACCTGCATGGCCCTTTAGCTCACACCAAGTGCTGCCAGTGGTGTTTCGCTGTTGAGACCATCAGGACAGAAACTCTGCTCCCTTCTGCTCTTCATTCCGGAGGGCTCCTTGAAGAAAGCTGTTTCGCTTTGTTCATTTCTGCCCTTTTTATCTTATCTCTTTGGGAGTGAAATATTTTTTGTGGCTGGATTCAAGCCAAGAGTCGCTACCTACCTCCTGCAGTTGCCAAGCCAGGCAGCCCTGCTGACCTGCTGGGTACAGGTGAGTCAGTTTATTAGGATGAATCAGTCTGCCCTATGAAAGTTTTAGGCTTCAGGTGCCAACTGGACCAGTCTTAATTTGGTTTTGCCTGGTCTGTTTGCTTTGCACTGCTGCAGCCACGCTGTCGCTCCTGGTGGTTCCTCGCCCCAGCCTCGCTCAGCCTTTGCAGCCTGCGCAGGGCCTCTGCTGCGGTGTGGTGCCCCTACATGCAGGAGCTGCCCTTGTCTCAGAGTTGTAACTTGTCCATGACTGCACATCCCTTTACCTCCCTTACCTGCAGAGACGGAGGCAGGAGGGATTGCACCTCAGCATGGGAATGTGCAGCCCTCGATGCAGAGCGTACTCCAGATTCTGGAGATGGAGAATATTAACATGAAACTGCAGGAACGAAGAGGGGAGTGTTTTTGCATGGTGGCGGTGTTTCATAAGCTTTTACTGTCGTAAATAAGTAGAACAGGGTCGAGGGGACAGATCCAATATGGAAAATAGGGAATTCATTTTCAGGCTTCCACGACAGTACTATAAACAGGGCTGAGGAAGAGAAGTGGTGTTAAAAGATACGGAAATATGCACTGAAAGTTACTTTTCAAACATCAATGATGTTATTCCTGGTGTCTGAGGCACCCAAGTTTAATGAAGTATAAAGCAGAGGGCTTTGGGAGGATTTGGTCCAAATGAAAACAGAATGAGCGTGGGACTGGCAGATGGGAGGAATGTTAGCCCACTCCTTGGTGGAGTTACTGCTGCCTTCTCCTGTTGTTGCCTACAGAGGGACTTGACAGAAGATACTGGGCGGGAGGGGGGAGGGGAGTACAGCTTTCCTGTTCTACTTGAATGTCACTGGCTGTATTTTTTTCCATGGGGAAATGAAGGTCCAACGCTCCAGTGGGTCACATCCTGAGTGTTTGTATCCAATGTAAATCTAGAGCAAGTCCATCAACTTCAATAACATCTGCAGTAAGCCACAACTGGCTCTTTCTGAACAGAGAGAAGAAATGAACAGCTGTAACTTCAAATACTGAATTTTTTGGCGTACTCATTTTTTTGAGATTTATGACTCTCTTATTCTCCATTTGAGAATGTAGTGGAGCAATTGCTTATCCATGCATGCGTGTATATGTGAGAAAATGTCAGCAGAGGAGTAATACATATGGAAGTCTTGCATAGAGATATGGCAAACTGGCCACCTGTTCTTAGATGATGAAATAATTATAGAAATATATTTCTCCTGAAGTAATGATTGAGGGAAGGGGTGGGGGCAGGGTTGGGAGAGGTTAATGATATTTTTAAGTAGTTTGCTGTACTTATAGTACTTCTGGTGCTTATTACTGACCCTCCTGCTAGTTTTACTGCTTCAGACACTCATTCTTCAGTAAGTGGTGGTTAGTGCTGCGCAGATGTATAGGTTTCATCAGAGAGACCAGTCCAATGGCTGGAGCTTGCTGAAGAGATGTGAAACCTGCCCTCAGGTACCTTCTCTGTCACAAACTGCCCAAAGGCAGGTAGGCTAAGGTCAGCAACTCTTATAGATACCCATAACTGTGAATCTGCCTCTCACTGAGCCCGCTTTTCTTCTTTCTAAAATGGGGTAGTAGAAGTTTCTTCTTTGTGGGGTATGTTGGGAGCATAAATATAACAAATGCAGAGGTACTTCAGAAGGCATCTGAGATACTCTGGGATTATATTCCCCTTCCTGCTGCTTCTCTTCTGGCCAGAATTGACCAGCAGAATTGCTCAGTGCTTTTACAACTGAGGGGTTTTTTTTAAAGTTTTGGCTAAATCTTGTTTGCCTCAGAATTTGTTTGCCATTGATGGGCTTGAGATTAAAATCTTGAACTACTTTCTTCTACTACTACTATAGAGCAGCTTAAAAAGCATGCTGACACCCCTTCACCTTCTCGCAGATAACATAATGCCTGCCTTCCCTTCTCTTTCAGAAGATCTGCTTCTGGAAAGAATGTTGTACCAAATACTACACTTTATGTAGTGTAGTAAAAATGGGTTTTTTCTTCATCCATCTTAGCCCTTCACTGTCTAAGCTTTGATGCTGCAAATTCCACATAGTTTCCTACAATGCTTCTCTTTTGAATGTACAACAGTTCTCATTCCCGTATTAACTTGCTAAACCTACCTGAAGTAGCTGCTTCATTTCATGGAGGGGAAAATCTACGTATTTTCCCAAAGGTAGGGGAAATGCCCCCAAATGGTTTGCTGATCTCTGCTCTCTCTGTTTGGTTATTGCCAACTCCTGACTGCATCTGCCTAGTTCTAGGTCCAGAGATGAATGTCACTGAGGACTTCCTGGGGACTATTTCGCATCTGAATGGTGACTAGTAATGATCAAACATGGTGGGTCAGACCACTGGTTTATGTAGTGACTGGTGTTAGTCCACTGAAGACCAAACAGCGGCTCCAAGTTTTCATCAGCTCCATTGAAAACAAGTACAACTGCATCAGCTCGCAGACAGTTTACAATAAACCTGCTCCCCAGGCTGTGGGTTAACCTCACTAAGTGTCTCCTGGGGTCAGGTCTGTTACTCTTGTATGTGAAAATAAGTCTTGGTGTGCTTTCTGATTTACTGGAGTGTAAATAAAGCAAGAAGGTCTTTCACTTACAGGCTCACTCATCGGCATATATTAGTAACGCTCATCAGCTTTTGACTGGAACTTTGATGGCATAATTACTCTAAAAGGTTAACATATTCAAAACTACCTGTGTGACTTTGGGAGTTGGATTCCTAGGAGTCTTAGTCATTATTTTAAACAGGAATGAGCTTTTTAAGCCACACATACTCCTGGAAGTTTTAAGAAAAGACTTCTGTTAACATGTCTTTAAAATGACAGTTTCTAGGACAAGTGTGGCAGCTCTGCCAGTCCACTCATTTCAGATATTAAATAAGGAGATTGAAGAAACAATTAGAAAAACACCGTGGAAAATAGATTCTCATGGGTAATCTTACTAGAGAGGTCCAAGATGTAAAAATGTCTATTCTTCAGTCACCTGACAGCAGTATGGATGTGAGCATGTGTTTTCAGCGATGTCTTTAGGGCAGCTGGGAGGATGACTGTTATCTCAGCCGTCACTGTAGACAGAGCAAAACATATATTTCTCCAGACACAGTTTGGTGCACTGAATTCAAACTACTTGTGACTGGAACAGTTTGAGTTACCAGGGCAAACAATGTTATCAGAAGAAACATAAACTAAGAAAACAGTCTTGCATACTCTAGTATTTATGTTTGTGTAGGTAAGACTTTAATTTGCTATTAGTGTTTGGGGTTTTTTTCAGCAGTGATGGATTAGTCTTGGTACTTGTGTGATTTTTAAAGCATTCCTGTAACACTTGTAATGCAAATCTATTTATTTTGCAACATACCTGTGAGATAGAGACCTGCTGTTTATCTCGCTTGTACAGCTGGGGAACTGGAGTATTCAGTAAAGCTAAACACAGCACACAAGATCATGCAGGAAAGTCTGCAGTAGGACAGGCGGGAGGGTGCTGAAACTGGGTCTCAATTCCCAGGAAAACCACCAACCTCTGGTCCATGCTTTTCCCATCAGGTTCCTCCTTGGTGCTTCTGATGCAGCTTGGGGCGTTTCTTTGGCTAGACAAGGTGGGGTTTGGCTTTTCTAAGGAGGAAAGCTCAAGCCTGATGATGGAGGGAGGAATGGATGGAGGGAGGGTGGATGTATGTCTGGGGGAAGATGGGGAATGGGGAGCATTCCCCAGCTAGAGATGCCACCACCACTTCTTCAGTGAGCCCAGCTTCCCCAGTGCTGGCACAGGCTGCTTCACAGCTATTGAAATTCCGTTCCTCTGGGGAAATCTCTGCTCTTCCTCTGCCCAGAGCCATCTCTGCTCTTTTTAATAAAGTTGATATGAGTGGCTGGATTGATGATGAAGCCTTCTGCCCAGCCGCTGGCTCCACATCTGCTGCCACTGTGTTGTGTCCCAGGCTCTGTGACAGAGGATAGCTGCCTTCACTCCACCCTGGCCTTGTGAGGGGCACCAGTGTTTTCATTTTGGGGGAGGAAGCTGTCACAAAGCTGGCAGGAGGAATTTTTTGTTTTGGTTGCATGATTAACAGTATTAATATGAGTTTTATTGCTCAGAATGTATCCATGTTTATAGGATGCTATATTTAAAAAGGAGAAAAAATGAGTCATGGGGAGCTATGCTAATGCTAAGTATTTATGTCTACCTCTTGTGAGGCTGAAGGCAGCGGGAGCTGAGCAACACTCTTGCGAGGATTTACGGATCAAACTAAAGCCCAGTGAAGTCAGCTGTAAGTCACACTGTGCCTTGCTTGAGGCCTGTATCGTGTATCTTGTGCTGGTTGCAATGAAATGCTCTTCTTGAAAAACCCGGGAGTGCTCAGTGCTGTTGACTTCCCTGGGCTGAGGCAGGAGCTCGCTGAGCTGCAGGCTGCGGTAGAGATTTTGCCCTCCCAGAGGTTACTGCTCCTCTGCTGGAAAGTCACACCTCGTTTGGTCGCAGCCAGGGCAGAGATGTCCCTGTGCCTCTCAGGCCATGCCTGCAGCACCATGTGAGTGGGAGCAGGCAGAGCCTGGGCACATCTTGGCTTCAGCCCGCTCCTCTGCAGGAGCTGTAATCCCAAAGAGGAGTGAGGTAGGCTCTGCTTTCAGAGCCCGCTAGGGACACAGGGATGCCAGGGTTTGGATACTTTCACTTATGGCATGTCTTGACACTAATTCAGTTGGCTTGCACTTAGTTATGAAGTGCAAGTGTTGGTGTTTGTTTTGATTTATTTAAAAGTTCCTTAATGAGATAGTGATCTGTTTGAGAGGGCCAGTGAATTCACCTTTCCAAGTGTCTGCTTGCCAGCGTGGCTCAGCTCTGATCACAGGTAGAGAAGGGACCAGGACTGGGATTTCACTGCTGGGTGGGCCAAGAACAGGGGATGGAGATGGACTCACTCTCAACAAATCCAGACAGCGTTGTGTGCCTGGAAAATGCAGATTTGGTAACAGCAAGGTGCTCTGCAGCTTCTCTGTTTTGCCCATGTATTTAAGAGGAGGAGTTTTCAAAGTGAGCAGAAAATAATTATTAAAGTGAAATCTTCAGTTTATTGGGCTTTTTGTTTCATTTTGTTGTTGGGGTTTTTTTTTTAAGAATTGGTCTTACAGTATGAAAATGAATATGTTTAAGCTTCCTTCAATATATTTTTGAGGGGTACACTGGAAAACAGAAAAGGCTGTAATAATGTAAGGCAGGTTCTGGTTTGTGAAAACAAATACTTGCTCATCTTGCAAATGTAAGAGGGTTTAAAAAGCTATTGAACAGGGATCTGTTATTTGCATTCCTGGAAGCACAAAGCCAATGGTGAGTCTGATAATACAATAGCTGGAACAAAGACCCACCCAACCCAAGTAAAAAGGATGTTAATGGACATTGGTGTAATGGGAATCCCATCCATTTTTTTCTTGAACTGACCTTCCCACTTAAAGGGCTACTAAAACATCCACTGTAGCGTGTCTCCAGGCACCTGGTCACTCCAAAAAAGCATTTAGAGGATTTTCTTCTGTAAGTTTGAGAGTCTGCGATACAAACTCTTTACCAATTGGTTGTTGTGACACAGAAAGACTCCAAAAGGGTATGAAATGACAAAAAGTAACAGAATGCAGATGGAATTTAATCTTTCAGGCACATCCAGACACTGTTATCGGGTCTGTCATCTGTACTTAACATGCCCAGATAGCTCTTGAGTGGTCTGCGTAGACAGCTGGTAATTTAGTAGAGATTGGGATCTTCAGAAAATACACAGCTGATGTCTTGTGTAATACTTGGTATGGAAGTATTAGTGCCACCAGCCTAAGTACAAGACTTGCCAGGTGGGGAACATCTATCTATAAAGTAGGACTCTTTGGGAAGAAGTTATTTGGTACCCAGCACTCAATCCCAGGAGGACTCATGAAGGGACTTGTGCTGTGGGGTGATGAACTGGGAAGGAGGAGATCAGTGAAGGAGTTCCTTTGGCTCAGTAGTGCTTGCTGCTTGATTGAAGTTGGTTTGATAGCTGCTGGTGTTTAGTGGGTACAAGAGTCCCCAGCTAATCTCGGAGGAGGAGACATGCCCCAGTGCTCTGGGAAAACCCTAAACTGTTGCAAATTGTTCTTGTGAAACAGCAGTGCAACATTATTGCCATTGTAGCTCTCAGAGCAGCGTGATCTCGCTGTTAAGGTCCCTGCCTAGCCACAAGTCTACATCTGACATAACTGGCCTTGGAGAAGAAGGCAGGTGTCGCCTGAGCCCATCCTGTGCACGCCCTGCTTCACTTCCACCTGAAGAGACCTTGGTGGTAGCTGGTGAAGGATCGTAACTCTGGACTAGAGGTCCGAAGCTTGCGATGAACTGTAGCAATGAGGTGGACTTGAATGAGTACTTGCAGCTCTTCCCTCAGAAAATATTTTGTAGCTCAAGGGCAGAGCGCTGGGAGAGAGACTTCTCTGTTTCCTTCACATGCTGTGGATGCTTTCAAATTTAATCTGCAAACTGGCAAAATATCAGGCATGAGGAGCTGAGCAGACCATTTGCTTTTCTTGAGGTTCGGTCTGGTCCAAAGAGATACGGAATGCTCTGTTAAAATGCTCTGCTGAGCGTCTTTTCCTCTGCACGTTCTGCAAAACGGCTCCATGCAGCACAGACATGCTGATAAGATGCTTTATCACCCCTGTCCTATGAGCCCCAAGTATTTTGTTATGTGAGATTTACCTGTAGAGTATTAAGTCCATCTTCAAAAGTTTGACTTGGACTGAAAGCCTGCAGACTGTGAAAAGTCTTTCATGTTCATCAGCAAAGTTAGCTAGGAGATATATAATTTCTTACTCTTTTTGCAATGTAGCAAGTCTGTTTAATTAAGCATCTGGGATTTGAATTATTAAATAACAGAACAGTTTCAATCTACTTTTCTGTTGGTAAAGATCTCCAGCAACCCGTTTTAACTCCTTGGATTTTTAAATTATGAGCTTCAGAAACTCTTTGAACCTCAGGAGGACGACTTACTGGATCCAGAAGGGCAGAGAAATACAACTCTTATTCTAAGGTCTCCTGAGCACAGCAAGTCACTCCCTATTGTTTACATACCAGCCTCACAAGAATATGGGAATAAGTGTTAGGTTGCTGAAGCAAAGCAGAAAAACTGTGTTTTCAGGCATATCCTGCATTGAAGCATCTTTCTGGTTTTGTACAGCGTAAGAAAAAATTCTGTGCTTTCGAGGCCAGATTGCCTCATCTGTTTTGAGGTTAAAAAAAAAAAAAAATTAAAAAAGTAATAGTAGTTGCAGTCTGCATGGGCTTGGGAGGGTTCACTGAGAGATAGGAAGGGACCAAGAGGAGTCATCTAAGCCAAAGTGGTGAAGGGTTGCTGAACTCGGGCGGTGGGTGGAGGTCTGCCACCTTCAAGGCAGTGAGCGAGGAGCTGGGGAAGGAGGTGAGGAAGTGGCTGCTAGTGTCCATGGTGGGGGCAGAGGTGCAGGCAGCCCTGGGCAGAGTGTCCTCGAGGGCAGCAGGAGATGAGGGACTTGCTGACAAAGCCACCTGGCACCAACAAGCTCCCAAAATGCTTCCCAACCTCAGGAGTGCTCCAGCTCCCCAAGCCCTCCTGACCCCAGGCTAATGTGCTCTGGCTCCTGTTTGAGACCAGTGCACTTCAAAAGCCTTGTCAAGTGGAGGGGGTGGGTGGACACAGTGGGTGGAGCTGATGACCCAAAATACCATTTCCCCTTCCTAAGGCTGGGCGTATACCAAACTTGTGTCTCTGTGTGGTAAAAGAATATGAACCAAAAGTGCTGAGAGATGCAGTGGTTAAATTGAAACATGCTGTGGCAAGATGAAAGTAATCTTGTCCCTTACCAGCCCTTAATGCTTTGGGGCTTTATTTATTTTTTTTTTTCCAAGTGGCTGCGATCCATGGTGTCTCTATGTGTGCTTTTAATAGTTTTTTATATGCAGAAACATGTCAAGACACCATCAGGGTGAACCCTACTATGTTGTGTTATAGCTCACAAGGTCAAGATGAAACATAAGAATATTTACGGTTGTCTTTCAGTTCAAAATTTATTTTTGTAGTGTCCTTGAATGTACTGAAGCATATGAAAAAGACCCCTATGTGGAGTCAATGTCCCTTAGGGAGAACCCAGCAGTTCAAAGAAGGGCCAGATCCAAATTTCTTGCTCTTTCTGTGAGTCTGGTATGTAAAATATGACATAAATGAGAGATTTACACAAGTTGCCAAAACTAAGGCTAACATCTTTTTGCTTGGTGTTTAAAAATAATGGCACTATACAAGCATAGGAATGGCATATAAGATCTACCAGAAGGTGAGAGCAACACAACGCTGCATCCCACTATTTTTGAGAAAAGACCTTGATGTCTTGACTTCGTTGTGACTCTGCAGCAGGATACTGTTGTACTTCACAGCTGTGTGGTGGATGGAAGTTAAAAACGGATCTTCCTGGGCTCTGATGGCAGACCCTAAACATTTCTATGAAACTTCTCAGCCAAGTTCTGTAGGGGATTGAAACTCAGGAGAATCTGAGGAAAGAAACCTGTTCAAACAGAAGAGCAGGGCAACTGAACCAAAACAATGCTCAGGAAGAGGTAATCAAGGACCAGGGGTTCTTCTGTGAAAGTAGCTCTTGATTTGACCTCAGTTCGTCTAAACTCAGAAACTTTGGTCACTTACTTTGCTTTGTTCAGTTCATGCGTGGTCTTACCTGTGAAACGACCCTTCCCATTACCCAGGTAAAGCAGAAACCCTGTACACTTGTGGGAGACAGTGTTCTGTACCACTGCAGGTACAACTGCACGTAGTACCACTCACACTTAAGGAGAAGGGGGTGTGTCCAGCCCCAGTCAGTGATGAGCAGTGTGGTGATATCCGTGTCTAACCAATGTTTTCCCATCAAAGGTCTTTATCTGCCCCTTCACCAATGCTGAGTGGTGTGTATTTGCTGTCTATGTTGCTGAGGGGAGGGAGGTCCTCAGTGAGTCGGCTGTAGCCCAGCACATGTCCTCATCCCTCCAGGACAGCATCCCCTTGGGGAATCTGACTTCACAGCTTCTGGAGATCTGTTAATGCCAGCCCGATGATTAGACAGAAGGCATCGTCTTTGGCGTGTGTCACTGGGAGGCTGAGTACCTTGAAGGCTGAATTCTGAAATGAGTATAACGTGTGGTGTGTTTCTCCCATGTGAATGCTAAAACCAGTTTATAGGGCAGAAGCAGAAGATGTTATTGTTTGGTATGTGTGAAAGATGCTTTGTGGCAATGGCAGCAGAGGGTGTGCCTCTGCCTTTTCCTTTAACTGGGGAGAGACTCTGCTGTTGCTTTTTCTTTTTTCCCAAATGGCAATTGATTTTTGAGGGGGTTTATCTTTTCCTGAAATTGTGAGTGAATTTCTGATGTGATTGCACAGACGTAGTGGTGGTTGGAGCCCTGCTGTTGCCTCATTCATCAGAGGTGCTTCTCGAGAGTGCAAAACACTTTTGAGGTATGATTTCCCATAGAATGCTAATCCAGTGAAGTGCTGTAGACTCACTTGCTGGCACTGTTTAAATCCATAATGCAGCACCACCTGCCAAACCACGGGGCATAATGGAAGTGTTAATGAATGTACATATATACCCTCCCACATGGCTGCAAGTTGAATGACTTAAAAGTTGAGGCAGAGGGTTCAGACTGAATATAGAAGGAACCAGGCTTAGGGTATCCTGATGCAGGTCTGTGCTGAAACTGGAGGGTGAGGGGTGGCCACAGGGGTCTAAAATTGGGTCAACATAGGCTGCTATCAAACATGTTGATTTTCATGTTGATTTCTGATATATGGAATCATCCACTCATGACACCTGAGAAGAATCTTGAGCATTCAACAGCAAAGCACAGGTACTGAGCAGCACTGGCTGGGACCCTGGTACATCTTTTCCAAAGGGGTATCTTCACGGGATGTTTCTCTCCAGTGCTGACAGGGTGAATGCACTTGATAGGAGGGAGGAATTGAGTCATGCATGGGTAAACTCTGTTCCTCAAGGGTGGTTTGGCCCATTGCCTGCTGGTCTGAGCGTCAAGGTGTGTATTTGCCACTGGGAGGGCTTGCCCAGGCTGGCAAGGAGCAGGAGGAGGACAGCGGGGAGGGAGCTGACAGCCAAGGAGGTTGCCAAAGAGAAGGGCTGAGAAGAAGCACCAGGGCTGGCCTGGCACGTGGCTAGGATGCTGGTGTTGTCGTGCACCCTGTCCTCAGGCAGGTTCATGGGGATGCTGTGGCCTCATGGAGCTGTGCATCACCACGTGTACGGCAGAGGTGGGGGCTGCACAGCCCCCCACATCCCACTCCTTACTCTGGTACCCGACCCTGAGCTCTGCCCACACTTCTATTTCAAACAAGGCCATTGGATTTGCCAAGTACAGAGTCACCTCCCCAGCATGTTGTACGTAAATAAGAGGCTCATGCTCTTGGCAGACGCTGTAACAAGCCTGGAAAAAATGACTGTTATGAGTCCTGGGCCAATGATGAGATCTTGGAGTCTTCCAAGTGACAGAGTAATGACATGGACCTGGGAAATGCCTGGAAAATGGCTTTGCACACAGTTCTGGGATTTAGAGTCATGACATTCTACCTAGAATCTGCCAGGTGCCTCTTTGGGTAAACCTGAGAGATGGCTGTTCTTTCATCTTCTGAAGTCCATACTGGTGAAGCTCTACAAAAGCTCCAGCATCACAGACCAGCACGCTCTGTGTTCTTCTGTACCTGGAAATAAGTATTAAATGGGTTGCAGGACTGTCCTCGAGCCAGGAGCCTGGGAAAGTTGACAGCCCTACAAGCTTGCCCTGTGCCCTGGGGTGTAGAAATGTTGCAGAAACATCTGCGCTGCCCCATAGCTCACAGGTAATTCCAGGGAACACTGCAGTGCAGAGAGGGAATGGACGATCTGTCTATTTTTCCATAGTCTTTTTGCCTGGAAAGGGTAGTCATGAGTCAAGTTTTGGAGAAGATCTGCTGTAGAGCATAGGTTTTGGAAATAGCCTGAAGATTCCCACTCTCTGCACCTTCCTCCATCTGCCCCAAGAGAGGGAGCATCAGCCTGGTCTTTATAGGATTCACCCATACTCTCATGGAAATGCTATTACCAGGGACCTTTGCAGCCTTGAGCTCTTTACATCTGTCTGAAGAGATGCCAGGTGTGTTTGCCAGGAGGGAAGGTAGTCTTTAAAAAGCCATTTACATCCCAAAAGACATCGGGTAGCAACACCAGAGATGTAAAAAGCATTAAATACAGAATTGAGCCTGACTGGAAGAAAAACTTGGGGCCAAATGCATTGATTGATTTGCAGGAAGGTGACTGGAATGAGATGGCCCTGTACCCTTTCCATCCATAAACCATCTCCAGAGCATCCGTAGGTGCCATGAAGTCTGTGCACTGGCTCAGCTATGCCTGCCCTGTGCACGGCATGATGTCCATAAGACCGTAGTGCAGCGAGCCATCAAGGAGCTGGGTGGTGGGGTGGGTGCATACTATCGAGGTGGGTGGACACTATCAAGCACCCCTTGTTTTGGCAGGGGGACGTGGGGCCATGGTGGGGAAGGCAGGGTGGAGCCATGAGGATAGTTCATGTTGGGCAGTTCTTGCCGCTGCTCAGGACCCCCCCACAGCTCCGTGCTGCGGTGCACAAATTCATCGCATGGGCTGCTTCTACCTGCCCAAGGCGATGCTGGCTGAGGCCAGGAGGGCTATGCCACACACATCTGGCTGTGCCATGCACATCTGGCCACATCACCAGCAGCAGGGCTACATGCAGGCAACAAAGCATCTGGCTGCAAACTGAGCACTGCCGCAGAACTGGGTTGTTGGTTCAGAAACCTTGCTGAGCAGTATAAGAGCAGCAAAACCATCCAGGGCAGTGGATTTGGGGTCTTTTTATTGGTGTGTCAGCAGGCTGGGATGTGTAGGAGGGAAGCTGCCCATTTCCAGGGATTGTGCGAGCAGGAAGGGCAGCTATTGGAATTTGAAGCCGCTTCCTCCACTGTAAATTTGTTCTTGTTGTGTTATCTCTGGCTGGGCAGGGCAGGGGAACATCTTGGCCATCTGATTTTTTGCTACAGTATGTTTAGGTCAGCTTCATTGGTTCCATGATAACATAGGAGAGGCATTCCTGGCCTCACTAGTGAAGAATTTTCAAGATTCAATACAGGAATCTGTCATCCCATTATGTCTCCTGAGAGCTTTGGAAATAAATGAGTAAGGAAGGGGATGGTGGATTTAAACACACAAGAAGTGATGGAAGTAAAAGTAGCTGAGCCATCTGTTTCATCAGGCCCTAGTTACTGTGCAGGGCTGCTCTCATTTCATGCCTTGGCAAAAGGCTTGCATCAACCTCCAGTGGACACCCCTAAACTGGCGACCACACAGTTTTAATAGAGGTCAGAGAGGTACAGAAATGGATATCACATAGCTGCTTTCTGGTCGCATATCTGGATTCTCCTACAAACTGGTACCAGCAGTGCTGTAACTCTACAGATGACCCAAATCTGACTTAAGTATTGTTTTTAATTTAAAAAATAATGATAATCTGGCTTCTGCATCTGACTGTTGGCTTGTCAGAATCATAGGAGTCTTCTTACGTATTTTGAAAAGGGCACTACATCACTGACAGAAACAGGCTGAAGATTAATGGAGTTGTGGGAGGTGGAGGAGGAGTTGGGGGAGGGAAATGGAGTTTGTTTTGGATGACATTCGTCGATATGATTGACGCATGGTGTCCTGCATTTATATACAGACCAGGACACGGACAAGCATGTGCTTCCGAGTAAATATGAGTGAGCCCCTGAGCCCAGCATGGCCACAGGAAAGCGGCTGCTCAGTCCTACAGCAAGGGCTCCTTCTTATCACTTAAGGATTCGCAGCAGGGGGAGGCGGGGGGCCGCCTACCACCTAAGCAATTTCCACTGACGCAGCTTTTTATTATTATTATTTGTTCAGACTATAATTCCATGTTTCCTGAAATAACTACCAAGTATTCTTCAGGCAGCTACTGCCTTTAGCTGCCTTTTGTCGAATCTCAAGTGCTTCATTACTCCCCCGGTGCATTTTCTTTCTCTTACAGTAAATCTGAGCAGCATCTGTGTGGTGGGGGAGGCGATAAGATCTTGGGTTGAAAAGGAGAAAAGGTCTGACTGGCACAGGGAGCCAGTAAGGAGTTCAGGGAGCACAGCCCTCAGGCCATAGCAATCTTTTTGTGCTGGAGGAAAATTCACCAGGCCACTTCCAGGACCTACAGCTACATGCCCCAGATTCAAAACCCAACCGGTTGCAGCTCTTTATTGCTGGGTTGAGGATTTTATTTTTAAACAACAGTTGGTTTATGGCTTTTTTTTTTTTTTTTCTCTCCTCTTTAGTAGCAGTCTGATAGTACTTTGATCACTGCTCCAAAAGGAAGTGCCTGTAATTTCCTGTGCAGGTCTTGCCAGGTGCTGGGCTCCATCAGATCTCCTGGAAGCTGATGGGAGTTGAGAGTGCTCTCACCTAGCAGGATCCTCCTTATTAGAAAACCTCAGAGACTTGAAACGTCACTTGGGTTTTGAAGAACTTAGTGCCAGAACTACAAAGGGCATCAGGCTCTGGCTTCCCACATGACGGATCTTTTCCATGCTGACTTCCCACTGAAGGCTTGCACATAGTCCAGCTTTTGCTCGGTGTGTCGTTTTTGAGGCATTGACCAGGCAGGAAATCTGACAGACTGGAGGAAACCTGGCTAAGAGTTAATCATCTTTAATAATAATTGGCAGTAGTTGTTTATACACCTACGTGTCCTTTGGCTCTCAAAGGTTTGGGACACAGTCATGCCTACTCGAGGGAGAAATTCCTGAAGTTCATTTGGTCCTGATCAGCATGACTCAAGGGAGACATCTGCCTCCTAAAAGGGCATGTCCCAAGTTTCAAGGGTTCTCAGTAGCTCCCAGTCCAAGAGATTGCCTGCAACACATAAGGCTGAACTATTTTGGTACCTGGCGAGCGTCTCTGGGTGTGTCATGGTGGTTGTGTGGCTGCAGCCAGCAGTCTACAAGAGGAACAGAGAGGGAAGTGTTCAGATCTTGCAGAGTTTCAGCCCTGGAGGCATTGCATGGAGCTGCTAATGCTTGCAAAGTGGACGGGTAAAAGGGCATAATTGAGTGAGCTGTGGCTAGAGGAAGAGTTATTAATTGCAACTGTAGGAGTAGTTGGCAGCCTTCATGGCTGATAGTCTTCCTCGGCCTCAGGTGAGGTTGGTGTCTTCAGGTACGCAGAGTTCTGCCAGGGCTTATATGAAGAGCTATCCATGGACCAAAGCAAACTGATGATAGAAAAATTCCCTTGGGCCATGGGCTGATGGAATTGGTCAACATAAATACATATCCCTAAGTATATGCTAAATCTCAGCTTATTGCTATAGTGGCCGCAGGGTCCCTAAAGTTGACAGTTTTGGAGAGTTGCAGCAGAGGAGGAGGGAGCTGGTGGTTCCCACACAGACCCTGCTGCAGCTTTTTCTTGAGGTTTCATAACAGAATTAAGCAATTTGTGTCATGTGTTGCCATGGAGACTGTAAATCACTGTCATGCTGGGCCTCTCTGTCAGGGAGCTGGTGTCTTTAATTGCACTAACCTCCCCTGCAAATACAGGGCTTAGTTCTGAGCTCATTTCTTTCTGTAATGGCTTTGCCCAGGCAGCTCTGCCTCCAGGACAGCAGAGCTGGAACCGGGGATAGGGGTGCTTGCACATCAAATATCAAATATCTGGGGTCTATTTTATTATTGTCTTATGTGGCCAAACCTCTGCTCAGATGAATAGAAATTATGATTTACAGAAGATGAGATCTGTCCCACTTGCATTCAGGACAAGTTTTGCAACAAGGATGGGGATTAGACACACTACCTACATGTTGTGGTGACCTGTTGGGGCTTGGTGGTCCAGTCGGACAAACTAAGCTGAATTTCTCCATCTTTGGTGGGTTTTTATTACTTGGCTGCTCTAAGGGGTTCGTTCAGCCCTTCCACTCCCTCCCCATGTCCAAACAGGTAAAAGGGGATTTATACAGTTTATTCTGCCTCCACAAAAAATCATTTTGCAGAGGAGACTGAGCCTCAGTGATATTCTTGGGTCAGCATTTATCTTTTTTCCTTGCCATCTACCCCAGAAGTAGCCACATTTCTGACTGTCTCATCATTACTGGCGTGTGCTGTCAGGATACAGATCTTGCCAGTGCATATGAAGACGGTGGTATAAATTACCCTTCTTCCAGTGACTTAACCAGAGCCCTGACAGCATTTGTCAGCGTAGGGTATGGATCCTTCTCTTGGCTCCTTCAAAATAAACAACTATATAAATTGTAAGTTGATTATCATCAGAGCTTATTAGCGTATTACCACATGCTGCTTTGTATTCAGACAATAGATAAAAACGTCTGTGCTTCATTTTTCTCAGTCAGATCTACAGCAAACACGCTTATTCTTGCTCCCATCTGAGGAGAACTGTGTCAGTACTCTTGCCAAAAACACATGAAAATCAGCTCAAGTCTTGTGCACTTGCCCATAGCAATGTAACCAACTGGCATGGAAGCTCTGCACACCTTTGGGAGTGTTTAATGTTTTCTAAGAGATGACATATGTTGTTTTGAAGGTTTGATTTATTGTCTGGTTTAGATGATAATCTTGTCAAGGCATGAGCTGTCTTCTTGCTTTGGTTATCAATCAGGGCAGGTGGAGATCTAGAGGGATTGAAGTACTTGGCTTTCGGAGAGTTTGTATTATGCACCCGCATGTTGGGAGTGCAGGACCTATCGTCTCAGTAGAAGGAGGAATGTTTCCATGAGCAGTAGAAACAGCCCTGGAGAAACATCTAAACTCGCTGCCCTTTGACACTCAATAGAAGTTTTTGTCTGTTCATGCTAGCATCACCTAAAATATGGGGGTTTGTGCTCAACAGACCAACCTATAGTTTTTGACTTTTTTTTTTAATTTTTTTTTTTTTGATTCAGTTCTTGCTGTTCTCCCCAGGCTACATAATACTCAGTCTGGTAGCTTAAACGTACAGTCTAAGAAATGATGAAAACAATGGGAAGCAAATGCCCCAATTCAACCCATAAGTGTGTTGGGCAGAATCACAGTTTGTACAGTGGGCTAAATATTAGCCTAGTACTTTGGGAAGCATTTCATGCAAGAAAAGCTTGAGGCTTCTTAGGAGCAAGTTAAAGGGGCTGGTACAAAATGTCAATGAAAATGTAATGCTTGTCTGCCGAGCACTAGCTTGTGGTTTTGTGATGAGGTCAAAAATCGTGCACAAACGGAGTATGGTTTTCACATCTGCGGCCTGTCCCCTGCCATGTCAGTAACAATTGGTCTTTCATACTGCCTGGCCAGAGCCACTCTACCGTGTAAAGAAGGATGGGGTGAAATCTTGGCCATGGGCAAAGCAAAAAATTGTCATCAAATGGGGGGGGGGGGGGGGGGGGGGGGCAGGGTTTTATCTGGGGGCTCTGTCCTAAAGAGCCTGTGAGGATTATCTGACGCAAGCAGGATTGTGTGGAAAGAAGACATGGTCTTCCAAGTAAAACTGAGAAATTTAATTGAAATTCATAGGTTTCTATGCAGCCAAGCATGCCGGTTATTGATACATGATCTTGTAAATATGAGAAAGTTGCTTACTCTCCCAAAAATGGAGGTAAGAAACTTTTCCTTAGGATTATGGTGAGGAACTGTAATAAGACTGGTTGAGACTTCAGCTGGTGCTTGCTCTCCTCCTCCCCATTCAGCAGCTGTTGCTTGCAGTGGAAATTCTTGCTGTTCTCAAGAATTTCCTCCAAAGATAATTTAGAAACAAGCAGACTTGATCATGTTTCTTCTTGCTCTGAAAATTTTGTCTTGTCTCAACTTGGACAAGAGGCCTTTGCAGTTCTTTACTAGCCTCAGCGATCTCACCCCTGTGATCACCCTCTCTCTACTTCTTATGGGTTTTCTCTTTAGAGGAGAAACTGAGACAGTTCCTATACATTTGGTTCAAGGAGAAATGTCCACTACATTACCTTAATTAGGGGTCAAAGCATTTAACCTGCATAACATACAGATTATGCATATGGGAAGTTATTCCTGTGTTTGCAGAAGTCCCTCAGGTGCAAGCTGTACCTTGTCATCATGCATAATGCGGTGGGGAGGACGGAGAAGAGAAGATTCATTTGAAAAATTGAGAGTTTTTCTCTTTTGGCATTGAACTGTGACTGTAGGTGGGAACGTAACTCCCAGAGTTATATCCTGCTAGCACTAGCTGGATTATGGTGTGGTGATCAGAGGCAAGAAGTATCAAGGAAACCTTGTTCTCATGACTGCATTGAGGACAGAAAAAGCATAGAGTGAATCACTCAAGTTTCATCGTCTTGATATTGTCTTTGGGCATTGCTGTTTTGAATGGTGCTCTCACAGCATGCCTCGGGTCACCTGCTAACACTGAATGTTTTGGGGGGTTATATTTTAGATTGTGGCTTAATTTCCACAGCTGCTTTGGCCTGAGGATCTTTTTCCTGTAATTAAAACTTAAACTCAAATGTGAATGATCACAACTAGTTTTATTTTGTTTCCTTTCATGCACCTGCCCGCATGTGTGGGAAGGTGGGTTTGTAGTGGGGGGAAAAGCTGGTTAGTAGAGCTGTGAAATGACCGTGAAAAGCCCTTTCTCAAGGGACAAGGTCTCTAGTGTATGGTAAAGAATGTGGCACCCCCAAGCACACCGGGTCAAAAGTGTCTTTTATGGTTCAATAATTTGGATTAAATAGACATAGTGATTTTGAAGAAAGGGACTAGAGAAACCAGAAACTAAACTTGTAAGTCAATATCTTCTTCATTGTGAAACCAAATGATTAGGGAGTTATGTTCTTGTCTGTTTGAAAAATAGTCCAAGTTGACGTTGACTTTTGGGTCTCTTCTGAAATGAAGAGTCAAAGGGTTTTGTTTGGAAAATATAAAAAATGAAAGAACTTCTGGAAATTTTTTTTTCTACACTATAGGGTGAAATAAAATTATGTTAGTTGGCAACTCAACTTGCACTGTGCATGCAGCAGCCCTGCAGTCTTGGCTCCTAAGCACCACCTGGACCAGCTGTGGCACCGAGCACATCGGCCTTGCTCAGTGGTTTCTGAGAATGAAAAAGTTAAATCCTTTTCTTAGTGAAGAAAAATCCCTGTTGTTATTGGGAAAGCCTCCAAAAGCTTGCGTGGAGTAGTAGAGATACAGATTGGGATGCCAATAGTTTATAGAGGTTCCCTGAGAGCGCCTAGTCCAGAGCAGTCCTCATCCCTGCTCAGCGCTGACCCAAACCAACACCTGCAGCCCAACAGGCACAACCAAAACCAAACCAGATGGGAGCAGGTGCCTGCAGAAATTGTCACCGCAGCTGCTCCAGCACTGGACGGCTTGCATCAGGAAAACCGATACCAAGGAAATCAACTGCCTTCTCTTGAACCTTATCATTAGGATGGAGTTTGGTTTGGTTTTAAACTGTCTGAAAAAACTCCCCAAAAATGCAATGGTCATTCAAATCTGGGAGATGGCCACCCATTTCCCCTGTGATTTGAGTGAGCATCGCTGCTGCCCGCAGAGGTGGGTGGAGGGCACTGCCCTTCATAGCATACATGCAAAACCACTCACCTGGCTTTTTCTTAAATAAGCAGTCACTGCTGTTGAGTACTGAAATGGGCCATTCAGCAATGGCTGCCTCTCCTTCCTTCACACGTGTGCCGTTGCCCAGTTGCAGCCGGTGAATTTTTTTTCTCCTTTAAGAGTAAGTTCCTCCGCAGCTCACCCGAGATGAGGGGAGTGGTGTGACCACACTACAGGGGAAGCTCCTCTCCTGGCTCTCCGGGCTGTGTCATAGCCACAGAAGCCAGCCTTCCTGCCACGGCAGGGTTGGTGTTTGGTTTTTTTTAAAAAAGCAAAACAAAAAACCACCTGTCATTCCTGGCCTGCTGCCTTCTTGTTTTTATTTCTCAAACTTGAAAATGAGACAGAAGAAAGCTGCATTTTTGTCTGCCAGCAGTGCCAGGATTGGACCTTTAACTTCAGTTTCATCCATCGCCACTGGTTCTGCCTGGAGATCTGGCCCCAGGATGTAATGCACCATTTAATGTTTGCTGTACTTTGGGTTACACAGGGAAGAATAGCACCGCTTGAGCTTATCAATGGGATTTGATCACTGTCAACTGGAAATATCTGGAGCTTGACAGCTGTGCTGAGCCAGGGTGATTTTTGGCATGGCTGCATGGGCCCAGCCACTGTAGGAAAGGTATTCAGATGATAAAAGTTTTGCACACGTATTTGGTGGCAATTAGTGATCCTTGTAGACGAGGCAGGAGTAAACAAGCCACAGTGGTGGTCTGCACTTCTGAGTGCTGGGCCTGAGTTGTGGTAAAGCTGTTGGGGAGGGTAGGTGCTGCCGCTGCTGTCCAAAAGGACTTTGGATGTCAGTACTGCCTTCATCCTCACTTCTTAGTTAGCAGGTAAAAGCTGCCTTGTGCATGATGCCCTCTTTTCATTGCTAACAAGTGATCGGAGATGATCTCTTTCTCCAGCAGGTTTAGTACGCTTGAAGCATGGCTACAAGTGCTGTTCCCAGCGAAAACCTCCCCACGTACAAGCTGGTGGTGGTTGGAGACGGTGGTGTGGGGAAGAGCGCTCTCACCATTCAGTTTTTCCAGAAGATTTTTGTGCCAGACTATGACCCCACCATTGAAGACTCCTACCTGAAGCACACGGAAATAGACGGGCAATGGGCAATTCTTGATGGTAAGCAATCTACTCTTGTGGTCCCCTTTCCCTTCTAGCTGAGCATAAGTGCAAATAGACCTCAATACCTCCCACAGTGTGTTGTGCCCTTGTGTCCCTCCTAGTCCGCTGTGGGCTGCCAGGAATTCGAGTGCAAACTGGCCTGTGAGCTGTGGTGTGTGGTCTGCAGCTGATCTCCAGCAAAGCGTCTGCTTCCAGTTACGTTGGTTCCAATTCTGCACAGAAATGTTTCTTGCAGGAGTGTAAAAACCTATAGATCATCATAGATATTTGGGGTAGGCTTCTACAAAGGGTGAATTATAGCACTGTGAGGTGTCTATTGCTAACGATACTTCATTGTGGTTAGGCTCATCCCCTGGGTAATAACAGTGAGTGGGTAACTGAATGAGGGTTATAACCAGAAAGAACATTTAATCAAAACTGTCATCCACTGACAGTGAAGAATTGTAACACCTCTTAACTCCCATCATTCAGGCGTGAGCTTTTCATATCTAGTTACCTGTTTTATTTAAACACAGGTAGAGTACCAGCCTGGAGAGCTGCTGTAACCAAGATATTTCAGTTCTTTGAAGAAAGACTCCTTTTTAAAAAGGAAAACAAAACAAACCAATCAACCAACCAAACAAAAAAACCAAACCAGCCAACTCACCCAAAAAATAAACCAGAAAATCTTGGTTCTGCAGGTGAGGAAAAAGCCCAATATTACCTAAAGCTGCAACTTAACTAGTTGCAAGAGGCAGACTGACTACAGCCACAAGGGGAATCTTGCTGTTAAATGTTTTAAGTTTTGTTTGGCTTTATAGAATAATTAGGTAGCACATAAAAGCAAGCAAATATTTTGTGCCTTAATTACCCAAATGCATGTATGTGGCCACTAACACAACTGAACTAAATTTAACCTCACTTGTGTCGAGTTTCTACCTCCACCCTCTTGTCACAAAGGTGCTCAAGATCTTTGGTGTCTCTGTGTATCTATCATTGGTGCGTGAGGACAGAAAACTGGAAAATTGGCATGAGTGGTGGAATGTCGAGGCTGGTGGAGTTTGCTGTGAAAACCATAAGCTTGGTCTGGAAACTTAAGATCTTAGTTGCACTCTTAAGGATTTATCAGACACAATTTAGTGAGTACAAATGGCCCCAAGGTGCTTAAAGAATATCCTTTACTCAGTATTAATCTTGCCTACATTTGTTCATTTAAATATGTTTATTTAAATATGTTAGTAGTTAAGAGCTGATATGAGGGAATATTTGTGAAATTGGTGTGCAAATATGTCTCGTCATCTACATCAGAGATACCTGCTCTCAGTTAACCACCACATAATGTATCTGTGCACCTTTATTTTTAAAATGTCAGTGTTGTATAAAGGAAAAATCCAATCCTGCTGTAAATGAAATCCATTCTTTCTTTTTAGTCCAGAATCCAGCCCTCTAAAATGAACAACCTTTATCTTTGCCGGTATGCCCCATGTTCTGATATAACAGTACCAGCTGCTGTACACATTGGTGTTGGCTGAAACAGCCTGGTTTTTGTAAATTATTTGATAGTAGGAAAAACATTTTTTAGTGAATATTTGAAATTTTTGTTTAGTCAAAAAAACATAAAACAACCCTGACCTGGGTGGGAATGAGGAAAGAGATTGTTTTCCAACAAGCAGAAACTTAACCCTTTGTTTTAATGAAAAAGCCTTTCTTTAGCTCAGATGGAGTTTAGTGGCTGTCCTTGGGCTGAACTGAATTCAGCTGTGGCCTTGAATGGCACGTTGGGAGTCCCTGACTTTCAGAGTTTGTGTGCCCACAGATGCCTTGCAGCCACAGAAGTGAAACTGAAGCTTCTCCTTCTCTTTCCCATGACTTGAGATTTTGAACAGTCAGAATTCTTGCTTGGAAAAGCATGTGAGCCTTTACCATCTGTCTGGTAGAAACAGGGCATAAAGACTGACTATCACATGTGTCTTCTGCCACAGCTTTCTGTCATAGGCCTTGAATCTAGGCCATTCTCAGAGGTCACCATATACTTGGACAGCTGCTCTTGTTGTGGTTACACATGGTTGCATGAATCACTTATGGTATAAAATTAGGGACAAACATGATAGGAAGGATAAAGATGCATCATGATAAATTCTGGACTTTCCAGTTGTCCTTTATGACCAAATCCTTTATAAGCTGATGTTTCATGTAGTACTTGGTGTGAAGAAGAAGCTGCCCACCCTCAAAATAGGAACTAGTTTTAGAAGATGAGACTACCAAGTGAGGATATAGCATAAGGGGCTCCATAAGTTTCTAAACTGCAGAAACAGTTATTAAAAAAAAAAAGCCAAATACATTGGCATCCAGCAACTTCATAAAAAAACCCAAAAAAGCCACAGCCCACCCTCTTTCAGGCTGTTGCCTGAGCAGTTCTGTACAAAGCATCTCTAGCATTTGGTATCTGCACCAGCATTATGTTGTAAAAAACCCCTTGTGCTAGCCAGCTTGCATAAAGCATTTGGCTTCCCTCCATGAAGACCTCCACCCACATTTATTCAATAGCACTAACTGGCAGCATGATGAAATGTTTGACTTGCATTTTTTTCCTTTGCTGAAATGTCTCACTGAAAGTAGACTTAAATGGAAAAGGATCTTATTTCAAATTTTTGACCTTGGAGCCAAACCTATGTTCAGACTTCTCTTTTGCATATTTGCTCTCTGTCTTGGGCATGTCTCTGTGTCTATTTTCTCACCAAAGAAGAGTCTATGATAGTTCCCTGCCTCCCAGAAGATTGTAGGACCTGTGCTTGGTGTGTTCAGGTCTGACACTACACAAAAATACTTTATTGTTGGCCTTATGCCAACTTTATAAGACCATCAATGCAGTGTTTGGAGGATAAGCGTTGTAGAGTAGAACAGGGCGCATAACCTGAAGAAGGGACGCACAGGCAATTTGTGGCTAGCCCATCAGTTGTTGCTGCCCCAACAAGGCTTTAAGATCAGCCTCCAATTTTCTCTGCATATGTTATCTTCATTTATTCCCTGCTGTTCATGCTGAAATCAGCATGCTGATATGCTTGGTTAAATGCGTTCACACGCAGATGCTGTATAGACACATCAGGTTAGAACTAAGTGGGGTCCAGGGTTAATCTGCTTTGATTAGCTGTTGCTCCAATTGAGTTGCTATCATTAATTTTGTACACTCCTTTCTGTGTGCAGGCTAACTTAGCAATTAGCAGAGGATTTCTTTTGGTGTGGCTGCAAAATGCCAGTCTGGAATTATTAATGTGGGCATGAAGCCATAAGTGGAATACCTTAATATGACAAAAAATTCCCAATGGTTCAGAATTCCTTATGGGTCGTAAACCACACAGAGATAAAAATGTAGCGAGGAAGAGGAGAGAAAGAGATGGCCACAAGCACATGGCTTGGGCATGTTGATGAATTGGGCTAAACTCTTAGCTGTCAGTAGGGCTGTGCCAATTGGTACCAGCAAAGCAAGGAATTGTGCCTGTGTGTTGAGTGAAAAGAGGCTGTGGTCTGCCTCCTCTTCCCTTTCCTTGCTCTGGCATAATTCATAGGAAACTCTCACTGCCTAGAAGTTGTCTTCCTACTCCTGAGCTTCAGTTTTCCATTTTATTTCTCTTCTTCCCAAGTACCTCTCTCAACCCCTGGGTGCCCTTGCATTGGGCTAGACATGCACAGCCCTCGTGTGCACCCCAGTGGAGTAACACCAAGCACTGTTCCTTCCCTCAGCCTCCCTCTCTCCCCTTTCCACCCGTGCCTCCCATGCATCCCTTTTTGCCAAAGGTTTTTGCTGCTAGTCATCCCAGGACAGGCTGTCTGCTTTTCTCCTCAGGAAGCTTGGGAACAATTCAGCCAGGAGGCCAGAGGGCGACCAAAGGTCACTTGAGACTTGCAGGCAGAAGGGTTGGTTTGTGGCTCGCTTTCTTTTTTTTTATGTTTAAACTTTGGGTAGCATCATTGAAAGAATTTAAATTCAAATTAAGTTTGTAATTTCATTCTTTTATTTATGTGTACAGTATTTTCCCTCCCTTAATTGCTTGCAACCTTGAAAGAGGGATTTTTCTCTTGGGTTGTGGGGATTTTTTTCCTGCCAGGAAAATTTTGATGTTGCAACATGGAAAACACAAGGCTTTGAATACTTGCCCTTTGTTAAAGAAAGAGCTCCTTTAAGGGCTCGCATCTTTATTCTGTTCATTGATGTGGAAGCCTTTTTTCTGAAGGCTCCTCTTTTCTTTTTCCTTAAAGGAAGGGCAAGAATTCAAGTGCACGGGTTTTCCATGTTATAACATCTGTGTATTTAGTTAGGGCACAGACGAAGGGCTCATAAAAGCCCCAGTGTTTCCTCATCACGTGTTTTTCCCTGAGTAAAGCTCTCATGCCAGGGGCAGAGTGGCTATATCTGAGATGAGCAGAAGCATCAGAGTGACCAAGTGAAGCATCTGTCTCGCCTCACACACAGCATGGGCACCTCATACCTCTTCAGGGTGGCTTGGGGTGCAGGAATACAGAATATAAACTGCGGTCCCTGCACTCCATCTGCTCAGTGCCCAGAATACTAATTCCTCAGCTGAAGCCAATGGCTGATGGAGGATGCCCTCACCCACCATACTGCTGATGGAAGGAAGACAAAGACTGTGGGGATGGTTTTCCTCAGCCTGAGACTCTTTAGTTTGACTTGTCAATTCAAGTTAAGTTTTCCCTTGAGCTGAGCTACCAAGCTGCAGGGCAGCTGGGGATGGAGTTTCTCTCTGGCCCCACCTTTTGAATCTGAGCTGCCATGCCAAGAGAAATGCAAGACTTGGAGAGAGAAGCACCATGAGGAGTTTGGCTCTGTAACTTGTGGTCCCCTGACAGTACCACATTCCCAGTTCTGCTCTTTGCTTCGGGGACTTTTCCTGTATTTCATATCAAGAAGTTGAAGAAGCAGAAAACATCTGGAGTTACTCCTTTGTGCTGCTCCTCTCCCTGGCACTGTGAACCCAGGTTCCTACCTGCCTGCTGACCCATCCAGCCCCTTAAAGGCTTGCACATGTGCTGCATTTATGTAGCCAAAGGGATTTCACTGGAGACTGCTTGCAAAAATCAAGTCATACACATTGTGCTTGCCTTTCTGAGCATGAGATCGAGGTAGGCACGAACAGCAGCATCCTGTCCCTGAGCTTCGTGGTGTGTAGCCACTCTTCTGGATGCTGGAAGGCAAGGCGCTCCGAGAGTCACACTGAGCTACTTTCAGGACTGGCTGCAGCAATGTGCAGCTGCTGCTTGGAACAGGCTGCTGGTGTCTGATTCAGGCAGTGAAACCCAAGGGCTGAAGGATAGAAAATGGATTTAACCTGCCTGTCTTTTCATCTTTGGCCCCTTAGGTGCCATGGACAATGGAGAAAGTCTCGAGTTGATCTATACACTTAGCTGCCCAACAATGTCAAGATAAAGACGTAGGAGGGAATTTTGCCTAGGTATGAAAAGAGAAGAGGAACTCACCTGCACAACCAGATCTGAGCTCCCTGAAGGCTGGGAAGGCTGTGTTTGAATCTGAACTGAATCCAGCCTAGGCTCTAGAAAAAGCAATGCTGTGACTTAGATTTCATAGTATGTCTCTGCCCTTGGCTTAGATTTACATGCCTGTGTCTCTGGATGGGCACTCAGAGCACTGTTGGTTGCAGAAACATTGACACATAAAATACCTGGAAGCACAGAGTGCTTTTATTTTGGGCCACAAATTCCTGTGTATTCCTGGACTTCCGTGTCTGCCCAGAAGTGCCCTCTAAGCAGCCGCACTCCTGCCTAACAGATCAAGATTCACAGGAAAATGGTGTGGAGAGCTCTAAGGGGGCAGGATTCAATTAGCAAGGAGTTCATCACAACAGTTGGGGTCACGTCCACTGGAAAGCAGAAAAGACCATCCCTTTGCTCAGCAACCTCTTACCTGCAAAGCAGGAGACCTCCCTCCTGGGCTTTTACAGCCTAATTGCTCTTAGTTTAGTCTCCAGCTGATTGCATGATAGCTCTGTAAAATGGCTTATCCCTCTTTGGACGTCTCTTCCTACGTCAGACATAGTTCTTGGCATCTCTTTCCTCAATCTTTACTCAAACATTTTCATTAACACTCCTCTTTGCTGCTTCTTCAGTCAAGTTTGTGGGAACTTCACCAAGTTTGCTGTTGGAAATCCCTGACCATGCGCTGCACAGCCTATGAATCCGATTTCAGTTCTTGGAAGAATGAGGTAGGGGAAACCCTCTATGCATTGGTCCAGCCTTGTTTCTACATTGGCTTTTATGTGTTGCCAGTGAGGCAACTGCCAGTAAGAGGCAACTGCTGTTTTAAGGTGTACCAAGGAAGAGAGAGCTCACAGTTCTCTGCTCATGATTATTTCTATGTCTTCTGGTGTCCCATCTTCAGAAATGGGAATTTTAAAAGAAGATGAATGCTGGCTAACATCCTAAATCTCCTCACTCCTTTGGGAAGCAAGTCAAAGCACCTTCCCAGCTTCACCTTCCCAAGGTTTCTCCTTTCTACTTTCTCATTTCTGTAGGTAAGAGGCTTCTTGAAGCTTTTATGCCACAAGATTACACCAGAAGCAAAGACACTTGCATATGGCCCTTTTTCAGTGCTGATGCTTTCCAGGATGTGGTACCATCCTGCCTACAGAGGATCCAGATTGCACTCTCCTCTCTGAGTGTTTACAATTCATGTAGCACAGAAGTATTAGGATGGGGGGGTTGTCTTATTGAGAGCACATTTAAAGTTAAAACAAGGACTTTCTCTGGCCATCCACATGATGTTTAACTTTGCATGAATAACCCATCTGAGATTAACCTTAACCTTCACTGCTGTGTGTCTTTTACCTGCATTTTGAAAGTGCCATTTTAAATGCTGCCTGGACTTGCTCACCTTTCTACTAATGCTGCAAGTGAATTCCCTTTAAATAGCAGCTGCTGACACAGCAGCTCTGCATTTAGTGTAATGCCATGGCCAAGATCCAGGCAATGCAGGAATGGCAGGAGCACAGCCCCGTGCTGCCCCTTGGGTATCCCCACAGCCCCTGCCCAGGGCTCATCCCCTGCCCTCTTGCAGAGGATGGAGAGCTTTGGAGGAGCAGCAGCTGGGGATGGGTTGATGGGTGCAAGAGCAGAGCTGGATGTTCCTAGTGTGTTTCATGGGAAATCTGCAAATGTGCCAGAGCAAGGGGAAGTCCCGAAGCAAATTACCATGCAGGATACGGCACATCCATCTCCACCTCCCTGCCCACGGCTTGTGCTCAGGCACCTGCCCTGTCTCTGGGGGAGGGAGGGAGGGCAGGAGAGCCTGGCCCCTGCGAGAACTTGTCCCACTCCACCACAAGTTGGGTATGTGTCTTGGAGAGCGGAAGGGAGTGTGTGTTTGTGTGTGTATGTGTTGGTTGTCAGCACTCAGCCCTGCCCTGACATCACATCCAGCTGGTGCAGGAGTCAGATGAGGGCAGCCCAGCCTCTCCTTACAGGTTGGGCGGGTAGGAAGGATTAATTTCCTCTTCCATCCTAGCCATGTGGTCCTGGCCTTATTCCATGGTAGCAGTTCTGCCCAGGACATAGAAATTCACCAGCACTTGCAATTTTTAGGTTGTTTTTTCTTTTTTTTCTTTTTTGTACAGTCTTTAAGAATAGCCTGGATGCCTTTGAGCTGAGACCCTTGTTTTCTAGAGTTAGAGGGAAGAAGCAGGATAAAAGGCTATGAAGAGACACTCATGACTTTCCAGCAAGCCCCAGCTACTTGGCAAACAAGCCTAAATCAATGCAAGAGCCTAGAAGCTCTTTTTACCTTAAAGGCTCATGGAAACAGACATTCAAGACTATCTAAGGCAGGCAAATGATTGAGGTTGAAGACTTTGAAGGGCCTGCCATCACCAAGTAAGGTCTCCAGGTCCTTCAGAGTAGCTGCCTTTCCTCCAGACATATAGTAAAGGTGTGTGGGATGGCTCGTGGAATGCACTGTGATGTGCAGCATGGCCACCTGTGGCCACCTGTGCTGATTTAGCAAGTAACACTGGCAGCAAACTGGGCTTTATTCTGGCCCCATTTGGAAAACACGGCAGCCTGAGCACTTACCCCTACAGGGAACCTCTTGCTAGGACCGTGGGCCTGCTCAGACTAGAAAAACCCATATCAAGCCCTGCTGCTCTGTCAGCAGTATGCTCCTGCCACAGTCTCCATCCACCAGTGCCCTGGACTTTCCCCATCACCCATGGGCAGCAGATGCTTATGCTGTGGCTGTACAGCAGAGGTGGAAACAGTTTTCCCACCCAACTCAGTTGACTGGGATGTGAAAACATTCCCAGTCATCATGAAGGTCCTACATTTGCCTCTAGGATACAATGATGCATTAGGACTATTACTTCTGAGCAGCTGATGCACTTTGAGCTCACACCATGTTTGTACTGACGTAGCCTAAACCGATGAACTCCTCTTGTACCCTCCTCCTGCCAGTCAAAATCCTGGCAGTGTACAAAGCTGGGACCAAAGAACTGGCATCAGTGTGGAGTGTTTATCCAGAAGGCTGGTGTAGCTTGCTCTGCATGTGGTCCATGATGTAGCTGATGGGAAGCCCTGCAAGGCAGAGTGATGGAGAAATCAGTGAGTTATGGTCACATTAGAGAGGTGGTTAATCTAGTGGGGAACAGCATCTGGGTTGCTGCCACAGCTGGGGTTTTTTAGGGGATTTGAGCATAGATTTAGTCACTGTCATTGCACAGAAACATGATCACTATATAGGATATGTGAGCAACTTAAAGCTTTTCCACCTGTTTTAATTACCTTCTCAATATCAGCACACACTTAGGACTAAATGTTTAAGGAGATTTCTTCAAGGCTGTACTGTCTTGCTCTGAAAGCACATAATTGTGTAGAAATAATATCCAGGTACTGAGAAAAGGAAAATGCTTGTAGCTATTACTCTGGGCTGTCTCCCAGCTCTGCTTCACCATGTAGTTTGTAGATTGTCCCTGACATTTAAACTGGCATTTACTTACTCTTCCAGTCTTGGGTTTTTCCATGTGGGGAACAGAAAGAGCTGGGAGAAGGGAACATGGAGGGCTGTGAAATACTTTGAGCCATATCTTGCCAGAGGAGCAACTCCCCAAGTTCAGTGGTCAGTATTTGGTACTGGAAGAGAAAAGTAAAATCCATCTATTCTTCCCCTCCATACACTCCCAATGTAGGCACACAGTGATGAGTGGGGTCTAGGAGTGGTTTTTGTTTTGTAACAAGAAACCACCTTCTCCATCCAACTTGCTTTTGTCAAATCTTGCAGCCTTTGAGAGTACCAAGCCCAGTGGAGGCAGAAAGGCCATGTAGGACACATAGTGGTGATGACAGCCACAGGTCCTCACAGTAACTAAAAACTTTCGTCTCTTCTGTCCTAGTTCTGGATACTGCAGGCCAAGAGGAGTTCAGTGCAATGCGGGAGCAGTACATGAGGACCGGAGATGGTTTTCTTATAGTCTACTCAGTGACGGACAAAGCTAGCTTCGAGCACGTGGACCGGTTCCACCAGCTGATCCTCAGAGTCAAGGACAGGTGGGTGCTGTGGAGCCAGGCGCTGCCTGACCCCGCTCCACCGCTCTGGAGATGTGCTGTGGGATGGTTGCACATCTCGCCCTGCCTTTTGCCTCCTGGGTGTCCCGGGGCAAATCCTTGTGTAGGGGTTGGTGGACCTACGTATGAGGAATAAGAGTTTTACCTCTTCTGATAAGTATGTAGTGCTTTCAACATGGAAAAGTTCAGTAGTGTTATGATGGGGTAAAAATGGGTCTGGAAGGGAGAAACTCCTGTCAGAACAGTCTGGCAGAGCAGTGTGAGAAAGGCAGATCAGACACCTTTGAAGGTAACCAGTCTGGCTCCGAAGAGGGAAGAAGGATGCTCTGTGCACAGCGCAGGCACTTTGGGAACACCAGCAGGGAGTCAGCAAGCATTCAGCCCTAATCGTTTTGTGTGTCCTGGCAGCATCCTCCTTTCCCTGGCTTCAGTTTGCACCAAACAAATATTAGAAGGTCCTGCACAATTTGGGACTGTGAACAAGTGTCTTGAAGGGGAAAACTCCTCATGTTGGAAGGAACTGTATTTCTTACAAGGGGTGTAATGCAGTTAATGCATTGTGCTCTGCAGCAATCATTTTCAGTGAATAAAAACATCTCTGCATGACCAGGGAGAAAGCAAGAGAGGTCACCCGCTCTCCTCCTTGTGCATGCAAGGGGGAAGGTAGTGCTGAGAGTTTAACTGTGGTAAGCAAATGCATCCTGACAGAGCGAGGGGGAGCTGCCAGTTTATCTCCAAGATAACTCCCTCTTCCCGTCCCGGTTCAGGAGGTGATGAATCCATCCCCACTGGGTGGGGTGTGAATTAAGCCATTATATGTCTTCAGCTTTGAAACACTTAGTTTTTCCATTCATAATGGCTTTTAATTATGGAAGTCATCAAGAAAAGCCACCAGAGGGTTTGGGCCTTGTTGCTGGCTTCCTTTCACAGCTCTGAATAACTTCCCCACAGGAAGGGTGGACTCATATCATGTGAGGTTCACAGCTGACAGCTCTTCTAGTAAAGCATCCAAAGTAGAGCCCACAAGAGTGAAAAGTAAAGGAAAATCCACCCTTTGATTTCATCTAAATGAAGAAAAATGTCAGTCAGTCTGCCCCGCAGATCATGACAGTCTTTTCTTCACTGCCAGCTCAGCTTGGGGCAAATTAAATCTGTTTCTGAAAGCTGAAGAAGACGCGACAGCATTTCCTGTAATGTGCCCCAAAGCGATGTCGGTTTTATCTAATTTAACTTGGTGAAAATAAGATGCAGTATTCATTGTTTTGCTCTGGTCTGAAACTTTCACCCCTCCGTACACCATGCAAACACCGCAGCCGGCATGTGAGAAGCAGGAAGTGAAACTGGCTGGTGAGGTTGTTTTTGTTTCCCCGCTCAACACCACCAAAGCGCAGAGAATGAGGAGCTTAACACTTCATCCAAAACCTGAGCTCGTTCAGAAAATTGCATCAGTAGGAGCAGTGTGAATAAAGAAACTGTCCTGCCAGACCCGCAGGTAGCTGGGAGCAGAGCATCCCCCCCAGTTTTCAAGCTAGCAACTTAAAATACAAAGGAATTGCAGGCTGCCACGTTAGCAGAGCTTTTCAAAGCCTTCCTTCTGTTTCTTTTCATAACCTTCATTACAGTAAAACTTCCAACTATAGTAGCTTTGTCCAACTAGCAATCGTATGGCTTACAACAGGGAACAAAATCCCCGTAGAGTTTTATGCCTGATGTAAACAAGGCAAATGAGATCCCATCCACATGTAATCCCTTTTTTATCAATGTGCTGCAAGCCAAAAAGGAATCAAATAATCCAGACAAGCAAGTGTTTTGCTCCAGAATGATCAGAGTCAAGATATATCAGTGCTCAGGTATTAAAATTAAATCAAAGCCACATTATCAGAATGAATAACTGTAAGACTCATTTAAAATGCAGAGTGCAGTACGGTATTTTTCCAGCCAGAGCAACGGGGCAATGTGCCAGAGAGAAGATGGAGCCCTTATCGTCTTGATGAAAAATGACATAGAAATGCTGTTTGAAAATCCAGAGTTACTCAGGGAAGTGTTTTCTGCAGAAATGAGTATGGCCAGCTGCTCCTTACCCCAATAAAATCAGCTCTGTTACAGCAGAGAACACTGGAGTCATTTTAGGAGGGTTTAAAGTTAAATATAGGAAAATAATACTGCAATAACTGTCAATTATCAGAAGGGACCTCCTTCCTCCTACCAGTGGGTAAGGGCCCTGCAGCACAACTTTGCTGTGTGTCATGCAGCTGCAGGAGAGGGTCCTGTAGAGGAGGCAGGGTGGGGTGGGCAGCATCCCCATTGCCAGGACCACCCGTGGCACAAGTCACCAGAGAAACAGAGATTCCTACCAGGGAAGAGCCTGACCCACACATCTCATCAGGAGGGCCTTGCACTGGATATGCTGTGGATAGAAGGGTCTCTTCTCAGGCAGTGTCCAGAGACAGTCATTTACATGCATGGTAAAGTTAAAAGAAATACTGAGTTTTATTACAGAGGTGAATGGTTTTGGTACAAAAGGTACCTGTTCACCAGGTTTTTGCTGTAGGATCAGTAGCAGGTAATAACATCTGGAAACAGCAAGACACTCCAGTTCCCCCCAGTGTCCTTCCAGCTACCACTGCCAGTTTTTCAATTTGTCTTGGGGTAACAACTGATGGGGATCTTTGCACCCAGTCATTTTCTCCCCCATGAGATGCCCCGCTAAGTGCCAGCACTCCCAGAGTTCGTCTTTCCTTCGTCCACTGTTGCTCTCAGTGTATGAATCTCCACCAGGACATGGACTGCAACATACCTCGTTACCTTGCAGTGACTAGCAACTGCCAAGATACACAGCTACTGATACTCCTTGACTGTTCTGAAAAAGTCCTGTTCAAGATCTGTCTCTAAGTCTCAGTTAATTTCCTGACTAATTCTGTAATTCCTTCTTCATCTAGCTGGATCTTCAGTCTTCGCTATTATCATTGCAAAAACAGTGATACCAAGTCCCTGAAGTGCCTGCAAATAAGAATGAATGTGTGCATGCATGCAACTTGTCAAGTAAATTTTTACAATATGAATATATGTGTAGCACAGTCTGGGGGCTGATGTGTGTTCATTTGGTCTTTCTTTGTATTTCTTTGGACATATGTGGTATGTCTGTAGCTGAAAATGTTAGATGATGTCAACATCAGAAAGTGAAACTTATGCTCAGCATTTTTTATTGTAGTCTGCTAATAATTGGGTGATGGTTTTGATTTTTTCCAGAGAGTCTTTTCCAATGATTTTGGTGGCGAACAAAGTTGATCTAATGCATTTACGGAAAATCACAAGAGAACAGGGAAGAGAAATGGCAACAAAACATAATGTAAGTTTGAGGGATTGTTTAATTGGTTGTGGTAAGTCCCATTACATGCATTCAGAATTGAATTCTCTGCTCATTTAGAGCTGAATTAAAGCATTTCTCTTACAATCGAACATTTGCAATTACATTTTCGACTACTACAAAGTAGTAGCTATGCAGCTTCCCTTCAGTAGGGCCAGTTCATCATTAAAACTAGAACCTGTGCTGTGCACCAGGCTATAGCAAAGCTGTGGCCATCACGAAGCCATGTGTACAAGGTGTCTGCAAGTGGTGAGAAATGTGAAATGTTCAAAATGAGGGAAGAAAGTGCACTCTCCTGGAGTGAAAAGGCAGAGTCAGGTGTTACAAAGTATATCCAGGTGTCTGTAGTGAGCTTGTTAAAGATAATGAAGTTACAGGGTTGTTAAGCCAATATAAATCTGGCCCACCATCTTAGCTCTGCATTATTCATGCCATTGTTTAGCCTGAGAAATTGGTCTCGGATGGGTGTAGATCACATGCTACTCCACTAATCACCTCGAAATGCCAGCAGTCCTGAATACCCAGAGGGAGACAGCAACTCCATAGGAGGAACTGAATGGAAAGGTAAAGGCAAACAAGCCTGAGACCTCTTGGCAGATTGCTGTGCCTAAACGGCACAGCTTGACGTGTTTCTAAACAAGACATGATGGGAGTTTGGCAGGGCAGGTTCACTCCCTCCCCTCCCCAAGGAAGCTCGTTTCTGTAGGAGCCAGGACACCTAAACTGCAATACAACATGTTGCACCCATCTGTACATGCACACTTTGGAAGAGGCCGTGTACGAAAAAACCTTATCAGAGGCAGTTTTATAAATCTGCCAGCGTGCTGGACAAGCACTCTAGGAGGCCCCATCTGGCTGTTAGACTTTGAAGGAGAAGATCATTTTACACTGAAGGGGAATTGTAGTCATGAAATATTCATGCAGTAGTCCTAATAAAATGTGGCAAGCAAGAATTTTTGGCAAGTGCTCATCTTTCAACAACCTTCGGCTATTTTCATGTCTGCAAGCACAGCTTAGGGGGAGAGAACATCTGACGACATGAAGTCTATGATTATTCTTCCCCAAACCCGGAGCTCTGATAGCAGCTGGTTTGCCTGGTGCTTATTCTGGACCTTTTGTAAGCGCTCGCTGACCTTGCTGTGAGCGTGAAGGTGTTGATAGCAGTGTCATGACAACACTTTGTTTACTTGTATTTCCCTGGTCTCTTAGGCACCCGATTTCTCCAGCCTTTAGGGTTTTTCATTTTGAAACTAGTTTGCCACCAACATGTAGGCTGTTACTAATCTCTTTCGTGATACACTTCTCTCCTCCAGATTCCCTATATAGAAACTAGCGCCAAGGACCCACCTCTAAATGTCGACAAAGCCTTCCATGATCTCGTGAGGGTAATAAGGTAAGCTGCAAACTCTTCACTTGCTCACTGCCCATGGACGGGACATGCAGGAGTCCTGGCCTGGAGAGCCAGGAGCCAGCTTTTGGGGAGCAGGGGCCAGGTGGTTTGGTTGGGGGTAGGAGATTTCTGAGGTTTATTAAACTTTCTTGCCCTGCATCTGCATAGGGATGTTACTAGCACTTAGTTACCCTTGCAGGACATCAGAGCTAGGCAGGTTGAGAAGTAGCTGTGGCCATAATGAAAATATAGTATTCAATGAACAGTGCAAAGCCTGCTATAATGATCAGCTTTAAAAGGCCAGCATTAAAAGCTCTGGACCAGTATTTTGGGTTTCCATAGCTTTGTCCTCTCAGGGTCTCGCACTGCCAGAGGTTAAAAAGGACTGGCAAAAAATTCTACAAAATTCTAATGTTGTAGGTGACTTGTAACATTTTCTGCCTGCTGAATGGAAAAAATTGAGACGCTTTGTATGAGAAACAGCATGACCTAATGGCTAAGCCACAGGTTTCCTCCTCAGACTGCAGAGTTTTGTTCCCAGTTTGGCATGAGCTGCCTTTGCTCGCCTTGGCAAACGCCTGCTCTCCGGGCGAACCCCTGCTCTGGCTGCCGGCGGGGAGGGACTGCCTTCCAAAATCCCAGCTGCCCTGCAGGAAAAGAGCTGCACGCACATCTCGGCGTCTCGGCTGATAACCTCAAATCTCTCTGAGAAGATTTGTTTTTCTGGCACCAGTTGTCTGCCAGATTTTTCTGGGCCCTCATTTTTCATGTTTTGGGAGGGTGCTGAGCTGAAATCATGCTCCTCCCCACCATGCAGTCAAAGTGCCTCACTTGGCAATTAAACCATGAGGCATTTATTCACAGCGTATCTGTACTTGTGAATATCTTAGCTCAGCCTCAAGCCTGCCTCCATCAAAAGCAGATGGTACTGCCCACTCTTCCCACATGTCTCAAAAGCAGGGGGCAGAAAGTCTTTGGAGAACTACAGAGCTGAGCTGGAAATGTCCCAAGCTATTTCCCAACTATTCTGTAACTCAGCATTACTGGCTAGATATTACTTTTGTGTTACAGCGAGCTCTTACCACCATCTATTCTACTCTGGGGGGAAAAAAAACCACAACCAAAATGAGCTGGTGAGGCTCTGTTTGCTTCCTCTATGTAATGCGACTCCAGACAGGCTGGAAGGAGCATTGTAATGAGACATCACTAAATTCAAGCCCTGAAAATGCACTCCATAACCTCAAAATTAGGTGATGCACCTCAATTCCCTGAGTAGTCACCATGAAAGTCATTGCCAGCCAGGTGAAACCTTCTGTGGCATCAAGGGCACCAGAGATGTTCAGAAGAGCTGGAACTCGGGTTAAGTCAGAGAGAAGAGAGATGCTGTGGGATCTAGCTGGCTATTTGCCACAGTGCAGGTTCACTTGGTCTTTGGACTTTGCAAAGTGTCCGGAGCCATAGGATGGCATCACCCACCAAGTGTCACTTTACTTTTTTTAAGTGAGCTTTTCCAAATAAAATGTAAATTTACAGCTTCCTAATAACTGTGTCATTCCTGGAGTGCTTTACAGATGTAGAGGCTCCTCAGAGCCCGGGTGAGTTTGCAGGGTAAGGATGCTTGTTCAGGGTTGGCACTGTTTGTGCTCCTCGCACTTGGCTGATGCCCACTTTATTTAGCTTCATGCAAGAAACTGTTGTCTGGAAGTAATCCAGAAAGGAGTGGGGTGATTAAGTCTGCCCGATAGATCTTTCATATTTCCTGGTACCACTTTTATGCTGCAGCAGTGCACACACAAGGTCTGTCACAGCAGAAATCTTGAGCAGGCACGGGACATGGTTTTCTGGATCTCTAAAACAGTTCCAGAACACTGTGAACAGCTTGCAGCCACTTAGTGTTTATTCAAATTAACTTTAAAGTATTTTTTTATTTCCGTTTTCTAGTTTTGAGCTTTAAAGTTTTATGTTTTACATGCCCCCAGCCTTCATACTTATTGAAAAAAAAAAATCTTATTAGTCAAATCTGAGTTTTTCAGGTGGTTGCAAGCATTTGGGAGCTGAGGCTGTAAGAAAAACAGCAACTAAAGCCATAATGATTTGTCCTATGCCTCATCCTGGTCTGGATAACGTGGTCTAAACACTCAGTTTAGTGCCTGGCATATTACACAGCAAAGAGGAAGGTTTTGAACTACCCAAACTCTCAGGTTGGTTATTTAGACACTGTTCGAACCTACAGAAGCTGCCAGTATTTGTATGGTTTATCTTGCAATAAAATCTAAGTCTACGGGCTGCCTATTGGGTGTTTGAATGACAAAGCCTTCTTCTGTTGAATTTGCATCCCTGGGCTAAACTGAGTGGCTGCTGCAAACAGGTACTGTTGCAAACGGGCATTTGGGCAACGCCTCATCTTAATGAAAAGGGAGAAAGCCTCAACACAACATTTTAGAGGTTGCTCACAACCCGCCTGATGGATGGGGCTGCCATGGCACAGTGCAGGAGTGATCTCAGCTGCGTGTTTCTGGTGGCTGTGACTTCAGACAGCCAGGGACATCTTTCTGGGGTCAGCTTGCTCTCTGTGCTCTGGTGCTCTTCACAACTTCTAGGGGAGGTCAGAGCCCCATTGGCAGCAAACTCTGGTTTTTTTGTTGTTATTATTTTTTAGCCTCCCTCCATATCCAAGTCCACAGCAGCGCAGCTGACTAAGGGGCAATGCCGGCTGCAAGCAGATCTTTCCAGGAGGGTTTATTTCTCTGTGCACTTTCCAGGAGTGCTTATTTCTCTGTGCACTTCGTACCTCTTTCATCCTCTTCCCTAACGAGCGTTAGCAACAGTGTGATGGATGATGTTGCATTGCTTAGAGCAGCATCCCTGTTTCCCAGAGCAGCCCTCTGGCAGGGTTGGAGGCAGCAGTTCAGCCCAGGCAGCCGGAGGCATAGTGCCCTGGCAGGACATACATCCCTGCCACTAGCCTTAATGTTTGCTTATGGCTTCTTTCCTCCTTCCTTAAAAATGCAAGCAGTTGTCGTCTTAGCTTCGTGGCATGAAAAGCCACGTGTTGGTGGAAGGGTATATGGAGATACATAAGCAAATATACACATGCACACCAAGATGCAGTTCTGCTGGCTGCCCAGGGCTCTGGATGCTGATGTCTGACCCAGCTTGGTGTCTCATCTGCTTATTTTCCTCTCTGTCTCCCAAAACAGGCAACAGATCCCAGAGAAAAGCCAGAAAAAGAAGAAAAAGACCAAATGGCGAGGGGACAGAGCCACGGGCTCCCACAAACTCCAGTGCGTGATTTTGTGACGGGACTGCCTGGGAGTGCCTTGGACGCCTCCCTCCTCCCCCCCTGACCCACCGCCAACCCAGGCGAGGAGCAGCAGCAGCCCCGCCGCCCCCTTGGGCTCCCCGCAGCGGCTCGGGCTCGGAGGAGGCAGCTCGGGGGGGTCCGGACTCCCCCGGAGCGGGGCTGCGCGTCGGGTCGGCGTGGGAGCCGCGCGAACGGGAGGCGGAAGGGATCAGCAGGACCTCGACTTTCAATCATCCCCAGCGCCTTCCAGGGGCCTCCATGATGTTTATTTAAAAAAAAAAAAAAAAAAAAAAAAAAAAAAAAAAAAAAGGAAGAAGAAAAAAAAAGGAAAAAAAAAAAGTGTTGGTTTTATCTACAAACATTTCTCTTTGTGACCCATTTCTGAACAGCCATGAATAGCCCCCCTGTTTGGTACAGTCGTCTGTGTATGTGTGGGGGAAGGGAAAGGGCTTTTATTTTCTTTCTCTAATTTTTTTTTTTCATCCTCTTCTCCTTTTTCGTTGTTTGCTCAGCGAGTGTTGGGTTGCAGAGAAACACGGCTGGGGTTAGATTTTTTGCACTGAACTCTGTCTTAGGCGGCAGTGCCAAAACACAACTTCATATGAAAGTGCATAGATTTGGAGGAAGAAAATTAATTCCAGCTGCTCTGGGTGCTCCAGACATTGTGTCAGACTCTGGAGGGCAGCCAGCTCACAGACCATAAACTCCAGTTTAGGAAAGGAGGTTTGAGCTTGGATTATATTTTTTTTTCTTACCCTTTGTCAAGAGGTTTTGTTTCTGTTTTGTAATTTGGGGCATGTCAAAGTTAAGACATTTTGTTAACCTGGAAGTATTTAAATTAAAGTAATTTACAAATGGAACGGTATGTCATCTTTAAGGTGGGGGAAAGGGAGAGAAGAAGTAAAACCTGAAATGAATTTGTTATCTGGGTGTTGAATTTCTCCCTCATAAATGTGTGTAAAGTGGTGCGATCTAAATCCCTCTTTATTATTCCTTAACCTTTCCCTGCAAAGCGGCTCTTGGGTAGATGAATTGTTTTGCTTTTCCCAGGCTCATCTTGCACACATACAAAAAATCTGTTTATGGGCTTTGGCTCGACGTTTCTTCGTTTCTTCTTCTCCCTCCTTTGCTGAGAGCTGGTGACTTGAAAGGAAGAGGTGTTTTGAAAATGATTCAAGTGGGATGTGTCTCTTCATAAGCTTACTGTATCTAAAATGTCTCCCTGAAAACAGCAAAGACTAAATATCTTTATGTCTTTATAAAAAGGCAAGGCAAAAAACCTGCAGCCGTTCAAGCCACCATCTGTGGCACCAGAAATATGGTTGTGCACATCCTGGAGGGGCCACATTTTATTTCACACCTTTCCTGGCAATAAGAATTGTGGTGGCAAATTTTTCTTTAATTTAATAGATTGTCATCTGCTGGACTGAAGCCATCGGCTCTATTCACAGGGTCACCAAGCCCCTTTAAAAGTAACAACTTGCTTTTCATCAGCTTGAATCCTATTCAAATATGCTTTATGGGCATGACTTAAAATATTGGCAGAGTATGAATGCCTGAGATTTATGTGTCTGAGTGCAGAAAATCCTGGTATTGGATATTGAAGACCTGTTCAGGATGGTGGATCATCACAGACTTAGCTGTTTATGTTTGCCTTTGAAACCTATTTGCCACTGGATTTCGTTTCTTGACTCTGCCAGGCCACCTTTTAAAATGGGAGTTGGCTGCTGATTATTTTTCAGGTGAATGAGGCTAATGAAAACATTTTCCTAATTTGTCCAGTCTTCATCACAGTCAGAAGATGGCAAATGTCTGCGGCTGGCTCAGCAAGCTGCTTACTGTAATGCTGGCTCCACTGCCTCCATCCCCTTTTGTGTGATGGCAGATGCTGGGGATGGATTAAGGAGGGGGATATTGGAAAGTAATGTCTTTCATGGACTCTTACGTTGGATACGGGCCATATGCTTCAGTAAAGTTGCAACATCCTGTGTCAATCAAGATCTGGCTCTAGATCATTGCAGCATTTCTCCCACTATATTGTTTCCTCATCGGCTGAACTGTGGTGACCGAAACCATTCAGGGCAAATCCTGGCTTGAGGGTTGCCACTATCTTCTGCGGGTGAAGTGTTCCTTGTAGGCATCTCATTTGTTCTGCCTTGAAAACCTCTAGTAAGTCAGAAGGCATCTGATATTTGCAACCAACCCAGTTTGCTGTAACCCCCATTACCACTTTCCTGCCAGAATCCCTGTCTAGCCTGTCTACTGGCTTATTTTTTTTTAATTATACACAACTAATGCTACGGGATCCCCCACACAAGAAGATGATGGCATTTTCAGGGAGCCCTGTTAAGAGCGCCTAGGGCCCTTCCACTTAAAAATAACCTGATTTCTGCTGAAACCCCTCATCCTTATTATTTTTATCCAAACCCTTGGGAATACTTGCCTGAAAACAGCATGTGTGTATCTTGAGTCACATCTGCCGGGTACTCAGCACTGCGTGTGAGAAATTATCTGCTTTTTCTGAAGCATCTTAATTGTTTCTTCAGCTTCTTTAGCAACTAACAGCTATTGCAGAATAACAGGGGGAGAAGGGGAAAGGAGCAGATTAACAACTGAATATGGATAGTGGCAAACGGGGAAAGCATGCCCATTTTCTTCTATGTTCATCAACTTGTTCATAGCAACGAGTGTTTTCCAACAGGGATCACATTTCTTAATGAGCCTAGGGTTCTCAAAACAGTGGAGTATATAAAGCCTATTGCCATCTATCTCACGCTTACATATTCAGAGCTGTTAGGAAACTGAGAGCACCTACCCTGCTGTACGCAACACCTGGAGACCTGGGTTGTGAGACACCAGTTCGTGGTACTTATACTACAGAAAGCACCAACTGTGCTGGTGGGTGGCTTATTTTTTTCTACAGAGCATCCAGTGGTAGGGACTTTTTTGCTGTGGTCGGAGATAGTCTGGAGAAGTATCCTGTAAGGGTGCTCTTGGGTGTCATTTTCCAAATGGTCCCAGTGACCTAATGTTGTCTTCAGCCCCTGGGTAAATCTGCATTTGCTTGTCTCAGAGCAATCTGGTTCCTCTTCTACTAAACAGGAATTTAGAAGGGTAGAGCTGGCCATAGCCTTACCTTGCTTGCAATATACACTTTCAAACAAAATGAAAAGAGAAGAGGGGTAAAACCTTGCAGATTTACTTGTATTTGATAACAAAATGGCCTCCTTTTTCCATTTTAGACACTGAATAATATTTATAAAACAATAAAAAAATTCTTAAGCTACATAAGTTTTGGTTTTGTAAAGGTGTAATCACCTTCCCAACCTGGGATTTCATCCCAGCTGTACCACTGCCTTCAGGTAAATCATGTTGCTGGTTCCTCCCTCCGGTCCTTCTGCCTATAAAGCAGACACTGGCTTGTTTTCTTACTGGCTTTTGAGATGTATGGCATTTATCGTACAAGCAAAGTCATCTGTCTGTCTGTCTACCTTTGTCTCTCATTTAAGGAAAAGGGAAGGAAGAGTAAGAAAAGTACCTGGCTGAAATAAATACATTTTCCTCTGGCATGAGCAGACACTTTAATCTGCCTGCCAATTCTAAATGGAACAAAAGCCTGATAACAACAAAAACAACAAAAAAAAACCCAAAACACCTGTGCAGGCCTGCAGGTGGTGGGCTACCTACAAACCTGCTTTCTTGGCTATCTCAGCCAAGGCCAGTGCTATCGCTGGCAAAGCTGCTCAATGACAGTCTGGGTACATCTGAGTAAACCATGTTCAGATGATGTTGCTCAGTAGAAAAACGCTAGAGATGGTGAACAAGACAAGCAAGAGCTTAACGAGGGGCTGAAATTGCTTGGTTTAGATCAGATGTTTCAGTTTAACAAGAGGCCACTGCAGTATGTTGCTCTGTTCCTTAATCTGTCATAATTACTTTTGGCTGTCTCTTTAAACCTACAGCTGTATTAGAATTTGTAAATTGGGATAGGCTGAGAGTTTTAGACATACATGATGTGTCTCGTCTCGAGAGGAAATGAGCGTTATTAGGCATGGAGAGGACAGCATTGTAATACTGGCTCAGACTTCTTGGGGTTTTTTTTGCTTGTTACCACCCTAAGGCCAAAATGGACTACCCAGAGCCTTGTTCAGCTCCAGAAGTTTCAAGGGGTGGTTGGTGCTGAAGAGCTTGGGAAGTAGGTGATCCCCTCCAAAGCTCTGCTAAGAGTAGAATATAGTGAAGAATACAGAATATAGGAGTGTTTTTAAGAGACACAACTTGTGAACTACTCCAGATGTCAGGGTTCAGATATGTATTTATTAATGAAAGGGGGAGAGGGCTTGAGAGAAGTTTGGCAGTAGAGAAATAGTGACAACTGTGTACCTGAGACCAGACAGAAAAGCTCTGTGTCTGGAAATCCAAGTTCTGTGAGTTGGGGTTCAGTGGCCAATCTATCTGCTGTAGGCTGGGCAAAAAGGAGGACCTTTAATTCACGTATGAAGTACTCCATTACAGCTACACAGCAAACATTACAGTAAAAAGGAGACAAAGGATGCTGCAGCACAGGGAGTGTGGCAGTTCTTGGTCACTGCGACCTGTGCTGAGAGGTCTGCTGGAGCCAGTGATCACAGAGGCTCAGTTCTGTGTCTTGCATACATGTATTTAATGCTATGTGAGATGCCTCGGGGTACTCAGGGCATTTGCCTGGGAGTTTCATATGTAACACAGGACCCATGGGAGATCTGTGCCCTGCTGGAGCAACAGCTAGCAGCCAGGTAAGATTCACCTGAGCATCTCCAGATGCGTATCTTCGGGCAGCTAGTTGAGCAGCTAGTTGGTGGTTTGAGAACCCTTTCCTGTTTCACAGCAGCACTCTGAAAAAAGTGTGTGGATATTTCAAATGTCTGCGGATATTCTAGCTCTTCTGCAAAGTGATCTCATCTGTTTTTTAGGGACTCACTGATGCATCAAAACAAAGTCTGAAGTAGAAGTCACCAATTTTGCAAAATTTATTAATTGCATCTTGCAGCCTAAGCGATCTCATGAGTTTCACTTGCACAATTAGGCTGTAAATAATTCAATATTTGGCTATCAGGGATTCCATCAATATTAGGCAGGGTTTTTTTTCTTTTTCTCTTTTATGCAAGGGGAATAAATATTTCATAGATGATCTCATGGACACAGTTTCTGGGATGACATGGGACTTGCTTGCAGCAGAACAGAGCAGGGAGATGACCCGGCACGTGCTGGATCCCACAACAGGGAGAGACAAGGAGGAGAAGCAGCAACACAGTGGTATACTCTGGTCTGGGGGCTTTTTCCCACCACTATGGCAAATCCCTTAAGCTCCAAGAAGGCATATGTAAGTGGCCATCAGGTCAGACAGGCCAAGACTTCCTAAGCAAGGAGAAACATGCGGGCACTGCCTCGCTGCTGTGTGCAGTGCCAAAGGGAGGGTGATGGGGGAGGAAGCCTCACACTCAGCATGTGAGACCTGCCAGGTCAGTAAGCACAGGGGTTAGTGCTCACACGAGTGATGGCGATGTCCAGCAGTGATGAGTACGGAGTAGAGACAGGCAAAATCACCTGATCCTTCCGGCAGTTTTGGGACAGCTTTTTTAATTTCTTTTTAATTGAGGGCTCCTTTTGCCAAATCCTGGGAGACCAACAACATCATGCCAAGCCCAACGCAGCAGTCTGACTTGCCACAAGTGTTACTACTTCTCTGGTTTCCATCCTTCCTCTCAGGTCTCTTCTACAGACCAGGGCACGTACAACATAGTCTGAGAGCTCAGACTGGGCATGTGGTCAGGTCCAGGAGCCAAAGAGGAGTGACCCAGACAAAATCCTGGATTTGCTTAATAAGAGAGCAGGAACAAGAGGAGGAAGAAGGAGCTTTGTGAATTGGGAGCCTGTTCTATAAAGCCAAATCCTGTAAATCTGGGTAAGAGACATTGTACGGTCTGTGATTAAGACAATCTCTGCTGAGAAGTCAGCCCAGCTGAACAAGTCACAAGCTGGTCCTTGGACTGCCACACGCAGAGGTGGTTATCATGTGGCTTCTGTGTCAGCAGTTCCTCTCGACTACAGTAGCCAAGCCTAACCAGTCCAAGACCCACTCGGGTATTTGGCATGCCTCTTTGCATCTCAGTAGCCCACTTCCCCTTAAAGCAGGAGCCCTGGCACTGGGAACCCACTGAAAGGCCTGGACACATGCTTATGGGGCAGGGGTTTCTTTTCTGCAAGCTCCGTAAGAGCCGTGTTTCAAACAACAGTCCCCAGGATACAAGCCAACAAAAAGCAGGAAGTTCGAAGTGAAGGCTGATGCACCCGGCTCTGCTCGCACAATTGTGGAGGTCGAACAAAGCACAATGGTGTGAGCTGGGGACAGGGTGCTGCTCACCCTCCCCCTGGGAGCTTCCTGCCTTGCCCTGCCCTTATCCCTGTCTCCAAACCTTCACAAGAGATTAAGTCGGATTCTGGCACTGCGTTTCCCACGGAGCTGGTCACAGAATTACATTCCCACATTTTTTTGCTTGGCTTGGTGAAGTCTCTTTGTCTCCTCCAGCACCCTTTGACCAGAAGGGTTAGCTTGCTAGTGGGGGGCGTTTGAGCAGCGTGTGGCAGAAGGTGCTTCGTAAGGAAGAGGAGGTGCAGCAGGAGATGGGGAAGGCAAAGCACCACCAGCATAAAATACTTAAAGTCAGAAGTGGCACTCTGCTAGGTTTCTGGTGGTTTTACTCTAGCATGTAACAATTATTCTGGGAAAATTCACACGATACCTACTGCTGAAAGAATGGAGAAGTAGCACTAATGATTTTTCATTTCAGGATCTTAAAGCATTCATGTATCAGTCCAATCACTTTGCAGTCAGGACACTCAGAGGTGGCAGATCTTGTTCTGTAGGCTGCAGAAATGAGAGCACAGAGATCTGAACCATGGAGAAAGAAAGAGCTGAAGCTGGTGAGATGCCCAAACTCCTAGCACTGCTGGGACTTGTGCTCAATTTGCTTCAAGCTGTGAAACTACAATTAGCATAGAATTAACTGAAGATAAATATTAAATGCTAAAAGAAGTCTAAGACCAGCTATCTGAAGAGGTTCAGTCCCTGATAAAAACTGTAAATATGTATTAGATAGAGGTTGCTTCCAGAAATGGCATATTTCCCAGTATTTTCAATCGATTTTTTTTCCTAAACAATCCACCTCCTTCCTAATTTGGGATTCAGCTTACCATATCGCAGAGATAAAATAAAAATGGAAAAGGTCACAAGTTCTACTTCATTTAGTAAAAAAAGTTTACTCTCTGTAAAATGCCTTTGGACTTATTTACATGACTGCTTTTGTTTTTCTTACAGAACAAAAGCTTGAATTCTGCTTGTCCCATGGAATTCCCAATACCAGTGACTATATCAGTGATGGGCTGCCCTAGGAGAACAAACCTGTGAGCACCAAGCGTAAGCTGTGCAAACCCACAGCTGGGTTGCCGTTTCCAGTTTCCAAGGGGCAGAGGTTAATGCTTACTTTTAAAATGACAAGTCCTTTGGCAATGTTGTCCTAGGGCAACAACAAAGAAATCATGCTATCTAATGCCAGTGTGGCTGTTCCTCTTAGCATCCAGAGGACCTTCAGAACTGGCTGTATAAATAATGTCACTGATGCCTGTGCTGAATAAACTACTTCTGCTTCTTTGGCCAGAGTTAGCATCAGCCTGACCAGTGTTAAAGGGAGGAAGGCTGCCTATATGTTTCTTGTGTTTCATTGCCAGTTAGTACCAAACTGCAGGCTTATTCAGCCCTAGCAATGATCTCAGTTGGGTTTCCTCTTACTGTGACCAGTATGGGACTTGTAGCATTGAAAAATCACTGGGGAGCCAGTTTGTCTACGGCACAGCATCTCTTACTGCCCAGCTGCCTCTTCTCTGTAACAGCCTTTTACCACAGGCTCTGAAAAGGTGGGACAGAGCTGGTGCTCCTCCCTGGAGAGAGGCTGGTGCCTTGAATTTGATGGTGTGGGCTTGGGTTTGTGTCTACTGCATGGAGCAGCTTCAAGGATGGGATCAAATTCATTGCCAACCTGTATCACTGAGGGGGTCTTAGCATCAATTTGGGACAATTTGGCTGTTTCCCAGAAATTAATCCCCCACATCGACCAGCTGAAGATAGGAACAATTTGTCTGTGTTTTCATGTGGTATTAGGATTAGCTGTTTTACATAGAGATTAGACCCCAGGAGAGCATCTGTGATGAGAGATGGCCTTACCTGCCATGTAGACTAGCCTTGTCCCAGCAGTCTCCATCAGTCCCACCTGTCTCTTGTGACAATGTGACAATGTCCAGCAGCGAAAGCAGAAAGGGTGGGTGGCACAGGGTCCAGCCAGCTGTACAGCATCTGGCATGACTGAGGAAGTCCACACACCCTTGGGACCCCTTCAGGTGTGTGCGGGATAGGTACTGCCAGCAGGACTGCCGGGTGCTGGGCACCACTGGGAACCTACTGGGGTTTTCAGTGAGGACATACTATGCTTTTTCAGATCCCTCCCATCCTCTTCTTTTGCCTACTGGTGCAGAAAATAACCCAAAGAACAACTAAACAGCAGAAAAACCTTCTCTAACAGCTTGGTCCTTTGTGTCCCTTCTCAGTGACGGTTGGGAGTAAAACTGCCCCAAAAACAATGGTGAAAAAATTGCTGAAGGGGGAGAGTGTAAAAGGGAAACTAGGCAACCTTGTTTTAGTGGTGGATGGGTTTTTTTTATTACTGTTATTGTCTATTCAAACACTAACCCAAAAAAAAGAAAAGGAGAAGTGAAGGCAGCAGGCTCAAATCAAACAGGGGATTTCAAACAGTTCACAAACTTTTTCCAAATATATTAATCTTCCAAAGACTCTTTAACTTGTTAGTTAGACTTAAATAATCATGACCTAGTACTTACTGAGTAACTAAAATCTTTTGAGAGTTCACATTTATATGCCAGGAGATCATTGTAAAACAAAGGGCTGAAAAAATCTCATTTAGATGTGAATATTTAATATGGCTGTTTGGAAAGCTGCTGTGCTGACATTAATTTGAGCAGATAATCAAATAAGTATTAAAACACACAATTATGCAGAGATAAAATTAGAACAGGAAAAAGCTCTTAGTTAAGCCAAAAGAAAATGGTTTATAAAGACCATTTGACCATGGCCTTTCAAACACAACTGGAACAAAACACCAGAATTGTCACTTTATATTCAGGATTGTAGATCAGTGACAGCACCAGTAATACCTGGTACGTAAATACAGGATGGATGTCAGGTTTGTGCCTCAGAGACCCACTTCGGAGGCTGTGATTGTTAACCGGAGCCTTTCTGTGAAGTCGAACGGGCTTTGGATCAGGCTCCATCACCTTCTGATGAGGGAGTCCCACAATTCCTTTAATCGGCAGTTTGCAGGAGAAGCAGAAGTGAAACATATTGCAAAAGCCAAGCTTCAACAGGAGTTCTGTTCAATTATGTCTTAACATTAAACTGTAGCTAATGTGCTTTTACCAGATGTCCTGATGAAATACTATTAAGAGCCGGTGCATTGCATTAATTAAAGTGAAATTTCATAATGAATTCTTTTTGCAAGGCAGCAGGGATGAATTGGTGACCTACATAACCTCCCTCCCCTCTGAAATAGCTTTCCTAACTAATGAAATGAATCCCCCTGGTTGTGGCAGGAGAGCAGAGGGAGCCATGCTTTGCATCCCAGCTACACGCTGCGACACGAAAAAATCCAGGCACTCTCCACAGAGATTATGACTTGCCTTTCATTGTGTCTAGCAACAAGAGGGAACTTTCAGAGGCAGGAGGACTCTCCATTAAGAGCACCTTGCGTAACGGGAGGCTTTTGAAAGCTCCATTAAAATTCTTGGACAGTGCCCTCGCAGAGAAGCCAGGGGATAAGCTGGCTGACCCTCTACCTTATGAACTGGCGCGAATGCACAGACAGTTAAACGCACATTCATTTGAGTGTAAGAGGCTTAGGGTATGTTATTAAAATATAATCCAAAATGTACAACAAACATACACACAGCTGGCAGGCTCAAACCCATTTTTGCAGGCGTGCTAGGAGAGAAGCGGGAGAATAAGTGTTACATAGCTCGTGTACGTGGGGAGAGGATGGGAGGAGGGGAGACCTCTGTTCCCAGGCATATGTTTTAAAAGAGAAGATATGCCTGTGAATTCTGATTATGCCTGTGTTAGTACATTTTTATCCACGGTGATCTGAGATTAAAAGCGATTTATGGTGTTCCTAAGTCTCAGTAGTCTATGTTTCACTAAGCCATTGCAACGCAATCAAAGCAATGCCTGTACCAATGCTGGATTGTGCCAGCGAGTCCTAATTGCCTGAAAGATAATGGTGTCATTAAAGTCTCTTGCCCCTGTGAGCCTTGTGCTCCTCGACAGAAAAGATGCTTTTATTGTTGGTTTCAAAGGAACCCTCAGTCACTGCTAAAGCACATTGTCCATTCAGAGGTACTGGGAGGCTGTATTCTGTAGCTGCTTTATTTCTCTGCTTTTCCCTTCTTATGCAGCGGACTGGGGAGGGCAATGCAGAGAAATGCAGAAAAAATGTTGACTTTTCATCAAGCAAGCCAAAATATAAATCAGATATTATTCAGTTAGACACCATGAGGGGAAGAAGTGGCTGAGACCTTGCACTGGTTAGGCTTCTAGCAACAGAAATGGAGAGTGCTTCTGTGAAAGGAGACGCACTCCACAAAAAATGCCAGCTTCACCAATAATTTTCAATTCAGTAATCATTTTGACAGAAAAGCTCTGACCAGCTTCTTTATTCATATGAAAGGCATGTGGCTCAGCAATTATGCCTTAATTCATAGCCATCCTTCTTACTGGACAATTTCAATTAAGCAATGACCTCTCTCTAAAACATTCAATTCTGCTACATAATTTATTCCTGTCTTTATCTGGTAACATCTTTCTAAAAGGCAGAAAGACACTTATGCAGGTAAATCGATCACTTGTCAATTTATGGGCGTGAATTATTTTAAACAGAAGTTTATTTGTATTTACCTGCAGTCTGAACTTTGCTAGTTCTTGTACTTTGAGAATCACTTTACTGTTTGCTTTGCAGTGCTCTGATCAGTCAAGGAGCCCATCTTCACCGGGGTTAGCGATACAAGACCAGATAAAAATGACAGTGACATGCAGAGGTAGCCTGTTAACAAGCGTTTTCTGCATTTTTGCCATGCAAAACTGAACAGAGATATATTTAATCTCTAAGACCTAGAACAAGTAATGTCTGCTGAATACAGTAAGAGTCTTGGTTTGCAGAGGGGGTGTAGTCCATCTGACCTGCTACCCTCATAAAACCATTGCAGTTAAATGTACACTGTTATGCTTCAGAGACTTATGGCAGGCCATTACAACATAATCCAGAGTGCTCACTAAATGCATGCATTACAGAGAAAATGCTTTGTGTTGCTGGTGCAGGGTACTTTCAAGCAGAGCATTTGTACTTTGCAGCTTACGAGAGTAAACCGGTTCTCCACAAATCAGCACTCAGATCATTTTCCCTTTCATATTTTCCTTCTTCTTATCTGCCTTTCATTCTCTTAGCTGTTGCCTTTACTCCTCCATCACTTCTTTCAATCTTCCCTCCATATTATCCATCTTAGCTGGTATAAGAGCCTTTCTTCATTGCCTCATTTTTCTGGAGCATTCTTTGTTGCAGTTTTTGTCCCTGACTCTCCATCTGTTTAAGACTTACTGGCATTTAATGTTTTTTTCTTTGCTGAAGTGTTTTTGAATGTAGGATCTAAAATGTAGTCCTGCTGCTCAGGGCTGTGACTATAAGGTGGCACCAGAGCAGGGGCCGCCTCTGAACAAAGAGGAGTCTTGGTCAGTTGGATGTGTAGAGGGACCTTACAGGTGGAGGGGAAGCAGTAATTAGACAAAGAAGAGCTTAATGCTGCTTGTCTGAAATGTGAGTGGGGGAAAGAGATTGTTTAAACCCTGAAAACAAATTTGGAGACACCCCCCCCCGTGCATATCATTCAGCAACATGCTAGGCAGTGGGGTCCCAGCAAGCCGAAGGGGCTCATTCCCCACCACACTGGAAAGCCCAGGGCAATGTCATGGGCAGCACTCCCCAGTCTCCCGGACCCCCTCGTGCATATCAGGCCCTGACAGTGACTTGCTCTGATGCCCAAACTCTGCAAAACGTGAAGTCAGATCTTAATCCAGTGTATTCAAAGTAGATACTGGTTTACTTGTTTTTATAAAGGACCAGAGTACAAATGGCAGTAAATCCATGAGCCTTTTGGCTTAATCCCATTTCAGGCACAGAAAAGAAAACCCTGCCTGACAGCCACAAGCTCTCTGGGAAGAGTCAGCTCTTCCTATGTTTCCCTAACTATAATTTTACTCAGTCATGTGCTGTTATCCTCCAATCCTCCTCGAGTCTCACTTGAAAAAAATAATCTGTTGTCAATTATAATGACAATACATTGAAGATGGTTTACAGCAGAGAATGGTGCTTTATAGCAGCCGGCTGTGACAAATCTGGGTTGGGAGAGAACATTGTGTGTGTCCTAGAGATTATAGCTTTTAAAATAAAAACCTCATTCTTGTTCCCTGGGGATTTTTAATGAATTGCCACATGCAACAATGCCTTAAACGAAGCATCAGTGATTACTTATCTGACTGCAGCTCACTCAGTATTTACAAAATAAAAGAACCGCCATCACCCTGAAAACCCTAAATCTACTTGAAGAGCTCTACTGATGCTAAGGATAGACCCCACTTTAAAGTCAATGAAGTAGTAGTCACTAAAGGAGCAAAAACTTTCAGACAGGTGGGATGTCTTACCATGGTTAACATTACTCAGAAGGATGATACATCCGCCTCTGAGCCATGTACCAGTTGCACCACACAGAGTCTGATGGCAGTATGATAAAAGGCAATCATGTTTTACACTGCTGACAAGAGCTAGAACAAGGCCAGGAGCAGCGGTACTGCTGTTATGACCCAGAGGGAACTGGTTCTTGTAGGACCATGAGGATATGGTCCAGTGAGGATTACAGGTCTTGTCCCTAGGGCCAGGGATGTCCTGTCCCATCCAGACATCTTCTTAAACACATAAGCACTATGGCTTTTCCCTCACGGATAGATGGGTTGGTCACAGCATTTGTGTTTGGCTTAGGTGTGCAAGTGAAGTGTCCAAATTACCATGGCTCCCTCTGCAGTTGCTGGATGAGATGGGCTCCTCTCCCATTAACACAGGCTCTGCTGTGGATCATGCCACAGGAAAGCCTGACTCTCTCCAATGGATATACAAGGGCCTCTGGAGACCACAGTCCTAAATTAGACACCTCATTTAAATGCCTCAGGTTGGGTTGTGCAGATACTTGCCACAGTATCAAGTATTAGTGGAGACTTCCACCTCCCCTGTCCATCTTAACTATCTTTCCATGCCCATGCATTCACCCTAGACCCTCTGGGGCTCTCCCAGTCCTGTTACAGCCTGTACACGTAACAACTCCTTTGGGTTCAGAAGTATGTTTTAAAGCATCCCAAAATGGATTGTTCAGAATAACCTCTGCACATGTGGAAGATGGCTAATGCATCCCAGTGCATCGGACTTGCTGCGCATGGGACACAGTGTCCCTCTGCACTTGCCCAGGATTTCCAGATGCCCAGCAGCCCAGCTGGCAGATATCCAGATATCCACTAGCTCATTGCTCCTGTCTCTGTAGAGCTGGCAGGTCCTCACACTTCCTCAATGCCCACCCCACATTCATTATCTTTTGCTCCTGGGCTTGGTGGCTTCCAGGGTAAATCTGGGTCAACATCTTTCCATAGGATTTCTGTTCCCTTCCTACCGTGGCTGGCAGAAGGGGGTGTGCCAGGTCATTGACTGATGAGGAAAGACAAGCAGGGAATGAGGGTTTTTGGTTTAACTATGTCAAAGCTGTGCACGAATGCACAGACCCACAGACAGGCATCACTAGCAAATGTCAGTAAAAATCAGAGGTTGATGTAAGAAAATCTCTTGTTTTCTCCAAAAATTGGCAAGATCCATTTGAATCAGTGAGAAATTCAGTATTTGCTTTTTTACCGTGGCTAATAGCTGCTTGGGTTTTCATAATTTTAAGCCATTATTCCTAATATATGTAACAACATAAGTTTAAAACCATAGTTAGACTAATGCAACTCTGACTGTTGGCAAGCCCACAGAAAAGAAGTCTCAGCCCTATTTCAGTAAATGTGCAGGAGGATCAGTATGAGTAAAAGCTCTTGTTAGTTCTCTCACGCTTTGCTCTTAGTCATTGGTTGATATTTTGAGGATGGAATAATCTGTGGAAGTTGCTTTCTGTAGCATGTGCTGCTAACCCTCTTTTTTTTTTTTCTTTCAGAAGATCCTTTTGAAATTAGACACAGCTTCTGGAATCAACCCAGACACTGCTTTTCAAGCCAGAAGCATTTGTATAAGCATCATCAATCATGCCACTGGCTCTTATTGCTACTGTATATTCACTTTCTACCTGGTTTGAATTCCTAATTGGCCCTGCTGTGCAACTTAAATCCCTGAAGAAAGTGGTGGAAGGGAGGTGGGGGAGAGTAGGACTTCCCCAGCTGGGATCGGGAGGGTTTCTTGCAAATTACACTGATAAAGTCCATTTCCTGGAGAAAAGAGACAAGAAGCAGTTGGTAACAGGGTGAGTAAGAGTCGGATGCGATGGGGTATGATGTATGAAAGTATGTACAACTGGCTCGATTATCATCAGAGCAGTTGGCCTGGCAGCTGCTTATATCATGTGTTTCAGGCTCGTGTGCTGTAACGCAAGCACATGAGAAGTCATTTGGACAGGAACGGAGCAGTTAATTCGAAAGAGCAGGCTGTTTTTCTGATTTAAGTACAGGAGCAGCTCTGAAAAATGCAGGTGATTTTCGGTGCCATCTACAACAGGATTTCTCTTTCCCTGCCTAGGAAACCACTGATGCTCTCCCTGTCCTCTAGCTCTCATTTTACTCTTTGTTATGATAAGGTTCTCTCAAGCTGCCTAAAGCGATGTTAAGTGTGTGGGAGCACCCCCATGGGCTGGTGACCCAGGGCACAGTGATGGGTCCAGGCTGTACCAGGGAAAGGGCTGCCCACTCCATGCAGGACGATGGGTCAGATCCCTGCACAGCCTCAGGTGCAGCCAACACAAAGGTGGCTTGGAACTACCTCTCCATCTCAGGTGCAGAATAAGCATGGATGGCAGCTCCGTTCACATATAGTATATTTATTTCATTGCTTTGTACACCCTACTGTCCCCCACCCTATTCCCATTAAACACTCACACATGCTGCTGAAAGCCAGGGCAGCTGTACTCATCTATCAAAGCCTGTCAGCTTGAGAGCATAGGCTCTTCCCATTAATTAAGCAAATGTAATGTGATTAGCTAGGGCTGTAAATGTTTCTAGGCCCACTCAGAAAGCTACAAAACACTGAGTATCACAGCCTCTCATTTCCATGCACTTGTGCTATCTGAGATGCTCCTCTGGGGCTGAGATTTTTGTTCTTAAATTTCTGTGTGTGAGAGAAAATAGGGAGATGTAATAGTAAGCACTAGGAATGGGTCATATCTTGTAGTCCTTAAATTGCTGTTTGAATTATAGGAGTCTAAAGATGAAATTAATTTCTACACTTTTAAAAATCTTTTCTGCCTACACCTTTTTTAAATGGATGTAACAAGAACTGCTGAAAGCTGAAATTTTCATAAGAATATATACCTCATTTAACATTTCTACTTGCTTTGATGAAAAATATGTATTACTTAGCAGTTAAGGATCTAAACTGAGGTGCTTTAGGCTGTCTACCTGAAAGCAAATGGAACATCCATAGGGAAGTTGCACATAGAATAAGAAAATTCTTGAAGGCAATTTGAGTGGTGTGAACAAGATCTACTTAAGGACTTAAACCTACAGTGGGATGGAGGTGCCTAAATCTAATACTGTGATGCTGAAAAACCCCTATGCAGCTTTTGACAGACTTGCAGCATGTGTAAACTCCAAAGGCACCTCTGTGTTTAAAGCTCCCCAGATGTTTACAGTCAGTGCAATCTCTGGGTCTCAGAAGTGCTCCCATCCTGTCCAGGCTGAGCTGCTCAGCATGTCACATGCATCTACAGCTCTTTGGGATCTAGAAATTTAGCATTCCTTTCCCTAAATCCCTGCAGTGGCTCAGCCTGGTAGGCATGCACTAAGAATACCTCAGACAAAACGGCTGTGCCTACACAGGCAGCTTAGGCCACTCTGGAGCTCCTAAAAGGACTTCCTAGCAGCTTGCATCCACACGTGGTTTGCAGCAAGTTAAACCCAGTGCCTGATGTCTCGCCCTCTGTGGGTTCTGTGCCAGCACTCGAGATCAAAGTCTTGGCACATCACATACCTTCATGTGGATGTAAAAAATAGCCAGGACTCAAATCATGAGAGTCATTTCCTGAAGCCAAATTAATTTAAATGAACCGTTCTACCAAGACCTGACATCTCTGTGCAATCTTTTAGATGACTCAAGTTCCCAACTTACTTTCTAGAAATTTGCTGGGGCTTTTTTTCCATGAGAGAGGAAGAAGCTACTGTTATGGCAGGCAAGGCAAGAGCAGGGTAAGTTCCTCTCTTGAAAGGCAAAAAGCTTTAGGGATCCTGGGGTAAAGAAAGTGCTCCCTCCAATCCCTATCTCACTGCTCTCAGAAATGTCCTGGGGGATGCAGGGAGGAAAACACTACTTGAAAGCACTTTAACTCCCTCCCTGAAATGGGACAGCACTGCAGATAGCTGCTGCTCTCGGCAGGCAGAAGAAAAGGGCCAACAGACGGCATGTGGGGGGAGGTTCAGCAGTAGCATCTCGCAGCTTGATGCTTTCTGAGGGCTTGGTACTCTGAATGCCCCAACCTCTTCCCAGGGAACACTTCTTACTGCTAAGGTAGAAATGGAAGGGGGAAGAGGGTGGTTGTTACAATTATCCTCTCATCTAGATGAACGTGTGATTAGACGTGAGGTTTGCCCTTATGGTAGGTCTGTGGTACTTGAGACCAAGACTGGGCTCAAACCCAATCATTGTCAAGATCTGTTTGTACAGGTAGAGCCACAAACATGCCTGGACCTTTCTTGTATAACATGCAGTCATGGCTGCTGGCAGAGCGCAATGCCATATTTTGTATAGTTCCCTAGTGATGGGATCAGCAACAAGCAGGAAGCCAAGGGTTAATTCACTCCTTGGCTGAAGGAGATTCAAAGACCTCTCTCATCAACACTGTCTCACCACAGGCTTGTATGAGTTTTTGGGTGGAGAAATTCCCCATCTGTCCTGGACCAAAAGCAGACAAAAGGACTATCAGATCTATATGGCCAAGGAGCACTTGCAGAATAGGATGCAACACTGGGGGTGCATGTTTTGGGCCTTCACCTGGCTGCTAGTATATCTGAGAGTAAACAGATCTACTGAAACACTGCAGCATCTCCTAGTAATTGCTGCAGATGCTTCAAACCCACCTAAGGGGCACAGGTTATGTTTCTTTATGCAGTTAGACCCAAGCCATCAAAGGCAATTCCAATGACTCTAAGATACCAAAACATCTCTACGAGCCTATGACTTACCATCTTTCAAGGAAGAACAGGTTATCATCCTGATTTCTGAGGTTGTGTCAGCACTGGAAAAGATGTGGGGAAACCTAAGTGGCATTCTGACAAGCTCTTAGGTACCCAAGTCTAGTGAAAACCACAGGAGCCTAATGCATGGGGTACTGTGAAACTCTAATATGTGTCCCTCCGTTTCTCCAGGCAAGATCCTCTGTAGTGTTGCATTGCCCTTTTAAATCAGTGGTGATTAGATGGCTGAATGCTTTCAGAAATCTGGCCTCTATCTTTCTTAGAAATGGGAATTTTTCCCTACAATTGATGCTATTGAGGTGTAGCCTCTACCAATAATAGTGGAACCTAAATATTGTACTCAGAGGACCCAAAGAGCCTTTTTTGTACCTCAGTTTAATGCTGGCATTCAGTTAATGTTGATGTAATGTCTCCTTTAAAAAGAACATAATTATATTTACCAACACAGTCACCAAAGAGCCATTTATAAATTGTATATATATAGTTGCAATTTAGCATGTGCTGTGAGTATTTCATTGGGTTAGTCCTAACATCACAAGCTAATAGTACTGAAAAAAGGGATATGGGTAAATCACAGAGGACACTGCACTCAGTATATAGCTAACAGTGATTAAGTAGTTTCTGCTTTCAGAAGAAAGATAAGGGCCAAAAAGAATAGGTCCCTTGATAACATCAGGTAATTCTTATATATGGTCCTTCATGACACAGGCATAAATCACAATAAAACCCATCTGTAGATCTAAGGGGTGAAATCATAAATCCTGCTTTATAAATGAGACCTGCACATCTGATAGTGTACATTGTTCCAGATTTACGGCAGCTGTAAATGATGTACTAAGGTTCACAAACCCATTTGCACTCTCTGGCTGGGAAGAAGGGAGGCAAGATTTTTCCAGGGAGGAGAATGTATTTCAAGATGTAGTCAGAAATGAGAGAGACCGAGTGTGTGAGTGAGAAACTGGTACTTTATGCAGACTTGTCATATCTTGACTTTACACTTGAGACTCTCCTCTGGCCCCAGTTTCCGTAAATCCGTGGCACTATATTATGCCTTCCATTTGTTCCCAGTTCTGATGGGGTAAATGCAGCTGATGGGGCCAAACGCACAGCTTTGGCTGGTTGCTGGAGCACACTGGACTCAAATAAAATCTTTCACACTGGCCAGGAGCCTGTATCCTCTCCCAGGCTGTAGCTTTGCATGCCAGTTTCTTCTGTCAGTGGTAGGTGAAAGCCAAGTGGTCATTTAAGCAAGTGCAGGGCTGGATGATCCAGCATCTTGCCTGGGTTGTGGCCCATCTTCTCGACCAAGGTGGCCATCTTCTTCTCCTCTGGGCAATCAAGGGTCCATCTACCCTGGGACAGGCTCACCTTCCTCCGACCGCATTGCTGCCTCGCCTTTGTAATCCCTGTGCCCTGCTCAAGGCCGCTCACCATCGTGTTCACAACATGAAGCATCTCTCAGGCTGCTTTCACGATGGCAGGTTTGGGTTTTTGGCTTAGCCAGCTCCTTGTGTTGCTGTAGCTCTCCCATGACTGCATTTGGCAGTGCACATATTTGTCTTTTCTGATGTCAGCATGAGACAGATTAATTCCCTGGTGCACTTCTGTGGTTTGACAATGCTAAACACTGGGTAGAGGCTGACTTAGCATGTTTTCACATATGTGGCATATTCTTATTTGTACCCATGCTTCTTCACACCAACTCCTCTGCAGGGGTTAATGAGGAGTAACAAATCTGCGCCTGCGCTTCCCTCACACACACTGCTTAAACCTCAGCCTGTTAAACTGAGGCATTATCTAAAATGCATGAGAGATTATTTAATTCTGTGTTCATTGTTGGGACTGGGACCTTGGAAACATCCTGGGTTTCTTAAAACCTTTACATTTCACGTTCAATAGGATGTTATCCCAATGGCACTCCTGGACTTTGGCTTCGGACAACCAGAGGAAGGTGGCTCTCCCCACACAGGCTTTCACTACAAAAAGTCTTCTCTATTCTTCATTTTTAATAACTCTACTGTGAACTTCCAGTACACTTTGCAGCTGAGGTTAGCGCAATCCAGCAGTGCTAACTTCTCTCCCTGTTTTGGTGTTACTGCTACACCAAATTTACATTTCTATATAATTGAGTCCAGCTTTGCTTCTTTCAAAGCAGTTGGAGCTCCCAGGCGTGAGCTGTCTGTGTTTCCAAATGTCATCTATGTAAAGTTCAGTACGTCCTGAACAATCAAATATGTTGCTGTGTTTTCCTGTAAAATGCCTCAGGGAATGAATGTAACCAAAATGTCAGTCTGAGGACGAAGTGTCTCCCAAAAGGTGAACAGAGCACATAGAAATACAGACTTAGTTTCTCTAGGGGCACCTGCCAGACATCTGATGATGCACATAAAGTTATTTGCTATCTGTCAGCTCCCCAGAAATCTTTCTTTTGAAGCTAGTAAAAAACCCTTTCTTTTATTACAGATTTCTTTATTATTTTCAGGTATATATAACTATAGCATTCCAGCTTTTTAACATAGCTCCCTAAAATGACTGCATCTGTGCAGTTCCTGTGCCTATTCCTCTGCCCGTGATAATCTGAATTTCTTGGCCATATAAACATATCGGGCAGACAGATGGAGGCCTCTGAGAGAAAAAGTTTCCATACACTCAGTGTAGAAATCTGTGGCTGGAGAGAAAATTATTAATGCCTCTACTGAGGGAAAAATGAAGGCTATCTCTTCTGCTTGGTGGCAGCTGGCTGCCAGTTAGCCGTGTGTAGCTTCAGATTAGCCACATCCCATGCTGGCTTTTGACCTAACAAGAAACAAAAAGATGATGGAGGGCAGGGAGGCAGCTGGGAAGTTGTTTAGAGGCCACATCAGTGAGTCAAGGCCCCAAACACATGGGAAAAGAGAGAGAAAAACATGGGAAAGAAATCACAGAGAGGGACAAGAAGCTGGGTGTGCTCTTTGGGATGTCCCAGGGAATGGCAACAAGGAGATGGATAATTGCAGTGGGACAGTGCAGGTGACATAGACCACAAATCTCTGGTGGGTTTGCTGCTCGTGAAAGACTTATTTCACTGGCAGCACACTTCTGTTTCCATTGCCTCATTAGCCTCTGTACCTGGGTTCAAAGCCCAAAAGCTTTGTCCCAGCTGCTTTTAGGCAAACTGTTTCTGCAACCCTGTCTGTGGCTCCTGGGAGGAATTCCTGAGTGCTACCAGTGCTCCTCAGCCACCTCTTCCCTGCTGTGGGCACCCAGATGGCATTTGAAAACCCCTGTAAAAATGATGGTGGGTTTTTTTTGCATTCAGAAAGTTTGTAGTATGTTTGTCTCCTTTTCACACTCCCATATTTCCATAGTGTCCATAGCTTGCCCTTTTGCCTGAGTCAGCTGAAAACTATTAGAATTGTCAAGCAATTCAGAACCAGTTACTGTCACAAATAAAGCTGCTTTCTGACTGCTATCTTCATTAGTTTTGCTGGAAGTTGCAGCTAATGGGGACAAAACAACATAGGGTCTTCCATATTTCCAGAGTTTAAAATATAGGAGTGCTATTAACTGCTCCTTTGCTCCACTTAGATGATTATCTCATTTTATTTTATTAGCAGGTACTCCAGGTGGCTCACTCAGAGCCAGCGGTTGTGGCTGAGGCTTGCCTCACTGCCTGAGCTCTCGCCAATTGACCCCTTGCAAGGCAAACCTTTGCCCAAAGTAACAACCAGCCTCAGATTGCTTGCTGCAGCATCTCTGAAAGGTCCCAATCTCAGTAACAGCCTTAATGCTTTCAAGGCAACATTTCATCGACTAGTTTTGCCTGTAGACCCCAGCTGGAATAATGGTAAGAGCAGCAGGGATGGTGCAAACACTATGCTGAAAGGGGCAGCAAGTGCAGTGGGGTGGCTCTTTGATGAGCAAAGTGTTACTAATATTTCTAAGTAGGCCCTTGGCATGGTTTCTAGGAGGTAAAGGAGGAAGGAGAAGTGTCCTGTGGATTAGGAAACAGGAGGATCAAGAAGGGGGACTTTGCAACTAGCTGAAATGGCAGCTGGCAGAGGCGCAGGGCAGGTCCTGGTTGCGTGCCCACAAGCAGCACTGCTCTGAGTCACAACCAGGGACTGTTTATTTAAGTTGCAGTTTGAAGTTGGCTGAGGGAAGCTGTGGGCAAATCTCCTTTGTTTAGATGCTGGCTCGGGGTCTGCCTGGACCGGAGCTGAGCAAAGAGCTGGCCAGGGAAGTTGGGCAGCCTTTAACCCCTCCAGCGGGCCACCACCTACAGCCAACAGGCATTACCTGTGATCTTCAGAACTATAAAGCAGGGGGAAGGTGGGCTCTGTGGCCCCAAGGGGGCTGTTACTTCCCATGGGCATTCATCTGAACTGTTCTTGCTAGAAATCAAGAGGATAGCACATGTTGTCTTTAAGGGCTTCTTATTATCAACACTTGAAGAACAGTGTTCCCTGCTTGTCCCCCTTGCCCCCACATCCCCGTTCACCACCACCCTCCCAGTGCAGCGGGGACAACTCAGGTTGGCACCTCTTGGGACTTTTTCACATGAACATTAAGCCTGTGGTTTAGGACTTCCACACCCACCCATCTCTCCAGCCATCTGCACGCGGTTGGCTGGCAGAAGTCACTGCTCATTCCCCCGAGCCGGGCAAGGACAGTTGGAGGTGCGATACACTACAGTTTCAGGTTATAACTGATCTTCAAAGTGCACATTTAATACTGCTAACCCACTTCAAAGAGAAGCGGTACCTTCCAACCAGCCTCCTCCAAAGCATCTGACAGCTTTCTTGCACTGTTATTTTCTCTGAGATTCATTCCACAGCCTTATAGATGTGTTGAGCATCTTAGCCCTTTCCAGGGTCTCCCAATCTTCAGCTATCAGCTGCCTGAAACACAGCCTGACCTGTTGGCTTAGCTCCTGTACCCCACTTTGATGGATCTGTTCAGCTTGTCCCCGATGACTTGGATACAGTGGTTCTTCCTGATACTATGAGCTGGCCAGTATGGGAGTGCCGGACCTGACAGCTGTAGGCACTGTGGCTGTGATGGAATAAACAAAGACTTTTCTGTTTCGGAGGCTGCCAAGCTGTCAATCTTCAGGCGAGGAAAGGATCGCTCACTGTTTCCTTCCCCTCCTGCTCCTTAAATGAATACAATACTCCATTTTAAATGTGCAAAACTTGCCTTCCTCCCCCCCCCCTACAATTGATCATCTGGGAACTTAAAACGGACTCTCCTAGTAAACAAAAAGAAGCAGCTTGATTAGTTTTATGGCAGCAAAAGTGGGTTAATCGCTAAAACTGCTTCTTATGCTGTCATGGTTCAGATAAATGGGTTTAGCACAGCAAGCAGCCAAAGGGCATGCATTAGTGGCTCCTTCCGCAGCAGAGGAGGAGAGCGTGCTCAGCGGATCACCCCTCTGAGGCACCAGCCTGCTGCCTGTGAAGTTGGTGGCAGACTTCCCACTGACTTCAGTGGAGCTGAGATTATGCTGTAAATAAATATATCTGCTTCCAAAGGGTACAAGAGACAGATAAAACATGAGTGAGCTTTTCTTGTATCTAGTAAGATCTTTTTCCTCTATTTCCTCCATGGATTTCTACAGCATTAAAGTTTCATTAAAAAGAAAGCGACTTAAAAATTGCATTTACCTAGAGCCTGTGACTACATGCAGCCATATTGCCACATAAAAAGCGTGTGTATTCTCAGCTCCTATTGGAAATAAAGCTATCAGTGCTTCAGTTGTGGCATGTATAGCACCTGGGTACAGCAATATTCCCTCTGGCTCCACCTTTACTATCCCTAGATTGAAAGCACCAGCAACTGGTGGCCAGCCCCAGCTGGCTGTTTGCACCCTAGAGCCACAGTTAATTTAGGATAATTTTGTTAGTCTGGATGCAGGACTTAGACTATGTTAAATGATCAGGTGTAGCCTGGATTTGTTCACCCAGCAGTTGCAGCAGTAAAAAGGTATCACAGCCCTGGGGAATGTGAAGAAGTCAAGGAGTCAAGTTAGTATGACCTCCCAGGCAGGAGGGAAAAATGCACAAAGGTTTGGCGGAATCACTGGAGTCTGGAGTTTGGCTAAAACTTTGGGGGGGAAACTCTGAAATATAGAACATTATGAGCTTTATTATGAGCCGAACATATTGTTGATATTAGGTAAAGCTGTCATACATTTTGGTTAAGTTGGTAAATAGTAACTAAATGTTTGGAAGTATTGTATTCCATTAGCATATTGCTACAAGCTCGTCAAAATCAGTTTTATGGGGTATCAAGAAAATGCAAGGTAGTTTTCCATTTCTTGAGGGAATAACTGTACCAGCTCCTCCACACAAATACTTGGATGGATGGATATAGGATTTGATTTCTGCCATTTCATGTGCAACAGAGGCATTCACTCCTGCAAAGCAGAGTCACTGTTCATGTGCGTTATAAACACAGCAGAAACTCATAGCGTTTTGGTGCTCTTTGGCTTCTGTTTTGTTATGTTATTTATCCATTGCTCTGGCAAACTCTCACCTAAAAACAATTAAGATGCACGAAATTATTAAGTTGTTATTCTCATCTCCTGTCACTTCACCACCAAGTCAGCCACCAGCAGCCCCTTTTCTATAGCATGCTGCTCCCTTGGGAGGTTTTCCAACCAGCCCTGCTTCTGCTTAACCCTGGACATCTCACCAAACCTGGACAGGTGGCTGTTACACAGCCACACCATCCTCCCCTTCTTCACAGAAAGCAATAAACAAAATCTCTACTTTCAATTGACTGTATCAAACAAGCAATTTCATGTGCGTGTGACAGAGAGAAGCCATTTGGTGTGTTTTTTTCGCTTCAGCAAAAGTGTTCACACCAGCTGCAAGCCTCAGCTCTTCTCCCGAGCCCTGCACAGTTCTTCCCTCGTCCCCTCCTTTCGCAGTACTGGTGCTGAGCAGGGAGATGCTGTGTATATCTGCTGTCAGAGCAGCTCTCTGGGTTGGTAGGAACTGACAGATGGTTGCTCTGAAATATTTCCAAAAGAGGGAAAAAACAAGAGCCTCCCAACCCACTGCAAGTCCCTTGTTATGGCTGCATCGGTAAGGCAACATGCTTGAAGGAACCGGGGGAAGCAAATGAAGCAAAGAGAAGGGTTAGGTCAAAATAGACACTGAGGTCTCAAATCAGAGTCCTCAATGCAAATTTTTGTGTAATCTAAGTTTCCTTTCTCTTCCCCAATTGCTCAGCTGTTGCCCGTTTTACAAGGGAAGCAAACCCAAGTGAATACAAAGCAGAAAAGCCTTGGGAGTTTTTCTAGGAATTGATGTTTCTCTTTCATCATGGCATTTGGATTTCTTACTTCTTCATTCACCTTTCAGTTGAAACAAGGCAGCACATCCTAGCAGCTGGTACAGGAAACGGGGAGGCCTCATCTCTGTGCTTAAATTTCTCACTGTTTAATTGCATGAACACTGGTGACACTGTTAGACACCTCAGGTGTTGCAGGGACTGTCACCCAGGCGGCCCAGGGACAGCATCACACTGCCAACAGCTTTCAGAAATGAAGGTGAAAGAAACAAAGCTGCAGGCTCCAGGGCAGACCTGGTGCCTCCCCACTTTCCCCAGTCTTGCACACAAAATGGAAGTCAGGGAGCTGCGGCAGACTGTGGTAATTATGATATCCCCCTGAAGTGACATGATCAAACCTTCACTAGAGGTTGGGCAATAAATATACTGTCAGGGCCAGCAGCACCAACCTGCTCCCTCTATAGGTAACATTTGCACCCCCTGATAGACATGTATCGCTCTAACAGGTTACATGTGCTGGAAGAGGCCTCCACACAGGTTTGCCAGCAAATGCTCAGTGCACCAACCCTCTCCCTCCCACCTCCACCATACTGTAGGTAAATCATCCCATATTCACTGGATGGAGAGAGGGAGGGCAGAGCAGAGGAAGAGGGTGAGGCTCCACCATTCCTACTCAAACCAGCTCTTTCTCCCTGTGCGCTCAACCTCCTTTGCTCCCCAGTGCTCTCTTGCACCGTTGGTTCAATACCCTGACACCTGACCTTGCCTGTTTTCTTGTAACGTCCTCCATGCACAACAACACACTGCATCATGGATTCCTCTAGAAATACACCCTTTGCTGGAGCATGTTTTTTATAGACAATAGGGCAGTCCAGCTGAGGAATCACGTGCAGCACCCACATCCAGGTCAAGCACCCAGAGAGCAGCTCTTGCTGGAATCAACACTGTCTTTAACTACGGCACCAGATTACAAGCTCTTCAGAGAAAGAGGTTCTGGCCCCAGTTCTTCACTGACTCCTAGTTTTGGGCAAGCAAATGGGCACAACCCTCACTCCATCCTGGTAATGCAATTACAGCAGTTACTACTCTGCTCACAGCGGTGCAAGCTGCACACAAAGCACTACATAAGGGACAAAGTGTGTGCACTGCGATGGGGGGTCAGGTTTGGGGCTTTGGGATCCTCCAGTGCAGCTGCAAACCTGTCTGCTGGCAACCTGCACATGATGGTCCTGATCTGGGCCACGAGGGCAGGTCGGGGCTGCGTAGGAACGTGCTGCCGGCCCTGCCTGGGGCGCAGGGGCTGCTGAGCACTTGGCAGCTGACCCAGCTGCCAGTGGATGGGAGTTTGGGGAGCATCTGTCAGAGCCGCTGGACTCTGCTGTAGGAGTAATAGTATTGCTGCTCTTCATTATGGTTGGTACCACTGCTTCATGGTGAGCATCCTTACCATGTCCACGCTGCTGTTGCTTTCATCATCTCCTCCATATTCTTGCTTTTCAGTGTATGTATTAATCTCTCTCCATTTCCATAGCATAGTTATACTGAACATATTCCAAAGCTCAAAGTAAATCCCTCCATGTCCTCAAGGCTCCCCCAGTGCTGATCTTCCCAGCACTTTTCCTGGCCTCAGGTTAACCCCTGCACTGCCAGGATCTCTAGACCACTGATGAAGGAGGTGATCTAAAGATTCCATCTCCCTACTGAGTGCTTTGCCTTCCAGTATCTCTCAACCAATTTGAAGTGGATATGGAGCTATTATAGCCCAGAAAAAAGGTTGTTAGCAGGAGGGTTTTTTTTGAAGGAGCAAATGTCAAAATATTGTGCCTTTCTAGTCCTGGGAGATACAGAGATGTCACCACTCTTTGGGAACAGTATTATGCCACAGACAAAAGCGACTTTAGCTTCTCTCTCTCATTTTTTAATGATATTAAATAGCATTCTCTCTCTCACCTCAGCGTACATTCTGGCTAATTCATATCTCACTGTAAATCAAAAGCATTTCCACTAATCTCAGCAAAGACTGACTCAGTGGAGAGTAGGATTTCAGCCAGGTAATTAGGGCATGAAAAATAGTATGGCCATGAGGCTTCAAAATTTCTCTTCAATATTTTCACAATAATCTCTGAAAAGGTGATCAGGCAGCAAGGGAACCGGCTTAATAATTAACCAAAACCAAGATCCCTCCCCTATGTAAAAGCTATGTTGATACCTAAAGTAAATAACCAAAAGTCACTCTTAGATTCGCTACTTTGTTACATGGATATTTGTGCTGATAAAAAAAATGGTCTATTTCAACATGTTTTTATCATGCTCCTCATCGGCAGAGGTGTGATAGTGTGTTCTGATAATTGACAATATAAAACACCAGACTGCTCAGTTTTTAACCCTATTTCCTTTTGAAAATAGGGTTATGCAACAGCACCGTCTGTCATCCACGTCTTTCTCCTCCCAGTCCCATCACTGTCAGCTGCATCACCCGAATTTAAACCAAATGACAAGGGGAGGGAAATAGAGACCTGATATGTATCAAGTGTCCACAGATTTCATGAAATGAGTGGAGACGATAAATGCTATTAAGAATGTCAGGTTGAAGCACAGGATGGAGGGAAGGGCAGAATGGAGATGACCCTTCCTAAACTTGTGAGAACCCACGCTGGAGCTTTGCCTGTACATGAACCTATAAGAACAACATGTCTTTTGACATCTCTATGCATAGTTTTCTTCCCATCCTGCTTAATCTCTTAGTTGAGAAGGCACCCTCCTAATGCGAGCTATAATTTCTATTACACAGGTCACCAATGGGACCATGGGTGAGCAAGTCCATTCCTCTGTGCCTCTGTTCCCCACTTTCCTCCCTCTTCAGAGCAACAGTAACAGTATCCTTCCTCCTTCCTCCCTTTCCTACTCCACAGCTGTAAGGAGCATAAACACAGCAAACATTGTGAGCGACTCATTTACCACCTCTCTTGCCTCCAATCCCAAACGTACTACTATGCTTACAGCGGAAATGTCCAAATACTCTTTTACTATAAGGCCCCTCTTATGAGGTAAAGTATTTAACAGTGCCTGAACTAGCATGAATGTCCCTGAACAGACCACATTGTCCAAGCAGGTACATGCATACACTACGGGCCTTTTGGAACCTATCCTTTACAGAGCAAGTGCATTTTATACAATGTCTATACATGTCAGCACTTCACACTTCCTCCCTGCCCCCATCTGGCAGTACAATCAAAGCAGAATCTCACTTACTGAGGCTGCAAGGCAAGCAAATCTGTGTTTCCTTACAGCTTTGTCACCTCATCCTGTTTCACAGCAGAAAGTTCATAGCTGCCCCTGTAACAAGCTCTTGTACTACTAAGGGGATGGTTCCACCTCAGGATTGCTCCAGCAGCAAAGCCAGTCTAAGAGCTTTGTCTGAGTTCAAACCCCCACCTACGGGTGTTTCACCCCTTTCAGGTGTGCTAACTTATTTTTTTCTGTGGTTATGCCCTCAAACTTCTTTGAAGTGGAGTGGCAGCTGGGGAAACTGTAATGTAGCGTGTCACACAGATTCAACTACTCTTGACAAACATATAAGAGTACCTCTTACTCTATGCTATAAAATACTAATGAACACAGTGAAGTCAGGACTTTAAAAATAATTACCAAAAAAAAGTAAATATCATGTGTCATTTTGTTGGGGGTTTTTTTTGATGGAAGAGGGGCTGATCCAGCTTCTACTTAAATTAGGGTTTATTTCTATGATTCCTACTCTATAATAAAGTATCTTTATTTCCAGACCAGAATGTGCACACAGGAACTTATTTTGCCAAGCAGAGATTTCTCAAGCTGAGAGGGACAGGAGAGGATCTAACGAGCTCTAAGCTCAACCCTTCCCACCATGCCCATTCATAGCTGGGTTGTTAAGTGGCACTAAGTCACAAGACACAGTTGTCCACCAGCATGACCACATCTGACCCTGCCCCAGGAGTTGTCCTGGTCAGTGCCCTCAGACAGGCAAATCCTTCATAGCAATACAAGAAAGTCAGTGGGAGAACAAGACAATGTATAAAACAGTTATATATCTGACAGGTGATTTGTTGGGATCTGCCATCACTTTTGTTGAAAATGAAACAGTTATTTTGGCAATAGCTGCTCTATCACACTGTATGAAAAAAACAAAACCAAACCAAACCAAAACAAAAAACCAAAAACCACAACAACCAAACAACCTTGAAATTATATCAGCAAAACAAAGCTAGATAAATTCTAAATTTCCTCCATTACCAGTCTTTCTGGGATGTGGCTGATTTGAATTCCTTCCTCTTCCCCACCCATGACATGTCATAGTTCAGTCCATTTGATGTTGAGCAGTGGCATAGTCCCACTAACGGGTAGGACCAGGCTCTTACATTTGTGGTATAGCTGTCAGTGCTGGTTCTACGTTTTTCTTGCTGCTTGTGCTTTGGATTTCTTTTCCCCTCATTATTCCCAAATGCTGCAAGTACAAACCAACTATCTGTAATCTTATAGTCACTCCTTCATTTACAGAGCAGGCACCAACACATCTCTGAGATCTGTCTACAGCATCCAAGGAAAAATCAATTCCAGACATATTGTATCAATTTCAACACTTTGTAGGAACTGGCAGAGTTTAAATCTCTTAGCTCTGTATGTCTTGAATCAACTTTGCCTTTCTCTTGCATAGATACAAAGGCAGAATAATCCTCCTAACTTTGAAGGAGATTAATTCAAGTGTGCATCTGTCTAAAGAAATTAAATAAATGTGTTGTTCCTGATTCACATACTTTTTCTGAGGAAGGGGGAAGATGTAACTGCTTGCTTTTGGAGGCCAAATTTTGATACTTCTAATGAGTATCAGCTAACTTTACCCTAGTCCCACACTCTCCAAGGGAATCAAAATGGAGCAAAGGCTTAATCTTGCTCCCTTTCACATCAGTAAAAAAAGATTCCCATTGGTTTAAATTAGAGCATGAGTGATTCTAAATTATGAGTCAGAATTGCACAAACCAGCTTTCATTGGGTCAGGCTTGAAGGGTCTTTCTTAAACCACAATCCAATACTCACCCAAGTTCCTTGTGTGCAGAAATACTGGTTTACGAAATGAGATCCAAAACCCTGACTCATTCCTTCCTTAACCAAGCTCCCACAGCAATACTGTAAATATTACCTGAGGAGTTGAGAGATTTGTTCCTTCACCCCTAAAGCACCATCACTTTTTTTCCTTCCATTCTACTCTACAAGTCCCCACGCTTTGCCCTGTGCCTTTGTAGAAACAGCAGAAGCAATAAACTTTCATTTCCCTCTACAAACATTATGAAACTGCTTAATTATTAAAATGTCTGTGTTGTTTCACTGGAGGGAAAAAGTCAAGCCCTGCATGTTCTAATTGTTTGTTTTGTTCTCAGTTTCCTTGGCATAGGGTTCTTTCTGGGGCTTTTTTTAAGCATAAACAAACATTTTTTCAGACTCAGCATTCAAAAGGTTCCTGGTGAATTAAATGGATTGAGGCTCACCAACCTGAATCTTTCAATGGAGACATGATGAGGGGAGGTGATCTCCTTTACGGTAACATGTCTGTAGGACATCTCCTACAAATCTCTGGAACTGGAAGAATGCAGTTTGCCTTTTAAAATGAGTTACAGTCAAAAACCTTTTTGAATCTGTAGCTGAGCTACAACCAATGTGTGACAGAAAGCAATTTCTAATCAAGACTTAGCTAATGATATAATAACCTGTGGTTGCCAGGCCCTAGCATGGGGCTCTCTGCACAGAGGCAGCTGCGCAGGGAGGCTGCTCAGGCAGGGCTGCCTCTCTGCACCTCGTCATGAGCACGCCTTGCCATGAGCACACCTTGCCATGAGCACACGTCGCCATGAGCACACCTCGCCACGAGCACACCTTGCCACAAGCAAGCCTCGCAGCAGTGATGGAGGACATCAGCTCCTGTCTGGAGAAGCAGCCTCCTGCCAAAGAGCTCAGGCTCTTACCTCCTGCACCAAGCTCCTCCTGCCCATACTGGGAGCTGCAGGTGAGAGAGAGCTCTCAGTTCCCTCCCTTGATGAAAGCCGCTAGTGCTAAGGTTGAGCCTCCAAAACTCTCGTTTTGGATTTTCAAGGCCCCTCAGGCTGTGTCCCAGCAGATGGGCAGCTCATACACGGTGATTCCAGCGTATCTGAAGCCACCATGCAGGGGATCTGAGCATGCTTCGTGGCTCCAGTTCAAGTGTCAGCCAGCCTGGGAGGGGTTCCAGACACACATAAGTTCAGGACAAATGGCCAAAGTCTTTTTTCAGCCTGGAGAAAGTTGGCTTTGTAAAATATGTCCAGTGAAACCTAGACATATGGTGGCTTTAGCTGTAGAGAACTTCATGTATATAATCTGCCATCCCACACTTCTGTTGGTGACAGCTGGAAGGTCACTATAATTATCCTGAATTTGGATGCTGAGTGGCAGTGAGTGCTTGTCTGTTTGGAGGAAAAGAGAAAATTTGTTTGCAAACGGTTTGTAGCTTAATGTCTTCAAAGTGTGCTGGCCCTTTCTCACTTGTAAGGACCATGCACTGGGAGATCAGGCAGAGGATTAATGAAGTGGATACTCATCTCCTCATCTACTCGAGGTTTTGTTAAAGCTGAGTCAGTAAACCAGATTAGTCAGCAGGATGTCCAGGCAGGATTAATTTGGGATTGGAGATAGGCTGGTAAAGAAATGCTGGGTGTTTCTCCTCCTCTGTCAGGGCTGTGAGTTGGGTTTCATGCATGTGGGATGTGGTGTGACCAAGCAGCTAGGAGGTTCTCAGCAGTAAGGGGATTGGGATGGGTTACCCTCTAAACTACCAGGAAAAACAGAAGGGAGGTTACTTTGTTCTCTCTTTGCACTGTTTGCTTGCTATTTTATCAGAATTGCAGATCCCTTCTCTATTAAAGAATTATTTATCTGTATTCTAACTTGGACTCTTGATAAAACTGGGGAATTTTAAATTAGAAAGTCATGCTTGAAGGAGTCATACAGTTTCCCAAATTTCTGCACAAGAGCTAAGTCCAGTTCAGTTATTTATCAAGTAACACCCAAAAGATACTAAAGGAAACCCAGAAGGATCCAGACTTAAGGCCAAGCAGACAGTGGAGTTGTCTTGGTCCTACCTACCAGAGGCAAAGCACATCATCCTGTGCACACTTCTCAGGTTATAGCAATGCAAATTTTTCAGGACCAAGAAGCTCGGTGGATGGTGACAATCAGAGTGGGAAGAGCACAGTGTGCACTTCTGAGTACATGTCTCAAAACTACGCTTTTGTGTCAGTCATTGCCTTGTAGGGTAGTAGTCCTGGAGGAGCTAAGGCGACTGACACTACAAATCAGTAGGCACCCTGGTGTTTCATAAGCAACTCCCAGGGTGACAGCTTGCAGAAGGACTTACTGTACCCAGGACTTTCTCCAAATAATGATTAGGCTTTCCAGGAAAGTTGTTATACAGAGTATATACAAAAGTGTGGTGTGGTAATCTCTGTGAGAAGACATGACACTCTCTGCTTCAGAACTTGTCCTTAAAATGTCCAGCACCTTCAGACAGACAGAACTGGGGCTTCCTAGCTGGATTTTACTCTGCTCCTACTCAGAGTTACTAAAGGTCCTTTAAAGTAGGTATGTTACCTGCTCTCAGCTGTGCAGGCTTACTGTGCAAGAAAGGTACTGTAACACCGAGCAGCAGGACAGCATAGGGAGGACTTTTTAAAATTTTTGACTCCTTAATGACCCATACAGCTAATGTCAATCATTTGCATAATTGCATTTAAACAGAATGCACTGATGCTTTGCTCTCTTAAACCCAGAGAGCATTTTTAGGATCTGCTAATACTCTATTTCAGTACTTTACCAATGCTTGAATGAACTCTCTGATAATGAGTACAGTGCAAAATCAGAGAATCCCCTCCAAACCATTTGGCATCATCTGTCAAATAGAGGTATTTTCTGTAAAATCTGGAGGGGTACAGAACTGTAAAGAACAGATTTATAGTGAACTGGCATTCCTACTCGAGGAGGAGAGGAAACTTTCTGGGTTGGCACAAAGCTTTAGAAAACAGAGGACTAAAACATGGCTCTCTACCCTGATGTCTTTCCACAACAGTCCCTGGAGGAAAGTATCATTTATGAAGCACTGAGCCTGCAAATTAAATGAGCTCTGTTGTGTGATCTGTGCATTCAAGGATAGGGTCACTTCTTACATGATATGTGTGACGCCACAGGCTGCTCATAGAGAAATAAGTGACGCTCCTGGGCCAAAATGGTTTAGTGTTTCTGCTTTCCAGGTCTTGCTATTGTGCCAATATTAAAGGATGGAAGAGGTGTGGGATACTTTGTTTACTGTGCACTGCTGAGAAGCCCTTCCCAGTCACACAGTTTAAAGCTAAATTCAAATGGAAAGCAATTCATTTGAATAAAGAGAAGTTAAAGGTTGCAAAAGATAACACTTCCCAGACAAAGCTGCTGAGGCAAATGATTTCCTCATCATCCTTGGAAGCAGAAGGTCACTTGGGAAAAGGTAAGTCGAAATTAATCAAGAGTGTCTGTCCCACAGCTCTTCACAGGGAACTGGATCGGATTCAGCTTTGGTGGGTGAAAATTGGCAAGGCACAGAGTTCTGCCAGCTGCCCTTTCTCCCTTCCTGCTCACACAGGATTCTCTGTTACCAAGCTGAAGCCTTTCTCCTAAGAATAATTATCAGGTAGAAATCCCTATGGACTGCTCCAAATTCCTTAAGTAAAACTAATGAGGTCCCTCACTGTGTAAGTGTTTAAGATGCTGTCACTGGGGATGACAAAATGAAACCACCCCTGGAGAACTGTCGGGGCTAAGCCCATGCTGGTTTCAGTCAGCTCGTGCTCCAGCCTGCTCTCTTATCACATGCGCTTGTCAATGGCCACGCCACAAGCAGATAAATTCCTATTAACCACTAACTGGGAAATGCAGGGATACCTTTTCCTGTTGCCTGGACCATAAAGCACCAGGAAATCTGGCACAAAAACTCTGGTCTGCTGGTGCCTCTTCTAGCGCTGCCGTATGAAAACCTCCAAAAGGTGGAGGGTTAGAACTACCTCTTGCAACTGCTGCCTGTTTTCGGAGGGCTGGTGCCCAGGGCTGGCTGGCAGCTGATGGAAATGGGTATGTGTGGTGCAGAGCCCAGCAGCCAGTGCTGCAGGGAAGTGGTCACTTATGTGGGGGACAGGTAAAATGCCAATGGGTGGCTGGAAGAATGAGATGGCCTGTGTGCATTAAAGGCTGACTGAAGTGGGAGAACTTCTTAAACCATCATAAGGCATTTCCCCCTGAACAGTTGTTCTTCACTGAGCAGAAGAGATGGAGATGGAATTCAGGACAAATACTGAAACCATTCTTGTCCATAACAATGAAATAATAATCAAGTAATCATATTTCTTGTCATGCTCCCTCCCATAGTGATTTTACTTGACCCACCTACTGTTTGGAGCCTTATGTCTAACATTGACCAAAAGGTGTTCAGGTCTCTGAACGCATTTGGCTGTTGCATAAAGTCCCTAGCTATCTTTAAAGTAGTATTAATTCAAGACCAGTATGAGGAAGAACTGAGGTCAGTCTGTTTTTCAACAGGAAAAAAGTCTCTTTACCTGGACAAGTCTAAGCAGATCACCCTTTTGCTTAGCAAAGGAGAGTAAAACCCAGTTTAAGTAACTGAAGAGCACATGCAATCCTAGTGACCTCCTGGGAAAGACTCTGAATTGAAACTGGTCTATGTGTTGTTTATCCAGAACTGATTATGTCAACACAAATGCACTTATTTTTCTCTTATGCTTTTCAAAAGATCTCTTTTAATTACCTTGGCTGAGATAGCATTTGATAGCATCTAACAGCTGAACAATCCTGATCACCACCTCTGATTACAAGAGACTAGACAGGGTGGAAACTTGAAGTTCTGCCTTATTTGCTTTAGAGCTTTGATTCTTTTTATGCTTGATCCAAAGCCCACTGGAGTCCAAATGAAAATTTCTTTTAGGCTTTAGTTCAATACCTTTGCCAATAGCCATTTAGTCACAGCCTGACTGTTAACATATGTAATCAAAACAAGTCTTGCAACTAGATGCTAAACAGTATTTGTGGACAGCAGGAGCTCAGCACAGGCTTTCAAGCTGGAGAAAGAGGCTCTCTAGGTCACTCCTGAGGTACTTTGGCAGGGTAAAGACAGCGGCATGAGTGCTCAGCTGGTGGTGTTGGTCTGGCATAATTTGCCCAGACAGATTGACTCTAAAATGACCTGAAAGCAGCAAATTTTCCCCTAACAAGCCCATGCTGATATTCCTCACCTGGATGTACAATAACTTGGGAATGCAGGTTGTTAGAGCTGAGGCATGTAGTCTCTGAAAAACAGAAAGCTGGTTTTTTGTCCACTGCGCCCAGGTTTTGTTACAGCCATTTAAATGGATTAACTTCTACACAGACAAATTTGGTGCTCTATTTTTTTCCCTTTTTCATGTGTAGTAACTTACTCCCTGCAATCCCAGTGGAACAGAACTCAATCATCTCCTCACTAAAATCCAGAGATATTAATTTTGGCATCCTCTGTGAAATAGGTAGCCTTATTTCAGATTGTACATTGCCTACATTTTGCACCACAGACAGCTTTACAGAATGAAGCAAGAAACATGGTGGTCAATGGTAGAGGCAAAGAAAAGATGAAAGGACCAGGTTGAACCTTTTAGGCACTGTGGTTTTTTTGGGGTAGGAGGCAGGCCAGGACTAACTACATTGTCCTTGTAGTTGTTATTAACAGAACATGGGGTTTAGGTTCAGACTTTTTATTAGATTCTTTCCCCTACACTAACAATAGTAAACATACAATTGAGGTCTCGATTTTTGTGTAAAATGACTAACTAGCCACCAATCACATCCTTAGAAATGGTCCTTAATGTTTATCAAATATGCAGGTTAGAAAGGAAACAAGTCTCAGGTGGCCTGGATCATGAGAGGAATTACTTAATTAATTTGGGGGAGGTTTAAGGGAGAGAGAGAACTTGCTGACAAATCAAAGGACTGTTTTGGAAGAAGGGAAAAGCACAGAGAAGAAATTGCATGTTTGGGGTTTTTTTTCCTATTTTGCTGGTCTTTAGGCAAATGAAGCTTCTCTTACTGATCCTAACTTATTACATTACTGCCAAGAGGCTTGGAGCACAAACAGGTTTGCTGATTTGATTTTTTTTTTTTCTTTTTTCCTGGGCTATAGTTTCTGTCTGTATGTGTGCTCCCATGTAAATTGTTTATTCTAGTTGCTCCTTTGCCTGAAGCAAAAATAAGTAACTGAAAGGTTTACAAGTCTACTTAGTAACAATCTTCCTGTCCTGTAACTCTTCAGTTAATGAAATATTGATATCTGTGTGCAGCAAATCAGAATATCAAAATGATCCGTAAACTAACATCAGCTCTTGCTGGTTACAGCGCTGTTCTGTAAGTTCTCCTAAGCTTAAGTCATTCTCCTGATAACTTCGTATGAAGAAATAACATGACAGAAATAGATATAGTTATTAAAACTTTATTCTGTTTTTGAGCTGAGGACACCATGAGTCATTCTCACCTGGTTCTTAGATGTCATTACTCATCTGTGAAGTTTCTCTCTGAAAACCACTTGGATATCTGTTGCACTTGATACAGCTGCTCTCAACTTTGTTTTTGGCACTAAATTATCTATGGTGAGCCAACCAATAAGTAGTTATCACAATATATGATAAGTTTTCCTTTGTCTTTATGGATAACATGGACTGTTCCTCCAAATGCAGCTTCCAGCTTTTTGATTGACTCTTTGGTTTGTTGCCTCCCATGTGATTCCCCAGATGTAACATGTGAGATAGTCACTGTTATCAACTTCAGATTGGTAGAGAGATTAGTTCTGATGAATGCAAACCATTCTTGGCATTTAGCAATTTCTGTTTCAGAATGTGGATTATCAGTTTCACAGTCTTCTGAAGAGTTATCCCTGTGTCTTCCCTTGTGATGTGTGATACACAAATGCAAACTACTGTGATAACGGGCTTTTGCAAGCCAGGTCTAACAATTGCAAGGTTCCTGCCTTGCATACTCTTTGTCATAGTATTTTACGCTTGTTCATCTGCACGTAATATGTTACCCTTACCGTAGTCCACAGACCTTCTCAGCCCCTTAGTTTTTATTTTTTCCTTGGAGAATACCTTTAGTTGGTGAAAAACAACAGTTTCAATTTTGGATTTGATTAATATCTCGTGAGGAGACTTAGAGAGGATGTAACACCCTCTTGAGGAGACTGTGATACAAACAATAGCCCCTCTGAAACAAATCTGTTTTCTGTAAACCAACATACATTCCCTTTTGCAGGATGTTACTTGGCTTGAAGTTTGTATCAGGGATTTCACAGAAGCTTCTCACATAATTTTTCAGTGGATATGAAAGAATCCAGAAGTGTTATTGTTTATACTCTTATCATGTTTTAACATTTTCATTGATAGTGAACCTGTGGTATGGTTTAAGCCACTCTCAGATGATGACATAAACATTTGTTCTCGAGTGACTGTTGGTGACAACTGGATCTTTGAATGCTGCACCAGCTGTGCAGGTCTTCAATGCTTATTGTGAGAGGTAACCACAGCATCTTTCTTTAGAGCTTACCTTTGTAGATAGAATGCTTATGCTTCAAGCCAGCTATAAGAATTGTATGTAGTGTGAACTTAATCAGACATCAACAGCAACATATAATTGGAGTGGCAGTAGATGGATAAAAGAACCTGATATTGCAGTATCCAGATTTCATTTTAGCAGCTATTCTAAAAAAGCTATTGATCTGGAAATCTAGTACTTAAATAAAGATATGGTAGTAAACCACGTAAACAAACCTGTCTGTTCCTGATCAAACTTACTGCTTAAACAGGAATGAGTCTCTCTTGGATGGTACTGCTTTCTTTAGACCACTAGCTGAGAGGGGATCTCTTCAGAATTTGATTTATTTGCAAAGATGCAGCACACACAAGTTGATCAGTCACATTTAAAGGGACAAGATGTACAGTCTCAGATATCTGTGCAATCTGAAGAATAGCTCAATAATGTTTCTTAAAGTACTGCAAGATCCTTAAGTGACTGCTGCAATAGAAACAATCTGTTCAGTGGCCAAACATGTTCTGCTTTTCCCCAGGAAGAGAGGGTCGGATCAGACCCCTCTCCTCTTACACACAGACACATACCACAGTGTCAAAGCAGATACATTTCACCTGGTTCAGCAGAGCAATTGGTTTATAGAAAACTGCTTCAGTTTACTGTGGCTGCTCTCTGCTTCACACACTCCTTGTAAGACTTGATCAGCTCCCACACAGAAGCTGTTATTTTTCTCCAGTTAAACATGCTGCTGTGGGTTACAGCTATATGTGATCCCATCTTCTCATGATGATGAGAAAATACTTTTCTTAAGTATTTTAACTATGCTTTTCTGACTGAGAAAAAATTAGATGCCACTTTCAAAGTGAGGAAAAAAAAATGTAGCTAGGTAGATTTCATTTTTAAATTAGAAACTCCACATGGTGGGACTGGGAGTCTAGCAAAGCACCAGGCAAACTGGCACTCAGTAGGGAAGCATAAAGAAAATGCTGGATTTCCAGTGGTGACAGAAAATTATTTCTGTTTTAACAGAATGTATTTTTCACTACCAGTATCAGCATGAGTCTTCTTTCCCTAGACAGTACAGATGTGGATCTGAGCTTTGGTTATAACCTTTGGATAAGGCGAATCTTAAACATACTGAATTAAGAGAAACCCAGTCTGTTCCAAATAGATCTCACTTTAACATTCAACTTGCATTTCTTCTTCATTTAATCCAGTTATTTCTATTGATAACTGTCCTCTAGAACTGGAGTGTCTTTTCAGCTGTCTTGAGTCAGGGTGGGATCTATGGTCCGTACTTGTGCCAGCAATATGTACTGTTTTCATAGCCTTCAAATGCATGAAATAGAAAATTTTCACTGAAAACATTATGGCATCCCTGATCTGACTTCCTTTTCCGAGCCTCTCCTGGCATAATCTGATCCTTGGAGTTTAAATTACTAGAAGCAGGAGACATATCCTTGTGCATCCTAACACAGTATGTACCACTAAAGGACCTCAGACCCGTGTATATGCTTTATTGAGGTTATGAAGACATCAAGCACATGCTTTAGTTTCAGAATTTCTTGGCGCTTAGAGTTATTCCAAGTTTAATAACCATGGTTTGTTTCTGAAATGTAGCTTTAGCAGGTAACACTGTCCACTATCTTGGAGTTTTTGCTGTGATCTGTTGAGATTATGAAGAAATCGGTCTGAGTGCATGAAAAGTTCAACAAATCAAAAAGATGGTCACCTGATATTTAGATGCTGTCTTTCAATTTTGCAAAGCTGGCATGTACTAGGTCTGGTGTACAAAGTTACGCTCTGTTGAGAACAAGTGGAAGAAATTAATTGCACTTCATCTCCAGTATTCAACCACACCACCATTCTGCTTTTCTTAAGCGAAGCACATATTTCCAGTTCTTTGGGCACTGCATCTGTATCAACACTCAGTTAGTGCTTATGACAGAACACTGTATGTGTTACAGCCAACATTTCTGATTCATAGATACACTTATTCCTAGGACCTTTATGTTATCTTGTTCCAGGTATTGTTCTAGCTATGCATAAAATGGAATATTGAATAACAATCCTCTTCATGGTATTTCACCAAAGAGAAATCCTCTGAATGCAATAGTGTTCTCCCTCCCAGTCTTGCCAGCAAGAGCCAGGATCAAGTTTACCTCTGGACTAGGATTATAAACATTTTAAAGTTTTGTTCCACAACCCAAAACAGAATCCAAAGACCTGGTCCATAGGGACTCTGCTCCCTGACCCTCTCCTGACAGAATAGCCCATGTTCTGTTTGTACCTTCTACAGCTATTACTGAGATAGGAAAATATATCCTTGTGTGCAGTGAGTCTTGGAAGGTCATAGTGTTTGCAAAGTCCTCCCACCATGGAGTAGTGCTCAGTGACCACCCAGGCTGATTGACTCAGTGAAACAGTCCCAACTTCTGCTTGCTGTCAAATACCTTTGCAGTAACAATAACAGGAGTTGTAAATATTACCAAGGTTAGATAGTATGATTAAATCTGTTAAATATTATAGCATTGCCTCTAAGAATTGGCACCTTCCCCTTCCCAAGACATGCTGCTTCCAATTCTGAAGGGAAATGGTGCTAATTAGCTGTATTATGAAGACATGTGACATCTTGATTCACTACAACTACCTTCCTTTCACTACAGCTAGCTAATTGCAGGACCAGAGCTATTGAAAATAAAGACTATATTAGTTATAGACAATGCACAATTGTCCTGGTTACAAGTTTGGCTTGCATGCATTGGCAAGAAATCCCAGACTAGACAATGAACTTATGGTTGTGAGTTTTGTTCTGATTTCACCAAATGGCATCACAATGATGTCTGTAATACAACAAGACCCTAATGCAATGTAAAATGCAATATGGTTATAGGATCTGTCTGCACAATGTAGATAAATCCGAAGCAGTTTTAAGTAGCAGTAGACTACTTGTGGGACCACAGAGTTCAGCATGAATTGATTTGCCCAGAATCTGTAAGTGTGTTTTCTTCTCAGCTCTCTGCTGAGGAGGTATCCAGATTTTCCACTAGCATCCATGTTAACCTGGGAACGTGTCTGCTAGCCTTAGCAGAGATTGCAAGGTACATTCAGATCAAGGATTTTTTGATGATTATACTTAGGGAGTCCTATTTGAGAGAAGGATTTTCTTTTACTACTGCACAGGATGCTCACTCTTTTTATTATCAATTTCTGGTACAACCAGCTAGAGCTGAGGGAGCTTGTACAATTAGTCTCAGGATCTGAAAATGCAGTAGCAAAGCAATAAAAACATGATCACCTGCATGTTCTTCCTTTCCCACATCTGCCACCACAAAGTGCCTGCCTGAGTTTTAGGCAGATCTGGACAAGCAGGAGGAATACTTCAAAATGTAATGCCAAGGATGTTTGAGTGGAAGCAGAAGTCAGTCCCACAAAGTCATGTAGCCAGCCAAATGCCTCACAGCCTCTCTGCTTCCTTCTAAAACAGTAGCTTTTGATCCCTGCCCAATTCCAAGCTGTGGTACATTGGGAAGAAAATATCTTCCCAGCTCCTCTAAAGACTCTTTGTTTTACTTTGATTGCTTTGATCTACATACCTGCCAATCCCAACAACACAATCATCTTTTCACTCCTCCTTGAATACTGGGGTTTGAAGGTTTGATTTGAGGCCAGAAATAGAATTCTCCATTCTGTTCCCACAGCTGTGTTCCTGAATGCTCATCCTTTACTATACTTGTCTATCACCCCTCTTGCAAGGGCAGCACAAGGTATGTATTTACCTTTAAGAACATATGTATGCCCCAGGAATAAAATAAATAGTTGGGAATAGATTATCTTTTTCTACAGAAAAGGCTTAACAAAGAGACAGAAAATTTTTTTATCCTACTATCTTTTATACATGGCTTTGATTATCAGCATAAGACTGGTAAAGCTTTTGACATTCCAGCCAAACCTTAACACAAGGGAAAATGCGGATTTGAACCTGTGCTATCTGAGCCCACAGCAAAATCCTAGAGTACAGGCAAAAATTGCAGTTGTATCCCACATCAGCTGGATGATGTGAATATTCCATCTGGGATGGAACTGTATGAGGAGACATGGGAATGGGACATGCAAGGAAGTATCAACATTGGCCAATATCTTCCCCTTTTCAACAACTGAAATTGCTGAGATCTCAACAGCTGCACCTTCATGCTTTTGCTCAGTGCTGTGTACACTTCAATCCCACTGTCACTTTGCTATTAGCTGCGATATGGAAATGTGTAACTTCCTCAGAGTGACAGGCTGCAAAGCCATTTTGCCACAAGCTTTCTTCCCCTTCAGTGCAGTAAGATGACCATTTAAGTATGAACAGGCTTGACCTTTTGACACCTGTCAAGAACCTGAATGGTCACTTAATACATCAGTTTTCAGTGCATTGTCTGCCGACTTCTGCTGAGTTGGAAGTACTTCCAGCACAGGTTACTGTAAGTCGCCTTAACACAAGTACTTTCCAGGTATATGTTTTGCTCAAGAGCCTTGCTCTGCTCCTCCATGCACTCACCACTCATTACTGAAGCACTACACTCAGCAACATTGAAAAGCAGTCCAGGTAGCTGCACCAAAAAACAGGCTGACATGTCACGCCCTTCCTTCACAACAAGATCTTCCTCAGATCTGCTAACACACCTCAGTTCAGGATCTTTTTGCACTCTAACATTTCCTGTTATTCATCAGACTTCTCTGTCCTCATGTCTTTAATTTGACAAATGCTTTTGTAGAAACCTCCAATGTCTACACTATCCAGTCCCTTGTTTTTCATGATCACTTCCGTGGATAATTAGCAGATGATCCATGTTCTGCAGACTTTATAATCTCTCTCTTCCTGCTATCAATATTACTCCATGGTCATAGACTCACACAGTACATATCCCTAGTCCCAGAATCCTGCAGTATCTCTCCCATCTGACACCTGCAAGAACTAAAACTACATGACAAAGTGTCCGGGACACACAACATTGCATCAACTTGGCCAGAATTGCAAGGCTTATTTCACATTACCAAGGCTTATGTCTGGAGACTGGATTACCCCAAAACTTGCATAAAAGGGCAGATAAATAAACTCCATAGAGGAAGAAGAGGTTGGGGAAAGAAATGTGTCTATCTCAGACTGGTGGGCACTCACTGACTGACCACGTTTACTTTGGAGATCACGTAAGCAAAATAGACTGTGAGAGCATCCAAATCATTAAGAGAAGTCAATGACTTTCAGTTTTGTACTTAATTAACCTTTTTGCTAATGTAGCGACAAGACTTTATATATAAAATCTTAAGTTAGAGATGCAGGTGATGGTAGGCACCTATATGTCTTCTGGTAAAACATCAGACAGAACTGTAATATATTTTTCAATGAGTAACTTAGAGCATGTCCTGTAGCACCACCTAGCAGGCTAATTTAAAATTGGTCTGTATCTCTTGATCCCTGACTTTAACGATGTGCTTATGCAACAGAAATAGGGTGCACTTCAGTCTTCTTTCACCTTCCTTGCTGTAACAGCTGCTTCTTGAAATCAGGATCATGCCAACACACTGACTAGTAGAGTTTCTACTTTTCACAGTCATATTTATTATACAACTCTTAAGAGAAACCATAGTGAAAATGCAATGCTGTGCTAGCTTCTTTTTGCATAAGAAACCATTGGTTTCTAGCTGGTACAGAAGGCAGAAGCATCTCTCAGAAAATTAGGCAGTACAGACCCATCCAACCCTCCCTCCATATTTGCCAGTAGGATAAGTAAGTCTTAGTGACTCTCAGGCTTTGAAAGGCCATCATCACACCATGTGATTTGGTTAGTGAGGAATCTGGTCTCCAGTTGTCCATCACCTGCATGCACTGTTTCTTTGTACATCTGCATGAAGTATGAATATCAATGCCAACTTACAAATTATATAAGTTTTGGTAGGTGCTGAAGCTACCCACCGAGGCTGCAGACTCATGGCTATACCAGTTCTCTGCTGATATAAAGGGGGACGTGAAGCTCTCATCTCCTTTTTTTTTTTTTTTCTGGCTGCCTCCCACCTTGTTACAGCCTTGGCACTTTCCAGACTTTTCAATGATCCCATTCAGTTCACTAACATAGTAGAAAATGATCCCTTTTTTTTTCCCATTGCTGTGTTTTCTGCTGATAGTGACTTAAAAGCAGTTCATAAGAGGGTCTGATGGATGCCAGATCTGGCAAAAAGTGGTTCAGGAGACAGAGAGGTGGGAAAGGTGGGATCTTTTCTTTGACTTCTCTCTCCCTTGGGTGGCAGCAAACCATTCATCTGCCTTGCCATATTGCATAAAACCGTAACCCAAGGGTAGAACTGTGCCCTCTCATGAAGGAGTGTGTTTTCTTAGCTATTAGCAACTTGTTTATTGGAAGTTAAAACCAAGGCTGTCATTAATAGCCTCTGTTCACAACAGGATGCTGGCTATGCCTAGCCAGGCCTGTTTAGCACTAGCGTTTATAAACTGCAGGAGATCATCTAGTCGGAAAGATAGGGTAAATATCTTCATTAGGATACTTTCACATAAGTCCTGGAGGAAGACCTGAATTTGAATGAAAACTCCTAAGTATTCAGTTTACAATCTTAATCCTTTTATTTGAAAGCAAATCTTGGGCCGAAAGGTCTTGGAGCTGAACCTTTACTGGTAAGAGATGCTCCAGTCAGGGACTGCTACAAAGAAAGATCTGCTGAAATTAATCTAAGTAGATAATAACCATGGCTTGCTTTTATTTCTATTCTGCTGTCTCTCACCCACTACAAAGCATTATTTCCATTTGGATTGTGAAAAATGGTTACCTCATGACTGTCTGGTGCGAAGGGGCATTTTCAAACAAGCACAAACGCATGCTTTTTCTATAGATGAGGCAAAACCAATCTTCTACTATCCACTACTCAAATAAAATCCTAAGCAGGCTAAAAGCTATTCTCTGTCCTTGTTTTGCAAGGACTGCACAACCCAGGGGCAAGGCTGGACTTAACAGAGCCGTGCCCTCAGAGGCCAGAGCTCACTGAAGGGTGCTGCTCCATCACCCACTGCCCTCTTTGCCAAGAAAAGGGCAGACCTATCTCAGAGCACCCAGCTTGTGGAACAAATCCACGTAGGATTATGGAGAAACTAGACTGCCCATCTTCTGCTTTGAGGAAGTAAAAATCCCTGCATGTGTTACTTCCCTATTAGGGATGAGAGAGAAAACAAATCCTACGTGACGGATGCTCATTATGCCACTTACTGTCTTCCCAGTAAGGGTTCCTGCACTGCAGTGGGAGGGCTGTATTAATAATACATACATACATACGGTATTTTGCAGGAAAAACACTGGGAGTTCCAGCGTGAAACACCAGGACACGGAATGAGTTTATGACTCCGGGAGCCTGCCCGTCCCTGCCCCAGTCGCCGCCCGCAGCGTCGAGGCCACGGTTCGCCCACGGGCTTCCAACTCTCAGAGCGCGAGAGTCCCGGAACTCCGCTGAGGGGAACCGGCCGCCATGGCGCCACTGCCCGCCCCTTCCCTGCCCCTTCCGCCCGCCGCACGGCAGCGGGGAGGCGGCCGGCCCGCCGGAGCCCCGCCTCGGCCGCGGCGCGGGGAGCCCGGTAGGTGCGGGCGCGGCGCAGGGCGGGGGGAGGCCAGGCCAGGCCGGCCTGAGGCGAGGGGCCCGCCGGAACCGGCCCGCAGCGCCCCTGGCATGGCATGGCGGGGCGAGGGGAAGGGAGGGACGGGGCGCTGGTCCCGGGCTGGTCGGGGCCTCGCCCGCCCCTCGGGTGAAGCCGGTTTTAGCCGCGCCCCACACCCCCCCCTTTTATATTTTTATTTTTCGACAAGCGAGCCTTGAAATCCCGAGCCCTGGAGGCGGGCCCAGCCCTCGCCCCGGTTCCTGCTTGATCCTGTTTTAAGTTGGGCTTTCCCCTCGGCTACATGTAACTAGAAAAAATAAATTTATTAATGTGTTAGGACAAAATCTGCCTAGATATCCCCGTTTTGAACTTTTAACTGTTAAAATTCTCAAACTGAAGTGAGAATGAGTGCCCATAACACCACAGAGATAAACAGTATTTCAGCATTTGGAGGAGACCACCTTACAAACGTTGTTGTGGTTTTATGGGAACTGAGTGATTAAATTTGCAGGATATGGTCCGGCTAAATTGCCTTGTAGTTTCCGGTTGCCTTCCTTATACATAAATTGCACAAAGTTTATGAATAAAAATAAAGATGCCAGACGCAATTAGGGCTGCAGTGAGATTTTCTGCAGGAGCTGGGAGTCTGTGCTGACCCTTGGGGAAGATTTGAAAGCACGAGTGCTAAAAGGTATCAAGGGCAATTTTCCTTTTATTTTCGTGAGTATTGAGTATCATGAGGAAATGTGGCATTTCTCCTTATTCTTGCATTAGGTGTGTGGCAGGATTGTTGGTCATAATCCAGTCAAGAGCATAGCCTGGGCTGTGAGGGGTCTGTCCACAAAGGTTTGAAACCATGCCTGCACAAAGGATAATTTAATTTTAAAAAATTTAAAAATGCTTAGCAGTTGTTACAATTTTTATGACTGAAGCAGGAAACACATTAGTTTTAATGCACTGAGGTGTATCCTGCCATTACGGCTGTTTAGGAGAGGTGTATATAGATAAGCACAGTGCTTCCTGCCCGGCTTTCCTGCGGTTCACCTGTGGGCTACCGCCTGCCCGCCTGGCCAGGTGTGCTTCCTGGCATCCCCACTCACTGACCAGGAGGAGTATTTGGCATCCCGGGTGCTTGGTGAGCACCATTCAGGCATGCAAGAGAGTAGAGTGGACTGGTTTTCAGCATGGTCTGTCCTTCCCCACACTGGTGTGGACATAAGCTGAGGGGCGAATTTTCTCCTTGCAGTGTTCCTAATCTTAAAAATATCTGTTAGCCAGCCCAAATGAGAGGGCTCTCTCTGACATGAGCGGGAGAAACTTGGGAAGTCCTTGGCTTGGCTTCACGTGAGGATAAAGTGATAGCCTTCATACAATCATCCCCATAGAAGTGCTGCCCCCTGCACTGTAAATGGCAAGACCTTTTCAATCAGATCTAGACTACTGGATTTGCCGAGAGGTTGTTAACTCCAAAGCGGTCATTTGGATTTAGTATTACCGTTTTCTGGTTTTTAGCTCTATGATTTTCTCCCCAAATTGGGGTTTGTCCAAGCTCCTGGCTCTTTAGCGTGTTTTTCTTAAATAATTTTGTCAAACAAATCGCCACCTCCGGTCTTCAGCAGAATGTAAGAATACCACCACTTATTACGCTAAGAAATACATATTAAATTATTGTATACTTACATGCATCATTGTTTTTATTAAGCACTCAGTATGTGTTCAGTGCAGTATAAACATTAAACAAGATAATTCTCCCCCTGGTGAATTTACAGTCTGAAAGAGCTTCATAGGAAGGAGTAATAATAACATATCATTAAAACACCGCCTTTAGTTTAATCCCTTTTTGTTTCCCTGTGGTTAATACTCATTTGCTGTTGATCATGACTTGTGTATCCTGGCATGTCATGCAGTGCTGTTTTATGATGTTACAGCCCCAGTTGTCCACTCTACCCCTCTGCAGGAGGTTCTTGTTCAGCATGAGTGGAAGAAGAGAGCATATGTCTTGTGTTTCAGCTGCTGCCATACAAAGCCCAGCGGCATAGCTGAAACCTACCTTTGATGGCACTCTACACTAAGACCTTGGTGGCTGTATCAAAGTGTGGCTTCCTTCTGCCACCTCGGCTTCCTGTAAGGACAGCTGGAAATACTAATGTCTTCAACAGCTGCAGCAAGATTCTCTGAAGCTCATGTGTTAAAGCCCCGAGAGAAGGGACATTGCAAGATGCAAATGGAAACAGGGGCATCCAATTTTCAGTGATGTCTGTGGATTTAGGTGCCTAATTCACTTTTATATCTTTATAGTAGCATAATTTTAGGTGAGAATTCTGTAGTCAATGGGATTTTAAGAGATTGGAGCTGTTCTGAGCAGAGCACATCATATGGCTTAGACTATAAAAGGAACTGATACTCCCCAAGGGAAGCAGGACTCTTGAACTGAAGGAGTTGGCAGGTTTGAAAGTTTTTAAGTTTTATCTGCTTATTTAAAGAGTCACAACATAGTTGTCTGCCCTGAAACAATTTCTGTTCCAGTTTCTGCTCTGGATTGCATGTGTTATTTGTCAGAGAAATTTTTTCAGAGACAAATTTTTAAAAGTAGCCACTGAAAGCACGCTGCTTTTTGAAAATAGCTTTTTTCTGAGTAGGCTAGAACCACTGCCTGAAGTTGAAATCTGAGGAAAAAAAAAATAGAAATAACACATACTGTTCTTTTTTTTTTTTTTTTTTTAATAGGTTGACTATCTATTAGAACAAACTCTAAAGGAAAATTCTGTCTCCTGAAATTTTCAAATCAAAATGTGATCCTATTTTGGAAGCTGTAGTCAAGCTCTAGTTACTGAATTTAGTATTGAGGTTACTGATTACAGCTTTTGGAGCTGTACTATATAGGAGGTTAGCGTAGATTAATCTAATTATTGGCTCTTTCTGGCCTTAATATCTGTAGTCTGTGTCTGTAATGGAGTGCAACAGTAGGATTGTGCTGGCAAGAACTAGACAAGTGTGTTGGGTAAATACAGAATGTGTATCGATTGCTGGGGGAAGGAGGAAGTATGGTGGCCTTATTATTGTCTTTATTGCAGTAAATTGATTTACTGAAGGAGAGGGAGAAGTTAATTCTTCGTATCAATTGTCCTATGTTCCAAAGCCCAAAAATTAATGAGTATCCCTCTCTCTGTAATGGTGTTTTGTTAATATAAAAGAATGATTCATTGGTTATTGTGCTCTGCTTCTTCTCATGTTTTCTGCTTTGTTTTTTTTTAAATGCTACAGAGGTGAGAGACCCATTTATGCACATTTTAATTGCTGATTTTGTGTTATAAACAGGTTAGGAATTGACTATGGCAGTGCAGTTCCTGCGGAAGGCATCTGTGTGGCTAAAGAAGCGCAAGATCACTTTGCTGACCGTTTCTTGCATGGGACTGTTTGGTGCTAACCTTTCCTATCATGTGTTTCCTGAGCAGACATTCAAACTGTTGCATGAGTGCTGGTCAGAGGGGCAGCCAGCTGAGCTTTCACAGAGGCTCTGTGGTGTCTTTCAGGATGTCCTTCAAGATACTGATGTGAAGTCCACTGACTCCTATCGAGCCTTTGCAGCTTCTGGCTTCCACCCTGTGAGTGCTGGAATCCCCTGGCTGCCTGCAGGCTCGTTGGTGGGCATCCCGCCTAACTTTGATAGCACAGCTGAGGATAAAAAAGGAGTAGTCAATCATGTTGTTGTGATCAATGGCAAGGAAGTAGACTGGGAGAGCAACGAAGGTGTTGCTTTGAAGGAAGCTCTGACATTTTCAATTGAAGCTCAGAAGTTTGCCATTGCCAGAGAAGTTGTGTATTTGCAGAATGGTAGCCCTTTAATTAGTGCAGTTGTGGCTCCAACTTGCTTAGCTGGTACATTTCTCTGTGGGAGAGGTATAAAGCTCCTTCTGGGTTTATCTTCTGGCCCTGTGATACTTCGCAGCATCTGTAACCTCGTAACTGCCGCTGGTGGACTAATGTGCTATTACATTTCTTACGACGCACTGACATATCACCTAGACTGCAAGGCTGACAGAATGGCAGCTACTGTTTCCAAAGACTACGCCAGAGGTGGGGTTGAATTTTACGATAAAATCTTGTCCCGCAACAGGATTCTTCGTGGTCTGATGGGCAAACAAGGGATTAAAATGTATGCCCCGAGTGGTAACCTTTTCCCAAGGCACTGGTTCAGAATAAAGTATACCCCATACACTTACCGAAGAGATTTGATTGTTAATATTTTAAGAGAGCTCCAGGCATAGGAAGGGAGTGCTTGAATTTTAAACTTGTGAATTATGTATTCTCTTGGAACGCTGCTGCGCTGCTCTTTTTTTTTTTTTTTCTCCCTGTATCTTCATTAGAATTTCGGGGTTTATTTTTGCATAGAGTTTGGAAGGAGTTATTGCACATTCTGTGAATAAAGAATTCTCTCTTAAAATATTAAAGACTCACTTCAAAAATGCTCTGTTCTGTGTGTATCTCAAATCACAAGACAGCTGAGCAGGGGAACTTCTCAGACACTCATCTGGAAGTTCTGCTGCTCTGCTCAGCCTTCCTGCCAGTGCAGTCTGGAAAATGGAAAGAATAAAGTGCAATGGAAAGTTTTGGGAGCACTATCGTTTAAACTGGGGTGTTTGTATGCGTGTTTGCCATTCATCCTGTGGAACAACCCAAAGATGTTTAAAAAAAACAGGCAGTCTGTATCCTGCTGTTACATAAATACCAAGACACAGTGTTTCTGTTCTCTGTAAGTTCTTGCACCATTGCATAAATTTTTATGCTGCAATCACCATTCTTCAATAGGGCACACTAGTTATGCTGCAGTTCATACTAATACAGTTAGATTATGACCACCACCATTTTGCTTAAATCTAGTTCTGTTCTCTACATGACATGGTGACTGCAGTGTGTGTATCTTGTATGTTTCCCAGCAGTGGCAGTACGTAACATGACTGTGATGGGATGGTTGCTTTCTCACAAGTGGGATAAGCATGTTCAGGAGAGGGTTTTCTGTTTGCTTTGGCACAGTTTTTGTTTACTACACGTAGATGTATGTCACCTTTTATGTCAAAGAAGGCAAAGTATTTGGTGCAGAGACTGGTGAGGTCTGTGATGAAGCGTTGCCAAAGGAACTGTTCTGTTTCAGACTAGCCTAAGAAGGTTTTGTCTGGCAGAACTAAGCTTTGCCCAGGATTACAAATTTTTTGCAAGGGTCTTTAGTGCACGGACAGTAAACTTTCTACTACAGCCTCACCTTGAAGCTTTTATATGATCTCCAAGACAACAGTTCTTGAACTTTGTCATTCCCTATTTTCTGTGTTTCTGTTGCAGCCATTCCGGTAGCCCTCCCTGGTGACATCACAGCAGTTCTCCTCATCTCTGTTGTCATTCTTACAGGAAAGTTCTATTATTTTGTATCTTCTCAGTCACAGATGTGCTGAGTGTCCTCTCTGCCCTGGTTTTGTCCTTTCTTCAGCTGCTACAATAATAACTGTCATGCTTGTGTTTGCTCAAAGCATTACTGAGTTCTGTTTTCCCTTTGAATCATGTGGTGACATAAAGTTGATATACTGGCTGCTGAGGCACTGGAGTTGCTCTACACTGCTGAAGCCATATATATATATATATAAAAAAGATGTTTGGGTTTCTGCTGAAGTAATGTGTGTCATGTTTTCTGGACCATCACCTATCACTTGCAGTTGTCCTTGAAGTATCAAGTCATGAGATGCATTCTGGCTGTAGGGCATAAGGTCATTTTTCTTGTGACCTTTGTGAAAGAGTCTGACAAAATCTCCTAGTCTGTGGAATAAAAGGAGACTTTACCTTAAGGCAGGGGGCTTTCAAAGCTTCAGGCTAAATTTTATTTTTCTCTTCCAGGTAAGTCCAATACAGCAGGCCAAGATAGAGGTTTTTTGGTTGAATGATGTAGTGGCTCAAGACTGGAATATAACTCCTGTTTTATATAGCCTGTGAATTGAATTCATCCTTGTGTTACTCCTCCAGACAAGTCTAAACTCCATGAAATGTTCTCAGAGAGAACTCAGCCCACTTGTTTTATGTGGTTTAAGGAGCTGCTGCTACTATATAAAGAGTGCAGAGAGGAAACAGAGGCCTTCTTTGAGATTTACAACAAATAGCAGTTTAAACAAAATTAAATTAAAGAAACCTGCTTGCCTCTTACCACTCCTTACTGCTGCTTTTCATCAAGGTGCCTGCAGCTAGCACTGTTACTTAACGTTCTCAGGTTGTAAAGCCCCAGTGATGCTAATGGGTTTTGCAGTTGTGCACTTTGCTTTACTTTTATAGCTGGATTCTCCAAGAAGCAACACGTATCTGTAAATGCTGTGTCTGATTTATCCTTGGAACTTGCTGTGTCATACTGGTGTCAGTATTAAGGTGTATGCCCTTGCCTTCCAAAGAGATGTTCTTGCCAAGGGTTTACACACCTCCATCTCTGTGTAGTCAAGTTCCTCCTATTCTGTCACCATCAGTGTAATCTGGAAGCATTGTACTGTCAATATAAGGGCAATAGGAGCTGAAATCACTCAACTGCTAACCAAGATTTCCCTGAACTTTAGGAATATGTGGGTTGTCCTGGAAAAGGTTTGTATCCTGTGTGTTGCTAGGTAATTGTTGCTTGCAAGATCACCCATGTTATTCGGCAAGTAAGAATAGCACAACTCAAATATAAGTCCATGAAAATACTCATGCAAAGTCTTATAATATTGCAAATGTTTTTCTGTAGGTGGAACTTCCAGTGAAATCAAATAGGAATTCCACATACTGGTGATCAAAATGGTCTAGTTTTGAGAGTACGATAGAAGCAAGCACCCCAGAATTAAAGGTGAAAGCGTTGGCTGATCATGCTCTTCTGTGCTAAGAACAGTCTGACATGGAAAAGCAAGTTCATTCAGTGGCCCAGAAGAGCCCAGGTGAATCAGTTTGTAAATAGTGCCAGTGAACAGCCTTATAGTTTCCCCCAGCTCTGAAGCTGAACCTCTGAGGAGTTCAGAAAACTTGTTTTCATAGTAACTGGCTTCTCTTGCACTGCTCAGATGAGGCAAACTTCGTACCATTTTTGGTTTAGAAAAGCAACAGAAAATGTTAAGCAAAGAGAAGTTCTAGGAGATGTGGATATAAGAAGTCTAAGCCAAGAAACTGTAAAAGCGAAGGTGTGAATGAAGTAATGAACTCATAAAAATGGATATTGTCTGCAAAAATGAAGCTCGCTCTCTGTCTGTTAAAGTAATTAAAGGATGAAGTATGAGTAGCAAATGACCAAAATTGAGTTGCTAGTTTAAATTTATAGACAATCTAGTTTAAAGAGAGATTTCCTTTACTGATTTATGTTGTTATCCTGAATTTTGTAGATAACTGAACAACAGTGATCCTTGTAACTTAATTTTTATATAAATGTAATGCTTGCTGCTACGTTTTAGTGGATAATGCTGCAAGAGATGAGGGCCACCTAGGTGCTTTGCTCAGAATTCCCACTGATGTGCAAGAAATGCACAGTCTGGCTCACATGTTCCTTTCCCTGTCCTAAAAATTGTGGTTGCTTGTCATGGAGATGCCTTCAGCTTGGTTAATGGACAAAACCATAACTGTCAGAAATAGAGCAAGACTGAGAGCTAGGCAGTTTTCCTGAAGACAAACAAACTGTGGAAATCATCTGATTTAAAGTAATTTCTGTCAGCTGCTATGGGTATCTGGCTCCTCTTGCAGTTTACAGAACAGGAGCTTCAGAGGTAGCTTCCAAGTGAGAAATCTCTACCCAGGTGGCATGTGACTAAAGAATGTCCCCCATGGTATTGCCACAAGGGCTTCAGTTGAAGTATAACGGTCTTTTAGAAAACAGCACTTTTTATTACAGTAGAGCACTGTTATCACCCCTTTTCACATTAAAGTGGTTTCCAGAATCTGACAGATAAGATCGTGAGAGAGCTGACTGCGAAGCTGTGGAGCCTGTTGCCCTACAGGGTAAGCTGGTGGTGTTGGGAGAGGTGATGCTGGAAACGGAGCCTACTGCTGTCGTTTTGCCTTTGGCCATAGCAGCTGTGAAACAACCACTGTGACAGTGTGGCTTGGGTGGGAGTGAATTAAAATGTATGAATCAAATCATCATGACTGAATCACAGGCAGCTTTCATTAAAGGAACAAATGCAGAGATTCCATCCCAGAGTGAGTACTGCTATGTGCAGCTATTGTGGGCATCATTAAAACAACTGTAGGCATCTCCACTATGTGGAAATGCAATTCCTAGCAAGCTGCAAACACTGAGACAAGTATGTGGGCCATATCCTGCAACTGTTATCTGCTCATGTTCATTAAGAGCTTCATGTAGCAGGTGTGATTACATTAATATAAAAATGACTAAGTTGCAGACAACCTGCCACCCATGCATCCAGTTCCTCCTTGATTTCATTAATCTCAGCTGGAAGTGTATATAACTGAAAGGCAGAACGCGCTGGTAAGCAAAGGAATGCTGATGTAGGAAGACTTAATGATGATCTCAGAATAAGGAGAACACTCAGGAAGAGAGGGAAGCTGAATTTGGTTGTTATCAAAACTAGACTTAACGGAAAAACAATCTGATTATTCTCTAGGAATTGGTATGTTAGACAAACTAAATCTGAAGGAGCTGAAAAATGGCTTATGGATGTTTTGTTGGGCTTCTTTTTCACTGAGAATGTATCAGTTTGTTTAGCTGAAGTGAGTATGTTCAAGCTGCTCAAACTGCCAAATCTGTAAAGTGGAGAAAATTACTAAAATTTGGCTAGAAATCAGTCTGTCTTTCCCATCTGGAAAAAAGGGATTTTTGGACAAGCCAAACTCAGGCTGCATAGCCAGAAACGAACACTGAGATATCTCTGAGGTTGGGAGCTCTCAGACTCCTTAGTCAGACCAAGTTTGCCATGATGTATCCTGGTTCCCAGTCTTGAGAGAGAGTGCTCTTAAAAACTCAGTTTATGTCCAAAAATGCTCATTAGAAAACACAGCCAGCCCAGGTGTATGTTTACTTCCCCCCACCTTAGTCTTTCCGTACTCCTTAGTGCAGGAACTATTTGTGGAACTATGTGCTTGTGCAGTACTTACTATAATGGGACCTCTGCCTAATAACAAGCAGCTGGTAGTAATTAAGCATATTGGGCCGAAGTTTTGAAAAGAATTGTCCCCCCAACTCATGCTTCCTAGGGAACTTTTTTTTTTTAAATGGCTGAACTTCCTTCATCTGGAAGTTGGGCCCTTTTCCAGTCCTGATCTGGTTACTTGGAGTCACTAGCTACTTTGGTCTGCAGGAGCATTGCTGTGTTAATGTAGTCAAGATATTAATGGCTTCTTTCAATATAAATGGATAACGGGTGAAGCTGTGTCCTCCTTCACGTGTGGCCAAGCTACTTCTGCTGTAGATACCTTGCAAAACAGCAGATCTCATTAAGATGTCTAATAGTGTTTAGTAAACATAAGATACTGTGAGCCTGATCCCAGGTTCACAGTTCCAGCAGTTCCTGCAGAGGGAACATGAAAAAAGGATAAGCAGTATCCTAACAACTTTTCTGTAGTAACTTTTTAGTGGTTTAGTGCAGACCTGCTGACCTCTGGTAGCTTTGTTTCTATCATATGCTGAAATAATTTTCCAGTGGGAATGTTGTTATTTCTTCATTCTCTGTTCCTTTTCATTTCCCCTTGCTCTGCTACTCTAATTGCCTCTGCTGCCTGCTGACTCATCTTGCAAGCTGCTTCAGCTCACTCAAACAAGATTTGTGAACTTTTTTTTAAGCTCCCACTTGCTACTTGCACTTTCATTTGCACTACCTACTTGCTTCTACAGTACTTACTAGCCAAAGACCACAGCAGCTTGAACTTCTTTTTTGTTTTATTAAGTTTAGTCTACATGTTTTTGCAATGAAAAATGCCTTTGACTACATGAAAAATAGGCATTGTGGTTAAAAACCTTCTTGTTTTGCCACAAAAAAAAATTTAATACGGCTTTTGAGTTTTCCTTTTAGCATTACTTTTTGAAAGATGTATTTCTTACTTGCTGTCTATGGCAGCACCCAGTTCACTTTTGATCTTAATTCACTTGTGTCAGTCTTAAGATGCTGCTATTCCCTTTGAGTCCTTAGAAGTTTTGTTTCCTGTTCTGGAAAATTACAGGGAAAATTGCTGAAAATTGCTCAGTACATCCTCAAGCAGTCACCTTTTCCATCACTTCCCAGTTCCTTGTGTGCAGCCACCTTCCAGGTACTCCAGGTAGCACACGCGCACCCCAGACAAAAGCTTCTGCTTCAGTTTCCTTACCCACACCAATTCCTCTTCCATGCTCCTTTGGACTGGAGGCAGTTACTGCACAGCCACCAGAGATTTCAGAGGAGTAGCCCCTGATTTAAAGGAGTTGAGAAGTGAACATGATGGTTCCCTCTCCAACTTCTGCTAAGTGACATGTGACAGTTCAATACTATGCTGGCTCTACCAGGTATGCTGGTCCAAAAAGCCCATGCCACTACTTATTTCCAGCCAGAGAAAATGAAGTTTTGCAGAATTCAGTTACCACAAATAAAACTGTCAATATCAATGTGAATCAGCTGAGACTGAAGCCATGATTTGTGATGTAAGACTAGAAGTGGAATTTCCAGAAGTGAAAACTAGTAAATTACTCCACTGTAACTATAAAGAGATTTAATAAATGTGGAAGTAAAGATAAAACTATAATCTGTTTTACTATTATAAACCTATATTCATTCTTAAACAACAAATTAATTACTATACAATGAGTCGCTGGATCTGTTTCTCAGGGAAGATTGAAAATTAAAATCAAGCCATGTTGTAAATAATGATGCTGGTTTTGAAAAAACTTTTTTTTAAAACTTTTTTTTTCTTCATTTCCTGACTAGACTGGCAGCATCTATAAATATTTCAGAAAACAGAGCAGGGGAAGAATTACTCTGTAGAAAGTTTTCCTTGTAAGATCTTTTTTCATATGTGATGAGTTCCACTGCCTCAGTGACTGTGTTATAAAAGCATGTTATATAATTCTCTGTAGATACCCATAGATGGATGTATTTATGGTTTTTGGAAACTTCATGTAATTTAGACATAAAACTTGAAGCGTGTTTTATAGTTCCTCATTAATAATAGTTGAGAATTATGCTCATCTAAGGCAGCACGCATAAATTCTTAATGTTCAGACATTCATTATATGCCTGTGATGGTTAGAAGTTGTCATAGGAAAATAAAAGCCAGTGATCCCAAAGGTTATTTTTATATATATTCTTTTAAGCAATTTGGAAAATCGTGTTCATCCCTTAACACTTCTTTCCCTTCTGCTTCCACATTCTTCCACTTAATCTAAAGATATAATAGTGAATATTGAAAAAGTCAAATCAGGAATGAGACAAACTTTTTATTGATTAAGATTTCATTAAGCGTGACAGCACCTTATAAAAGGAAATGCTGAATCCATCATTTTATGGAGGTTATAAATTCAGGTAGTTTTTTGCAATCACAATTTACAGATCTTAATAGTGTTCCCTTGTATCATATGTGAAGATGGCTATGGCATAGTTGCAGGTGGCTAGATGAAAGCTTAATATATGTCTGTTGGCTTTATACCTGTGAAGCAGGTGAAAAGGCAGAAGTTTTATTCTTGCTTTCCTGGTCAAAACATAATTTGTATTGCAAATTAAAGTCATGCTTTAGCAATTGCAAATAGAACTGTAAAAACCTTTCTTTCAATTTTTTTTCTAACTTTCCAGCAGCTGAACTGGATATGTAGAGCCATGAAAATGCAAAAGTTTCAGTCTAAGAACAGAATAAGAATGAGAGTAATTGGGATTTTCTACATATTTGGGATTTCTTTCAGTATTAGAGAAAAAATCTGGGCTAAAATCTCACAGTAGATGGATCGTAAAAGGTGCGTTTTCTTCTAGAGTCATGTGGTGACCAGATCTTTTTTTCTGCTTATGCAGTGAGCAGAAAAAAACAAACCAAATGTGGTGCCATATACCAAACAGGCAGTTCGACTGGCACACTTACTTACTGTTTCCTTGATCCAGATACAAAATTGCTCACACTGGAGAAGTGTTATGTGGAGATCCCAAAGGCAAGTTTCCCTGAAGCATGAATTTCCCAGATTATGCCATGGCTGTCTCTGAAATTTCTTTTATTCTGAGACTGGAAGCAGATTTGATGTAGCATTGAACCCTGCAAAATACTCTCTGTGTGTGTTGCAGGATCACATGTGTGATCCCCTTTCACTGAAAGGGGAACAAATTTTTGTTTCATGGTGTCGCTTTGGTTTTAATCTTACAGAGTTTCTGCTGAGTTTTGCCTTGAATGGTGTCAACAGAGCCAATATTGATGGCCAAATCCAATAGAGATGCGTGCCTAAAACCAGCAGAACAGGTGACCGATGTAATGATATGAATCTGCGATTACAAAGCATGCATCACCCAAGCCCAAGCACCTCTGGTTACTTGGCAGGCAGAATTCAGCAAGGGTCTGTAAGTGACCCAGTCGTGCTACTCAGTACCGACCAGGGATGAATCCTGCTCAGCCATGCGTTCGCTGCTGCTGGGTCTGTGGAGAGGATCAGTCTGTCTGTGTGCTCTGAGCTACCCGAAGTGACACTGCTAGGATCACAAAGGGCAGCTGGGGTGTCCTTTTAACACATGGCTGGAGAGGTGACATTGTGCTCTCTGTGTTGTGTAACATGCTAGCATGCATGTTGGGGAAGTAGACCTATGCTAAATCGTCTCTTCAGGCTTACAATTTGTAAGTTTAAACCAAAATGTCCTGGAGATTATTTGAAGGAGGGTGTGTTGCAGGCAAGGATGGATGAGGGGGATCCCTGTGCTTGTTAAACTGTGTCATGGTGTGAGAGGAAATGCAGGAATTGTGAGTCAGGAAGGGGAAGAGGCAAAAGGACTATTCTGGTAGGTTAAACAGGAGCGAGACTAGGCTGCTTGTACCATGCAATCCAAGGAACATCTACATCATATACTCATTATAGCTAATGTGGAAAGTGTTTAACTCCTTGGGAAGCAAGAGACTGAAACCAAGTAATCCCATAAAGGGGATGACCTAACCACAAAGCACTAATCGGGCTCTCATTGGACAGATTATTTTCGGCAGTGTGGAACAGTGTCCCCTCTGCCTACTTCTCAGGTCTTACTTTGCCTTTCATTTTCTTTTAATGTTGGCTTCCTAGAAGAGAAAAAAAAAAAAAAAGGCAATTTTATTGCTACTAAAGTAGGTTAAGGAGAGCAAGACGACTGCTAATTTTTTTCATTATGATCCAAAATCCTTCCATAGACTGTGGCACAGAAGTATTATCACCTCATGTGTCTTTTACAATTTTCCATCTTTACAATGGCGTTTGATAGCTCTTCGTAACCTCCTTTTAAGTTAGTCTCTATCCAGGCTATGAAAGAGCATGCAATATAAATTTCCTATTGCACAAATAGATTCCTTGAAAAGCAATATGTGAAATACAGATCATGTTGTAGCTCTTTTATTTGCTGTCATTTAATGTGGGCATCCATCATGCCATCATAAACTCATCGACTGTTTTGTAACTCAGCTATTAAAAGTTCTTCCACCCTGCAGTTGGTGGATGAGTTTGCAGGCTGTCAGCTATGAAACAGTGATTCCCTAGTTTAAAAATTAGTCTGGTCTGCTCAATGTGCCTATAAATAATTTAAGGAAAATTACAAATTCAGAAGTTTTTCCCTGCCCCTTTTCTGATGATAATAAATAATATTGTGGGCCAAAAAGCAGTGATCTGTCAGGCAGAGAACATCCCAGGTAAGCTTCTATGTGTCAGATGTGAACTTCGTGTACCTCTTGGCAGGCAGTCACTCACATGAGCACTGGCAGCAAGTCAGTGAGCATATGTGCTTGATTAACTCCTGCCCAGTGGGGATAACGCTTGACATTCTCTCTGAAAGAGAACTTTTTTTCAGGAATTCAGCAAAGCACGTAGACTTTGAGGACGTGACTGCTTTTCCTGGAATTAACAGGCTGAGTTGAGTGGCAGGCTGAGATTCTTTGGTTCAGCTAACATTATATCCACCGTTCATAATACTTCCTGGATTTTTAAGTGCCAAGGCCATGCTTGTAGGAAAGCTAGTGACTAGCTGGAGGCTTGGTTAATGGGAATCTAACCAAGGGGAAGGGAGACTGCCCCAAGATTGCTGTCATCTATTAATAAGACCAGAATGAAGTCTCCACGCTGCGGCAACTATGAATTATTTAGTTACCACAGATGGACAGCACTTGAGTCAACGGGATTTGGCCAGAACCTGCCATCAGAGATCTGGCTTTGCTTAAAGCCCAGTGTAAGGCACATGCAGCAGGTGTCTCACCAGCTGAGACATTTTCTTCTGCCCAGTGAGATTTGGCCCTTTAGCAGCATGCTGGTTCATCAGAAAGAATTGACCCACCTTCCGCCAAGAAGTGTGATTTTTATCTGTACCAAGTTTGCCACTGAAGGAAACAGTGGCAAAGAGACAGCTGACTCTAGATCCAAGGTTTCTACCATGTTCTGTCCCTAGTTGAGGCAAAAAGCTCCTGAGAGATGCTCTTAATTTGTGCCAAGTGGCATCCATTCCTAGAGAATCCTCCTTGAGCTAAGTATAGCTCCTTCACAGCATCCCCTCCATCCTCCTACATGGCTCCAGCCAGGAGCTAAGGCAGACCCGTGGACAAGGAGCCAGTTTACAGTGGTTTTACACTATTGGAGAATAGCACTGGGATCCTTCTGGTATCACAGGAGGAGTGTATAATGGGTAGGCTGAGATGAAAAATGTGGTTCAGACCAAGACTAAAATTTGTGTTTGATCAATAATGGAAAACACTGATCAGCCCAGCGTTGCTGTTGCTCTGTGGTATCTGTTGGCCGAGCAATGGTACTGTAGGCTTGATGATTTTCAGGCAGCTCTCAGTTTGTGCTTATTCTGCATAATTTTGGAAAAATATGGTTTTAACCACTTGCCATAGAAATTACCTATATAGCACAGGAGAGAAAACAAATAGGGCATACTCTGAAAAGTTTGAAATCTACCGTTGAAACAGATTTGTTGTGTCATTGCTGAAGGTATTGTCTGCAAAAGTCAAAGGTGTTTGTAGCTTCTTTGCCCTTTCGGCATCACTTTGGGTGATTCTCGTCTGGATGCTACTATTTTTAATCTAAATAGACATAGTCTCTCCTGAAATTCTCAGCTGGAGATGTTATTTGTCTTCCTGGACTCAAATGTTGTGGAGTGGCCATTAAGAATTGCTGGTGTTGCCATAGAGGTGCCTATGTTTTAAGGATAGCAAAGTGATTTCTGTCCTTTATAGGGTGTAGGCCTCCGTCATTGTCACTGATAGAATAATGGGAGGTTATGAAATGGAGGGGGCCAGGCTGACTGGTTTTGTAAGGTGTAATTTTCACTGATGTTACGTGAGAGATGCTGTATATTTTAACAGAACTCCTTTTGAACCGTGCCTTTAGTGGAGGTCTTTTACCAGAGGATCCTCAGGAGTATATTTAGAATGAGATTTGCTCCCACTTGCACTGTCCTTGTTGGATATTTTCTCCCTCAGCCCACTGTAAAGTTCAGAGGCTGAAGTTTTAATTCTGTTGATATTTATTGACCTAAAGTTTTGTAACATTTCACTTTCTTTCTGGTTTTGGATGGAGGTGGGGTGGGAAGGGACACACACTGATGGGGGTAGTTACATGACAGCTGCCCATGTATTCTGGGAGTTGTCCATCAACAGAGATTACCCAGTGTGGGACCTCTCAGTCCAAAAAGGATGATGAGAAACTGGAAGGTTCCAGCAGTAGCTACCAAGGTTATTGGAGACATAAAGCAGAATACCTATGATAAGAGGTAGAGGGAGCTGGGCTTATGTAGTCAGGAGAAAAGGCTTAGGTGTAAGGTGTGACTGGTGGCCAAATGAAAGCTGCAGGATCTGAGGCTGGATCCCACTTAGGACAGTTATGTCAAGCAAAGCCTAATTGCCATGTAATACTGCTAATACGTTTGTAACAAAAAATGGATCACATATAAAAGCAATACTGTAAGATTTTGTAAACCTACATTGTGGGTGAATACCTCCTTTCAGTTCTGCAGTGTGTTGTCATATAGTTCTTTATGGGGATTTTCATCAGCAGGTCCACTCTCCAGTTTTGTCAAATTTTACTGAGGATTTTTTTCTGGTCCACTGACTTTTCCTGCCTACAAAATGCTGGATTTCACTACTCTCTCATTACTCACATTCATTAATAAATTTAGCAAATCAGATTGATTTTATTATGGTACATAGGAGTATTTTGCAATCAACCTTATGAGACATAGAAGAATGACCAAATATTTCTATTCTTTGCTTTCTGTCTCTGCCCCAGCTTCTCATTGGTTGGTATCCCTTGACCACTTACTCTTCAAAAGAAGCTTTTTGCTAGGAGAATATCAATTTCCATTAAAATGATGATACTAAATTTCTGATCACTGTTTTGTTTACTGACTCAAGGAGTCACAGAAGAGTAGAAAAACATCATGTTCTGTAGAAAAGCCTTGTTGTGTAACCCAAGCCACGAGCTCCATGTTTTGGAGATCTTTAGGTGACTAAAATTAGCATGACTGCACCACTTGTGGTGGAATAATGCTGACTTGTATCCAGTGAGAATTTTAATTTTTATTGGCAATGACCATACATGGGTAGGAGTTGCCTAAAAGGTGAGGCATTGGAAAGGACAAATGGATCTGGCGCGTAGTAAGATAGGAGATACGCATTTTTTTCAGAAAGTTTTCTTCTACGGACATAGATTTAACATGTTCTCTTTCTTATTGATGCTCTGAGAACAGCCACTTCACTTTGGGAAAATAAAATTTTCTGCTGACAGCTTCCCACAACCAATTAATTATTCAGTATTTGAGAATTCTGTGATTTCATAAGCAAAAGTGATAGGGTGGGAGTGAAGAGAAGCCACAACATGTGATGCCACAACTCATGTAAACTCAGGCATGAGAAGAATGATTTATCTGAAAAGAATGCAATATCCGTTCTTTTATTTGTTTTGCACATTTATTGTGGGTCTGTAGGACATAAATCACCTGTAACATTTATTTTCCATTAAAATACAGAAATTACAAGAACATTTCCACTTGTGTGTATGTTAGAAGGAAGTCACAAATTTTAATCCTGGACTAGAAACTTAGTTGATATAAATTGCAACAGCTCTTCTGAAATCAGAGGAGTTATATGGATTTATCCCACCTTAAGTTTTGGACAAGTATATTTTAAATAGATCCCAAAGTGGTAGTTGGTTTGACTGTCCTGAAAGCTGAGCTAATCTAAACAGAGATGACAACATATAATGAGTATTTTATACATTTCTTTCTGTTTACTGAATTTGGTCTAATTGTTATTACATAAGGTGACTGGCAGGTTTATATTCAATACAGCAACACTTCCAGTAGATGTCCTTTTTTCTTTTCAAAGCAGCAGAGCAGTGGCTATCACACCAGCAGAGCAGGGGAGCAGTTACCATATCCTGGCCTTGGCTGCTACCTGGATTTTCAGTGCCGTACGTGTCAGCCTGGCATGGGGTGGGGAGAGCAGCAATCACCGTAGCCTCCAAACATAATGGGGGTTTGTTCACCGTCAGCCTACAGGTATCATATTTGGTCTGTTCTGTTTGGTGACTGACATTAACAAAGATACATTTTCTAGGAAGAACATTTTTCCCAGTTAAGTATTCGTCACCAAGCTGGTTGCTTCCATGCAAATTTCAAAGTAACTTCATTCCTATGTGAGGATGAGGATATCTTCTATTTGGGGACATTTCTCTGTCGGCTGTCCAGCTTCTTTCATCCTTCTTGTATTGCAGTAGACTATCAACATGGTGTAGTTTCGTAGGCAGACAGAATCCACTTTCTTTATGTAAGTATGTTATTCTGAGTCACCTTAAAAAGAAGTAGAATGGTTGCACTGGAAAAGGGCTGTTAGCTCGAGATCTCGGTGACAGAAGGTTTTTGCTGCAGAACAGTGAGAGAGCTTGAGACTGTCTAAACCGATAATCTTTTAATGTGCTAAATCTCTGTTCCCTAAACTCACAGTCTTTTTATATTATGGTAAGCTTGTCATAACTTGCAGATGTAGGCTGGTAAATAGCATATCTTATATTTAGTAAATAGGGAAAAAGAATTGAACCTTCCCTGTAGAATTTTTTCCACTACAGTACTTAAACTTACTGGAAAAATCCAAGATGGCATTAACTGTCAAGTGCCAAGACACAGCTAATACAGTACAGCTTTTTCTCGGGGATGAACATTCAAGGACATTCTAGCCTTTCTGCTTAAATTTTGAAAAAGATGCAGACAAAGTAAATATTAGGTTTGTGCTCATTTCTTTTCTTTGCACGTCAGGTATCAAGGCTCTTGCCAGTTTTTATTTTGGCAAGCCTGATTACCAGGTTTGCTTGCCAAGGCTGTAGAGAAACATCCTTTGTTGGCAGGATGGACTAGATGACCTAATGCTCATGGTTGTTCCTTTCTACAGCTTCTTTACTTCTGCGAAAGATTGCAGCACTGTAGTTTCGACTTACTGAAATCCTGTCGTTGCTATTGCTTCTTGACTACTGAAGTTAAAGATACTTGCTCATAACAAAATGAAGCATGTTGTATTTGAGAGATGAGCATTTATCAAAGCTCTATCACAGGGTTTTGGTGCCTGTGGGCCACATTTTCAAAGGTACTTAAATAACATAATAAACATCTAGTGAAACTTGTGAAGTGCCTGAGAAGCTAAGTGATAGTCTGCTCCTTGAACACAATCTCTTGGTAATGAATATTTCTCTATTGAGCAAAAGGACATGGAGGGACAGATTTCCACCTATTTTACTATGTGAGAAAAATCTATTAATCTGTCTCTTCCCTCTGCAGGAGTGCTGTGCATGCACCAAACCGTGAAGTTAAGTGGGTTTTATACCTTGTAATGACAAATTGTCCATGTTACAGTCCTTCTTTTAAAAGCAGGAACTATGTAAGGCACTTCTTCAGGAAATTGGCTTTCTCCTCATTAAGCTAATCTTTTGCTCAGAACATAGAGTATTCCACACAGTCACAATTCCTGAAACATGCTCTCACCATAAAATCACTAATGAAGGCAGCTAAGTAAGAGATACCATTAGAATCATTACCTAGTGACAAGATATAAAATTATTCTGACATCCCATCTTTTAGGCTGAATTCTATTCTTATTTGGTGTTGTGTTATCAAGATAAGAATTAAAGTAATAACGCCAGGGTTTAGCAAATTTGTTTCTGGTCTTGAAGCCATATGGTATGATGGTAACTGCTGCAGCCTTCATGAGTAAGGCAGTAGCAGAAGAGTGGCAGTAAATAAAAATGTGAAAAAATTCCTGTGGTTATTATTCTAAAAGATATGAAGTAGGTGAATGAAAAATTGCCCAAACTAGAAGTGGATAACCACCATTTACCTTGGCTGTCACTGGCCCACAGTATCATAACCTAATCTACTATCTCTGCAAGAGCATCACTTGGGAATCAGATCAGGCCAGGACCTGTGCTGCTATTATCTTTTCCTTCTCAACACACCAAAATTTTCTTTTAACGGTAGTTACAAGTTAGATTTTTCTATGTACAAAAATGACAAAGTCGTAAATATCTGACTTTGTATCTGATCAAAGACCAAGACAGACTTTAAGTAGCTGGCAGAGCCCCTGTTTTATGACTTTGCTTTCTGGTTTTATTTATTTATTTATTTTGCGGACAAGGAAGACATATTTAACAGGTTATAGTCTGCACTATTTTTTAAGCAATGTGTGCATGTGTTGGATGTGTTTATTTTCTTTTGCTTCAGTGATCAGCAAACACAAGTGCAAATCTAAGTACAATTGTATAGAGGCAGGTATACTGTAACGCTAGCAAATGGTTTGCCAAAGCCTCATTACTGTGAGGAAGTGGTAATGCCAATTTTCAGCTAGAAGCTCTCTTTTAATAGCATTTAATTCTACCAGAAAGGAGCTTGATCTGCTGCAGAAGGGTAACATCTGTGCATGGCATTGTAGGGTGCATCTGCACCAGCATCTTTGTCTCAGGAGCACGCTCTTGAAATGTCTCCCCCAACTCTGCTGCCGTCCCATGCTGTGGGATGTGTCACAGAGAGGTCTCACAACGCATCAGTTTGTTTCCTGAAGGCTACGCTCTGAGAGGCAGATGTGGCTCCCGTCACCTTAGCTGGTTGGCCAGTGCCACCCCGAGAGCCCCCACGTTCCTGCGCAACAGACACCAGGCCAACAGCATGACCGTCCTGTAAAAGCCTCGCTCTGGAGGGCTGCAGCACAGCCATCGCATTGTTTCACACACTGAATTAAAAAAAAAAAAAAAAAAGGCAGCTCCTTCTTGCTGTCATCATCATAGCAATAATAAGAACGATGATGATGTCTCACAACAAGAAGGGCCATCATGCAGTGTGGACATGACCTGTCTAAGAGGAAGGGAGCCCTGATCACTATGGACACAAGCCAGCCTGTGCCTTCAGGAGCTGGGAATCAGTGTCTGGCCACATTTTATTTCACAGTATGCCCATGTAGCCTATAATTTAGAAGAGGAAATACTTTCCCCAAAACTTATGAAGTATAGGCTATTTATAAGGTTTTGCACCGCAAAATGCCAGGGCTGTCCTGTTTTGGCCATTGGTGATAAAGGTGAATTTTGTTCAGGGTGACTGTGTGTAATTAAAGGAAAGAAGACAAAAGGAGCATCTGCATGCCTTGGGGTTGGGTTTTGGAGTGTATTTGCATGGCTGGAGAATTATTTGCAGAGTTTGTACATTTACAGTCCTGCAAGCACAGCATTTGGTCAGAGATTGGGGACTAATTGCAAGCAAATATAAATTAGTCAATCTTAGACAGACAGACAAGCAAATAATGAGAGACTGAGTGTATTGAGGCATTAAAAGAAGAAAAATATGGAGAAAGATCAAAACCAACATAAAGAATGACAGTCAATGGAATAAGGACATATCAACCAATATATAACCAGTAATTTCATATTTCTAACTTTTGACTCATTTTTCTTCCTTGGTTTCCTATGTTTCTTTTATCTCCATTTTGATCCCAGAAATATTGTGGTAGCATAGAAATCCACTTGTGTGTGAGAGCTTACATGTCTGAAGCTAAGTACTTTGGGGCTAACACTATGTCTGTTTATTAGCCTAGACAGAACCAAGCTCAATGAATAAATAACAACAGTTTATCCTAAGGAAATTGATTTGGAAATGATTATGCAACAGAGGAAAGTGCCAATGTTTCTGTGCAACATTTGCATGAAATTTTATTTGCAGAGTATTATTCAAACATATATTGAGGTAGTGACTAAGGAAAACATTTATCCATAATAAGTATTTGATAAAAATATTGCCCAGATTTGCAATGAATAATTCAGTCTGCATTAGTAACATGTGCGTGACTCTGCATATTATTCATATCTTTACAAATGCTGTGGTAGGTTGCTAAAGGTTAATAGGTACTTATATCCTTTTCTGTGTAGAATGCTATTAGGTCCAGTTTTTCAGAGGAGCTGAGCCACCCAGAAGTTTAAATATGATAATGAGTTGCAGATACTAAGTGTGTGTGTAAATCAGTCCATGGCAACGTTAGTCACAGGGAGGCTGTTTGGGGCTGGCACAGAAGGACAATGCAGCAGCCTGAACTAGGGGCATATTCTGTAGGGCTCTGTGGAATTACCTGTGTATTCATTTCACCCTAAATATTATTTTCTCCTGAATTCAAAAGACATTTAGAATAGATAAAATTAAGTGTTTAAAAACTGATTAGAAACGGAACAGATTGCTGATGGAAATACCAAAAGATGGATAAGACTGATTACTGGACACTGCAATGAAAGATGGCAAAACAAGACACAATAATCTAGAAAGCTCACTGCAAAAAGATCTCCCTACCATGTTTCTACTTCTGTTTCATTATAACTGACATTTAGGCAGGCAGTGGGAGTCAAGCAATATAAGTAAATAGCTGTGAATCTGGCATCCTGTTGTTAAGCTCTGGACAGGCATTGAAAAAACCCATGCTCCAAGCCACAGAGATACATATGAGGCATGTATAAGAGAAGAGAGAAAAATAGAACATGAGACAGTAATAACATTTTCCTCAGATTTAGCTTTTTGCACTGACCCAAAAAGCTTGTCATTCTAAAGCAAACTGGAGTTGTTTGATTCCATAAAATGTGTGGTTTCTGAGAGGATTTAAAGTTAAGCTGGTTCAATTATTCACCCTTTGACTTCAAAGAGCTCTCTAGACTGTATCAACCCATATGTCTGGTTGAAAGTTCACATATGTTTTAAAGCAGTTTTGATAACACAGCAGTAATATTGCCATAACCAACAGATATTAATAACAGGTCATTAAGAAACCATTTTATCTATTTATATCACTCTCCCTCTCTGTTTATACACATCCTAACGGACCATTATTTCTGTACATCGAACTAGCCAGTGACCCTACAACAGGGATGTGTGCATGACTAGACTGTGCTAATGAAACATGAGCTATT